>NC_092376.1:96559673-97241103 GCF_030028105.1 Mobula birostris
AACAACAGTGTCCATTGGAATCGAGATGCTGAACAGCCGTGTCAATTGGAGTAGTGTTCCTGAATAGCAGTGTCCATTGGAATTGAGATCCTGAACAGCAATGTCCATTGGAATAGAGATCCTGCACAGCTCTGTCCATTCGAATGGAGATATTGAACAGCAGTTTGCATTGGAATTGAGATCATAATCAGCAATATCTAATGGAATAGTGATCCTAAAAAGCAGTGTGCTTTGCAATACAGCTCTTGAATCCAAGTGTTCATTGGAAAAGCGATCCAGAGCAGCAGTGTCCATTGGAATAGACATCCAGAACGGCAATGTCCACTGGAATAAAGATCCTGAACAAAAGAGTGTATTGGAATAGAGATCCAGAACAGCAGTGTGCATTGGAATACAGAACCTGAACAGCAGTGTCCTTTGGATTAGATATCCTATTCAGCAGCGTCCCTTGGAATACAGATCTGGATCAGCAGCGCGCTTTGGAATAGAGATCCTGAACAGCGGTGTCCATTGGAATAGAGAACTTGAACAGCAGTGTGCTTTGCTATACAGCTCTTGAACTGCAGTTTTTCATTGAAAAAGCGATCCTGATCAGCACTGTCCATTGGAATAGAGATCCAGAACAGCAGTGTGCATTGGAATACAGAACCTGAACAGCGGTTTCTATCGGCATAGAGATCCTCAACAGCGGTTTCCTTTGGAATAGAGGTCCAGAACAGCAGTGTGCATTGGAATAGAGACCCTGAACAGCAATGTGCTTTGGAATAGAGATCCTGAACAGCTGTGTCCATTTCAATAGAGATCCTGAACAGCAATTTGCATTGGAATGGAGATCCTGAACTGCAGTGACCATTGGAATAGTGATCCTGAACAACGGTGTGCATTGGAATGGAGATCCTGATCAGCAGGGTATATTGGATTAGAGATCCTAATCAGCAGCGTCCATTGGAATACAGATCTGGAACAGCAGTGCGTTTTGGAGTAGAGATCCTGAACAGCAGTGTCCATTGGAATTGAGATCCGGAACAGCAGTGTCCATTGGAATAGAGATCCTGCACAGCTCTGTCCATTCGAATGGAGATATTGAACAGCAGTTTGCATTGGAATTGAGATCATAATCAGCAATATCTAATGGAATAGTGATCCTTAAAAGCAGTGTACTTTGCAATACAGCTCTTGAATCCAAGTGTTCATTGGAAAAGCGATCCAGAGCAGCAGTGTCCATTGGAATAGTGATCCAGAACGGTAGTGTGCATTGGATTAGAGATTCTAATCAGCAGTGTCCCTCAGAATACAGATCTGGATCAGCAGAGCGTTTTGTAATAAAGATCCTGAACAGCGGTGTCCATTGGAATAGAGAACTTAAACAGCAGTGTGCTTTGCAATACAGCTCTTGAACTGCAGTGTTCTTTGAAAAAGCGATCCTGAGCAGCACTGTCCATTGGAATAGAGGTCCAGAACAGCAGTGTGGATTGGAATAGAGACCCTGAGTTGAAATGTCCATTGAAATAGAGATCCTGAACAACAGTGTCTATTGGAATCGAGATCCTGAACAGCCGTGTCAATTGGAGTAGTGTTCCTGAATAGCAGTGTCCATTAGAATTGAGATCCTGAACAGCAGTGTCCATTGGAATATAGATCCAGAACAGCAATTGCCTTTGGAATAGAGATGCTGAACAGAAGTGTGTATTGGAATAGAGATCCTGAACAGCAAAGTGCTTTGGAATAGAGATCCTGAACAGCAGTGTCTTATTGGAATAGTGATCCTGAACAGCTCTGTCCATTGGAATAGAGGACCTGAAAAGCAGTTTGCATTGGAATAGAGATCCTGAACCACAATGTCGATTGGACTGGAGATCCTGAGCAGCAATGTGTTTTGCAATACAGCTCTTGAATCGCAGAATTCATTGGAAAAGTGATCCTGAACAGCAGTGTCCATTGACCTGGAGATACATAACCACATGGACCATTGGAAAAGAGATCCTGAACAGCACTGTCCATTGGAATATAGCTCCAGAACAGCATTTGCCTTTGGAATAGAGATGCTGAACAGAAGTGTGTATGGGAATAGAGATCCTGAACAGCAATGTGCTTTGGAATTGAGATCCTGAACAGCTGTGTCCATTTCAATAGAGATCCTGAACAGCCGTTTGCATTGGAATGGAGATCCTGAACTGCAGTGACCATTGGAATAGTGATCCTGAACAACAGTGTGTATTGGAATTGAGATCCTGATCAGCAGTGACTTATTGGAATACAGATCCTGGACAGATCTGTCCATTGGATTAGAGTTCCTGAACAACAGTGTGTATTGGATTAGAAATCCTAATCAGCAGCGTCCATTGAAATACAGATCTGGAATAGCAGTGCGTTTTGGAGTGGAGATCTTGAACAGCAGTGTCCATTGGAATTGAGATCCAGAACAGCAGTGTGCATTGGAATACAGAACCTGAACAGCAGTGTCCTTGGATTAGAGATCCTAATCAGCAGCGTCCCTTGGAATACACATCTGGATCAGCAGTGCGCTTTGGAATAGAGATCCTGAACAACGGTGTCCATTGGAATAGAGAACTTGAACTGCAGTGTGCTTTGCAATACAGCTCTTGAATCCAAGTGTTCATAGGAAAAGCGATCCAGAGCAGCAGTGTCCATTGTAATAGAGATACAGAATGGCAATGTCCACTGGAATAAAGATCCTGAACAGAAGAGTGTATTGGAATAGAGATCCAGAACAGCAGTGTGCATTGGAATACAGAACCTGAACAGCAGTGTCCTTTGGATTAGAGATCCTAATCAGTAGCGTCCCTTGGAATACAGATCTGGATCAGCAGCGTGATTTGGAATAGAGATCCTTAACAGCGGTGTCCATTGGAATACAGAACTTGAACAGCAGTGTGCTTTGCAATACAGCTCTTGAACTGCAGTGTTCATTGAAAAAGCGATCCTGAACAGCACTGTCCATTGGAATAGAGGTCCAGAACAGCAGTGTGCATTGGAATAGAGACCCTGAGTAGCAGTGTCCATTGAAATAGAGATCCTGAACAACAGTGTCCATTGGGATCGAGATGCTGAACAGCCGTGTCAATTGGAGTAGTGTTCCTGAATAGCAGTGTCCATTGGAATTGAGATCTGAACAGCAATGTCCATTGGAATAGAGATGCTGAACGTCAGTGTCCAATGGAATAGAGATCCTGAACTGCAGTGACCATTGGAATACAGATCCTGAACAACAGTGCGCATTGGAATAGAGATCCTGCACTGCAGTGACCTTTGGAATACAGATCCTGAACAACAATGTGCATTGAAATTGACATCCTGAACAGCTCTGTCCATTGGAACAGAGGACCTGAAAAGCAGTTTGCTTTGGAATAGAGATCCTGAACCGCAATGTCCATTGGAATGGAGATCCTGAGCAGCAATGTGTTTTGCAATACAGCTCTTGATTGCAGAATTCATTGGAAAAGTGATCCTGAACAGCAGTGTCCATTGACCTAGAGATATAGAACCACAGGGACCATTGGAAAAGAGATCCTGAACAGCAGTGTCCATTGGAATATAGCTCCAGAACAGCATTTCCCTTTGGAATAGAGTTGCTGAACAGAAGTGTGTATTGGAATAGAGATCCTGAACAGCAATGTGCTTTGGAATAGAGATCCTGAACGGCTGTGTCCATTTCAATAGAGATCCTGAACAGCAGTTTGCATTGGAATGGAGACCTGATCAGCAGTGACCTATTGCAATAGAGATCCTGAACAGATCTGTCCATTGGAATAGAGTTCCTGAACAACAGTGTATATTGAATTAGAGATCCTAATCAGCAGCCACCATTGGAATACAGATCTGGAACAGCAGTGCATTTTGGAGTAGAGATCCTGAACAGCAGTGTCCATTGGAATTGAGATCCTGAACAGCAGTGTGCATTGGAATAAAGATCCTAAACAGCTCTGTCCATTCAAATGGAGATATTGAACAGCAGTTTGCATTGGAATTGAGATCCTAATCAGAAATATCTATTGGAATAGTGATCCATAAAAGCAGTGTGCTTTGCAATACAGCTCTTGAATCCAAGTGTTCATTGGAAAAGCGATCCAGAGCAGCAGTATCCATTGGAATAGTGATCCAGAACGGCAATGTCCACTGGATTAAAGTTCCTGAACCAAAGAGTGTATTGGAATAGAGATTCAGAACAGCAGTGTGCATTGGATTAGAGATTCTAATCAGCAGTGTCCCTTAGAATACAGATCTGGATCAGCAGAGCGTTTTGTAATAAAGATCCTGAACAGCGGTGTCCATTGGAATAGAGAACTTGAACAGCAGTGTGCTTTGCAATACAGCTCTTGAACTGCAGTGTTCATTGAAAAAGCGATCCTGAACAGCACTATCCATTGGAATAGAGATCCAGAACAGCTGTGTGGATTGGAATACAGAACCTGAACAGCAGTGTCTATCGGCATAGATATCCTCAACAGCAGTGTCCATTGGAATTGAGGTCCAGAACAGCAGTGTGGATTGGAATAGAGACACTGATTAGCAGTGTCCATTGAAATAGAGATCCTGAACAACAGTGTCTACTGGAATCGAGATCCTGAACAGCCGTGTCAATTGGAGTAGTGTTTCTGAATAGCAGTGTCCATTGGAATTGAGATCTGAACAGCAATGTCCAATGGAATAGAGATCCTGAACTGCAGTGACCATTGGAATACAGATCCTGAACAACAGTGCGCATTGGAATAGAGATCCTGAACTGCAGTGACCTTTTGAATAGAGATCCTGAACAACAGTGTGCATTGCAATTGACATCCTGAACAGCAGTGTCTTATTGGAATAGCAATCCTGAACAGCTCTGTCTATTGGAATAGAGGACCTGAAAAGCAGTTTGCTTTGGAATAGAGATCCTGAACTGCAATGTCCATTGGAATGGAGATCCTGAGCAGCAATGTGTTTTGCAATACAGCTCTTGAATTGCAGAATTCATTGGGAAAGTGATCCTGAACAGCAGTGTCCATTGACCTAGAGATACAGAACCACAGGGACCATTGGAAAAGAGATCCTGAACAGCAGTGTCCATTGGAATATAGCTCCAGAACAGCATTTCCCTTTGGAATAGAGTTGCTGAACAGAAGTGTGTATTGGAATAGAGATCCTGAACAGCAATGTACTTTGGAATAGAGGTCCTGAACAGCTGTGTCCATTTCAATAGAGATCCTGAAAAGCAGTGAATATTGGATTAGAGATCCTAATCAGTAGCCACCATTGGAATACAGATCTGGAACAGCAGTGCATTTTGGAGTAGAGATCCTGAACAGCAGTGCCCATTGGAATTGAGATCCTGAACAGCAGTGTGCATTGGAATAGAGATCCTGAACAGCTCTGTCCATTCAAATAGAGATATTGATCAGCAGTTTGCATTGGAATTGAGATCCTAATCAGAAATATCTATTGGAATAGTGATCCTTAAAAGCAGTGTGCTTTGCAATACAGTTCTTGAATCCAAGTATTCATTGGAAAAGCGATCCAGAGCAGCAGTGTCCATTGGAATAGTGATCCAGAACGGCAATGCCCACTGGATTAAAGATCCTGAACCAATGAGTGTATTGGGAAAGCGATCCAGAACAGCAGTGTGCATTGGATTAGAGATTCTAATCAGCAGTGTCCCTTAGAATACAGATCTGGATCAGCAGAGCGTTTTGTTATAAAGATGCTGAACAGCGGTGTCCATTGGAATAGAGAACTTGAACAGCAGTGTGCTTTGCAATACAGCTCTTGAACTGCAGTGTTCTTTGAAAAAGCGATCCTGAGCAGCACTGTCCATTGGAATAGAGGTCCAGAACAGCAGTGTGGATTGGAATAGAGACCCTGAGTTGAAGTGACCATTGAAATAGAGACCCTGAACAACAGTGTCTATTGGAATCGAGATCCTGAACTGCCGTGTCAATTGGAGTAGTATTTCTGAATAGCAGTGTCCATTGGAATTGAGATCTGAACAGCAATGTCTATTGGAATAGAGATGCTGAACGTCAGTGTCCAATGGAATAGAGATCCTGAACTGCAGTGACCTTTTGAATAGAGATCCTGAACAACAATGTGCATTGAAATTGACATCCTGAACAGCAGTGTCTTATTGGAATACCGATCCTGAACAGCTCTGTCCATTGGAACAGAGGACCTGAAAAGCAGTTTGCTTTGGAATAGAGATCCTGAACCGCAATGTCCATTGGAATGGAGATCCTGAGCAAAAAAGTGTTTTGCAATACAGCTCTTGAATTGCAGAATTCATTGGAAAAGTGATCCTGAACAGCAGTGTCCATTGACCTAGAGATATAGAACCACAGGGACCATTGGAAAAGAGATCCTGAACAGCAGTGTCCATTGGAATATAGCTCCAGAACAGCATTTCCCTTTGGAATAGAGTTGCTGAACAGAAGTGTGTATTGGAATAGAGATCCTGAACAGCAATGTGCTTTGGAATAGAGATCCTGAACGGCTGTGTCCATTTCAATAGAGATCCTGAACAGCAGTTTGCATTGGAATGGAGATCCTGATCAGCAGTGACCTATTGCAATAGAGATCCTGAACAGATCTGTGCATTGGAATAGAGTTCCTGAACAACAGTGTATATTAGATTAGAGATCCGAATCAGCAGCCACCATTGGAATACAGATCTGGAACAGCAGTGCATTTTGGAGTAGAGATCCTGAACAGCAGTGTCCATTGGAATTGAGATCCTGAACAGCAGTGTGCATTGGAATAGAGATCCTGAACAGCTCTGTCCATTCAAATAGAGATATTGATCAGCAGTTTGCATTGGAATTGAGATCCTAATCAGAAATATCTATTGGAATAGTGATCCTTAAAAGCAGTGTGCTTTGCAATACAGCTCTTGAATCCAAGTGTTCATTGGAAAAGTGATCCAGAGCAGCAGTGTCTATTGGAATAGTGATCCAGAATGGCAATGTCCACTGGAATAAAGATCCTGAACAAAAGAATGCATTGGAATAGAGATCCAGAACAGCAGTGTGCATTGGATTAGAGATTCGAATCAGCAGTGTCCCTTAGAATACAGATGTGGATCAGCAGAGCGTTTTGTAATAAAGATCCTGAACAGCGGAGTCCATTGGAATAGAGAACTTGAACAGCAGTGTGCTTTGCAATACAGCTCTTGAACTGCAGTGTTCATTGAAAAAGGGATCCTGAGCAGCACTGTCAATTGGAATAGAGATCCAGAACAGCTGTGTGGATTGGAATAGAGACCCTGAGTAGCAGTGACCATTGAAATAGAGATCCTGAACAACAGTGTCTATTGGAATCGAGATCCTGAACAGCCGTGTCAATTGTAGTAGTGTTTCTGAATAGCAGTGTCCATTCGAATGAAGATCCTGATCAGCAGTGTCTTATTGGATTAGAGATCCTAATCAGAAGCGTCCATTGGAATACAGATCAGGAACAACAGTGCGTTTTGGAGTACAGATGCTGAACAGCAGTGTTCATTTGAATGGAGATCCCGAACAGCAGTGTGCATTGGAATCGAGATCCTGATCAGCCATGTCTTATTGGAAGAGAGATCCTGAACATATCTTTCCATTGGAATAGAGTTCCTGAACAACAGTGTATATTGGATTAGAGATCCTAATCAACAGCGTCCATTGGAATACAGATCTGGAACAGCAGTGCGTTTTGGAGTAGAGATTCTGAACAGCAGTGTGCATTGGAATAGAAATCCTGAACAGCTCAGTCCATTGGAGTAGTGATCCTGAACAGCAATGTCCATTAGAGTAGAGCTCCTCAGCAGCAGTGTCAATTGGAATAGAGATCCTGAACTGCAATGTCCATTGGAATACTGATCCTGAATAGCAGTGTCCATTGGAACGGAGATCCTGAACAGCTCTGTCTATTCGAATAGAGATATTGAACAGCAGTTTGCATTGGAATTGAGATCCTAATTAGCAATATCTATTGGAATAGTGATCCTAAAAAGCAGTGTGCTTTGCAATACAGCTCTTGAATCCAAGTATTCATTGGAAAAGCGATCCAGAGCAGCAGTGTCCATTGGAATAGACATCCAGAACGGCAATGTCCACTGGAATAAAGATCCTGAACAAAAGAGTGTATTGGAATAGAGATCCAGAACAGCAGTGTGCATTGGAATACAGAACCTGAACAGCAGTGTCCTTTGGATTAGAGATCCTATTCAGCAGCGTCCCTTGGAATACAGATCTGGATCAGCAGCGCGCTTTGGAATAGAGATCCTGAACAGCGGTGTCCATTGGAAAAGAGAACTTGAACAGCAGTGTGCTTTGCTATACAGCTCCTGAACTGCAGTGTTCATTGAAAAAGCGATCCTGAACAGCACTGTCCATTGGAATAGAGATCCAGAACAGCAGTGTGCATTGGAATACAGAACCTGAACAGCGGTTTCTATCGGCATAGAGATCCTCAACAGCGGTTTCCTTTGGAATAGAGGTCCAGAACAGCAGTGTGCATTGGAATAGAGACCCTGAACAGCAATGTGCTTTGGAATAGAGATCCTGAACAGCTGTGTCCATTTCAATAGAGATCCTGAACAGCAATTTGCATTGGAATGGAGATCCTGAACTGCAGTGACCATTGGAATAGTGATCCTGAACAACAGTGTGCATTGGAATGGAGATCCTGATCAGCATTATCTAATGGAATAGTGATCCTTAAAAGCAGTGTGCTTTGCAATACAGCTCTTGAATCCAAGTGTTCATTGGAAAAGCGATCCAGAGCAGCAGTGTCCATTGGAATAGACATCCAGAACAGCAGTGTGCATTGGAATAGAGACCCTGAGTGGCAGTGTCCATTGAAATAGAGATCCTGAACAACAGTGTCCATTGGAATCGAGATGCTGAACAGCCGTGTCAATTGGAGTAGTGTTCCTGAATAGCAGTGTCCATTGGAATTGAGATCCTGAACAGCAATGTCCATTGGAATAGAGATCCTGCACAGCTCTGTCCATTCGAATGGAGATATTGAACAGCAGTTTGCATTGGAATTGAGATCATAATCAGCAATATCTAATGGAATAGTGATCCTAAAAAGCAGTGTGCTTTGCAATACAGCTCTTGAATCCAAGTGTTCATTGGAAAAGCGATCCAGAGCAGCAGTGTCCATTGGAATAGACATCCAGAACGGCAATGTCCACTGGAATAAAGATCCTGAACAAAAGAGTGTATTGGAATAGAGATCCAGAACAGCAGTGTGCATTGGAATACAGAACCTGAACAGCAGTGTCCTTTGGATTAGATATCCTATTCAGCAGCGTCCCTTGGAATACAGATCTGGATCAGCAGCGCGCTTTGGAATAGAGATCCTGAACAGCGGTGTCCATTGGAATAGAGAACTTGAACAGCAGTGTGCTTTGCTATACAGCTCTTGAACTGCAGTTTTTCATTGAAAAAGCGATCCTGATCAGCACTGTCCATTGGAATAGAGATCCAGAACAGCAGTGTGCATTGGAATACAGAACCTGAACAGCGGTTTCTATCGGCATAGAGATCCTCAACAGCGGTTTCCTTTGGAATAGAGGTCCAGAACAGCAGTGTGCATTGGAATAGAGACCCTGAGTGGCAGTGTCCATTGAAATAGAGATCCTGAACAACAGTGTCCATTGGAATCGAGATGCTGAACAGCCGTGTCAATTGGAGTAGTGTTCCTGAATAGCAGTGTCCATTGGAATATAGCTCCAGAACAGCATTTCCCTTTGGAATAGAGTTGCTGAACAGAAGTGTGTATTGGAATAGAGATCCTGAACAGCAATGTGCTTTGGAATAGAGATCCTGAATGGCTGTGTCCATTTCAATAGAGATCCTGAACTGCAGTTTGCATTGGAATGGAGATCCTGATCAGCAGTGACCTATTGCAATAGAGATCCTGAACAGATCTGTGCATTGGAATAGAGTTCCTGAACAACAGTGTATATTAGATTAGAGATCCGAATCAGCAGCCACCATTGGAATACAGATCTGGAACAGCAGTGCATTTTGGAGTAGTGATCCTGAACAGCAGTGTCCATTGGAATTGAGATCCTGAACAGCAGTGTGCATTGGAATAGAGATCCTGAACAGCTCTGTCCATTCAAATAGAGATATTGATCAGCAGTTTGCATTGGAATTGAGATCCTAATCAGAAATATCTATTGGAATAGTGATCCTTAAAAGCAGTGTGCTTTGCAATACAGCTCTTGAATCCAAGTGTGCATTGGAAAAGTGATCCAGAGCAGCAGTGTCTATTGGAATAGTGATCCAGAATGGCAATGTCCACTGGAATAAAGATCCTGAACAAAAGAATGCATTGGAATAGAGATCCAGAACAGCAGTGTGCATTGGATTAGAGATTCGAATCAGCAGTGTCCCTTAGAATACAGATGTGGATCAGCAGAGCGTTTTGTAATAAAGATCCTGAACAGCGGAGTCCATTGGAATAGAGAACTTGAACAGCAGTGTGCTTTGCAATACAGCTCTTGAACTGCAGTGTTCATTGAAAAAGGGATCCTGAGCAGCACTGTCAATTGGAATAGAGATCCAGAACAGCTGTGTGGATTGGAATAGAGACCCTGAGTAGCAGTGACCATTGAAATAGAGATCCTGAACAACAGTGTCTATTGGAATCGAGATCCTGAACAGCCGTGTCAATTGTAGTAGTGTTTCTGAATAGCAGTGTCCATTCGAATGAAGATCCTGATCAGCAGTGTCTTATTGGATTAGAGATCCTAATCAGAAGCGTCCATTGGAATACAGATCAGGAACAACAGTGCGTTTTGGAGTACAGATGCTGAACAGCAGTGTTCATTTGAATGGAGATCCCGAACAGCAGTGTGCATTGGAATCGAGATCCTGATCAGCCATGTCTTATTGGAAGAGAGATCCTGAACATATCTTTCCATTGGAATAGAGTTCCTGAACAACAGTGTATATTGGATTAGAGATCCTAATCAACAGCGTCCATTGGAATACAGATCTGGAACAGCAGTGCGTTTTGGAGTAGAGATTCTGAACAGCAGTGTGCATTGGAATAGAAATCCTGAACAGCTCAGTCCATTGGAGTAGTGATCCTGAACAGCAATGTCCATTAGAGTAGAGCTCCTCAGCAGCAGTGTCAATTGGAATAGAGATCCTGAACTGCAATGTCCATTGGAATACTGATCCTGAATAGCAGTGTCCATTGGAACGGAGATCCTGAACAGCTCTGTCTATTCGAATAGAGATATTGAACAGCAGTTTGCATTGGAATTGAGATCCTAATTAGCAATATCTATTGGAATAGTGATCCTAAAAAGCAGTGTGCTTTGCAATACAGCTCTTGAATCCAAGTATTCATTGGAAAAGCGATCCAGAGCAGCAGTGTCCATTGGAATAGACATCCAGAACGGCAATGTCCACTGGAATAAAGATCCTGAACAAAAGAGTGTATTGGAATAGAGATCCAGAACAGCAGTGTGCATTGGAATACAGAACCTGAACAGCAGTGTCCTTTGGATTAGAGATCCTATTCAGCAGCGTCCCTTGGAATACAGATCTGGATCAGCAGCGCGCTTTGGAATAGAGATCCTGAACAGCGGTGTCCATTGGAAAAGAGAACTTGAACAGCAGTGTGCTTTGCTATACAGCTCTTGAACTGCAGTGTTCATTGAAAAAGCGATCCTGAACAGCACTGTCCATTGGAATAGAGATCCAGAACAGCAGTGTGCATTGGAATACAGAACCTGAACAGCGGTTTCTATCGGCATAGAGATCCTCAACAGCGGTTTCCTTTGGAATAGAGGTCCAGAACAGCAGTGTGCATTGGAATAGAGACCCTGAACAGCAATGTGCTTTGGAATAGAGATCCTGAACAGCAATTTGCATTGGAATGGAGATCCTGAACTGCAGTGACCATTGGAATAGTGATCCTGAACAACAGTGTGCATTGGAATGGAGATCCTGATCAGCATTATCTAATGGAATAGTGATCCTTAAAAGCAGTGTGCTTTGCAATACAGCTCTTGAATCCAAGTGTTCATTGGAAAAGCGATCCAGAGCAGCAGTGTCCATTGGAATAGACATCCAGAACAGCAGTGTGCATTGGAATAGAGACCCTGAGTGGCAGTGTCCATTGAAATAGAGATCCTGAACAACAGTGTCCATTGGAATCGAGATGCTGAACAGCCGTGTCAATTGGAGTAGTGTTCCTGAACAGCAATGTCCATTGGAATAGAGATCCTGCACAGCTCTGTCCATTCGAATGGAGATATTGAACAGCAGTTTGCATTGGAATTGAGATCATAATCAGCAATATCTAATGGAATAGTGATCCTAAAAAGCAGTGTGCTTTGCAATACAGCTCTTGAATCCAAGTGTTCATTGGAAAAGCGATCCAGAGCAGCAGTGTCCATTGGAATAGACATCCAGAACGGCAATGTCCACTGGAATAAAGATACTGATCAAAAGAGTGTATTGGAATAGAGATCCAGAACAGCAGTGTGCATTGGAATACAGAACCTGAACAGCAGTGTCCTTTGGATTAGATATCCTATTCAGCAGCGTCCCTTGGAATACAGATCTGGATCAGCAGCGCGCTTTGGAACAGAGATCCTGAACAGCGGTGTCCATTGGAATAGAGAACTTGAACAGCAGTGTGCTTTGCTATACAGCTCTTGAACTGCAGTTTTTCATTGAAAAAGCGATCCTGATCAGCACTGTCCATTGGAATAATGATCCAGAACAGCAGTGTGCATTGGAATACAGAACCTGAACAGCGGTTTCTATCGGCATAGAGATCCTCAACAGCGGTTTCCTTTGGAATAGAGGTCCAGAACAGCAGTGTGCATTGGAATAGAGACCCTGAGTGGCAGTGTCCATTGAAATAGAGATCCTGAACAACAGTGTCCATTGGAATCGAGATGCTGAACAGCCGTGTCAATTGGAGTAGTGTTCCTGAATAGCAGTGTCCATTGGAATATAGCTCCAGAACAGCATTTCCCTTTGGAATAGAGTTGCTGAACAGAAGTGTGTATTGGAATAGAGATCCTGAACAGCAATGTGCTTTGGAATAGAGATCCTGAATGGCTGTGTCCATTTCAATAGAGATCCTGAACAGCAGTTTGCATTGGAATGGAGATCCTGATCAGCAGTGACCTATTGCAATAGAGATCCTGAACAGATCTGTGCATTGGAATAGAGTTCCTGAACAACAGTGTATATTAGATTAGAGATCCGAATCAGCAGCCACCATTGGAATACAGATCTGGAACAGCAGTGCATTTTGGAGTAGAGATCCTGAACAGCAGTGTCCATTGGAATTGAGATCCTGAACAGCAGTGTGCATTGGAATAGAGATCCTGAACAGCTCTGTCCATTCAAATAGAGATATTGATCAGCAGTTTGCATTGGAATTGAGATCCTAATCAGAAATATCTATTGGAATAGTGATCCTTAAAAGCAGTGTGCTTTGCAATACAGCTCTTGAATCCAAGTGTTCATTGGAAAAGTGATCCAGAGCAGCAGTGTCTATTGGAATAGTGATCCAGAATGGCAATGTCCACTGGAATAAAGATCCTGAACAAAAGAATGCATTGGAATAGAGATCCAGAACAGCAGTGTGCATTGGATTAGAGATTCGAATCAGCAGTGTCCCTTAGAATACAGATGTGGATCAGCAGAGCGTTTTGTAATAAAGATCCTGAACAGCGGAGTCCATTGGAATAGAGAACTTGAACAGCAGTGTGCTTTGCAATACAGCTCTTGAACTGCAGTGTTCATTGAAAAAGGGATCCTGAGCAGCACTGTCAATTGGAATAGAGATCCAGAACAGCTGTGTGGATTGGAATAGAGACCCTGAGTAGCAGTGACCATTGAAATAGAGATCCTGAACAACAGTGTCTATTGGAATCGAGATCCTGAACAGCCGTGTCAATTGTAGTAGTGTTTCTGAATAGCAGTGTCCATTCGAATGAAGATCCTGATCAGCAGTGTCTTATTGGATTAGAGATCCTAATCAGAAGCGTCCATTGGAATACAGATCAGGAACAACAGTGCGTTTTGGAGTACAGATGCTGAACAGCAGTGTTCATTTGAATGGAGATCCCGAACAGCAGTGTGCATTGGAATCGAGATCCTGATCAGCCATGTCTTATTGGAAGAGAGATCCTGAACATATCTTTCCATTGGAATAGAGTTCCTGAACAACAGTGTATATTGGATTAGAGATCCTAATCAACAGCGTCCATTGGAATACAGATCTGGAACAGCAGTGCGTTTTGGAGTAGAGATTCTGAACAGCAGTGTGCATTGGAATAGAAATCCTGAACAGCTCAGTCCATTGGAGTAGTGATCCTGAACAGCAATGTCCATTAGAGTAGAGCTCCTCAGCAGCAGTGTCAATTGGAATAGAGATCCTGAACTGCAATGTCCATTGGAATACTGATCCTGAATAGCAGTGTCCATTGGAACGGAGATCCTGAACAGCTCTGTCTATTCGAATAGAGATATTGAACAGCAGTTTGCATTGGAATTGAGATCCTAATTAGCAATATCTATTGGAATAGTGATCCTAAAAAGCAGTGTGCTTTGCAATACAGCTCTTGAATCCAAGTATTCATTGGAAAAGCGATCCAGAGCAGCAGTGTCCATTGGAATAGACATCCAGAACGGCAATGTCCACTGGAATAAAGATCCTGAACAAAAGAGTGTATTGGAATAGAGATCCAGAACAGCAGTGTGCATTGGAATACAGAACCTGAACAGCAGTGTCCTTTGGATTAGAGATCCTATTCAGCAGCGTCCCTTGGAATACAGATCTGGATCAGCAGCGCGCTTTGGAATAGAGATCCTGAACAGCGGTGTCCATTGGAAAAGAGAACTTGAACAGCAGTGTGCTTTGCTATACAGCTCTTGAACTGCAGTGTTCATTGAAAAAGCGATCCTGAACAGCACTGTCCATTGGAATAGAGATCCAGAACAGCAGTGTGCATTGGAATACAGAACCTGAACAGCGGTTTCTATCGGCATAGAGATCCTCAACAGCGGTTTCCTTTGGAATAGAGGTCCAGAACAGCAGTGTGCATTGGAATAGAGACCCTGAACAGCAATGTGCTTTGGAATAGAGATCCTGAACAGCTGTGTCCATTTCAATAGAGATCCTGAACAGCAATTTGCATTGGAATGGAGATCCTGAACTGCAGTGACCATTGGAATAGTGATCCTGAACAACAGTGTGCATTGGAATGGAGATCCTGATCAGCATTATCTAATGGAATAGTGATCCTTAAAAGCAGTGTGCTTTGCAATACAGCTCTTGAATCCAAGTGTTCATTGGAAAAGCGATCCAGAGCAGCAGTGTCCATTGGAATAGACATCCAGAACAGCAGTGTGCATTGGAATAGAGACCCTGAGTGGCAGTGTCCATTGAAATAGAGATCCTGAACAACAGTGTCCATTGGAATCGAGATGCTGAACAGCCGTGTCAATTGGAGTAGTGTTCCTGAATAGCAGTGTCCATTGGAATTGAGATCCTGAACAGCAATGTCCATTGGAATAGAGATCCTGCACAGCTCTGTCCATTCGAATGGAGATATTGAACAGCAGTTTGCATTGGAATTGAGATCATAATCAGCAATATCTAATGGAATAGTGATCCTAAAAAGCAGTGTGCTTTGCAATACAGCTCTTGAATCCAAGTGTTCATTGGAAAAGCGATCCACAGCAGCAGTGTCCATTGGAATAGACATCCAGAACGGCAATGTCCACTGGAATAAAGATCCTGAACAAAAGAGTGTATTGGAATAGAGATCCAGAACAGCAGTGTGCATTGGAATACAGAACCTGAACAGCAGTGTCCTTTGGATTAGATATCCTATTCAGCAGCGTCCCTTGGAATACAGATCTGGATCAGCAGCGCGCTTTGGAATAGAGATCCTGAACAGCGGTGTCCATTGGAATAGAGAACTTGAACAGCAGTGTGCTTTGCTATACAGCTCTTGAACTGCAGTTTTTCATTGAAAAAGCGATCCTGATCAGCACTGTCCATTGGAATAGAGGTCCAGAACAGCAGTGTGCATTGGAATACAGAACCTGAACAGCGGTTTCTATCGGCATAGAGATCCTCAACAGCGGTTTCCTTTGGAATAGAGGTCCAGAACAGCAGTGTGCATTGGAATAGAGACCCTGAACAGCAATGTGCTTTGGAATAGAGATCCTGAACAGCTGTGTCCATTTCAATAGAGATCCTGAACAGCAATTTGCATTGGAATGGAGATCCTGAACTGCAGTGACCATTGGAATAGTGATCCTGAACAACAGTGTGCATTGGAATGGAGATCCTGATCAGCATTATCTAATGGAATAGTGATCCTTAAAAGCAGTGTGCTTTGCAATACAGCTCTTGAATCCAAGTGTTCATTGGAAAAGCGATCCAGAGCAGCAGTGTCCATTGGAATAGACATCCAGAACGGCAATGTCCACTGGAATAAAGATCCTGAACAAAAGAGTGTATTGGAATAGAGATCCAGAACAGCAGTGTGCATTGGAATACAGAACCTGAACAGCAGTGTCCTTTGGATTAGAGATCCTATTCAGCAGCGTCCCTTGGAATACAGATCTGGATCAGCAGCGCGCTTTGGAATAGAGATCCTGAACAGCGGTGTCCATTGGAAAAGAGAACTTGAACAGCAGTGTGCTTTGCTATACAGCTCTTGAACTGCAGTGTTCATTGAAAAAGCGATCCTGAACAGCACTGTCCATTGGAATAGAGATCCAGAACAGCAGTGTGCATTGGAATACAGAACCTGAACAGCCGTTTCTATCGGCATAGAGATCCTCAACAGCGGTTTCCTTTGGAATAGAGGTCCAGAACAGCAGTGTGCATTGGAATAGAGACCCTGAACAGCAATGTGCTTTGGAATAGAGATCCTGAACAGCTGTGTCCATTTCAATAGAGATCCTGAACAGCAATTTGCTTTGGAATGGAGATCCTGAACTGCAGTGACCATTGGAATAGTGATCCTGAACAACAGTGTGCCTTGGAATGGAGATCCTGATCAGCATTATCTAATGGAATAGTGATCCTTAAAAGCAGTGTGCTTTGCAATACAGCTCTTGAATCCAAGTGTTCATTGGAAAAGCGATCCAGAGCAGCAGTGTCCATTGGAATAGACATCCAGAACAGCAGTGTGCATTGGAATAGAGACCCTGAGTGGCAGTGTCCATTGAAATAGAGATCCTGAACAACAGTGTCCATTGGAATCGAGATGCTGAACAGCCGTGTCAATTGGAGTAGTGTTCCTGAACAGCAATGTCCATTGGAATAGAGATCCTGCACAGCTCTGTCCATTCGAATGGAGATATTGAACAGCAGTTTGCATTGGAATTGAGATCATAATCAGCAATATCTAATGGAATAGTGATCCTAAAAAGCAGTGTGCTTTGCAATACAGCTCTTGAATCCAAGTGTTCATTGGAAAAGCGATCCAGAGCAGCAGTGTCCATTGGAATAGAGATCCAGAACGGCAATGTCCACTGGAATAAAGATACTGAACAAAAGAGTGTATTGGAATAGAGATCCAGAACAGCAGTGTGCATTGGAATACAGAACCTGAACAGCAGTGTCCTTTGGATTAGATATCCTATTCAGCAGCGTCCCTTGGAATACAGATCTGGATCAGCAGCGCGCTTTGGAATAGAGATCCTGAACAGCGGTGTCCATTGGAATAGAGAACTTGAACAGCAGTGTGCTTTGCTATACAGCTCTTGAACTGCAGTTTTTCATTGAAAAAGCGATCCTGATCAGCACTGTCCATTGGAATAGAGATCCAGAACAGCAGTGTGCATTGGAATACAGAACCTGAACAGCGGTTTCTATCGGCATAGAGATCCTCAACAGCGGTTTCCTTTGGAATAGAGGTCCAGAACAGCAGTGTGCATTGGAATAGAGACCCTGAACAGCAAAGTGCTTTGGAATAGAGATCCTGAACAGCTGTGTCCATTTCAATAGAGATCCTGAACAGCAATTTGCATTGGAATGGAGATCCTGAACTGCAGTGACCATTGGAATAGTGATCCTGAACAACAGTGTGCATTGGAATGGAGATCCTGATCAGCATTATCTAATGGAATAGTGATCCTTAAAAGCAGTGTGCTTTGCAATACAGCTCTTGAATCCAAGTGTTCATTGGAAAAGCGATCCAGAGCAGCAGTGTCCATTGCAATAGACATCCAGAACAGCAGTGTGCATTGGAATAGAGACCCTGAGTGGCAGTGTCCATTGAAATAGAGATCCTGAACAACAGTGTCCATTGGAATCGAGATGCTGAACAGCCGTGTCAATTGGAGTAGTGTTCCTGAATAGCAGTGTCCATTGGAATATAGCTCCAGAACAGCATTTCCCTTTGGAATAGAGTTGCTGAACAGAAGTGTGTATTGGAATAGAGATCCTGAACAGCAATGTGCTTTGGAATAGAGATCCTGAATGGCTGTGTCCATTTCAATAGAGATCCTGAACAGCAGTTTGCATTGGAATGGAGATCCTGATCAGCAGTGACCTATTGCAATAGAGATCCTGAACAGATCTGTGCATTGGAATAGAGTTCCTGAACAACAGTGTATATTAGATTAGAGATCCGAATCAGCAGCCACCATTGGAATACAGATCTGGAACAGCAGTGCATTTTGGAGTAGAGATCCTGAACAGCAGTGTCCATTGGAATTGAGATCCTGAACAGCAGTGTGCATTGGAATAGAGATCCTGAACAGCTCTGTCCATTCAAATAGAGATATTGATCAGCAGTTTGCATTGGAATTGAGATCCTAATCAGAAATATCTATTGGAATAGTGATCCTTAAAAGCAGTGTGCTTTGCAATACAGCTCTTGAATCCAAGTGTTCATTGGAAAAGTGATCCAGAGCAGCAGTGTCTATTGGAATAGTGATCCAGAATGGCAATGTCCACTGGAATAAAGATCCTGAACAAAAGAATGCATTGGAATAGAGATCCAGAACAGCAGTGTGCATTGGATTAGAGATTCGAATCAGCAGTGTCCCTTAGAATACAGATGTGGATCAGCAGAGCGTTTTGTAATAAAGATCCTGAACAGCGGAGTCCATTGGAATAGAGAACTTGAACAGCAGTGTGCTTTGCAATACAGCTCTTGAACTGCAGTGTTCATTGAAAAAGGGATCCTGAGCAGCACTGTCAATTGGAATAGAGATCCAGAACAGCTGTGTGGATTGGAATAGAGACCCTGAGTAGCAGTGACCATTGAAATAGAGATCCTGAACAACAGTGTCTATTGGAATCGAGATCCTGAACAGCCGTGTCAATTGTAGTAGTGTTTCTGAATAGCAGTGTCCATTCGAATGAAGATCCTGATCAGCAGTGTCTTATTGGATTAGAGATCCTAATCAGAAGCGTCCATTGGAATACAGATCAGGAACAACAGTGCGTTTTGGAGTACAGATGCTGAACAGCAGTGTTCATTTGAATGGAGATCCCGAACAGCAGTGTGCATTGGAATCGAGATCCTGATCAGCCATGTCTTATTGGAAGAGAGATCCTGAACATATCTTTCCATTGGAATAGAGTTCCTGAACAACAGTGTATATTGGATTAGAGATCCTAATCAACAGCGTCCATTGGAATACAGATCTGGAACAGCAGTGCGTTTTGGAGTAGAGATTCTGAACAGCAGTGTGCATTGGAATAGAAATCCTGAACAGCTCAGTCCATTGGAGTAGTGATCCTGAACAGCAATGTCCATTAGAGTAGAGCTCCTCAGCAGCAGTGTCAATTGGAATAGAGATCCTGAACTGCAATGTCCATTGGAATACTGATCCTGAATAGCAGTGTCCATTGGAACGGAGATCCTGAACAGCTCTGTCTATTCGAATAGAGATATTGAACAGCAGTTTGCATTGGAATTGAGATCCTAATTAGCAATATCTATTGGAATAGTGATCCTAAAAAGCAGTGTGCTTTGCAATACAGCTCTTGAATCCAAGTATTCATTGGAAAAGCGATCCAGAGCAGCAGTGTCCATTGGAATAGACATCCAGAACGGCAATGTCCACTGGAATAAAGATCCTGAACAAAAGAGTGTATTGGAATAGAGATCCAGAACAGCAGTGTGCATTGGAATAGAGACCCTGAGTGGCAGTGTCCATTGAAATAGAGATCCTGAACAACAGAGTCCATTGGAATCGAGATGCTGAACAGCCGTGTCAATTGGAGTAGTGTTCCTGAATAGCAGTGTCCATTGGAATTGAGATCCTGAACAGCAATGTCCATTGGAATAGAGATCCTGCACAGCTCTGTCCATTCGAATGGAGATATTGAACAGCAGTTTGCATTGGAATTGAGATCATAATCAGCAATATCTAATGGAATAGTGATCCTAAAAAGCAGTGTGCTTTGCAATACAGCTCTTGAATCCAAGTGTTCATTGGAAAAGCGATCCAGAGCAGCAGTGTCCATTGGAATAGAGATCCAGAACGGCAATGTCCACTGGAATAAAGATCCTGAACAAAAGAGTGTATTGGAATAGAGATCCAGAACAGCAGTGTGCATTGGAATACAGAACCTGAACAGCAGTGTCCTTTGGATTAGATATCCTATTCAGCAGCGTCCCTTGGAATACAGATCTGGATCAGCAGCGCGCTTTGGAATAGAGATCCTGAACAGCGGTGTCCATTGGAATAGAGAACTTGAACAGCAGTGTGCTTTGCTATACAGCTCTTGAACTGCAGTTTTTCATTGAAAAAGCGATCCTGATCAGCACTGTCCATTGGAATAGAGATCCAGAACAGCAGTGTGCATTGGAATACAGAACCTGAACAGCGGTTTCTATCGGCATAGAGATCCTCAACAGCGGTTTCCTTTGGAATAGAGGTCCAGAACAGCAGTGTGCATTGGAATAGAGACCCTGAACAGCAATGTGCTTTGGAATAGAGATCCTGAACAGCTGTGTCCATTTCAATAGAGATCCTGAACAGCAATTTGCATTGGAATGGAGATCCTGAACTGCAGTGACCATTGGAATAGTGATCCTGAACAACAGTGTGCATTGGAATGGAGATCCTGATCAGCATTATCTAATGGAATAGTGATCCTTAAAAGCAGTGTGCTTTGCAATACAGCTCTTGAATCCAAGTGTTCATTGGAAAAGCGATCCAGAGCAGCAGTGTCCATTGGAATAGACATCCAGAACGGCAATGTCCACTGGAATAAAGATCCTGAACAAAAGAGTGTATTGGAATAGAGATCCAGAACAGCAGTGTGCATTGGAATACAGAACCTGAACAGCAGTGTCCTTTGGATTAGATATCCTATTCAGCAGCGTCCCTTGGAATACAGATCTGGATCAGCAGCGCGCTTTGGAATAGAGATCCTGAACAGCGGTGTCCATTGGAATAGAGAACTTGAACAGCAGTGTGCTTCGCTATACAGCTCTTGAACTGCAGTTTTTCATTGAAAAAGCGATCCTGATCAGCACTGTCCATTGGAATAGAGATCCAGAACAGCAGTGTGCATTGGAATACAGAACCTGAACAGCGGTTTCTATCGGCATAGAGATCCTCAACAGCGGTTTCCTTTGGAATAGAGGTCCAGAACAGCAGTGTGCATTGGAATAGAGACCCTGAACAGCAAAGTGCTTTGGAATAGAGATCCTGAACAGCTGTGTCCATTTCAATAGAGATCCTGAACAGCAATTTGCATTGGAATGGAGATCCTGAACTGCAGTGACCATTGGAATAGTGATCCTGAACAACAGTGTGCATTGGAATGGAGATCCTGATCAGCATTATCTAATGGAATAGTGATCCTTAAAAGCAGTGTGCTTTGCAATACAGCTCTTGAATCCAAGTGTTCATTGGAAAAGCGATCCAGAGCAGCAGTGTCCATTGGAATAGACATCCAGAACAGCAGTGTGCATTGGAATAGAGACCCTGAGTGGCAGTGTCCATTGAAATAGAGATCCTGAACAACAGTGTCCATTGGAATCGAGATGCTGAACAGCCGTGTCAATTGGAGTAGTGTTCCTGAATAGCAGTGTCCATTGGAATATAGCTCCAGAACAGCATTTCCCTTTGGAATAGAGTTGCTGAACAGAAGTGTGTATTGGAATAGAGATCCTGAACAGCAATGTGCTTTGGAATAGAGATCCTGAATGGCTGTGTCCATTTCAATAGAGATCCTGAACAGCAGTTTGCATTGGAATGGAGATCCTGATCAGCAGTGACCTATTGCAATAGAGATCCTGAACAGATCTGTGCATTGGAATAGAGTTCCTGAACAACAGTGTATATTAGATTAGAGATCCGAATCAGCAGCCACCATTGGAATACAGATCTGGAACAGCAGTGCATTTTGGAGTAGAGATCCTGAACAGCAGTGTCCATTGGAATTGAGATCCTGAACAGCAGTGTGCATTGGAATAGAGATCCTGAACAGCTCTGTCCATTCAAATAGAGATATTGATCAGCAGTTTGCATTGGAATTGAGATCCTAATCAGAAATATCTATTGGAATAGTGATCCTTAAAAGCAGTGTGCTTTGCAATACAGCTCTTGAATCCAAGTGTTCATTAGAAAAGTGATCCAGAGCAGCAGTGTCTATTGGAATAGTGATCCAGAATGGCAATGTCCACTGGAATAAAGATCCTGAACAAAAGAATGCATTGGAATAGAGATCCAGAACAGCAGTGTGCATTGGATTAGAGATTCGA
This sequence comes from Mobula birostris, assembly GCF_030028105.1. Classification (NCBI taxonomy): domain Eukaryota; kingdom Metazoa; phylum Chordata; class Chondrichthyes; order Myliobatiformes; family Myliobatidae; genus Mobula; species Mobula birostris. Next base: position 96,582,385 of record NC_092376.1, read on the forward strand.
ATCAGCAGTGTCCCTTAGAATACAGATGTGGATCAGCAGAGCGTTTTGTAATAAAGATCCTGAACAGCGGAGTCCATTGGAATAGAGAACTTGAACAGCAGTGTGCTTTGCAATACAGCTCTTGAACTGCAGTGTTCATTGAAAAAGGGATCCTGAGCAGCACTGTCAATTGGAATAGAGATCCAGAACAGCTGTGTGGATTGGAATAGAGACCCTGAGTAGCAGTGACCATTGAAATAGAGATCCTGAACAACAGTGTCTATTGGAATCGAGATCCTGAACAGCCGTGTCAATTGTAGTAGTGTTTCTGAATAGCAGTGTCCATTCGAATGAAGATCCTGATCAGCAGTGTCTTATTGGATTAGAGATCCTAATCAGAAGCGTCCATTGGAATACAGATCAGGAACAACAGTGCGTTTTGGAGTACAGATGCTGAACAGCAGTGTTCATTTGAATGGAGATCCCGAACAGCAGTGTGCATTGGAATCGAGATCCTGATCAGCCATGTCTTATTGGAAGAGAGATCCTGAACATATCTTTCCATTGGAATAGAGTTCCTGAACAACAGTGTATATTGGATTAGAGATCCTAATCAACAGCGTCCATTGGAATACAGATCTGGAACAGCAGTGCGTTTTGGAGTAGAGATTCTGAACAGCAGTGTGCATTGGAATAGAAATCCTGAACAGCTCAGTCCATTGGAGTAGTGATCCTGAACAGCAATGTCCATTAGAGTAGAGCTCCTCAGCAGCAGTGTCAATTGGAATAGAGATCCTGAACTGCAATGTCCATTGGAATACTGATCCTGAATAGCAGTGTCCATTGGAACGGAGATCCTGAACAGCTCTGTCTATTCGAATAGAGATATTGAACAGCAGTTTGCATTGGAATTGAGATCCTAATTAGCAATATCTATTGGAATAGTGATCCTAAAAAGCAGTGTGCTTTGCAATACAGCTCTTGAATCCAAGTATTCATTGGAAAAGCGATCCAGAGCAGCAGTGTCCATTGGAATAGACATCCAGAACAGCAGTGTGCATTGGAATAGAGACCCTGAGTGGCAGTGTCCATTGAAATAGAGATCCTGAACAACAGTGTCCATTGGAATCGAGATGCTGAACAGCCGTGTCAATTGGAGTAGTGTTCCTGAATAGCAGTGTCCATTGGAATTGAGATCCTGAACAGCAATGTCCATTGGAATAGAGATCCTGCACAGCTCTGTCCATTCGAATGGAGATATTGAACAGCAGTTTGCATTGGAATTGAGATCATAATCAGCAATATCTAATGGAATAGTGATCCTAAAAAGCAGTGTGCTTTGCAATACAGCTCTTGAATCCAAGTGTTCATTGGAAAAGCGATCCAGAGCAGCAGTGTCCATTGGAATAGACATCCAGAACGGCAATGTCCACTGGAATAAAGATCCTGAACAAAAGAGTGTATTGGAATAGAGATCCAGAACAGCAGTGTGCATTGGAATACAGAACCTGAACAGCAGTGTCCTTTGGATTAGATATCCTATTCAGCAGCGTCCCTTGGAATACAGATCTGGATCAGCAGCGCGCTTTGGAATAGAGATCCTGAACAGCGGTGTCCATTGGAATAGAGAACTTGAACAGCAGTGTGCTTTGCTATACAGCTCTTGAACTGCAGTTTTTCATTGAAAAAGCGATCCTGATCAGCACTGTCCATTGGAATAGAGATCCAGAACAGCAGTGTGCATTGGAATACAGAACCTGAACAGCGGTTTCTATCGGCATAGAGATCCTCAACAGCGGTTTCCTTTGGAATAGAGGTCCAGAACAGCAGTGTGCATTGGAATAGAGACCCTGAACAGCAATGTGCTTTGGAATAGAGATCCTGAACAGCTGTGTCCATTTCAATAGAGATCCTGAACAGCAATTTGCATTGGAATGGAGATCCTGAACTGCAGTGACCATTGGAATAGTGATCCTGAACAACAGTGTGCATTGGAATGGAGATCCTGATCAGCATTATCTAATGGAATAGTGATCCTTAAAAGCAGTGTGCTTTGCAATACAGCTCTTGAATCCAAGTGTTCATTGGAAAAGCGATCCAGAGCAGCAGTGTCCATTGGAATAGACATCCAGAACAGCAGTGTGCATTGGAATAGAGACCCTGAGTGGCAGTGTCCATTGAAATAGAGATCCTGAACAACAGTGTCCATTGGAATCGAGATGCTGAACAGCCGTGTCAATTGGAGTAGTGTTCCTGAACAGCAATGTCCATTGGAATAGAGATCCTGCACAGCTCTGTCCATTCGAATGGAGATATTGAACAGCAGTTTGCATTGGAATTGAGATCATAATTAGCAATATCTAATGGAATAGTGATCCTAAAAAGCAGTGTGCTTTGCAATACAGCTCTTGAATCCAAGTGTTCATTGGAAAAGCGATCCAGAGCAGCAGTGTCCATTGGAATAGAGATCCAGAACGGCAATGTCCACTGGAATAAAGATACTGAACAAAAGAGTGTATTGGAATAGAGATCCAGAACAGCAGTGTGCATTGGAATACAGAACCTGAACAGCAGTGTCCTTTGGATTAGATATCCTATTCAGCAGCGTCCCTTGGAATACAGATCTGGATCAGCAGCGCGCTTTGGAATAGCGATCCTGAACAGCGGTGTCCATTGGAATAGAGAACTTGAACAGCAGTGTGCTTTGCTATACAGCTCTTGAACTGCAGTTTTTCATTGAAAAAGCGATCCTGATCAGCACTGTCCATTGGAATAGAGATCCAGAACAGCAGTGTGCATTGGAATACAGAACCTGAACAGCGGTTTCTATCGGCATAGAGATCCTCAACAGCGGTTTCCTTTGGAATAGAGGTCCAGAACAGCAGTGTGCATTGGAATAGAGACCCTGAACAGCAATGTGCTTTGGAATAGAGATCCTGAACAGCTGTGTCCATTTCAATAGAGATCCTGAACAGCAATTTGCATTGGAATGGAGATCCTGAACTGCAGTGACCATTGGAATAGTGATCCTGAACAACAGTGTGCATTGGAATGGAGATCCTGATCAGCATTATCTAATGGAATAGTGATCCTTAAAAGCAGTGTGCTTTGCAATACAGCTCTTGAATCCAAGTGTTCATTGGAAAAGCGATCCAGAGCAGCAGTGTCCATTGGAATAGACATCCAGAACAGCAGTGTGCATTGGAATAGAGACCCTGAGTGGCAGTGTCCATTGAAATAGAGATCCTGAACAACAGTGTCCATTGGAATCGAGATGCTGAACAGCCGTGTCAATTGGAGTAGTGTTCCTGAATAGCAGTGTCCATTGGAATATAGCTCCAGAACAGCATTTCCCTTTGGAATAGAGTTGCTGAACAGAAGTGTGTATTGGAATAGAGATCCTGAACAGCAATGTGCTTTGGAATAGAGATCCTGAATGGCTGTGTCCATTTCAATAGAGATCCTGAACAGCAGTTTGCATTGGAATGGAGATCCTGATCAGCAGTGACCTATTGCAATAGAGATCCTGAACAGATCTGTGCATTGGAATAGAGTTCCTGAACAACAGTGTATATTAGATTAGAGATCCGAATCAGCAGCCACCATTGGAATACAGATCTGGAACAGCAGTGCATTTTGGAGTAGAGATCCTGAACAGCAGTGTCCATTGGAATTGAGATCCTGAACAGCAGTGTGCATTGGAATAGAGATCCTGAACAGCTCTGTCCATTCAAATAGAGATATTGATCAGCAGTTTGCATTGGAATTGAGATCCTAATCAGAAATATCTATTGGAATAGTGATCCTTAAAAGCAGTGTGCTTTGCAATACAGCTCTTGAATCCAAGTGTTCATTGGAAAAGTGATCCAGAGCAGCAGTGTCTATTGGAATAGTGATCCAGAATGGCAACGTCCACTGGAATAAAGATCCTGAACAAAAGAATGCATTGGAATAGAGATCCAGAACAGCAGTGTGCATTGGATTAGAGATTCGAATCAGCAGTGTCCCTTAGAATACAGATGTGGATCAGCAGAGCGTTTTGTAATAAAGATCCTGAACAGCGGAGTCCATTGGAATAGAGAACTTGAACAGCAGTGTGCTTTGCAATACAGCTCTTGAACTGCAGTGTTCATTGAAAAAGGGATCCTGAGCAGCACTGTCAATTGGAATAGAGATCCAGAACAGCTGTGTGGATTGGAATAGAGACCCTGAGTAGCAGTGACCATTGAAATAGAGATCCTGAACAACAGTGTCTATTGGAATCGAGATCCTGAACAGCCGTGTCAATTGTAGTAGTGTTTCTGAATAGCAGTGTCCATTCGAATGAAGATCCTGATCAGCAGTGTCTTATTGGATTAGAGATCCTAATCAGAAGCGTCCATTGGAATACAGATCAGGAACAACAGTGCGTTTTGGAGTACAGATGCTGAACAGCAGTGTTCATTTGAATGGAGATCCCGAACAGCAGTGTGCATTGGAATCGAGATCCTGATCAGCCATGTCTTATTGGAAGAGAGATCCTGAACATATCTTTCCATTGGAATAGAGTTCCTGAACAACAGTGTATATTGGATTAGAGATCCTAATCAACAGCGTCCATTGGAATACAGATCTGGAACAGCAGTGCGTTTTGGAGTAGAGATTCTGAACAGCAGTGTGCATTGGAATAGAAATCCTGAACAGCTCAGTCCATTGGAGTAGTGATCCTGAACAGCAATGTCCATTAGAGTAGAGCTCCTCAGCAGCAGTGTCAATTGGAATAGAGATCCTGAACTGCAATGTCCATTGGAATACTGATCCTGAATAGCAGTGTCCATTGGAACGGAGATCCTGAACAGCTCTGTCTATTCGAATAGAGATATTGAACAGCAGTTTGCATTGGAATTGAGATCCTAATTAGCAATATCTATTGGAATAGTGATCCTAAAAAGCAGTGTGCTTTGCAATACAGCTCTTGAATCCAAGTATTCATTGGAAAAGCGATCCAGAGCAGCAGTGTCCATTGGAATAGACATCCAGAACGGCAATGTCCACTGGAATAAAGATCCTGAACAAAAGAGTGTATTGGAATAGAGATCCAGAACAGCAGTGTGCATTGGAATACAGAACCTGAACAGCAGTGTCCTTTGGATTAGAGATCCTATTCAGCAGCATCCCTTGGAATACAGATCTGGATCAGCAGCGCGCTTTGGAATAGAGATCCTGAACAGCGGTGTCCATTGGAAAAGAGAACTTGAACAGCAGTGTGCTTTGCTATACAGCTCTTGAACTGCAGTGTTCATTGAAAAAGCGATCCTGAACAGCACTGTCCATTGGAATAGAGATCCAGAACAGCAGTGTGCATTGGAATACAGAACCTGAACAGCGGTTTCTATCGGCATAGAGATCCTCAACAGCGGTTTCCTTTGGAATAGAGGTCCAGAACAGCAGTGTGCATTGGAATAGAGACCCTGAACAGCAATGTGCTTTGGAATAGAGATCCTGAACAGCTGTGTCCATTTCAATAGAGATCCTGAACAGCAATTTGCATTGGAATGGAGATCCTGAACTGCAGTGACCATTGGAATAGTGATCCTGAACAACAGTGTGCATTGGAATGGAGATCCTGATCAGCATTATCTAATGGAATAGTGATCCTTAAAAGCAGTGTGCTTTGCAATACAGCTCTTGAATCCAAGTGTTCATTGGAAAAGCGATCCAGAGCAGCAGTGTCCATTGGAATAGATATCCAGAACAGCAATGTCCATTGGAATAGAGATCCTGCACAGCTCTGTCCATTCGAATGGAGATATTGAACAGCAGTTTGCATTGGAATTGAGATCATAATCAGCAATATCTAATGGAATAGTGATCCTAAAAAGCAGTGTGCTTTGCAATACAGCTCTTGAATCCAAGTGTTCATTGGAAAAGCGATCCAGAGCAGCAGTGCCCATTGGAATAGACATCCAGAACGGCAATGTCCACTGGAATAAAGATCCTGAACAAAAGAGTGTATTGGAATAGAGATCCAGAACAGCAGTGTGCATTGGAATACAGAACCTGAACAGCAGTGTCCTTTGGATTAGATATCCTATTCAGCAGCGTCCCTTGGAATACAGATCTGGATCAGCAGCGCGCTTTGGAATAGAGATCCTGAACAGCGGTGTCCATTGGAATAGAGAACTTGAACAGCAGTGTGCTTTGCTATACAGCTCTTGAACTGCAGTTTTTCATTGAAAAAGCGATCCTGATCAGCACTGTCCATTGGAATAGAGATCCAGAACTGCAGTGTGCATTGGAATACAGAACCTGAACAGCGGTTTCTATCGGCATAGAGATCCTCAACAGCGGTTTCCTTTGGAATAGAGGTCCAGAACAGCAGTGTGCATTGGAATAGAGACCCTGAACAGCAATGTGCTTTGGAATAGAGATCCTGAACAGCTGTGTCCATTTCAATAGAGATCCTGAACAGCAATTTGCATTGGAATGGAGATCCTGAACTGCAGTGACCATTGGAATAGTGATCCTGAACAACAGTGTGCATTGGAATGGAGATCCTGATCAGCATTATCTAATGGAATAGTGATCCTTAAAAGCAGTGTGCTTTGCAATACAGCTCTTGAATCCAAGTGTTCATTGGAAAAGCGATCCAGAGCAGCAGTGTCCATTGGAATAGACATCCAGAACAGCAGTGTGCATTGGAATAGAGACCCTGAGTGGCAGTGTCCATTGAAATAGAGATCCTGAACAACAGTGTCCATTGGAATCGAGATGCTGAACAGCCGTGTCAATTGGAGTAGTGTTCCTGAATAGCAGTGTCCATTGGAATTGAGATCCTGAACAGCTCTGTCCATTCGAATGGAGATATTGAACAGCAGTTTGCATTGGAATTGAGATCATAATCAGCAATATCTAATGGAATAGTGATCCTAAAAAGCAGTGTGCTTTGCAATACAGCTCTTGAATCCAAGTGTTCATTGGAAAAGCGATCCAGAGCAGCAGTGTCCATTGGAATAGAGATCCAGAACGGCAATGTCCACTGGAATAAAGATCCTGAACAAAAGAGTGTACTGGAATAGAGATCCAGAACAGCAGTGTGCATTGGAATAGAGACCCTGAGTGGCAGTGTCCATTGAAATAGAGATCCTGAACAACAGTGTCCATTGGAATCGAGATGCTGAACAGCCGTGTCAATTGGAGTAGTGTTCCTGAATAGCAGTGTCCATTGGAATATAGCTCCAGAACAGCATTTCCCTTTGGAATAGAGTTGCTGAACAGAAGTGTGTATTGGAATAGAGATCCTGAACAGCAATGTGCTTTGGAATAGAGATCCTGAATGGCTGTGTCCATTTCAATAGAGATCCTGAACAGCAGTTTGCATTGGAATGGAGATCCTGATCAGCAGTGACCTATTGCAATAGAGATCCTGAACAGATCTGTGCATTGGAATAGAGTTCCTGAACAACAGTGTATATTAGATTAGAGATCCGAATCAGCAGCCACCATTGGAATACAGATCTGGAACAGCAGTGCATTTTGGAGTAGAGATCCTGAACAGCAGTGTCCATTGGAATTGAGATCCTGAACAGCAGTGTGCATTGGAATAGAGATCCTGAACAGCTCTGTCCATTCAAATAGAGATATTGATCAGCAGTTTGCATTGGAATTGAGATCCTAATCAGAAATATCTATTGGAATAGTGATCCTTAAAAGCAGTGTGCTTTGCAATACAGCTCTTGAATCCAAGTGTTCATTAGAAAAGTGATCCAGAGCAGCAGTGTCTATTGGAATAGTGATCCAGAATGGCAATGTCCACTGGAATAAAGATCCTGAACAAAAGAATGCATTGGAATAGAGATCCAGAACAGCAGTGTGCATTGGATTAGAGATTCGAATCAGCAGTGTCCCTTAGAATACAGATGTGGATCAGCAGAGCGTTTTGTAATAAAGATCCTGAACAGCGGAGTCCATTGGAATAGAGAACTTGAACAGCAGTGTGCTTTGCAATACAGCTCTTGAACTGCAGTGTTCATTGAAAAAGGGATCCTGAGCAGCACTGTCAATTGGAATAGAGATCCAGAACAGCTGTGTGGATTGGAATAGAGACCCTGAGTAGCAGTGACCATTGAAATAGAGATCCTGAACAACAGTGTCTATTGGAATCGAGATCCTGAACAGCCGTGTCAATTGTAGTAGTGTTTCTGAATAGCAGTGTCCATTCGAATGAAGATCCTGATCAGCAGTGTCTTATTGGATTAGAGATCCTAATCAGAAGCGTCCATTGGAATACAGATCAGGAACAACAGTGCGTTTTGGAGTACAGATGCTGAACAGCAGTGTTCATTTGAATGGAGATCCCGAACAGCAGTGTGCATTGGAATCGAGATCCTGATCAGCCATGTCTTATTGGAAGAGAGATCCTGAACATATCTTTCCATTGGAATAGAGTTCCTGAACAACAGTGTATATTGGATTAGAGATCCTAATCAACAGCGTCCATTGGAATACAGATCTGGAACAGCAGTGCGTTTTGGAGTAGAGATTCTGAACAGCAGTGTGTATTGGAATAGAAATCCTGAACAGCTCAGTCCATTGGAGTAGTGATCCTGAACAGCAATGTCCATTAGAGTAGAGCTCCTCAGCAGCAGTGTCAATTGGAATAGAGATCCTGAACTGCAATGTCCATTGGAATACTGATCCTGAATAGCAGTGTCCATTGGAACGGAGATCCTGAACAGCTCTGTCTATTCGAATAGAGATATTGAACAGCAGTTTGCATTGGAATTGAGATCCTAATTAGCAATATCTATTGGAATAGTGATCCTAAAAAGCAGTGTGCTTTGCAATACAGCTCTTGAATCCAAGTATTCATTGGAAAAGCGATCCAGAGCAGCAGTGTCCATTGGAATAGACATCCAGAACGGCAATGTCCACTGGAATAAAGATCCTGAACAAAAGAGTGTATTGGAATAGAGATCCAGAACAACAGTGTGCATTGGAATACAGAACCTGAACAGCAGTGTCCTTTGGATTAGAGATCCTATTCAGCAGCGTCCCTTGGAATACAGATCTGGATCAGCAGCGCGCTTTGGAATAGAGATCCTGAACAGCGGTGTCCATTGGAAAAGAGAACTTGAACAGCAGTGTGCTTTGCTATACAGCTCTTGAACTGCAGTGTTCATTGAAAAAGCGATCCTGAACAGCACTGTCCATTGGAATAGAGATCCAGAACAGCAGTGTGCATTGGAATACAGAACCTGAACAGCGGTTTCTATCGGCATAGAGATCCTCAACAGCGGTTTCCTTTGGAATAGAGGTCCAGAACAGCAGTGTGCATTGGAATAGAGACCCTGAACAGCAATGTGCTTTGGAATAGAGATCCTGAACAGCTGTATCCATTTCAATAGAGATCCTGAACAGCAATTTGCATTGGAATGGAGATCCTGAACTGCAGTGACCATTGGAATAGTGATCCTGAACAACAGTGTGCATTGGAATGGAGATCCTGATCAGCATTATCTAATGGAATAGTGATCCTTAAAAGCAGTGTGCTTTGCAATACAGCTCTTGAATCCAAGTGTTCATTGGAAAAGCGATCCAGAGCAGCAGTGTCCATTGGAATAGACATCCAGAACAGCAGTGTGCATTGGAATAGAGACCCTGAGTGGCAGTGTCCATTGAAATAGAGATCCTGAACAACAGTGTCCATTGGAATCGAGATGCTGAACAGCCGTGTCAATTGGAGTAGTGTTCCTGAATAGCAGTGTCCATTGGAATTGAGATCCTGAACAGCAATGTCCATTGGAATAGAGATCCTGCACAGCTCTGTCCATTCGAATGGAGATATTGAACAGCAGTTTGCATTGGAATTGAGATCATAATCAGCAATATCTAATGGAATAGTGATCCTAAAAAGCAGTGTGCTTTGCAATACAGCTCTTGAAACCAAGTGTTCATTGGAAAAGCGATCCAGAGCAGCAGTGTCCATTGGAATAGAGATCCAGAACGGCAATGTCCACTGGAATAAAGATCCTGAACAAAAGAGTGTACTGGAATAGAGATCCAGAACAGCAGTGTGCATTGGAATACAGAACCTGAACAGCAGTGTCCTTTGGATTAGAAATCCTATTCAGCAGTGTCCCTTGGAATACAGATCTGGATCAGCAGCGCACTTTGGAATAGAGATCCTGAACAGCGGTGTCCATTGGAATAGAGAACTTGAACAGCAGTGTGCTTTGCTATACAGCTCTTGAACTGCAGTGTTCATTGAAAAAGCGATCCTGAACAGCACTGTCCATTGGAATAGAGATCCAGAACAGCAGTGTGCATTGGAATACAGAATCTGAACAGAGGTTTGTATCGGCATAGAGATCCTCAACAGCGGTTTCCTTTGGAATAGAGGTCCAGAACAGCAGTGTGCATTGGAATAGAGATCCTGAACAGCTGTGTCCATTTCAATAGAGATCCTGAACAGCAATTTGCATTGGAATGGAGATCCTGAACTGCAGTGACCATTGGAATAGTGATCCTGAACAACAGTGTGCATTGGAATGGAGATCCTGATCAGCATTATCTAATGGAATAGTGATCCTTAAAAGCAGTGTGCTTTGCAATACAGCTCTTGAATCCAAGTGTTCATTGGAAAAGCGATCCAGAGCAGCAGTGTCCATTGGAATAGACATCCAGAACAGCAGTGTGCATTGGAATAGAGACCCTGAGTGGCAGTGTCCATTGAAATAGAGATCCTGAACAACAGTGTCCATTGGAATCGAGATGCTGAACAGCCGTGTCAATTGGAGTAGTGTTCCTGAATAGCAGTGTCCATTGGAATTGAGATCCTGAACAGCAATGTCCATTGGAATAGAGATCCTGCACAGCTCTGTCCATTCGAATGGAGATATTGAACAGCAGTTTGCATTGGAATTGAGATCATAATCAGCAATATCTAATGGAATAGTGATCCTAAAAAGCAGTGTGCTTTGCAATACAGCTCTTGAATCCAAGTGTTCATTGGAAAAGCGATCCAGAGCAGCAGTGTCCATTGGAATAGAGATCCAGAACGGCAATGTCCACTGGAATAAAGATCCTGAACAAAAGAGTGTATTGGAATAGAGATCCAGAACAGCAGTGTGCATTGGAATACAGAACCTGAACAGCAGTGTCCTTTGGATTAGATATCCTATTCAGCAGCGTCCCTTGGAATACAGATCTGGATCAGCAGCGCGCTTTGGAATAGAGATCCTGAACAGCGGTGTCCATTGGAATAGAGAACTTGAACAGCAGTGTGCTTTGCTATACAGCTCTTGAACTGCAGTTTTTCATTGAAAAAGCGATCCTGATCAGCACTGTCCATTGGAATAGAGATCCAGAACAGCAGTGTGCATTGGAATACAGAACCTGAACAGCGGTTTCTATCGGCATAGAGATCCTCAACAGCGGTTTCCTTTGGAATAGAGGTCCAGAACAGCAGTGTGCATTGGAATAGAGATCTTGAACAGCTGTGTCCATTTCAATAGAGATCCTGAACAGCAATTTGCATTGGAATGGAGATCCTGAACTGCAGTGACCATTGGAATAGTGATCCTGAACAACAGTGTGCATTGGAATGGAGATCCTGATCAGCATTATCTAATGGAATAGTGATCCTTAAAAGCAGTGTGCTTTGCAATACAGCTCTTGAATCCAAGTGTTCATTGGAAAAGCGATCCAGAGCAGCAGTGTCCATTGGAATAGACATCCAGAACAGCAGTGTGCATTGGAATAGAGACCCTGAGTGGCAGTATCCATTGAAATAGAGATCCTGAACAACAGTGTCCATTGGAATCGAGATGCTGAACAGCCGTGTCAATTGGAGTAGTGTTCCTGAATAGCAGTGTCCATTGGAATTGAGATCCTGAACAGCAATGTCCATTGGAATAGAGATCCTGCACAGCTCTGTCCATTCGAATGGAGATATTGAACAGCAGTTTGCATTGGAATTGAGATCATAATCAGCAATATCTAATGGAATAGTGATCCTAAAAAGCAGTGTGCTTTGCAATACAGCTCTTGAATCCAAGTGTTCATTGGAAAAGCGATCCAGAGCAGCAGTGTCCATTGGAATAGAGATCCAGAACGGCAGTGTGCATTGGAATACAGAACCTGAACAGCAGTGTCCTTTGGATTAGATATCCTATTCAGCAGCGTCCCTTGGAATACAGATCTGGATCAGCAGCGCGCTTTGGAATAGAGATCCTGAACAGCGGTGTCCATTGGAATAGAGAACTTGAACAGCAGTGTGCTTTGCTATACAGCTCTTGAACTGCAGTGTTCATTGAAAAAGCGATCCTGAACAGCACTGTCCATTGGAATAGAGATCCAGAACAGCACTGTGCATTGGAATACAGAACCTGAACAGCGGTTTCTATCGGCATAGAGATCCTCAACAGCGGTTTCCTTTGGAATAGAGGTCCAGAACAGCAGTGTGCATTGGAATAGAGACCCTGAACAGCAATGTGCTTTGGAATAGAGATCCTGAACAGCTGTGTCCATTTCAATAGAGATCCTGAACAGCAATTTGCATTGGAATGGAGATCCTGAACTGCAGTGACCATTGGAATAGTGATCCTGAACAACAGTGTGCATTGGAATGGAGATCCTGATCAGCATTATCTAATGGAATAGTGATCCTTAAAAGCAGTGTGCTTTGCAATACAGCTCTTGAATCCAAGTGTTCATTGGAAAAGCGATCCAGAGCAGCAGTGTCCATTGGAATAGACATCCAGAACAGCAGTGTGCATTGGAATAGAGACCCTGAGTGGCAGTGTCCATTGAAATAGAGATCCTGATCAACAGTGTCCATTGGAATCGAGATGCTGAACAGCCGTGTCAATTGGAGTAGTGTTCCTGAATAGCAGTGTCCATTGGTATTGAGATCCTGAACAGCAATGTCCATTGGAATAGAGATCCTGCACAGCTCTGTCCATTCGAATGGAGATATTGAACAGCAGTTTGCATTGGAATTGAGATCATAATCAGCAATATCTAATGGAATAGTGATCCTAAAAAGCAGTGTGCTTTGCAATACAGCTCTTGAATCCAAGTGTTCATTGGAAAAGCGATCCAGAGCAGCAGTGTCCATTGGAATAGAGATCCAGAACGGCAATGTCCACTGGAATAAAGATCCTGAACAAAGGAGTGTGTTGGAATAGAGATCCAGAACAGCAGTGTGCATTGGAATACAGAACCTGAACAGCAGTGTCCTTTGGATTAGATATCCTATTCAGCAGCGTCCCTTGGAATACAGATCTGGATCAGCAGCGCGCTTTGGAATAGAGATCCTGAACAGCGGTGTCCATTGGAATAGAGAACTTGAACAGCAGTGTGCTTTGCTATACAGCTCTTGAACTGCAGTGTTCATTGAAAAAGCGATCCTGAACAGCACTGTCCATTGGAATAGAGATCCAGAACAGCAGTGTGCATTGGAATACAGAACCTGAACAGCGGTTTCTATCGGCATAGAGATCCTCAACAGCGGTTTCCTTTGGAATAGAGGTCCAGAACAGCAGTGTGCATTGGAATAGAGACCCTGAACAGCAATGTGCTTTGGAATAGAGATCCTGAACAGCTGTGTCCATTTCAATAGAGATCCTGAACAGCAATTTGCATTGGAATGGAGATCCTGAACTGCAGTCACCATTGGAATAGTGATCCTGAACAACAGTGTGCATTGGAATGGAGATCCTGATCAGCATTATCTAATGGAATAGTGATCCTTAAAAGCAGTGTGCTTTGCAATACAGCTCTTGAATCCAAGTGTTCATTGGAAAAGCGATCCAGAGCAGCAGTGTCCATTGGAATAGACATCCAGAACAGCAGTGTGCATTGGAATAGAGACCCTGAGTGGCAGTGTCCATTGAAATAGAGATCCTGAACAACAGTGTCCATTGGAATCGAGATGCTGAACAGCCGTGTCAATTGGAGTAGTGTTCCTGAATAGCAGTGTCCATTGGAATTGAGATCCTGAACAGCAATGTCCATTGGAATAGAGATCCTGCACAGCTCTGTCCATTCGAATGGAGATATTGAACAGCAGTTTGCATTGGAATTGAGATCATAATCAGCAATATCTAATGGAATAGTGATCCTAAAAAGCAGTGTGCTTTGCAATACAGCTCTTGAATCCAAGTGTTCATTGGAAAAGCGATCCAGAGCAGCAGTGTCCATTGGAATAGAGATCCAGAACGGCAATGTCCACTGGAATAAAGATCCTGAACAAAAGAGTGTATTGGAATAGAGATCCAGAACAGCAGTGTGCATTGGAATACAGAACCTGAACAGCAGTGTCCTTTGGATTAGAAATCCTATTCAGCAGCGTCCCTTGGAATACAGATCTGGATCTGCAGCGCGCTTTGGAATAGAGATCCTGAACAGCGGTGTCCATTGTAATAGAGAACTTGAACAGCAGTGTGCTTTGCTATACAGCTCTTGAACTGCAGTGTTCATTGAAAAAGCGATCCTGAACAGCACTGTCCATTGGAATAGAGATCCAGAACAGCACTGTGCATTGGAATACAGAACCTGAACAGCGGTTTCTATCGGCATAGAGATCCTCAACAGCGGTTTCCTTTGGAATAGAGGTCCAGAACAGCAGTGTGCATTGGAATAGAGACCCTGAACAGCAATGTGCTTTGGAATAGAGATCCTGAACAGCTGTGTCCATTTCAATAGAGATCCTGAACAGCAATTTGCATTGGAATGGAGATCCTGAACTGCAGTGACCATTGGAATAGTGATCCTGAACAACAGTGTGCATTGGAATGGAGATCCTGATCAGCAGGGTATATTGGATTAGAGATCCTAATCAGCAGCGTCCATTGGAATACAGATCTGGAACAGCAGTGCGTTTTGGAGTAGAGATCCTGAACAGCAGTGTCCATTGGAATTGAGATCCGGAACAGCAGTGTCCATTGGAATAGAGATTCTGCACAGCTCTGTCCATTCGAATGGAGATATTGAACAACAGTTTGCATTGGAATTGAGATCATAATCAGCAATATCTAATGGAATAGTGATCCTTAAAAGCAGTGTACTTTGCAATACAGCTCTTGAATCCAAGTGTTCATTGGAAAAGCGATCCAGAGCAGCAGTGTCCATTGGAATAGTGATCCAGAACGGTAGTGTGCATTGGATTAGAGATTCTAATCAGCAGTGTCCCTCAGAATACAGATCTGGATCAGCAGAGCGTTTTGTAATAAAGATCCTGAACAGCGGTGTCCATTGGAATAGAGAACTTAAACAGCAGTGTGCTTTGCAATACAGCTCTTGAACTGCAGTGTTCTTTGAAAAAGCGATCCTGAGCAGCACTGTCCATTGGAATAGAGGTCCAGAACAGCAGTGTGGATTGGAATAGAGACCCTGAGTTGAAATGTCCATTGAAATAGAGATCCTGAACAACAGTGTCTATTGGAATCGAGATTCTGAACTGCCGTGTCAATTGGAGTAGTGTTTCTGAATAGCAGTGTCCATTGGAATTGATATCTGAACAGCAATGTCCATTGAAATAGAGATGCTGAACGTCAGTGTCCAATGGAATAGAGATCCTGAACTGCAGTGACCTTTTGAATAGAGATCCTGAACAACAGTGTGCATTGAAATTGACATCCTGAACAGCAGTGTCTTATTGGAATAGCGATCCTGAACAGCTCTGTCCATTGGAATAGAGGACCTGAAAAGCAGTTTGCTTTGGAATAGAGATCCTGAACCGCAATGTCCATTGGAATGGAGATCCTGAGCAGCAATGTGTTTTGCAATGCAGCTCTTGAATTGCAGAATTCATTGGAAAAGTGATCCTGAACAGCAGTGTCCATTGACCTAGAGATATAGAACCACAGGGATCATTGGAAAAGAGATCCTGAACAGCAGTGTCCATTGGAATATAGCTCCAGAACACCATTTCCCGTTGGAATAGAGTTGCTGAACAGAAGTGTGTATTGCAATAGAGATCCTGCACAGCAATGTGCTTTGGAATAGAGATCCTGATCAGCAGCGACCTATTGCAATAGAGATCCTGAACAGCAGTTTGCATTAGAATGGAGATCCTGATCAGCAGTACCCTATTGCAATAGAGATCCTGAACAGATCTGTCCATTGGAATAGAGTTCCTGAACAACAGTGTATATTGGATTAGAGATCCTAATCAGCAGCCACCATTGGAATACAGATCTGGAACAGCAGTGCATTTTGGAGTAGAGGTCCTGAACAGCGGTGTCCATTGGAATAGAGAACTTGAACAGCAGTGTGCTTTGCACTACAGCTCTTGAACTGCAGTGTTCATTGAAAAAGCGATCCTGAACAGCACTGTCAATTGGAATAGAGATCCAGAACAGCAGTGTGCATTGGAATACAGAACCTGAACAGCAGTTTCTATCGGCATAGAGATCCTCAACAGCAGTTTCCTTTGGAATAGAGGTCCAGAACAGCAGTGTGCATTGGAATAGAGACCCTGAACAGCAATGTGCTTTGGAATAGAGATCCTGAACAGCTGTGTCCATTTCAATAGAGATCCTGAACAGCAATTTGCATTGGAATGGAGATCCTGAACTGCAGTGACCATTGGAATAGTGATCCTGAACAACAGTGTGCACTGGAATGGAGATCCTGATCAGCATTATCTAATGGAATAGTGATCCTTAAAAGCAGTGTGCTTTGCAATACAGCTCTTGAATCCAAGTGTTCATTGGAAAAGCGATCCAGAGCAGCAGTGTCCATTGGAATAGACATCCAGAACAGCAGTGTGCATTGGAATAGAGACCCTGAGTGGCAGTGTCCATTGAAATAGAGATCCTGAACAACAGTGTCCATTGGAATCGAGATGCTGAACAGCCGTGTCAATTGGAGTAGTGTTCCTGAATAGCAGTGTCCATTGGAATTGAGATCCTGAACAGCAATGTCCATTGGAATAGAGATGCTGAACATCAGTGTCCAATGCAATAGAGATCCTGAACTGCAGTGACCATTGGAATACAGATCCTGAACAACAGTGCACATTGGAATAGACATCCTGAACTGCAGTGAGCTTTGGAATAGAGATCCTGAACAACAGTGTGCATTGGAATCGAGATCCTGATCAGCAGTGTCTTATTGGAATAGAGATCCTGAACAGATCAGTCCAATGGAATAGAGATCCTGAACAACAGTGTATATTGGATTAGAGATCCTAATCAGCAGCGTCCATTGGAATACAGATCTGGAACAGCAGTGCGTTTTGGAGTAGAGATTCTGAACAGCAGTGTCCATTGGAATTGAGATCCTGAACAGCAGTGTGCATTGGAATAGAGATCCTGAACAGCTCTGTCCATTCGAATAGAGAACTTGAGCAGCAGTGTGCTTTGTAATACAGCTCTTGAACTGCAGTGTTCATTGAAAAAGCGATCCTGAACAGCACTGTCCATTGGAATACAGGTCCAGACAGCAGTGTGCATTGGAATAGAGACCCTGAGTAGCAGTGTCCATTGAAATAGAGATCCTCAACAACAGTGTCCATTGGAATCGAGATCCTGAACAGCCATGTCAATTGGAGTAGTGTTCCTGAATAGCAGTGTCCTTTGGAATTAAGATCCAGAACAGCAATGTCCATTGGAATAGGAATGCTGAACGTCACTGCCCAATGGAATAGAGATCCTGAACTGCAGTGACCATTGGAATACAGATCCTGAACAACAGTGCGCATTGGATTAGAGATCCTGAACTGCAGTGACCTTTGGAATAGAGTTCCTGAACAACAGTGTGCATTGAAATTGACATCCTGAACAGCAGTGTCTTATTGGAATAGCGATC
Organism: Mobula birostris; assembly: GCF_030028105.1. NCBI lineage: Eukaryota > Metazoa > Chordata > Chondrichthyes > Myliobatiformes > Myliobatidae > Mobula > Mobula birostris. The sequence continues at coordinate 96,600,160 of NC_092376.1, forward strand.
CTGAACAGCTCTGTCCATTGGAATAGAGGACCTGAAAAGCAGTTTGCATTGGAATAGAGATCCTGAACCGCAATGTCCATTGGAATGGAGATCCTCAGCAGCAATGTGTTTTGAAATACAGCTCTTGAATCACAGAATTCATTGGAAAAGTGATCCTGAACAGCAGTGTCCATTGACCTAGAGATACAGAACCAGAGGTACCATTGGAAAAGAGATCCTGAACAGCAGTGTCCATTGGAATACAGATCCTGAACAGCAATGTGTTTTGGAATAGAGATCCTGAACAGCTGTGTCCATTTCAATAGAGATCCTGAACAGCAATTTGCATTGGAATGGAGATCCTGAACTGCAGTGACCATTGGATTAGTGATCCTGAATAACAGTGTGCATTGGAATGGAGATCCTGATCAGCAGCGTATATTGGATTAGAGATCTTAATCATCAGCCCCCATTGGAATACAGATCTGGAACAGCAGTGCGTTTTGGAGTAGAGATCCTGAACAGCAGTGTCCATTGGAATTGAGATCCTGAACAGCAGTGTGCATTGAAATAGAGATCCTGAACAGCTCTGTCCATTCGAATAGAGATATTGAAGAGCACTTTGCATTGGAATTGAGATCCTAATCAGCAATGTCTATTGGAGTAGTGATCCTTAAAAGCAGTGTGCTTTGCAATACAGCTCTTGAATCCAAGTGTTCATTGGAAAAGCGATGCAGAGCAGCACTGTCCATTGTAATAGATATCCAGAATGGCAATGTTCACTGGAATAAAGATCCTGAACAAAAGAGTGTATTGGAATAGAGATCCAGAACAGCAGTGTGCATTGGAATACAGAACCTGAACAGCAGTGTCCTTTGGATTAGAGATCCTAATCATCAGCGTCCCTTGGAATACAGATCTGGATCAGCAGCGCGCTTTGGAATAGAGATCCGGAACAGCGGTGTCCATTGGAATAGAGAACTTGAACAGCAGTGTGCATTGGAATAGAGACCCTGAGTAGCAGTGTCCATTGAAATAGAGATCCTGAACAACAGTGTCCATTGGAATCGAGATGCTGAACAGCCGTGTCAATTTGAGTAGTGTTCCTGAATAGCAGTGTCCATTGGAATTGAGATCCTGAGCAGCAATGACCATTGGAATAGAGATGCTGAACGTCAGTGTCCAATGGAATAGAGATCCTGAACTGCAGTGACCATTGGAATACAGATCCTGAACAACAGTGTGCATTGGAATAGACATCCTGAACTGCAGTGACCTTTGGAATAGAGATCCTGAACAACAGAGCGCATTGAAATTGACATCCTGAACAGCAGTTTGTTATTGGAATAGCGATCCTGAACAGCTCTGTCCATTGGAATAGAGATCCTGAACCGCAATGTCCATTGGAATGGAGATCCTGAGCAGCAATGTGTTTTGCAATACAGCTCTTGAATCGCAGAGTTCATTGGAAAAGTGATCCAGAACAGCAGTGTCCATTGACCTAGAGATACAGAACCACAGGGACCATTGGAAAAGAGATCCTGAACAGCAGTGTCCATTGGAATATAGATCCAGAACAGCATTTGCCTTTGGAATAGAGATGCTGAGAGAAGTGTGTATTGGAATAGAGATCCTGAACAGCAATGTGGTTTGGAATAGAGATCCTGAACAGCTGTGCCCATTTCAATAGAGATCCTGTACAGCAGTTTGCATTGGAATGGAGATCCTGAACTACAGTGACCATTGGAATGGTGATCCTGAACAATAGTGTGCATTGGAATCGAGATCCTGATCAGCAGTGTCTTATTTGAATAGAGATCCTGAACAGATCTGTCCATTGGAATAGAGTTCCTGAACAACAGTGTATATTGGATTAGAGATCCTAATCAGCAGCGTCCATTGAAATACAGATCTGGAATAGCAGTGCATTTTGGAGTAGAGATCCTGAACAGCAGTGTCCATTAGAATTCAGATCCAGAACAGCAGTGCGTTTTTGAGAAGAGATCCTGAACATCAGTGTCCATTGGAATTCAGATCCAGAACAGCAGTGTGCATTGGAATAGAGAACCTGAACAGCGGTGTCCTTTGGATTAGAGATCCTAATCAGCAGCGTCCCTTGGAATACAGATCTGGATCAGCAGCGCGCTTTGGAATTGAGATCCTAACAGCGGTGTCCATTGGAGTAGAGAATTAAACAGCAGTGTGCTTTGCTATACAGCTCTTGAACTGCAGTGTTCATTGAAAAATCGATCCTGAACAGCACTGTCCATTGGATTAGAGATCCAGAACAGCAGTGTGCATTGGAATACAGAACCTGAACAGCAGTTCCTATCATCATAGAGATCCTCAACAGCAGTGTGCATTGGAATAGAGACCCTGAGTAGCAGCGTCCATTGAAATAGAGATCCTGAACAACAGTGCCCATTGGAATCGAGATCCTGAACAGCCATGTCAATTGGAGTAGTGTTCCTGAACAGCAGTGTCCTTTGGAATTCAGATCCTGAACAGTAATATCCATTGGAATAGAAATGCTGAACGTCACTGCCCAATGGAATAGAGATCCTGAACTGCAGTGACCATTGGAATACAGATCCTAAACAACAGTGCGCATTTGAATAGAGATCCTGAACTGCAGTGACCTTTGGAATAGAGATCCTGAACAACAGTGTGCATTGAAATTGACATCCTGAACAGCAGTGTCTTATTGGAATAGCGATCCTGAACAGCTCTGTCCATTGGAATAGAGGACCTGAAAAGCAGTTTGCATTGGAATAGAGATCCTGAACCGCAATGTCCATTGGAATGGGGATCCTGAGCAGCAATGTGTTTTGAAATACAGCTCTTGAATCGCAGAATTCATTGGAAAAGTGATCCTGAACAGCAGTATCAATTGACCTAGAGATACAGAACCACAGGGATCATTGGAAAAGAGATCCTGAACAGCAGTGTCCATTGGAATAGAGATGCTGAACAGAAGTGTGCATTGGAATAGAGATCCTGAACAGTAATGTGCTTTGGAATAGAGATCCTGAACAGCAGTGTCCATTTCAATAGAGATCCTGAACAGCTATTTGCATTGGAATGGAGATCCTGAACTGCAGTGACCATTGGAATACTGATCCTAAACAGCAGTGGGCATTGGAATAGAGATCCTGAACAGCAATGTCCATTGGAATAGAGATGCTGAACATCAGTGTCCAATGGAATAGAGATCCTGAACTGCCGTGACCATTGGAATACAGATCCTGAACAACAGTGCGCATTGGAATAGACATCCTGAACTTCAGTGACCTTTGGAATAGAGATACTGAACAGCAGTGTGCATTGGAATAGAGATCCTAATCAGCAAAATCTATTGGAATAGTGATCCTTAAAAGCAGCGTGCTTTGCAATACAGCTCTTGAATCCAAGTGTTCATTGGAAAAGCGATCCAGAGCAGCAGTGTCCATTGGAATAGAGATCCAGAACGGCAATGTCCACTGGAATAAAGATCCTGAACAAAAGAGTGTATTGGAATAGAGATCCAGAACAGCAGTGTGCATTGGAATACAGAACCTGAACAGCAGTGTCCTTTGGATTAGAGATCCTAATCAGCAGCGTCCCTTGGAATACAGATCTGGATCAGCAGCGCGCTTGGGAATAGAGATCCTGAACAGAGGTGTCCATTGGAATAGAGAACTTGAACAGCAGTGTGCTTTGCAATACAGCTCTTGAACTGCAGTGTTCATTGAAAAAGCGATCCTGAACAGCACTGTCCATTGGAATAGAGGTCCATAACAGCAGTGTGCATTGGAATAGAGACCCTGAGTAGCTGTGTCCATTGAAATAGAGATCCTGAACAACCGTATCCATTGGAATCGAGATGCTGAACAGCCGTGTCAATTGGAGTAGTGTTCCTGAAAGCAGTGTCCATTGGAATTGAGATCCTGAACAGCAGTGTCCATTGGAATATAGATCCAGAACAGCAATTGCCTTTGGAATAGAGATGCTGAACAGAAGTGTGTATTGGAATAGAGATCCTGAACAGCAATGTGCTTTGGAATAGAGATCCTGAACAGCAGTGTCTTATTGGAATAGTGATCCTGAACAGCTCTGTCCATTGGAATAGAGGACCTGAAAAGCAGTTTGCATTGGAATAGAGATCCTGAACCACAATGTCGATTGGACTGGAGATCCTGAGCAGCAATGTGTTTTGCAATACAGCTCTTGAATCGCAGAATTCATTGGAAAAGTGATCCTGAACAGCAGTGTCCATTGACCTGGAGATACATAACCACATGGACCATTGGAAAAGAGATCCTGAACAGCAGTGTCCATTGGAATATAGATCCAGAACAGCATTTGCCTTTGGAATAGAGATGCTGAGAGAAGTGTGTATTGGAATAGAGATCCTGAACAGCAATGTGGTTTGGAATAGAGATCCTGAACAGCTGTGCCCATTTCAATAGAGATCCTGAACAGCAGTTTGCATTGGAATGGAGATCCTGAACTACAGTGACCATTGGAATGGTGATCCTGAACAATAGTGTGCATTGGAATCGAGATCCTGATCAGCAGTGTCTTATTTGAATAGAGATCCTGAACAGATCTGTCCATTGGAATAGAGTTCCTGAACAACAGTGTATATTGGATTAGAGATCCTAATCAGCAGCGTCCATTGAAATACAGATCTGGAATAGCAGTGCATTTTGGAGTAGAGATCCTGAACAGCAGTGTCCATTAGAATTCAGATCCAGAACAGCAGTGCGTTTTTGAGAAGAGATCCTGAACATCAGTGTCCATTGGAATTCAGATCCAGAACAGCAGTGTGCATTGGAATAGAGAACCTGAACAGCGGTGTCCTTTGGATTAGAGATCCTAATCAGCAGCGTCCCTTGGAATACAGATCTGGATCAGCAGCGCGCTTTGGAATTGAGATCCTAACAGCGGTGTCCATTGGAGTAGAGAATTAAACAGCAGTGTGCTTTGCTATACAGCTCTTGAACTGCAGTGTTCATTGAAAAATCGATCCTGAACAGCACTGTCCATTGGATTAGAGATCCAGAACAGCAGTGTGCATTGGAATACAGAACCTGAACAGCAGTTCCTATCATCATAGAGATCCTCAACAGCAGTGTGCATTGGAATAGAGACCCTGAGTAGCAGCGTCCATTGAAATAGAGATCCTGAACAACAGTGCCCATTGGAATCGAGATCCTGAACAGCCATGTCAATTGGAGTAGTGTTCCTGAACAGCAGTGTCCTTTGGAATTCAGATCCTGAACAGTAATATCCATTGGAATAGAAATGCTGAACGTCACTGCCCAATGGAATAGAGATCCTGAACTGCAGTGACCATTGGAATACAGATCCTGAACAACAGTGCGCATTTGAATAGAGATCCTGAACTGCAGTGACCTTTGGAATAGAGATCCTGAACAACAGTGTGCATTGAAATTGACATCCTGAACAGCAGTGTCTTATTGGAATAGCGATCCTGAACAGCTCTGTCCATTGGAATAGAGGACCTGAAAAGCAGTTTGCATTGGAATAGAGATCCTGAACCGCAATGTCCATTGGAATGGGGATCCTGAGCAGCAATGTGTTTTGAAATACAGCTCTTGAATCGCAGAATTCATTGGAAAAGTGATCCTGAACAGCAGTATCAATTGACCTAGAGATACAGAACCACAGGGATCATTGGAAAAGAGATCCTGAACAGCAGTGTCCATTGGAATAGAGATGCTGAACAGAAGTGTGCATTGGAATAGAGATCCTGAACAGTAATGTGCTTTGGAATAGAGATCCTGAACAGCAGTGTCCATTTCAATAGAGATCCTGAACAGCTATTTGCATTGGAATGGAGATCCTGAACTGCAGTGACCATTGGAATACTGATCCTAAACAGCAGTGGGCATTGGAATAGAGATCCTGAACAGCAACGTCCATTGGAATAGAGATGCTGAACATCAGTGTCCAATGGAATAGAGATCCTGAACTGCCGTGACCATTGGAATACAGATCCTGAACAACAGTGCGCATTGGAATAGACATCCTGAACTTCAGTGACCTTTGGAATAGAGATACTGAACAGCAGTGTGCATTGGAATAGAATTCCTAATCAGCAAAATCTATTGGAATAGTGATCCTTAAAAGCAGCGTGCTTTGCAATACAGCTCTTGAATCCAAGTGTTCATTGGAAAAGCGATCCAGAGCAGCAGTGTCCATTGGAATAGAGATCCAGAACGGCAATGTCCACTGGAATAAAGATCCTGAACAAAAGAGTGTATTGGAATAGAGATCCAGAACAGCAGTGTGCATTGGAATACAGAACCTGAACAGCAGTGTCCTTTGGATTAGAGATCCTAATCAGCAGCGTCCCTTGGAATACAGATCTGGATCAGCAGCGCGCTTGGGAATAGAGATCCTGAACAGAGGTGTCCATTGGAATAGAGAACTTGAACAGCAGTGTGCTTTGCAATACAGCTCTTGAACTGCAGTGTTCATTGAAAAAGCGATCCTGAACAGCACTGTCCATTGGAATAGAGGTCCATAACAGCAGTGTGCATTGGAATAGAGACCCTGAGTAGCTGTGTCCATTGAAATAGAGATCCTGAACAACCGTATCCATTGGAATCGAGATGCTGAACAGCCGTGTCAATTGGAGTAGTGTTCCTGAAAGCAGTGTCCATTGGAATTGAGATCCTGAACAGCAGTGTCCATTGGAATATAGATCCAGAACAGCAATTGCCTTTGGAATAGAGATGCTGAACAGAAGTGTGTATTGGAATAGAGATCCTGAACAGCAATGTGCTTTGGAATAGAGATCCTGAACAGCAGTGTCTTATTGGAATAGTGATCCTGAACAGCTCTGTCCATTGGAATAGAGGACCTGAAAAGCAGTTTGCATTGGAATAGAGATCCTGAACCACAATGTCGATTGGACTGGAGATCCTGAGCAGCAATGTGTTTTGCAATACAGCTCTTGAATCGCAGAATTCATTGGAAAAGTGATCCTGAACAGCAGTGTCCATTGACCTGGAGATACATAACCACATGGACCATTGGAAAAGAGATCCTGAACAGCAGTGTCCATTGGAATATAGCTCCAGAACAGCATTTGCCTTTGGAATAGAGATGCTGAACAGAAGTGTGTATGGGAATAGAGATCCTGAACAGCAATGTGCTTTGGAATTGAGATCCTGAACAGCTGTGTCCATTTGAATAGAGATCCTGAACAGCCGTTTGCATTGGAATGGAGATCCTGAACTGCAGTGACCATTGGAATAGTGATCCTGAACAACAGTGTGTATTGGAATCGAGATCCTGATCAGCAGTGACTTATTGGAATACAGATCCTGGACAGATCTGTCCATTGGATTAGAGTTCCTGAACAACAGTGTGTATTGGATTAGAAATCCTAATCAGCAGCGTCCATTGAAATACAGATCTGGAATAGCAGTGCGTTTTGGAGTGGAGATCTTGAACAGCAGTGTCCATTGGAATTGAGATCCAGAACAGCAGTGTGCATTGGAATACAGAACCTGAACAACAGTGTCCTTGGATTAGAGATCCTAATCAGCAGCGTCCCTTGGAATAAACATCTGGATTAGCAGTGCGCTTTGGAATAGAGATCCTGAACAACGGTGTCCATTGGAATAGAGAACTTGAACTGCAGTGTGCTTTGCAATACAGCTCTTGAATCCAAGTGTTCATAGGAAAAGCGATCCAGAGCAGCAGTGTCCATTGTAATAGAGATACAGAATGGCAATGTCCACTGGAATAAAGATCCTGAACAGAAGAGTGTATTGGAATAGAGATCCAGAACAGCAGTGTGCATTGGAATACAGAACCTGAACAGCAGTGTCCTTTGGATTAGAGATCCTAATCAGCAGCGTCCCTTGGAATACAGATCTGGATCAGCAGCCTCGTGATTTGGAATAGAGATCCTGAACAGCGGTGTCCATTGGAATAGAGAACTTGAACAGCAGTGTGCTTTGCAATACAGCTCTTGAACTGCAGTGTTCATTGAAAAAGCGATCCTGAACAGCACTGTCCATTGGAATAGAGGTCCAGAACAGCAGTGTGCATTGGAATAGAGACCCTGAGTAGCAGTGTCCATTGAAATAGAGATCCTGAACAACAGTGTCCATTGGGATCGAGATGCTGAACAGCCGTGTCAATTGGAGTAGTGTTCCTGAATAGCAGTGTCCATTGGAATTGAGATCTGAACAGCAATGTCCATTGGAATAGAGATGCTGAACGTCAGTGTCCAATGGAATAGAGATCCTGAACTGCAGTGACCATTGGAATACAGATCCTGAACAACAGTGCGCATTGGAATAGAGATCCTGCACTGCAGTGACCTTTGGAATACAGATCCTGAACAACAATGTGCATTGAAATTGACATCTTGAACAGCTCTGTCCATTGGAACAGAGGACCTGAAAAGCAGTTTGCTTTGGAATAGAGATCCTGAACCGCAATGTCCATTGGAATGGAGATCCTGAGCAGCAATGTGTTTTGCAATACAGCTCTTGAATTGCAGAATTCATTGGAAAAGTGATCCTGAACAGCAGTGTCCATTGAACTAGAGATATAGAACCACAGGGACCATTGGAAAAGAGATCCTGAACAGCAGTGTCCATTGGAATATAGCTCCAGAACAGCATTTCCCTTTGGAATAGAGTTGCTGAACAGAAGTGTGTATTGGAATAGAGATCCTGAACAGCAATGTGCTTTGGAATAGAGATCCTGAACGGCTGTGTCCATTTCAATAGAGATCCTGAACAGCAGTTTGCATTGGAATGGAGACCTGATCAGCAGTGACCTATTGCAATAGAGATCCTGAACAGATCTGTCCATTGGAATAGAGTTCCTGAACAACAGTGTATATTGAATTAGAGATCCTAATCAGCAGCAACCATTGGAATACATATCTGGAACAGCAGTGCATTTTGGAGTAGAGATCCTGAACAGCAGTGTCCATTGGAATTGAGGTCCTGAACAGCAGTGTGCATTGGAATAGAGATCCTAAACAGCTCTGTCCATTCAAATGGAGATATTGAACAGCAGTTTGCATTGGAATTGAGATCCTAATCAGAAATATCTATTGGAATAGTGATCCTTAAAAGCAGTGTGCTTTGCAATACAGCTCTTGAATCCAAGTGTTCATTGGAAAAGCGATCCAGAGCAGCAGTGTCCATTGGAATAGTGATCCAGAACGGCAATGTCCACTGGATTAAAGATCCTGAACCAAAGAGTGTATTGGAATAGAGATTCAGAACAGCAGTGTGCATTGGATTAGAGATTCTAATCAGCAGTGTCCCTTAGAATACAGATCTGGATCAGGAGAGCGTTTTGTAATAAAGATCCTGAACAGCGGTGTCCATTGGAATAGAGAACTTGAACAGCAGTGTGCTTTGCAATACAGCTCTTGAACTGCAGTGTTCATTGAAAAAGCGATCCTGAACAGCACTGTCCATTGGAATAGAGATCCAGAACAGCTGTGTGGATTGGAATACAGAACCTGAACAGCAGTGTCTATCGGCATAGAGATCCTCAACAGCAGTGTCCATTGGAATTGAGGTCCAGAACAGCAGTGTGGATTGGAATAGAGACACTGATTAGCAGTGTCCATTGAAATAGAGATCCTGAACAACAGTGTCTACTGGAATCGAGATCCTGTACAGCCGTGTCAATTGGAGTAGTGTTTCTGAATAGCAGTGTCCATTGGAATTGAGATCTGAACAGCAATGTCCAATGGAATAGAGATCCTGAACTGCAGTGACCATTGGAATACAGATCCTGAACAACAGTGCGTATTGGAATAGAGATCCTGAACTGCAGTGACCTTTTGAATAGAGATCCTGAACAACAGTGTGCATTGCAATTGACATCCTGAACAGCAGTGTCTTATTGGAATAGCGATCCTGAACAGCTCTGTCTATTGGAATAGAGGACCTGAAAAGCAGTTTGCTTTGGAATAGAGATCCTGAACTGCAATGTCCATTGGAATGGAGATCCTGAGCAGCAATGTGTTTTGCAATACAGCTCTTGAATTGCAGAATTCATTGGGAAAGTGATCCTGAACAGCAGTGTCCATTGACCTAGAGATACAGAACCACAGGGACCATTGGAAAAGAGATCCTGAACAGCAGTGTCCATTGGAATATAGCTCCAGAACAGCATTTCCCTTTGGAATAGAGTTGCTGAACAGAAGTGTGCATTGGAATAGAGATCCTGATCAGCAATGTACTTTGGAATAGAGGTCCTGAACAGCAGTGAATATTGGATTAGAGATCCTAATCAGTAGCCACCATTGGAATACAGATCTGGAACAGCAGTGCATTTTGGAGTAGAGATCCTGAACAGCAGTGCCCATTGGAATTGAGATCCTGAACAGCAGTGTGCATTGGAATAGAGATTCTAATCAGCAGTGTCCCTTAGAATACAGATCTGGATCAGCAGAGCGTTTTGTTATAAAGATGCTGAACAGCGGTGTCCATTGGAATAGAGAACTTGAACAGCAGTGTGCTTTGCAATACAGCTCTTGAACTGCAGTGTTCTTTGAAAAAGCGATCCTGAGCAGCACTGTCCATTGGAATAGAGGTCCAGAACAGCAGTGTGGATTGGAATAGAGACCCTGAGTTGAAGTGACCATTGAAATAGAGACCCTGAACAACAGTGTCTATTGGAATCGAGATCCTGAACTGCCGTGTCAATTGGAGTAGTATTTCTGAATAGCAGTGTCCATTGGAATTGAGATCTGAACAGCAATGTCTATTGGAATAGAGATGCTGAACGTCAGTGTCCAATGGAATAGAGATCCTGAACTGCAGTGACCTTTTGAATAGAGATCCTGAACAACAATGTGCATTGAAATTGACATCCTGAACAGCAGTGTCTTATTGGAATACCGATCCTGAACAGCTCTGTCCATTGGAACAGAGGACCTGAAAAGCAGTTTGCTTTGGAATAGAGATCCTGAACCGCAATGTCCATTGGAATGGAGATCCTGAGCAAAAAAGTGTTTTGCAATACAGCTCTTGAATTGCAGAATTCATTGGAAAAGTGATCCTGAACAGCAGTGTCCATTGACCTAGAGATATAGAACCACAGGGACCATTGGAAAAGAGATCCTGAACGGCAGTGTCCATTGGAATATAGCTCCAGAACAGCATTTCCCTTTGGAATAGAGTTGCTGAACAGAAGTGTGTATTGGAATAGAGATCCTGAACAGCAATGTGCTTTGGAATAGAGATCCTGATCAGCAGTGACCTATTGCAATAGAGATCCTGAACAGCAGTTTGCATTGGAATGGAGATCCTGATCAGCAGTACCCTATTGCAATAGAGATCCTGAACAGATCTGTCCATTGGAATAGAGTTCCTGAACAACAGTGTATATTGGATTAGAGATCCTAATCAGCAGCCACCATTGGAATACAGACCTGGAACAGCAGTGCATTTTGGAGTAGAGATCCTGAACAGCGGTGTCCATTGGAATAGAGAACTTGAACAGCAGTGTGCTTTGCACTACAGCTCTTGAACTGCAGTGTGCATTGAAAAAGCGATCCTGAACAGCACTGTCCATTGGAATAGAGATCCAGAACAGCAGTGTGCATTGGAATACAGAACCTGAACAGCAGTTTCTATCGGCATAGAGATCCTCAACAGCAGTTTCCTTTGGAATAGAGGTCCAGAACAGCAGTGTCCATTGGGATCGAGATGCTGAACAGCCGTGTCAATTGGAGTAGAGTTCCTGAATAGCAGTGTCCATTGGAATTGAGATACTGAACAGCAATGTCCATTGGAATAGAGGTGCTGAACGTCAGTGTCCAATGGAATAGGGATCCTGAACTGCAGTGACCATTGGAATACAGATCCTGAACAACAGTGCGCATTGGAATAGACATCCTGAACTGCAGTGACCTTTGGAATAGAGATCCCGAACAACAGTGTGCATTGGAATCGAGATCCTGATCAGCAGTGTTTTATTGGAATAGAGATCCTGAACAGATCTGTCCAATGGAATAGAGTTCCTGAACAACAGTGTATATTGGATTAGAGATCCTAATCAGCAGCGTCCATTGGAATACAGATCTGGAACAGCAGTGCGTTTAGGAGTAGAGATCCTGAACAGCAGTGTCCATTGGAATTGAGATCCTGAACAGCAGTGTGCATTGGAATAGAGATCCTGAACAGCTCTGCCCATTCGAATAGAGATATTGAACAGCAGTTTGCATTGGAATTGAGATCCTAATCAGCAATATCTATTGGAATAGTGATCCTTAAAAGCAGTGTGCTTTGCAATACAGCTCTTGAGTCCAAGTGGTCATTGGAAAAGCGATCCAGAGCAGCAGTGTCCATTGGAATAGAGATCCAGAACGGCAATGTCCACTGGAATAAAGATCCTGAACAAAAGAGTGCATTGGAATAGAGATCCAGAACAGCAGTGTGCATTGGAATACAGAACCTGAACAGCAGTGTCCTTTGGATTAGAGATCCTAATCAGCAGCGTCCCTTGGAATACAGATCTGGATCAGCAGCGTGCTTTGGAATAGAGATCCTGAACAGCAGTGTCCATTGGAATAGCGAACTTGAATAGCAGTGTGCTTTGCAATACAGCTCTTGAACTGCAGTGTTCATTGAAAAAGCGATCCTGAACAGCACTGTCCATTGGAATAGAGGTCCAGAACAGCAGTGTGCATTGGAATAGAGAACCTGAGTAGCAGTGTCCATTGAAATAGAGATCCTGAACAGCAGTGTACATTGGAATTGAAATGCTGAACAGCCGTGTCAATTGGAGTAGTGTTCCTGAATAGCAGTGTCCATTGGAATTGAGATCCTGAACAGCAATGTCCATTGGAATAGAGATGCTGAATGTCAGTGTCCAATGGAATAGACATCCTGAACTGCAGTGACCATTGGAATACAGATCCTGAACAACAGTGTGCATTGGAATAGACATCCTGAACTGCAGTGAACTTTGGAATAGAGATCCTGACCAACAGTGTGCATTGAAATTGACATCCTGAACAGCAGTGTCGTAATGGAATAGCGATCCTGAACAGCTCTGTCCATTGGAATAGAGGACCTGAAAAGCAGTTTGCATTGGAATAGAGGTCCTGAACCACAACGTCCATTGGAATGGAGATCCTGAGCAGCAATGTGTTTTGCAATACAGCTCTTGAATCGCAGTGTTCATTGGAAAAGAGATCCTGAACAGCAGTGTCCATTGGAATATAGATCCAGAACAGCAATTGTCTTTGGAATAGAGATGCTGAACAGAAGTGGGTATTGGAATAGAGATCCTGAACAGCAATGTGCTTTGGAATAGAGATCCTGAACAGCAGTTTGCATTGGAATGGAGATCCTGAACTGCAGTGACCATTGGAATAGTGATCCTGAACAACAGTGTGCATTGGAATCGAGATCCTGATCAGCAGTGTCTTATTGGAATAGAGATGCTGAACAGATCTGTCCATTGGAATAGAGTTACTGAACAACTGTGTATATTGGATTAGAGATCCTAATCAGCAGCGTCCATTGAAATACAGATCTGGAACAGCAGTGCATTTTGGAGTAGAGATCCTGAACAGCAGTGTCCATTGGAATTGAGATCCTGAACAGCAGTGTGCATTGGAATAGAGATCCAGAGCAGCAGTGTGCATTGGAATACAGAACCTGAACAGCAGTGTCTATCGGCATAGAGATCCTCAACAGCAGTGTCCATTGGAATAGAGGTCCAGAACAGCAGTGTGCATTAGAATAGAGACCCTGAGTAGCAGGGTCCATTGAAATAGAGATTCTGAACAACAGTGTCCATTGGAATAGAGATGCTGAACGTCAGTATCCAATGGAATAGAGATCCTGAACTGCAGTGACCATTGGAATAGAGATCCTGAACAACAGTTTGCATTGGAATAGACATCCTGAACTGCTGTGACCTTTGGAATAGAGATCCTGAACAACAGTGTGCATTGAAATTGACATCCTGAACAGCAGTGTCTTATTGGAATAGTGATCCTGAACAACAGTGTGCATTGGAATCGAGATCCTGATCAGCAGTGTCTTATTGGAATAGAGATGCTGAACAGATCTGTCCATTGGAATAGAGTTACTGAACAACTGTGTATATTGGATTAGAGATCCTAATCAGCAGCGTCCATTGAAATACAGATCTGGAACAGCAGTGCATTTTGGAGTAGAGATCCTGAACAGCAGTGTCCATTGGAATTGAGATCCTGAACAGCAGTGTGCATTGGAATAGAGATCCAGAGCAGCAGTGTGCATTGGAATACAGAACCTGAACAGCAGTGTCTATCGGCATAGAGATCCTCAACAGCAGTGTCCATTGGAATAGAGGTCCAGAACAGCAGTGTGCATTGGAATAGAGACCCTGAGTAGCAGGGTCCATTGAAATAGAGATTCTGAACAACAGTGTCCATTGGAATAGAGATGCTGAACGTCAGTATCCAATGGAATAGAGATCCTGAACTGCAGTGACCATTGGAATAGAGATCCTGAACAACAGTTTGCATTGGAATAGACATCCTGAACTGCTGTGACCTTTGGAATAGAGATCCTGAACAACAGTGTGCATTGAAATTGACATCCTGAACAGCAGTGTCTTATTGGAATAGTGATCCTGAACAGCTCTGTCCATTGGAATAGAGGACCTGAAAAGCAGTTTGCATTGGTATAGAGATCCTGAACCGCAATGTCCATTGGACTGGAGATCCTGAGCAGCAATGTGTTTTGCAATACAGCTCTTGAATCACAGAATTCATTGGAAAAGTGATCCTGAACAGCAGTGTCCATTGACCTGGAGATACATAACCACAGGGACCTTGGAAAAGAGATCCTGAACAGCAGTGTCCATTGGAATATAGCTCCAGAATAGCATTTCCCTTTGGAATAAAGATGCTGAACAGAAGTGTGTATTGGAATAGAGATCCTGAACAGCAATGTGGTTTGGAATAGAGATCCTGAACAGCTGTGTCCATTTCAATAGAGATCCTGAACAGCTGTTTGCATTGGAATGGAGATCCTGAACTGCAGTGACCATTGGAATAGTGATCCTGAACAACAGTGTGTATTGGAATCGAGATCCTGATCAGCAGTGACTTATTGGAATACAGATCCTGGACAGATCTGTCCATTGGATTAGAGTTCCTGAACAACAGTGTGTATTGGATTAGAAATCCTAATCAGCAGCGTCCATTGAAATACAGATCTGGAATAGCAGTGCGTTTTGGATTGGAGATCCTGAACAGCAGTGTCCATTGGAATTGAGATCCAGAACAGCAGTGTCCATTGGAATAGCGAACTTGAATAGCAGTGTGCTTTGCAATACAGCTCTTGAACTGCAGTGTTCATTGAAAAAGCGATCCTGAACAGCACTGTCCATTGGAATAGAGGTCCAGAACAGCAGTGTGCATTGGAATAGAGAACCTGAGTAGCAGTGTCCATTGAAATAGAGATCCTGAACAGCAGTGTACATTGGAATTGAAATGCTGAACAGCCGTGTCAATTGGAGTAGTGTTCCTGAATAGCAGTGTCCATTGGAATTGAGATCCTGAACAGCAATGTCCATTGGAATAGAGATGCTGAATGTCAGTGTCCAATGGAATAGACATCCTGAACTGCAGTGACCATTGGAATACAGATCCTGAACAACAGTGTGCATTGGAATAGACATCCTGAACTGCAGTGAACTTTGGAATAGAGATCCTGACCAACAGTGTGCATTGAAATTGACATCCTGAACAGCAGTGTCGTAATGGAATAGCGATCCTGAACAGCTCTGTCCATTGGAATAGAGGACCTGAAAAGCAGTTTGCATTGGAATAGAGGTCCTGAACCACAACGTCCATTGGAATGGAGATCCTGAGCAGCAATGTGTTTTGCAATACAGCTCTTGAATCGCAGTGTTCATTGGAAAAGAGATCCTGAACAGCAGTGTCCATTGGAATATAGATCCAGAACAGCAATTGTCTTTGGAATAGAGATGCTGAACAGAAGTGGGTATTGGAATAGAGATCCTGAACAGCAATGTGCTTTGGAATAGAGATCCTGAACAGCAGTTTGCATTGGAATGGAGATCCTGAACTGCAGTGACCATTGGAATAGTGATCCTGAACAACAGTGTGCATTGGAATCGAGATCCTGATCAGCAGTGTCTTATTGGAATAGAGATGCTGAACAGATCTGTCCATTGGAATAGAGTTACTGAACAACTGTGTATATTGGATTAGAGATCCTAATCAGCAGCGTCCATTGAAATACAGATCTGGAACAGCAGTGCATTTTGGAGTAGAGATCCTGAACAGCAGTGTCCATTGGAATTGAGATCCTGAACAGCAGTGTGCATTGGAATAGAGATCCAGAGCAGCAGTGTGCATTGGAATACAGAACCTGAACAGCAGTGTCTATCGGCATAGAGATCCTCAACAGCAGTGTCCATTGGAATAGAGGTCCAGAACAGCAGTGTGCATTGGAATAGAGACCCTGAGTAGCAGGGTCCATTGAAATAGAGATTCTGAACAACAGTGTCCATTGGAATAGAGATGCTGAACGTCAGTATCCAATGGAATAGAGATCCTGAACTGCAGTGACCATTGGAATAGAGATCCTGAACAACAGTTTGCATTGGAATAGACATCCTGAACTGCTGTGACCTTTGGAATAGAGATCCTGAACAACAGTGTGCATTGAAATTGACATCCTGAACAGCAGTGTCTTATTGGAATAGTGATCCTGAACAGCTCTGTCCATTGGAATAGAGGACCTGAAAAGCAGTTTGCATTGGTATAGAGATCCTGAACCGCAATGTCCATTGGACTGGAGATCCTGAGCAGCAATGTGTTTTGCAATACAGCTCTTGAATCACAGAATTCATTGGAAAAGTGATCCTGAACAGCAGTGTCCATTGACCTGGAGATACATAACCACAGGGACCTTGGAAAAGAGATCCTGAACAGCAGTGTCCATTGGAATATAGCTCCAGAATAGCATTTCCCTTTGGAATAAAGATGCTGAACAGAAGTGTGTATTGGAATAGAGATCCTGAACAGCAATGTGGTTTGGAATAGAGATCCTGAACAGCTGTGTCCATTTCAATAGAGATCCTGAACAGCTGTTTGCATTGGAATGGAGATCCTGAACTGCAGTGACCATTGGAATAGTGATCCTGAACAACAGTGTGTATTGGAATCGAGATCCTGATCAGCAGTGACTTATTGGAATACAGATCCTGGACAGATCTGTCCATTGGATTAGAGTTCCTGAACAACAGTGTGTATTGGATTAGAAATCCTAATCAGCAGCGTCCATTGAAATACAGATCTGGAATAGCAGTGCGTTTTGGATTGGAGATCCTGAACAGCAGTGTCCATTGGAATTGAGATCCAGAACAGCAGTGTGCATTGGAATACAGAACCTGAACAGCAGTGTCCTTTGGATTAGAGATCCTAATCAGCAGCGTCCCTTGGAATACACATCTGGATCAGCAGTGCGCTTTGGAATAGAGATCCTGAACAATGGTGTCCATTGGAATAGAGAACTTGAACTGCAGTGTGCTTTGCAATACAGCACTTGAATCCAAGTGTTCATAGGAAAAGCGATCCAGAGCAGCAGTGTCCATTGTAATAGAGATCCAGAATGGCAATGTCCACTGGAATAAAGATCCTGAACAGAAGAGTGTATTGGAATAGAGATCCAGAACAGCAGTGTGCATTGGAATACAGAACCTGAACAGCAGTGTCCTTTGGATTAGAGATGCTGAATGTCAGTGTCCAATGGAATAGACATCCTGAACTGCAGTGACCATTGGAATACAGATCCTGAACAACAGTGTGCATTGGAATAGACATCCTGAACTGCAGTGAACTTTGGAATAGAGATCCTGACCAACAGTGTGCATTGAAATTGACATCCTGAACAGCAGTGTCGTAATGGAATAGCGATCCTGAACAGCTCTGTCCATTGGAATAGAGGACCTGAAAAGCAGTTTGCATTGGAATAGAGGTCCTGAACCACAACGTCCATTGGAATGGAGATCCTGAGCAGCAATGTGTTTTGCAATACAGCTCTTGAATCGCAGTGTTCATTGGAAAAGAGATCCTGAACAGCAGTGTCCATTGGAATATAGATCCAGAACAGCAATTGTCTTTGGAATAGAGATGCTGAACAGAAGTGGGTATTGGAATAGAGATCCTGAACAGCAATGTGCTTTGGAATAGAGATCCTGAACAGCAGTTTGCATTGGAATGGAGATCCTGAACTGCAGTGACCATTGGAATAGTGATCCTGAACAACAGTGTGCATTGGAATCGAGATCCTGATCAGCAGTGTCTTATTGGAATAGAGATGCTGAACAGATCTGTCCATTGGAATAGAGTTACTGAACAACTGTGTATATTGGATTAGAGATCCTAATCAGCAGCGTCCATTGAAATACAGATCTGGAACAGCAGTGCATTTTGGAGTAGAGATCCTGAACAGCAGTGTCCATTGGAATTGAGATCCTGAACAGCAGTGTGCATTGGAATAGAGATCCAGAGCAGCAGTGTGCATTGGAATACAGAACCTGAACAGCAGTGTCTATCGGCATAGAGATCCTCAACAGCAGTGTCCATTGGAATAGAGGTCCAGAACAGCAGTGTGCATTGGAATAGAGACCCTGAGTAGCAGGGTCCATTGAAATAGAGATTCTGAACAACAGTGTCCATTGGAATAGAGATGCTGAACGTCAGTATCCAATGGAATAGAGATCCTGAACTGCAGTGACCATTGGAATAGAGATCCTGAACAACAGTTTGCATTGGAATAGACATCCTGAACTGCTGTGACCTTTGGAATAGAGATCCTGAACAACAGTGTGCATTGAAATTGACATCCTGAACAGCAGTGTCTTATTGGAATAGTGATCCTGAACAGCTCTGTCCATTGGAATAGAGGACCTGAAAAGCAGTTTGCATTGGTATAGAGATCCTGAACCGCAATGTCCATTGGACTGGAGATCCTGAGCAGCAATGTGTTTTGCAATACAGCTCTTGAATCACAGAATTCATTGGAAAAGTGATCCTGAACAGCAGTGTCCATTGACCTGGAGATACATAACCACAGGGACCTTGGAAAAGAGATCCTGAACAGCAGTGTCCATTGGAATATAGCTCCAGAATAGCATTTCCCTTTGGAATAAAGATGCTGAACAGAAGTGTGTATTGGAATAGAGATCCTGAACAGCAATGTGGTTTGGAATAGAGATCCTGAACAGCTGTGTCCATTTCAATAGAGATCCTGAACAGCTGTTTGCATTGGAATGGAGATCCTGAACTGCAGTGACCATTGGAATAGTGATCCTGAACAACAGTGTGTATTGGAATCGAGATCCTGATCAGCAGTGACTTATTGGAATACAGATCCTGGACAGATCTGTCCATTGGATTAGAGTTCCTGAACAACAGTGTGTATTGGATTAGAAATCCTAATCAGCAGCGTCCATTGAAATACAGATCTGGAATAGCAGTGCGTTTTGGATTGGAGATCCTGAACAGCAGTGTCCATTGGAATTGAGATCCAGAACAGCAGTGTCCATTGGAATAGCGAACTTGAATAGCAGTGTGCTTTGCAATACAGCTCTTGAACTGCAGTGTTCATTGAAAAAGCGATCCTGAACAGCACTGTCCATTGGAATAGAGGTCCAGAACAGCAGTGTGCATTGGAATAGAGAACCTGAGTAGCAGTGTCCATTGAAATAGAGATCCTGAACAGCAGTGTACATTGGAATTGAAATGCTGAACAGCCGTGTCAATTGGAGTAGTGTTCCTGAATAGCAGTGTCCATTGGAATTGAGATCCTGAACAGCAATGTCCATTGGAATAGAGATGCTGAATGTCAGTGTCCAATGGAATAGACATCCTGAACTGCAGTGACCATTGGAATACAGATCCTGAACAACAGTGTGCATTGGAATAGACATCCTGAACTGCAGTGAACTTTGGAATAGAGATCCTGACCAACAGTGTGCATTGAAATTGACATCCTGAACAGCAGTGTCGTAATGGAATAGCGATCCTGAACAGCTCTGTCCATTGGAATAGAGGACCTGAAAAGCAGTTTGCATTGGAATAGAGGTCCTGAACCACAACGTCCATTGGAATGGAGATCCTGAGCAGCAATGTGTTTTGCAATACAGCTCTTGAATCGCAGTGTTCATTGGAAAAGAGATCCTGAACAGCAGTGTCCATTGGAATATAGATCCAGAACAGCAATTGTCTTTGGAATAGAGATGCTGAACAGAAGTGGGTATTGGAATAGAGATCCTGAACAGCAATGTGCTTTGGAATAGAGATCCTGAACAGCAGTTTGCATTGGAATGGAGATCCTGAACTGCAGTGACCATTGGAATAGTGATCCTGAACAACAGTGTGCATTGGAATCGAGATCCTGATCAGCAGTGTCTTATTGGAATAGAGATGCTGAACAGATCTGTCCATTGGAATAGAGTTACTGAACAACTGTGTATATTGGATTAGAGATCCTAATCAGCAGCGTCCATTGAAATACAGATCTGGAACAGCAGTGCATTTTGGAGTAGAGATCCTGAACAGCAGTGTCCATTGGAATTGAGATCCTGAACAGCAGTGTGCATTGGAATAGAGATCCAGAGCAGCAGTGTGCATTGGAATACAGAACCTGAACAGCAGTGTCTATCGGCATAGAGATCCTCAACAGCAGTGTCCATTGGAATAGAGGTCCAGAACAGCAGTGTGCATTGGAATAGAGACCCTGAGTAGCAGGGTCCATTGAAATAGAGATTCTGAACAACAGTGTCCATTGGAATAGAGATGCTGAACGTCAGTATCCAATGGAATAGAGATCCTGAACTGCAGTGACCATTGGAATAGAGATCCTGAACAACAGTTTGCATTGGAATAGACATCCTGAACTGCTGTGACCTTTGGAATAGAGATCCTGAACAACAGTGTGCATTGAAATTGACATCCTGAACAGCAGTGTCTTATTGGAATAGTGATCCTGAACAGCTCTGTCCATTGGAATAGAGGACCTGAAAAGCAGTTTGCATTGGTATAGAGATCCTGAACCGCAATGTCCATTGGACTGGAGATCCTGAGCAGCAATGTGTTTTGCAATACAGCTCTTGAATCACAGAATTCATTGGAAAAGTGATCCTGAACAGCAGTGTCCATTGACCTGGAGATACATAACCACAGGGACCTTGGAAAAGAGATCCTGAACAGCAGTGTCCATTGGAATATAGCTCCAGAATAGCATTTCCCTTTGGAATAAAGATGCTAAACAGAAGTGTGTATTGGAATAGAGATCCTGAACAGCAATGTGGTTTGGAATAGAGATCCTGAACAGCTGTGTCCATTTCAATAGAGATCCTGAACAGCTGTTTGCATTGGAATGGAGATCCTGAACTGCAGTGACCATTGGAATAGTGATCCTGAACAACAGTGTGTATTGGAATCGAGATCCTGATCAGCAGTGACTTATTGGAATACAGATCCTGGACAGATCTGTCCATTGGATTAGAGTTCCTGAACAACAGTGTGTATTGGATTAGAAATCCTAATCAGCAGCGTCCATTGAAATACAGATCTGGAATAGCAGTGCGTTTTGGATTGGAGATCCTGAACAGCAGTGTCCATTGGAATTGAGATCCAGAACAGCAGTGTGCATTGGAATACAGAACCTGAACAGCAGTGTCCTTTGGATTAGAGATCCTAATCAGCAGCGTCCCTTGGAATACACATCTGGATCAGCAGTGCGCTTTGGAATAGAGATCCTGAACAATGGTGTCCATTGGAATAGAGAACTTGAACTGCAGTGTGCTTTGCAATACAGCACTTGAATCCAAGTGTTCATAGGAAAAGCGATCCAGAGCAGCAGTGTCCATTGTAATAGAGATCCAGAATGGCAATGTCCACTGGAATAAAGATCCTGAACAGAAGAGTGTATTGGAATAGAGATCCAGAACAGCAGTGTGCATTGGAATACAGAACCTGAACAGCAGTGTCCTTTGGATTAGAGATCCTAATCAGCAGCGTCCCTTGGAATACAGATCTGGATCAGCAGCCTCGTGATTTGGAATAGAGATCCTGATCTGCGGTGTCCATTGGAATAGAGAACTTGAACAGCAGTGTGCTTTGCAATACAGCTGTTGAACTGCAGTGTTCATTGCAAAAGCGATCCTGAACAGCAGTGTCCATTGGAATAGAGGTCCAGAACAGCAGTGTGCATTGGAATAGAGACCCTGAGTAGCAGTGTCCATTGAAATAGAGATCCTGAACAACAGTGTCCATTGGGATCGAGATGCTGAACATCCGTGTCAATTGGAGTAGTGTTCCTGAATAGCAGTGTCCATTGGAATTGAGATCCTGAACAGCAATGTCCATTGGAATAGAGGTGCTGAACGTCAGTGTCCAATGGAATAGGGATCCTGAACTGCAGTGACCATTGGAATACAGATCCTGAACAACAGTGCGCATTGGAATAGACATCCTGAACTGCAGTGACCTTTGGAATACAGATCCTGAACAACAGTATGCAATGGAATCGAGATCCTGATCAGCAGTGTCTTATTGGAATAGAGATCCTGAACAGATCTGTCCAATGGAATAGAGTTCTTGAACAACAGTGTATATTGGATTAGAGATCCTAATCAGCAGCGTCTATTGGATTCAGATCTGGAACAGCAGTGCATTTTGGAGTAGAGATCCTGAACAGCAGTTAGCATTGGAATAGAGATCCAGAACGGCAATGTCCACTGGAATAAAGATCCTGAAGAAAAGAGTGTATTGGAATAGAGATCCAGAACAGCAGTGTGCATTGGAATACAGAACCTGAACAGCAGTGTCCTTTGGATTTGAGATCCTAATCAGCAGTGTCCCTTGGAATACAAATCTGGATGAGCAGTGCGCTTTGGAATAGAGATCCTGAACAGCGGTGTCCATTGGAATAGAGAACTTGAACAGCAGTGTGCTTTGCTCTACAGCTCTTGTACTGCAGTGTTCATTGCAAAAGCGATCCTGAACAGCACTGTCCATTGGGACAGAGATCCAGAACAGCAGTGTTCATTGGAATAGAGATCCTGTACAACAGTGTACATTGGATTAGAGATCAAAATCATCAGCGTCATTTGGAAAATAGATCTGGAACAGCAGTGTGCTTTGGAATGGAGATCCTGAACAGCAGATTCCATTGGAATAGAGATCCTGAACAGCAATGTCCATTAGAGTAGAGCTCCTGTGCAGCAGTGTCAATTGGAATTGAGATCCTGAACAGCAGTATACATTGGAATACTGATCCTAAACAGCAGTATCCTTTGGAATAGAGATCCTGAAAAGCCGTTTGCATTGGAATAGAGATCCTGAACAGCGGTGTCCATTGGAATAGAGAACTTGAACAGCAGTGTGCTTTGCAATACAGCTCTTGAACTGCAGTTTTCATTGCAAAAGCGATCATGAACAGCACTGTCCATTGGAATAGAGATCCAGAACAGAAGTGTCTATTGGAATATAGTTCCTGAACAGCAGTTTCTATTGGAACTGAGATCCTGAACAACAGTGTGCATTGGAATAGAGATCCTGAACCGCAGTGTTCATTGGAATACATATCCAGAACGGCAGTGCCTAGTGGAATAGAGTTCCTGATCAGCAATGTCCATTGGAGTAGAGATCCTGAATAGCAATGTCCATTAGAGTAGAGCTCCTGAGCAGCAGCGTCAATAGGAATAGAGATCCTGAGCAGCAGTGACGATTAGAATACAGATCCTGAACAGCAGTGCGCAATGGAATAGAGATCCAGAACAACAGTGTCCATTGAAATTGAGTTCCTGAACAGCAATATACATTGGAATACTGATCCTAAACAGCAGAGTGCATTGGAATTGAGATCCTGAGCATCAGTGTGCATTGGAAATGAGATCCTGAACAGCAGTTTACATTGGAATAGAGATCTTGAACAAGAGTGTCCATTGGAATTGAGATCCTGAACAGCAGTATACATTGGAAAACTGATCCTAAACAGCAGTGTCCATTGGAGTAGAGATCCTGAACAGCAGTTTGCATTGGAATAGAGATCCTGAACAGCACTGTCCATTGGAATAGAGATCCAGAACAGCAGTGTGCTTTCGAATACAGAACCTGAACAGCAGTATCTATTGGCATAGAGATCCTCAACAGCAGTGTGCTTTCGAATACAGAACCTGAACAGCAGTGTCTATTGGCATAGAGATCCTCAACAGCAGTGTCCATTCGAATAGAGGTTCAGAACAGCAGTGTGCATTGGAATACAGAACCTGAATAGTAGATTCCATTGCAATAGAGATCCTGAACAGCAGTGTACATTGGATTAGAAATCCTAATCAGCAGCGTCCTTTGGAATACAGATCCGGACCAGCAGCGGACCTTGGAATAGAGATCCTGAACAGCAGTATACATTGGAATACTGATCCTAAACAGCAGTGTCCATTGGAATAGAGATCCTGAAAAGCAGTTTGCATTGGAATAGAGATCCTGAACAGCCCTGTCCATTGGAATAGAGATCCAGAACAGCAGTGTGCATTCAAATACAGAACCTGAACAGCAGTGTCCATTGGCATAGAGATCCTCAACAGCAGTGTACATTGGAATAGAGATACGGAACAGCAGTGTACATTGGAATAGAGATCTTAAACAGCAGTGTCCAATGGAATTGAGATCCTGAACAGCAGTATACATTGGAATACTGATCCTAAACAGCAGTGTCCATTGGCATAGAGATCCTCAACAGCAGTGTCCATTGGAATAGAGGTCCAGAACAGCAGTGTGCATTGGAATACAGAACCTGAACTGCAGTGTACATTGGCATAGAGATCCTGAACAGCAGTTTCCATTGGATGAGAGATCCTAATCAGCAGCGTCCTTTGGAATACAGATCTGGACCAGCAGCGCGCTTTGGAATAGAGATCCTGAACAGCGGTGTCCATTGGAATAGAGAACTTGAACAGCAGTGTGCTTTGCAATACAGCTCTTGAACTGCAGTGTTCATTGCAAAAGCGATCCTGAACAGCACTGTCCTTTGGAATAGAGATCCAGAACCGCAGTCTGCATTGGAATACAGAACCTGTACAGCAGTGTCTATTGGCAGAGAGATCCTCAACAGCAGTTTCCATTGGATTAGAGATCCTAATCAGAGGCGTCCTTTGGAATACAGATCTGGGCTAACAGCACGCTTTGGAATAGAGATTCTGAACAGCAGTGTGCATTGGAATGGAGATCCTGAACAGCGGTGTCCATTGGAATAGAGATCCTGAACAGCAGTGTCCATTTGAATATAGTTCCTGTACAACAGTGTGCATAGGAATAGCGATTCCGAAGAGCAGCTTGCATTGGAATAGAGATCCTGAACATCAGTGTCCATTGGAATAGTGATCCTGAACAACAGTGTACATTGGATTAGAGATACTAATCAGCAGCGTCCTTTGGAATACAGATCCGGATCAGCAGCGCACTTTGGAATAGAGATCCTGAACAGCTGTGTCTTTGAGAATTGAGATCCTGAACAGCAGTATACATTGGAGTACTATTCCTAAACAGCAGTCTCCATTGGAATAGAGACCCTGAATAGCAGTTTGCATTGGAAAAGAGATCCTGATCTGCGGTGTCCATTGGAATAGAGAACTTGAACAGCAGTGTGCTTTGAAATACAGCTCTTGAACTGCAGTGTTCATTGCAAAAGTGATCCTGAACAGCAATGTCCAATGGAATAGAGATCCAGAAAAGCAGTGTGCAATGCAATACAGAACCTGAACAGCAGTTTTTATTGGGCACAGAGATCCTCAACAACAGTGGCCATTGGAATAGAGATCCAGAGCAGCAGTGTCCATTGGATTTGAGATCCTGAACAGCAGTACACATTGGAATACTGATCCTAAATAGCAGTGTCCATTGGAATAGAGATCCTGAACAACAGTGTGCATTGGAAATAAGATCCTGAACAGCAGTTTACAATGGAATAGAGATCCTGAACAGCAGTAAACATTGGAATAGAGATCCTGAACAGCAGTAAACATTGGAATACTGATCCTAAACAGCAGTATCCATTGGATTAGGGATCCTAATCAGCAGCGGCCTTTGGAATACAGATCTGGACCAGCAGCACGCTTTGGAATAGAGATCCTAAAAAAGCAGTGTGCAAGGGAATAGAGATCCTAAACAGTGGTGTCCATTGGAATAGAGAACTTGAACAGCAGTGTGCTTTGCAATACAGCTGTTGAAGTACAGTCTTCATTGCAAAAGCGATCCTGAACTGCACTGTCCATTGGAATAGAGATCCAGAACCGCAGTCTGCATTGGAATACAGAACCTGAACAGCAGTATCTATTGGAATAGAGATCCTCAACAGCAGTGTCCATTGGAATAGAGGTCCAGAACAGCAGTGTTCGTTGGAATTCAGAACCTGAACAGCAGAGTCCATTGGAATAGAGATCCTGAACCGCAGTGTCCCTTGGATTAGAGATCCTAATCAGCAGCTTCCTTTGGAATACAGATCCGGACCAACAGCACGCTTTGGAATAGAGATTCTGAACAGCAGTCTGCATTGGAATGGAGATCCTGAACAGCGGTGTCGAATGGAATAGAGATCCTGAACATCAGTGTCCATTGGAATAGTGATCCTGAACAGCAGTTTCCATTGGAATAGAGATCCTGAACAATAGTGTACATTGGATTAGAGATCCTAATAAGCAGCGTCCTTTGGAATACAGATCCCGACCAGCAGCGCACTTTGGAATAGAGATGCTGAACAGCAGTATATATTGGAATACGGATCCTAAACAGCAGTGTCCATTGGAATAGAGATCCTGAACAGCAGGTTGCATTGGAAGAGAGATCCTGAACAGCACAGTCCATTGGAATAGAGATCCAGAACAGCAGTGTGCATTCGAATACGAAACCGGAACAGCAGTGTCCATTGGCATAGAGATCCTCAACAGCAGTGTAGATTGGAATAGAGATACGGAACAGCAGTGTACATTGGAAAAGAGATCCTAATCAGCAGCTTCCTTTGGATTACAGATCTGGACCAACAGCACGCTTTGGAGTAGAGATTCTGAACAGCAGTCTGCATTGGAATGGAGATCCTGAGCAGCGGTGTCCAATGGAATAGAGATCCTGAACATCAGTGTCCATTGGAATAGTGATCTGGAACAGCAGTGTCAATTGGAATAGAGATCCTGAACAGAAGTGTCTATTGGAATAGAGTTCCTGAACAGCAGTTTCTATTGGAACTGAGATCCTGAACAACAGTGTGCATTGGAATAGAGATCCTGAACCGCAGTGTTCATTGGAATACATATCCAGAACGGCAGTGCCTAGTGGAATAGAGTTCCTGATCAGCAATGTCCATTGGAGTAGAGATCCTGAATAGCAATGTCCATTAGAGTAGAGCTCCTGAGCAGCAGCGCCAATAGGAATAGAGATCCTGAGCAGCAGTGACGATTAGAATACAGATCCTGAACAGCAGTGCGCAATGGAATAGAGATCCAGAACAACAGTGTCCATTGGAATAGTGATCCTGAACAGCAGTGTCCATTGGAATAGAGATCCTGAACAACAGTGTACATTGGATTAGAGATCCTAATAAGCAGCGTCCTTTGGAATACAGATCCCGACCAGCAGCGCACTTTGGAATAGAGATGCTGAACAGCAGTATATATTGGAATACGGATCCTAAACAGCAGTGTCCATTGGAATAGAGATCCTCAACAGCAGTTTACATTGGAAATGAGATCCTGAACAGCAGTTTACATTGGAATAGAGATCTTGAACAAGAGTGTCCATTGGAATTGAGATCCTGAACAGCAGTATACATTGGAAAACTGATCCTAAACAGCAGTGTCCATTGGAGTAGAGATCCTGAACAGCAGTTTGCATTGGAATAGAGATCCTGAACAGCAGTAAACATTGGAATACTGATCCTAAACAGCAGTATCCATTGGATTAGAGATCCTAATAAGCAGCGTCCTTTGGAATACAGATCCCGACCAGCAGCGCACTTTGGAATAGAGATGCTGAACAGCAGTATATATTGGAATACGGATCCTAAACAGCGGTGTCCATTGGAGTAGAGATCCTGAACAGCGGTGTCCATTGGAGTAGAGATCCTGATCAGCAGTGTCCAATGGAATTGAGATACTGAACAGCAGTATACATTGGAATACTGATCCTAAAGAGCAGTGTCCATTGGAATAGGGGTCCAGAACAGCAGTGTGCATTGGAATACAGAACCTGAACAGCAGTGTTTCTTGGCACAGAGACCCTCAACAGCAGTGGCCATTGGGATAGAGATCCAGAGCAGCAGTGTCCTTTGGATTTGAGATCCTGAACAGCAGTACACATTGGAATACTGATCCTAAATAGCAGTGTCCATTGGAATAGAGATCCAAAACATCAGTGTGCATTGGAAATGAGATCCTGAACAGCAGTGTACATTGGAATACTATTCCTAAACAGCAGTGTCCATTGGCATAGAGATCCTCAACAGCAGTGTCCATTGGAATAGAGGTCCGGAACAGCAGTGTGCATTGGAATACAGAACCTGAACTGCAGTGTACATTGGCATAGAGATCCTGAACAGCAGTTTCCATTGGATTAGAGATCCTAATCAGAGGCGTCCTTTGGAATACAGATCTGGGCCAACAGCACGCTTTGGAATAGAGATTCTGAACAGCAGTGTGCATTGGAATGGAGATCCGGAACAGCGGTGTCCATTGGAATAGAGATCCTGAACAGCAGTGTCCATTTGAATATAGTTCCTGTACAACAGTGTGCATAGGAATAGAGATTCCGAAGAGCAGCTTGCATTGGAATAGAGATCCTGAACATCAGTGTCCATTGGAATAGTGATCCTGAACAACAGTGTGCATTGGAAATGAGATCCTGAACTGCAGCTTACATTGGAATAGAGATCCTGAACAGCAGTGTACATTGGAATACTATTCCTAAACAGCAGTGTCCATTGGAATAGACATCCTGAACAGCAGTTTGCATTGGAATAGAGATCCTGATCAGCAGTGTCCATTGGAATAGAGGTCCAGAACAGCAGTGTGCGTTGGAATTCAGAACCTGAACAGCAGAGTCCATTGGAATAGAGATCCTGAACCGCAGTGTCCCTTGGATTAGAGATCCTAATCAGCAGCTTCCTTTGGAATACAGATCTGGACCAACAGCACGCTTTGGAATAGAGATTCTGAACAGCAGTCTGCATTGGAATGGAGATCCTGAACAGCGGTGTCGAATGGAATAGAGATCCTGAACATCAGTGTCCATTAGAATAGTGATCCTGAACAGCAGTGTCCATTGGAATAGAGATCCTGAACAACAGTGTACATTGGATTAGAGATCCTAATAAGCAGCGTCCTTTGGAATACAGATCCGGACCAGCAGCGGACTTTGGAATAGAGATGCTGAACAGTAGTATATATTGGAATACGGATCCTAAGCAGCAGTGTCCATTGGAATAGAGATCCTGAACAGCAGTTTGCATTGGATTAGAGATCCTGAACAACCCTGTCCATTGGAATAGAGATCCAGAACAGCAGTGTGCATTCGAATACAGAACCTGAACAGCAGTGTCCATTGGCATAGAGATCCTCAACAGCAGTGTAGATTGGAATAGAGATACGGAACAGCAGTGTACATTGGAATAGAGATGCTAATCAGCAGCTTCCTTTGGATTACAGATCTGGACCAACAGCACGCTTTGGAGTCGAGATTCTGAACAGCAGTCTGCATTGGAATGGAGATCCTGAGCAGCGGTGTCCAATGGAATAGAGATCCTGAATATCAGTGTCCATTGGAATAGTGATCCTGAACAGCAGTGTCAATTGGAATAGAGATCCTGAACAACAGTGTACATTGGATTAGAGATCCTAATAAGCAGCGTCCTTTGGAATATACATCCGGACCAGCAGCGGACTTTGGAATAGAGATCCTGAACAGCAGTATACATTGGAATACTGATCCTAAACAGCAGTGTCCATTGGAATAGAGTTCCTGAACAGCAGTTTGCATTGGAAGAGAGATCCTGAACAGCACAGTCCATTGGAATAGAGATCCAGAACAGCAGTGTGCATTCGAATACAGAACCTGAACAGCAGTGTCCATTGGCATAGAGATCCTGAACAGCAGTTTCCATTGGATTAGAGATCCTAATCAGAGGCGTCCTTTGGAATAAAGATCTGGGCCAACAGCACGCTTTGGAATAGAGATTCTGAACAGCAGTGTTCATTGGAATGGAGATCCTGAGCAGCGGTGTCCAATGGAATAGAGATCCTGAACATCAGTGTCTATTGGAATAGTGATCCAGAACAGCAGTGTCAATTGGAAAAGAGATCCTGAACAACAGTGTACATTGGATTAGAGATCCTAATAAGCAGCGTCTTTGGAATACAGATCCCGACCAGCAGCGGACTTTGGAATAGAGATCCTGAACAGCAGTATACATTGGAATACTGATCCTAAGCAGCAGTGTCCATTGGAATAGAGATCCTGAACAGCAGTTTGCATTGGATTAGAGATCCTGAACAACCCTGTCCATTGGAATAGAGATCCAGAACAGCAGTGTGCATTCGAATACAGAACCTGAACAGCAGTGTCCATTGGCATAGAAATCCTCAACAGCAGTGTAGATTGGAATAGAGATACGGAACAGCAGTGTACATTGGAATAGAGATGCTAATCAGCAGCTTCCTTTGGATTACAGATCTGGACCAACAGCACGCTTTGGAGTAGAGATTCTGAACAGCAGTCTGCATTGGAATGGAGATCCTGAGCAGCGGTGTCCAATGGAATAGAGATCCTGAATAACAGTGTCCATTGGAATAGTGATCCTGAACAGCAGTGTCAATTGGAATAGAGATCCTGAACAACAGTGTACATTGGATTAGAGATCCTAATAAGCAGCGTACTTTGGAATACACATCCGGACCAGCAGCGGACTTTGGAATAGAGATCCTGAACAGCAGTATACATTGGAATACTGATCCTAAACAGCAGTGTCCATTGGAATAGAGTTCCTGAACAGCAGTTTGCATTGGAAGAGAGATCCTGAACAGCACAGTCCATTGGAATAGAGATCCAGAACAGCAGTGTGCATTCGAATACAGAACCTGAACAGCAGTGTCCATTGGCATAGAGATCCTGAACAGCAGTTTCCATTGGATTAGAGATCCTAATCAGAGGCGTCCTTTGGAATACAGATCTGGGCCAACAGCACGCTTTGGAATAGAGATTCTGAACAGCAGTGTTCATTGGAATGGAGATCCTGAGCAGCGGTGTCCAATGGAATAGAGATCCTGAACATCAGTGTCCATTGGAATAGTGATCCAGAACAGCAGTGTCAATTGGAATAGAGATCCTGAACAATAGTGTACATTGGATTAGAGATCCTAATAAGCAGCGTCTTTGGAATACAGATCCGGACCAGCAGCGGACTTTGGAATAGAGATCCTGAACAGCAGTATACATTGGAATACTGATCCTAAGCAGCAGTGTCCATTGGAATAGAGATCCTGAACAGCAGTTTGCATTGGATTAGAGATCCTGAACAACCCTGTCCATTGGAATAGAGATCCAGAACAGCAGTGT
The DNA here is from genome assembly GCF_030028105.1 of Mobula birostris. Lineage (NCBI taxonomy): Eukaryota > Metazoa > Chordata > Chondrichthyes > Myliobatiformes > Myliobatidae > Mobula > Mobula birostris. The sequence goes on from NC_092376.1 coordinate 96,631,784, forward strand.
GCATTCGAATACAGAACCTGAACAGCAGTGTCCATTGGCATAGAAATCCTCAACAGCAGTGTAGATTGGAATAGAGATACGGAACAGCAGTGTACATTGGAATAGAGATGCTAATCAGCAGCTTCCTTTGGATTACAGATCTGGACCAACAGCACGCTTTGGAGTAGAGATTCTGAACAGCAGTCTGCATTGGAATGGAGATCCTGAGCAGCGGTGTCCAATGGAATAGAGATCCTGAATAACAGTGTCCATTGGAATAGTGATCCTGAACAGCAGTGTCAATTGGAATAGAGATCCTGAACAACAGTGTACATTGGATTAGAGATCCTAATAAGCAGCGTACTTTGGAATACACATCCGGACCAGCAGCGGACTTTGGAATAGAGATCCTGAACAGCAGTATACATTGGAATACTGATCCTAAACAGCAGTGTCCATTGGAATAGAGTTCCTGAACAGCAGTTTGCATTGGAAGAGAGATCCTGAACAGCACAGTCCATTGGAATAGAGATCCAGAACAGCAGTGTGCATTCGAATACAGAACCTGAACAGCAGTGTCCATTGGAATAGAGATCCTGAACAGCAGTTTGCATTGGATTAGAGATCCTGAACAACCCTGTCCATTGGAATAGAGATCCAGAACAGCAGTGTGCATTCGAATACAGAACCTGAACAGCAGTGTCCATTGGCATAGAAATCCTCAACAGCAGTGTAGATTGGAATAGAGATACGGAACAGCAGTGTACATTGGAATAGAGATGCTAATCAGCAGCTTCCTTTGGATTACAGATCTGGACCAACAGCACGCTTTGGAGTAGAGATTCTGAACAGCAGTCTGCATTGGAATGGAGATCCTGAGCAGCGGTGTCCAATGGAATAGAGATCCTGAATAACAGTGTCCATTGGAATAGTGATCCTGAACAGCAGTGTCAATTGGAATAGAGATCCTGAACAACAGTGTACATTGGATTAGAGATCCTAATAAGCAGCGTACTTTGGAATACACATCCGGACCAGCAGCGGACTTTGGAATAGAGATCCTGAACAGCAGTATACATTGGAATACTGATCCTAAACAGCAGTGTCCATTGGAATAGAGTTCCTGAACAGCAGTTTGCATTGGAAGAGAGATCCTGAACAGCACAGTCCATTGGAATAGAGATCCAGAACAGCAGTGTGCATTCGAATACAGAACCTGAACAGCAGTGTCCATTGGCATAGAGATCCTGAACAGCAGTTTCCATTGGATTAGAGATCCTAATCAGAGGCGTCCTTTGGAATACAGATCTGGGCCAACAGCACGCTTTGGAATAGAGATTCTGAACAGCAGTGTTCATTGGAATGGAGATCCTGAGCAGCGGTGTCCAATGGAATAGAGATCCTGAACATCAGTGTCCATTGGAATAGTGATCCAGAACAGCAGTGTCAATTGGAATAGAGATCCTGAACAATAGTGTACATTGGATTAGAGATCCTAATAAGCAGCGTCCTTTGGAATACAGATCCCGACCAGCAGCGCACTTTGGAATAGAGATGCTGAACAGCAGTATATATTGGAATACGGATCCTAAACAGCAGTGTCCATTGGAATAGAGATCCTGAACAGCAGGTTGCATTGGAAGAGAGATCCTGAACAGCACAGTCCATTGGAATAGAGATCCAGAACAGCAGTGTGCATTCGAATACGAAACCTGAACAGCAGTGTCCATTGGCATAGAGATCCTCAACAGCAGTGTAGATTGGAATAGAGATACGGAACAGCAGTGTACATTGGAAAAGAGATCCTAATCAGCAGCTTCCTTTGGATTACAGATCTGGACCAACAGCACGCTTTGGAGTAGAGATTCTGAACAGCAGTCTGCATTGGAATGGAGATCCTGAGCAGCGGTGTCCAATGGAATAGAGATCCTGAACATCAGTGTCCATTGGAATAGTGATCTGGAACAGCAGTGTCAATTGGAATAGAGATCCTGAACAGAAGTGTCTATTGGAATAGAGTTCCTGAACAGCAGTTTCTATTGGAACTGAGATCCTGAACAACAGTGTGCATTGGAATAGAGATCCTGAACCGCAGTGTTCATTGGAATACATATCCAGAACGGCAGTGCCTAGTGGAATAGAGTTCCTGATCAGCAATGTCCATTGGAGTAGAGATCCTGAATAGCAATGTCCATTAGAGTAGAGCTCCTGAGCAGCAGCGTCAATAGGAATAGAGATCCTGAGCAGCAGTGACGATTAGAATACAGATCCTGAACAGCAGTGCGCAATGGAATAGAGATCCAGAACAACAGTGTCCATTGGAATAGTGATCCTGAACAGCAGTGTCCATTGGAATAGAGATCCTGAACAACAGTGTACATTGGATTAGAGATCCTAATAAGCAGCGTCCTTTGGAATACAGATCCCGACCAGCAGCGCACTTTGGAATAGAGATGCTGAACAGCAGTATATATTGGAATACGGATCCTAAACAGCAGTGTCCATTGGAATAGAGATCCTCAACAGCAGTTTACATTGGAAATGAGATCCTGAACAGCAGTTTACATTGGAATAGAGATCTTGAACAAGAGTGTCCATTGGAATTGAGATCCTGAACAGCAGTATACATTGGAAAACTGATCCTAAACAGCAGTGTCCATTGGAGTAGAGATCCTGAACAGCAGTTTGCATTGGAATAGAGATCCTGAACAGCACTGTCCATTGGAATAGAGATCCAGAACAGCAGTGTGCTTTCGAATACAGAACCTGAACAGGAGTATCTATTGGCATAGAGATCCTCAACAGCAGTGTGCTTTCGAATACAGAACCTGAACAGCAGTGTCCATTGGCATAGAGATCCTCAACAGCAGTGTACATTGGAATAGAGATACGGAACAGCAGTGTACATTGGAATAGAGATCTTAAACAGCAGTATCCATTGGATTAGAGATCCTAATAAGCAGCGTCCTTTGGAATACAGATCCCGACCAGCAGCGCACTTTGGAATAGAGATGCTGAACAGCAGTATATATTGGAATACGGATCCTAAACAGCGGTGTCCATTGGAGTAGAGATCCTGAACAGCGGTGTCCATTGGAGTAGAGATCCTGATCAGCAGTGTCCAATGGAATTGAGATACTGAACAGCAGTATACATTGGAATACTGATCCTAAAGAGCAGTGTCCATTGGAATAGGGGTCCAGAACAGCAGTGTGCATTGGAATACAGAACCTGAACAGCAGTGTTTCTTGGCACAGAGACCCTCAACAGCAGTGGCCATTGGGATAGAGATCCAGAGCAGCAGTGTCCTTTGGATTTGAGATCCTGAACAGCAGTACACATTGGAATACTGATCCTAAATAGCAGTGTCCATTGGAATAGAGATCCAAAACATCAGTGTGCATTGGAAATGAGATCCTGAACAGCAGTGTACATTGGAATACTATTCCTAAACAGCAGTGTCCATTGGAATAGAGATCCTGAACAACAGTTTGCATTGGAATAGAGATCCTGATCAGCAGTGTCCAATGGAATTGAGATCCTGAACAGCAGTATACATTGGAATACTGATCCTAAACAGCAGTGTCCATTGGCATAGAGATCCTCAACAGCAGTGTCCATTGGAATAGAGGTCCGGAACAGCAGTGTGCATTGGAATACAGAACCTGAACTGCAGTGTACATTGGCATAGAGATCCTGAACAGCAGTTTCCATTGGATTAGAGATCCTAATCAGAGGCGTCCTTTGGAATACAGATCTGGGCCAACAGCACGCTTTGGAATAGAGATTCTGAACAGCAGTGTGCATTGGAATGGAGATCCGGAACAGCGGTGTCCATTGGAATAGAGATCCTGAACAGCAGTGTCCATTTGAATATAGTTCCTGTACAACAGTGTGCATAGGAATAGAGATTCCGAAGAGCAGCTTGCATTGGTATAGAGATCCTGAACATCAGTGTCCATTGGAATAGTGATCCTGAACAACAGTGTGCATTGGAAATGAGATCCTGAACTGCAGCTTACATTGGAATAGAGATCCTGAACAGCAGTGTACATTGGAATACTATTCCTAAACAGCAGTGTCCATTGGAATAGACATCCTGAACAGCAGTTTGCATTGGAATAGAGATCCTGATCAGCAGTGTCCATTGGAATAGAGGTCCAGAACAGCAGTGTGCGTTGGAATTCAGAACCTGAACAGCAGAGTCCATTGGAATAGAGATCCTGAACCGCAGTGTCCCTTGGATTAGAGATCCTAATCAGCAGCTTCCTTTGGAATACAGATCTGGACCAACAGCACGCTTTGGAATAGAGATTCTGAACAGCAGTCTGCATTGGAATGGAGATCCTGAACAGCGGTGTCGAATGGAATAGAGATCCTGAACATCAGTGTCCATTAGAATAGTGATCCTGAACAGCAGTGTCCATTGGAATAGAGATCCTGAACAACAGTGTACATTGGATTAGAGATCCTAATAAGCAGCGTCCTTTGGAATACAGATCCGGACCAGCAGCGGACTTTGGAATAGAGATGCTGAACAGTAGTATATATTGGAATACGGATCCTAAGCAGCAGTGTCCATTGGAATAGAGATCCTGAACAGCAGTTTGCATTGGATTAGAGATCCTGAACAACCCTGTCCATTGGAATAGAGATCCAGAACAGCAGTGTGCATTCGAATACAGAACCTGAACAGCAGTGTCCATTGGCATAGAGATCCTGAACAGCAGTTTCCATTGGATTAGAGATCCTAATCAGAGGCGTCCTTTGGAATACAGATCTGGGCCAACAGCACGCTTTGGAATAGAGATTCTGAACAGCAGTGTTCATTGGAATGGAGATCCTGAGCAGCGGTGTCCAATGGAATAGAGATCCTGAACATCAGTGTCTATTGGAATAGTGATCCAGAACAGCAGTGTCAATTGGAAAAGAGATCCTGAACAACAGTGTACATTGGATTAGAGATCCTAATAAGCAGCGTCTTTGGAATACAGATCCCGACCAGCAGCGGACTTTGGAATAGAGATCCTGAACAGCAGTATACATTGGAATACTGATCCTAAGCAGCAGTGTCCATTGGAATAGAGATCCTGAACAGCAGTTTGCATTGGATTAGAGATCCTGAACAACCCTGTCCATTGGAATAGAGATCCAGAACAGCAGTGTGCATTCGAATACAGAACCTGAACAGCAGTGTCCATTGGCATAGAAATCCTCAACAGCAGTGTAGATTGGAATAGAGATACGGAACAGCAGTGTACATTGGAATAGAGATGCTAATCAGCAGCTTCCTTTGGATTACAGATCTGGACCAACAGCACGCTTTGGAGTAGAGATTCTGAACAGCAGTCTGCATTGGAATGGAGATCCTGAGCAGCGGTGTCCAATGGAATAGAGATCCTGAATAACAGTGTCCATTGGAATAGTGATCCTGAACAGCAGTGTCAATTGGAATAGAGATCCTGAACAACAGTGTACATTGGATTAGAGATCCTAATAAGCAGCGTACTTTGGAATACACATCCGGACCAGCAGCGGACTTTGGAATAGAGATCCTGAACAGCAGTATACATTGGAATACTGATCCTAAACAGCAGTGTCCATTGGAATAGAGTTCCTGAACAGCAGTTTGCATTGGAAGAGAGATCCTGAACAGCACAGTCCATTGGAATAGAGATCCAGAACAGCAGTGTGCATTCGAATACAGAACCTGAACAGCAGTGTCCATTGGCATAGAGATCCTGAACAGCAGTTTCCATTGGATTAGAGATCCTAATCAGAGGCGTCCTTTGGAATACAGATCTGGGCCAACAGCACGCTTTGGAATAGAGATTCTGAACAGCAGTGTTCATTGGAATGGAGATCCTGAGCAGCGGTGTCCAATGGAATAGAGATCCTGAACATCAGTGTCCATTGGAATAGTGATCCAGAACAGCAGTGTCAATTGGAATAGAGATCCTGAACAATAGTGTACATTGGATTAGAGATCCTAATAAGCAGCGTCTTTGGAATACAGATCCGGACCAGCAGCGGACTTTGGAATAGAGATCCTGAACAGCAGTATACATTGGAATACTGATCCTAAGCAGCAGTGTCCATTGGAATAGAGATCCTGAACAGCAGTTTGCATTGGATTAGAGATCCTGAACAACCCTGTCCATTGGAATAGAGATCCAGAACAGCAGTGTGCATTCGAATACAGAACCTGAACAGCAGTGTCCATTGGCATAGAAATCCTCAACAGCAGTGTAGATTGGAATAGAGATACGGAACAGCAGTGTACATTGGAATAGAGATGCTAATCAGCAGCTTCCTTTGGATTACAGATCTGGACCAACAGCACGCTTTGGAGTAGAGATTCTGAACAGCAGTCTGCATTGGAATGGAGATCCTGAGCAGCGGTGTCCAATGGAATAGAGATCCTGAATAACAGTGTCCATTGGAATAGTGATCCTGAACAGCAGTGTCAATTGGAATAGAGATCCTGAACAACAGTGTACATTGGATTAGAGATCCTAATAAGCAGCGTACTTTGGAATACACATCCGGACCAGCAGCGGACTTTGGAATAGAGATCCTGAACAGCAGTATACATTGGAATACTGATCCTAAACAGCAGTGTCCATTGGAATAGAGTTCCTGAACAGCACTTTGCATTGGAAGAGAGATCCTGAACAGCACAGTCCATTGGAATAGAGATCCAGAACAGCAGTGTGCATTCGAATACAGAACCTGAACAGCAGTGTCCATTGGCATAGAGATCCTGAACAGCAGTTTCCATTGGATTAGAGATCCTAATCAGAGGCGTCCTTTGGAATACAGATCTGGGCCAACAGCACGCTTTGGAATAGAGATTCTGAACAGCAGTGTTCATTGGAATGGAGATCCTGAGCAGCGGTGTCCAATGGAATAGACATCCTGAACATCAGTGTCCATTGGAATAGTGATCCAGAACAGCAGTGTCAATTGGAATAGAGATCCTGAACAATAGTGTACATTGGATTAGAGATCCTAATAAGCAGCGTCTTTGGAATACAGATCCGGACCAGCAGCGGACTTTGGAATAGAGATCCTGAACAGCAGTATACATTGGAATACTGATCCTAAGCAGCAGTGTCCATTGGAATAGAGATCCTGAACAGCAGTTTGCATTGGATTAGAGATCCTGAACAACCCTGTCCATTGGAATAGAGATCCAGAACAGCAGTGTGCATTCGAATACAGAACCTGAACAGCAGTGTCCATTGGCATAGAAATCCTCAACAGCAGTGTAGATTGGAATAGAGATACGGAACAGCAGTGTACATTGGAATAGAGATGCTAATCAGCAGCTTCCTTTGGATTACAGATCTGGACCAACAGCACGCTTTGGAGTAGAGATTCTGAACAGCAGTCTGCATTGGAATGGAGATCCTGAGCAGCGGTGTCCAATGGAATAGAGATCCTGAATAACAGTGTCCATTGGAATAGTGATCCTGAACAGCAGTGTCAATTGGAATAGAGATCCTGAACAACAGTGTACATTGGATTAGAGATCCTAATAAGCAGCGTACTTTGGAATACACATCCGGACCAGCAGCGGACTTTGGAATAGAGATCCTGAACAGCAGTATACATTGGAATACTGATCCTAAACAGCAGTGTCCATTGGAATAGAGTTCCTGAACAGCAGTTTGCATTGGAAGAGAGATCCTGAACAGCACAGTCCATTGGAATAGAGATCCAGAACAGCAGTGTGCATTCGAATACAGAACCTGAACAGCAGTGTCCATTGGCATAGAGATCCTGAACAGCAGTTTCCATTGGATTAGAGATCCTAATCAGAGGCGTCCTTTGGAATACAGATCTGGGCCAACAGCACGCTTTGGAATAGAGATTCTGAACAGCAGTGTTCATTGGAATGGAGATCCTGAGCAGCGGTGTCCAATGGAATAGAGATCCTGAACATCAGTGTCCATTGGAATAGTGATCCAGAACAGCAGTGTCAATTGGAATAGAGATCCTGAACAATAGTGTACATTGGATTAGAGATCCTAATAAGCAGCGTCCTTTGGAATACAGATCCCGACCAGCAGCGCACTTTGGAATAGAGATGCTGAACAGCAGTATATATTGGAATACGGATCCTAAACAGCAGTGTCCATTGGAATAGAGATCCTGAACAGCAGGTTGCATTGGAAGAGAGATCCTGAACAGCACAGTCCATTGGAATAGAGATCCAGAACAGCAGTGTGCATTCGAATACGAAACCTGAACAGCAGTGTCCATTGCCATAGAGATCCTCAACAGCAGTGTAGATTGGAATAGAGATACGGAACAGCAGTGTACATTGGAAAAGAGATCCTAATCAGCAGCTTCCTTTGGATTACAGATCTGGACCAACAGCACGCTTTGGAGTAGAGATTCTGAACAGCAGTCTGCATTGGAATGGAGATCCTGAGCAGCGGTGTCCAATGGAATAGAGATCCTGAACATCAGTGTCCATTGGAATAGTGATCTGGAACAGCAGTGTCAATTGGAATAGAGATCCTGAACAGAAGTGTCTATTGGAATAGAGTTCCTGAACAGCAGTTTCTATTGGAACTGAGATCCTGAACAACAGTGTGCATTGGAATAGAGATCCTGAACCGCAGTGTTCATTGGAATACATATCCAGAACGGCAGTGCCTAGTGGAATAGAGTTCCTGATCAGCAATGTCCATTGGAGTAGAGATCCTGAATAGCAATGTCCATTAGAGTAGAGCTCCTGAGCAGCAGCGTCAATAGGAATAGAGATCCTGAGCAGCAGTGACGATTAGAATACAGATCCTGAACAGCAGTGCGCAATGGAATAGAGATCTAGAACAACAGTGTCCATTGGAATAGTGATCCTGAACAGCAGTGTCCATTGGAATAGAGATCCTGAACAACAGTGTACATTGGATTAGAGATCCTAATAAGCAGCGTCCTTTGGAATACAGATCCCGACCAGCAGCGCACTTTGGAATAGAGATGCTGAACAGCAGTATATATTGGAATACGGATCCTAAACAGCAGTGTCCATTGGAATAGAGATCCTCAACAGCAGTTTACATTGGAAATGAGATCCTGAACAGCAGTTTACATTGGAATAGAGATCTTGAACAAGAGTGTCCATTGGAATTGAGATCCTGAACAGCAGTATACATTGGAAAACTGATCCTAAACAGCAGTGTCCATTGGAGTAGAGATCCTGAACAGCAGTTTGCATTGGAATAGAGAACCTGAACAGCACTGTCCATTGGAATAGAGATCCAGAACAGCAGTGTGCTTTCGAATACAGAACCTGAACAGGAGTATCTATTGGCATAGAGATCCTCAACAGCAGTGTGCTTTCGAATACAGAACCTGAACAGCAGTGTCCATTGGCATAGAGATCCTCAACAGCAGTGTACATTGGAATAGAGATACGGAACAGCAGTGTACATTGGAATAGAGATCTTAAACAGCAGTGTCCATTGGAATAGAGATCCTGAACAGCAGTGTGCATTGGAATGCAGAACCTGAATAGGAGATTCCATTGCAATAGAGATCCTGAACAGCAGTGTACATTGGATTAGAAATCCTAATCAGCAGCGTCCTTTGGAATACAGATCCGGACCAGCAGCGGACTTTGGAATAGTGATCCTGAACAGCAGTATACATTGGAATACTGATCCTAAACAGCAGTGTCCATTGGAATAGAGATCCTGAACAGCAGTTTGCATTGGAATAGAGATCCTGAACAGCCCTGTCCATTGGAATAGAGATCCAGAACAGCAGTGTGCATTCAAATACAGAACCTGAACAGCAGTGTCCATTGGCATAGAGATCCTCAACAGCAGTGTACATTGGAATAGAGATACGGAACAGCAGTGTACATTGGAATAGAGATCTTAAACAGCAGTGTCCATTGGCATAGAGATCCTCAACAGCAGTGTCCATTGGAATAGAGGTCCAGAACAGCAGTGTGCATTGGAATACAGAACCTGAACTGCAGTGTACATTGGCATAGAGATCCTGAACAGCAGTTTCCATTGGATGAGAGATCCTAATCAGCAGCGTCCTTTGGAATACAGATCTGGACCAGCAGCGCGCTTTGGAATAGAGATCCTGAACAGCGGTGTCCATTGGAATAGAGAACTTGAACAGCAGTGTGCTTTGCAATACAGCTCTTGAACTGCAGTGTTCATTGCAAAAGCGATCCTGAACAGCACTGTCCATTGGAATAGAGATCCAGAACCGCAGTCTGCATTGGAATACAGAACCTGTACAGCAGTGTCTATTGGCAGAGAGATCCTCAACAGCAGTTTCCATTGGATTAGAGATCCTAATCAGAGGTGTCCTTTGGAATACAGATCTGGGCTAACAGCACGCTTTGGAATAGAGATTCTGAACAGCAGTGTGCATTGGAATGGAGATCCTGAACAGCGGTGTCCATTGGAATAGAGATCCTGAACAGCAGTGTCCATTTGAATATAGTTCCTGTACAACAGTGTGCATAGGAATAGAGATTCCGAAGAGCAGCTTGCATTGGAATAGAGATCCTGAACATCAGTGTCCATTGGAATAGTGATCCTGAACAACAGTGTACATTGGATTAGAGATACTAATCAGCAGCGTCCTTTGGAATACAGATCCGGACCAGCAGCGCACTTTGGAATAGAGATCCTGAACAGCTGTGTCTTTGAGAATTGAGATCCTGAACAGCAGTATACATTGGAATACTATTCCTAAACAGCAGTCTCCATTGGAATAGCGACCCTGAATAGCAGTTTGCATTGGAAAAGAGATCCTGATCTGATGTGTCCATTGGAATAGAGAACTTGAACAGCAGTGTGCTTTGAAATACAGCTCTTGAACTGCAGTGTTCATTGCAAAAGTGATCCTGAACAGCAATGTCCAATGGAATAGAGATCCAGAAAAGCAGTGTGCAATGCAATACAGAACCTGAACAGCCGTTTTTATTGGCACAGAGATCCTCAACAGCAGTGGCCATTGGAATAGAGATCCAGAGCAGCAGTGTCCATTGGATTTGAGATCCTGAACAGCAGTACACATTGGAATACTGATCCTAAATAGCAGTGTCCATTGGAATAGAGATCCTGAACAACAGTGTGCATTGGAAATAAGATCCTGAACAGCAGTTTACATTGGAATAGAGATCCTGAACAGCAGTAAACATTGGAATACTGATCCTAAACAGCAGTATCCATTGGATTAGAGATCCTAATCAGCAGCGTCCCTTGGAATACAGATCTGGACCAGCAGCGCGCTTTGGAATAGAGATCCTGAAAAAGCAGTGTGCAAGGGAATAGAGATCCTAAACAGTGGTGTCCATTGGAATAGAGAACTTGAACAGCAGTGTGCTTTGCAATACAGCTGTTGAACTACAGTTTTCATTGCAAAAGCGATCCTGAACTGCACTGTCCATTGGAATAGAGATCCAGAACCGCAGTCTGCATTGGAATACAGAACCTGAACAGCAGTGTCTATTGGCATAGAGATCCTCAACAGCAGTGTCCATTGGAATAGAGGTCCAGAACAGCAGTGTGCGTTGGAATTCAGAACCCGAACAGCAGAGTCCATTGGAATAGAGATCCTGAACCGCAGTGTCCCTTGGATTAGAGATCCTAATCAGCAGCTTCCTTTGGAATACAGATCTGGACCAACAGCACGCTTTGGAATAGAGATTCTGAACAGCAGTCTGCATTGGAATGGAGATCCTGAACAGCGGTGTCAAATGGAATAGAGATCCTGAACATCAGTGTCCATTAGAATAGTGATCCTGAACAGCAGTGTCCATTGGAATAGAGATCCTGAACAACAGTGTACATTGGATTAGAGATCCTAATAAGCAGCGTCCTTTGGAATACAGATCCGGACCAGCAGCGGACTTTGGAATAGAGATGCTGAACAGTAGTATATATTGGAATACGGATCCTAAGCAGCAGTGTCCATTGGAATAGAGATCCTGAACAGCAGTTTGCATTGGATTAGAGATCCTGAACAACCCTGTCCATTGGAATAGAGATCCAGAACAGCAGTGTGCATTTGAATACAGAACCTGAACAGCAGTGTCCATTGGCATAGAGATCCTCAACAGCAGTGTAGATTGGAATAGAGATACGGAACAGCAGTGTACATTGGAATAGAGATGCTAATCAGCAGCTTCCTTTGGATTACAGATCTGGACCAACAGCACGCTTTGGAGTAGAGATTCTGAACAGCAGTCTGCATTGGAATGGAGATCCTGAGCAGCGGTGTCCAATGGAATAGAGATCCTGAATATCAGTGTCCATTGGAATAGTGATCCTGAACAGCAGTGTCAATTGGAATAGAGATCCTGAACAACAGTGTACATTGGATTAGAGATCCTAATAAGCAGCGTCCTTTGGAATATACATCCGGACCAGCAGCGGACTTTGGAATAGAGATCCTGAACAGCAGTACACATTGGAATACTGATCCTAAACAGCAGTGTCCATTGGAATAGAGTTCCTGAACAGCAGTTTGCATTGGAAGAGAGATCCTGAACAGCACAGTCCATTGGAATAGAGATCCAGAACAGCAGTGTGCATTCGAATACAGAACCTGAACAGCAGTGTCCATTGGCATAGAGATCCTGAACAGCAGTTTCCATTGGATTAGAGATCCTAATCAGAGGCGTCCTTTGGAATACAGATCTGGGCCAACAGCACGCTTTGGAATAGAGATTCTGAACAGCAGTGTTCATTGGAATGGAGATCCTGAGCAGCGGTGTCCAATGGAATAGAGATCCTGAACATCAGTGTCCATTGGAATAGTGATCCAGAACAGCAGTGTCAATTGGAATAGAGATCCTGAACAATAGTGTACATTGGATTAGAGATCCTAATAAGCAGCGTCCTTTGGAATACAGATCCCGACCAGCAGCGCACTTTGGAATAGAGATGCTGAACAGCAGTATATATTGGAATACGGATCCTAAACAGCAGTGTCCATTGGAATAGAGATCCTGAACAGCAGGTTGCATTGGAAGAGAGATCCTGAACAGCACAGTCCATTGGAATAGAGATCCAGAACAGCAGTGTGCATTCGAATACGAAACCTGAACAGCAGTGTCCATTGGCATAGAGATCCTCAACAGCAGTGTAGATTGGAATAGAGATACGGAACAGCAGTGTACATTGGAAAAGAGATCCTAATCAGCAGCTTCCTTTGGATTACAGATCTGGACCAACAGCACGCTTTGGAGTAGAGATTCTGAACAGCAGTCTGCATTGGAATGGAGATCCTGAGCAGCGGTGTCCAATGGAATAGAGATCCTGAACATCAGTGTCCATTGGAATAGTGATCTGGAACAGCAGTGTCAATTGGAATAGAGATCCTGAACAGAAGTGTCTATTGGAATAGAGTTCCTGAACAGCAGTTTCTATTGGAACTGAGATCCTGAACAACAGTGTGCATTGGAATAGAGATCCTGAACCGCAGTGTTCATTGGAATACATATCCAGAACGGCAGTGCCTAGTGGAATAGAGTTCCTGATCAGCAATGTCCATTGGAGTAGAGATCCTGAATAGCAATGTCCATTAGAGAAGAGCTCCTGAGCAGCAGCGTCAATAGGAATAGAGATCCTGAACAGCAGTGCGCAATGGAATAGAGATCCAGAACAACAGTGTCCATTGGAATAGTGATCCTGAACAGCAGTGTGCATTGGAAAGGAGATCCTAAACAGCGGTGTCCATTGGAATAGAGATCCTGAACAGCAGTGTCCATTTGAATATAGTTCCTGTACAACAGTGTGCATAGGAATAGAGATTCCGAAGAGCAGCTTGCATTCGAATAGAGATCCTGAACATCAGTGTCCATTGGAATAGTAATCCTGAACAACAGTGTGCATTGGAAATGAGATCCTGAACTGCAGCTTACATTGGAATAGAGATCCTGAACAGCAGTGTACATTGGAATACTATTCCTAAACAGCAGTGTCCATTGGAATAGAGATCCTGAACAGCAGTTTGCATTGGAATAGAGATCCTGATCAGCAGTGTCAATGGAATTGAGATCATAAACAGCAGTATACATTGGAATACTGATCCTAAAGAGCAGTGTCCATTGGAATAGGGGTCCAGAACAGCAGTGTGCATTGGAATACAGAACCTGAACTGCAGTGTACATTGGCATAGAGATCCTGAACAGCAGTTTCCATTGTATTAGAGATCCTAATCAGAGGCGTCCTTTGGAATACAGATCTGGGCCAACAGCACGCTTTGGAATAGAGATTCTGAACAGCAGTGTGCATTGGAATGGAGATCCTGAACAGCGGTGTCCATTGGAGTAGAGATCCTGAACAGCGGTGTCCATTGGAGTAGAGATCCTGATCAGCAGTGTCCAATGGAATTGAGATACTGAACAGCAGTATACATTGGAATACTGATCCTAAAGAGCAGTGTCCATTGGAATAGGGGTCCAGAACAGCAGTGTGCATTGGAATACAGAACCTGAACAGCAGTGTTTCTTGGCACAGAGACCCTCAACAGCAGTGGCCATTGGGATAGAGATCCAGAGCAGCAGTGTCCTTTGGATTTGAGATCCTGAACAGCAGTACACATTGAAATACTGATCCTAAATAGCAGTGTCCATTGGAATAGAGATCCAAAACATCAGTGTGCATTGGAAATGAGATCCTGAACAGCAGTGTACATTGGAATACTATTCCTAAACAGCAGTGTCCATTGGAATAGAGATCCTGAACAACAGTTTGCATTGGAATAGAGATCCTGATCAGCAGTGTCCAATGGAATTGAGATCCTGAACAGCAGTATACATTGGAATACTGATCCTAAACAGCAGTGTCCATTGGCATAGAGATCCTCAACAGCAGTGTCCATTGGAATAGAGGTCCGGAACAGCAGTGTGCATTGGAATACAGAACCTGAACTGCAGTGTACATTGGCATAGAGATCCTGAACAGCAGTTTCCATTGGATTAGAGATCCTAATCAGAGGCGTCCTTTGGAATACAGATCTGGGCCAACAGCACGCTTTGGAATAGAGATTCTGAACAGCAGTGTGCATTGGAATGGAGATCCGGAACAGCGGTGTCCATTGGAATAGAGATCCTGAACAGCAGTGTCCATTTGAATATAGTTCCTGTACAACAGTGTGCATAGGAATAGAGATTCCGAAGAGCAGCTTGCATTGGAATAGAGATCCTGAACATCAGTGTCCATTGGAATAGTGATCCTGAACAACAGTGTGCATTGGAAATGAGATCCTGAACTGCAGCTTACATTGGAATAGAGATCCTGAACAGCAGTGTACATTGGAATACTATTCCTAAACAGCAGTGTCCATTGGAATAGACATCCTGAACAGCAGTTTGCATTGGAATAGAGATCCTGATCAGCAGTGTCCAATGGAATTGAGATCATGAACAACAGTATACATTGGAATACTGATCCTAAAGAGCAGTGTCCATTGGAATAGGGGTCCAGAACAGCAGTGTGCATTGGAATACAGAACCTGAACTGCAGTGTACATTGGCATAGAGATCCTGAACAGCAGTTTCCATTGGATTAGAGATCCTAATCAGAGGCGTCCTTTGGAATACAGATCTGGGCCAACAGCACGCTTTGGAATAGAGATTCTGAACAGCAGTGTGCATTGGAATGGAGATCCTAAACAGCGGTGTCCATTGGAATAGAGATCCTGAACAGCAGTGTCCATTGGAATAGTGATCCTGAACAACAGTGTGCATTGGAATAGAGATCCTGAACTGCAGCTTACATTGGAATAGAGATCCTGAACAGCAGTGTACATTGGAATACTATTCCTAAACAGCAGTGTCCATTGGAATAGAGATCCTGAACGGCAGTTTGCATTGGAATAGAGATCCTGATCTGCGGTGTCCATTGGAATAGAGAACTTGAACAGCAGTGTGCTTTGCAATTCAGCTCTTGAACTGCAGTGTTCATTGCAAAAGTGATCCTGAACAGCACCGTCCATTGGAATAGAGATCCAGAACACAGTGTGCATTGGAATACAGAACCTGAACAGCAGTGTTTATTGGCACAGAGACCCTCAACAGCAGTGGCCATTGGAATAGAGATCCAGAGCAGCAGTGTCCTTTGGATTTGAGATCCTGAACAGCAGTACACATTGGAATACTGATCCTAAATAGCAGTGTCCATTGGAATAGAGATCCAAAACAACAGTGTGCATTGGAAATGAGATCCTGAACAGCAGTGTACATTGGAATACTATTCCTAAACAGCAGTGTCCATTGGAATAGGGGTCCAGAACAGCAGTGTGCATTGGAATACAGAACCTAACTGCAGTTTACATTGGCATAGAGATCCTGAACAGCGGTGTCCATTGGAATAGAGAACTTGAACAGCAGTGTGCTTTGCAATACAGCTCTTGAACTGCAGTGTTCATTGCAAAAGCGATCCTGAACAGCACTGTCCATTGGAATAGAGATCCAGAACCGCAGTCTGCATTGGAATAAGAACCTGTACATCAGTGTCTATTGGCATAGAGATCCTCAACAGCAGTGTCCATTGGAATAGAGATCCTGAACAACAGTGTACATTGGATTAGAAATCCTAATCAGCAGCGTCCTTTGGAATACAGATCCGGACCAGCAGCGGACTTTGGAATAGAGATCCTGAACAGCAGTATACATTGGAATACTGATCCTAAACAGCAGTGTCCATTGGAATAGAGATCCTGAACAGCAGTTTGCATTGGAAGAGAGATCCTGAACAGCATAGTCCATTGGAATAGAGATCCAGAACAGCAGTGTGCATTCGAATACAGAACCTGAAAAGCAGTGTCCATTGGCATAGAGATCCTCAAAAGCAGTGTAGATTGGAATAGAGATACGGAACAGCAGTGTACATTGGAATAGAGATCCTGATCAGCAGTGTCCAATGGAATTGAGATACTGAACAGCAGTATACATTGGAATACTGATCCTAAAGAGCATTGTCCATTGGAATAGGGGTCCAGAACAGCAGTGTGCATTAGAATACAGAACCTGAACTGCAGTGTACATTGGCATAGAGATCCTGAACAGCTGTTTCCATTGGATTAGAGATCCTAATCAGAGGCGTCCTTTGGAATACAGTTCTGGGCCAACAGCACGCTTTGGAATAGAGATTCTGAACAGCAGTGTGCATTGGAATGGAGATCCTGAACAGCGGTGTCCATTGGAATAGAGATCTTGAACAGCAGTGTCCATTTGAATATAGTTCCTGTACAACAGTGTGCATAGGAATACAGATTCTGAAGAGCAGCTTGCATTGGAATAGAGATCCTGAACATCAGTGTCCATTGGAATAGTGATCCTGAACAACAGTGTGCATTGGAAATGAGATCCTGAACTGCAGCTTACATTGGAATAGAGATCCTGAACAGCAGTGTACATTGGAATACTATTCCTAAACAGCAGTGTCCATTGGAATAGAGATCCTGAACAGCAGTTTGCATTGGAATAGAGATCCTGATCAGCAGTGTCCAATGGAATTGAGATCATGAACAGCAGTATACATTGGAATACTGATCCTAAAGAGCAGTGTCCATTGGAATAGGGGTCCAGAACAGCAGTGTGCATTGGAATACAGAACCTGAACTGCAGTGTACATTGGCATAGAGATCCTGAACAGCAGTTTCCATTGGATTAGAGATCCTAATCAGAGGCGTCCTTTGGAATACAGATCTGGGCCAACAGCACGCTTTGGAATAGAGATTCTGAACAGCAGTGTGCATTGGAATGGAGATCCTGAACAGCAGTGTCCATTTGAATATAGTTCCTGTACAACAGTGTGCATTGGAATAGAGATTCCGAAGAGCAGCTTGCATTGGAATAGAGATCCTGAACATCAGTGTCCATTGGAATAGTGATCCTGAACAACAGTGTGCATTGGAAATGAGATCCTGAACTGCAGCTTAATTGGAATAGAGATCCTGAACAGCAGTGTACATTGGAATACTATTCCTAAACAGCAGTGTCGATTGGAATTGAGATCCTGAATGGCAGTTTGCATTGGAATAGAGATCCTGATCTGCGGTGTCCATTGGAATAGAGGACTTGAACAGCAGTGTGCTTTGCAATACAGCTCTTGAACTGCAGTGTTCATTGCAAAAGTGATCCTGAACAGCACTGTCAATTGGAATAGAGATCCATAACACAGTTTGCATTGGAATACAGAACCTGAACAGCAGTGTTTATTGGCACAGAGACCCTCAACAGCAGTGGCCATTGGGATAGAGATCCAGAGCAGCAGTGTCCTTTGGATTTGAGATCCTGAACAGCAGTACACATTGGAATACTGATCCTAAATAGCAGTGTCCATTGGAATAGAGATCCAAAACAACAGTGTGCATTGGAAATGAGATCCTGAACAGCAGTGTTCATTGGAATACTATTCCTAAACAGCAGTGTCCATTGGAATAGAGATCCTGAACAGCAGTTTGCATTGGAATAGAGATCCTGATCAGCAGTGTCCAATGGAATTGAGATCCTGAACAGCAGTATACATTGGAATACTGATCCTAAAGAGCAGTGTCCATTGGAATAGGGGTCCAGAACAGCAGTGTGCATTGGAATACAGAACCTAACTGCAGTTTACATTGGCATAGAGATCCTGAACAGCGGTGTCCATTGGAATAGAGAACTTGAACAGCAGTGTGCTTTGCAATACAGCTCTTGAACTGCAGTGTTCATTGCAAAAGCGATCCTGAACAGCACTGTCCATTGGAATAGAGATCCAGAACCGCAGTCTGCATTGGAATAAGAACCTGTACATCAGTGTCTATTGGCATAGAGATCCTCAACAGCAGTGTCCATTGGAATAGAGATCCTTAACAACAGTGTACATTGGATTAGAAATCCTAATCAGCAGCGTCCTTTGGAATACAGATCCGGACCAGCAGCGGACTTTGGAATAGAGATCCTGAACAGCAGTATACATTGGAATACTGATCCTAAACAGCAGTGTCCATTGGAATAGAGATCCTGAACAACAGTTTGCATTGGAAGAGAGATCCTGAACAGCATAGTCCATTGGAATAGAGATCCAGAACAGCAGTGTGCATTCGAATACAGAACCTGAACAGCAGTGTCCATTGGCATAGAGATCCTCAAAAGCAGTGTAGATTGGAATAGAGATACGGAACAGCAGTGTACATTGGAATAGAGATCCTGATCAGCAGTGTCCAATGGAATTGAGATACTGAACAGCAGTATACATTGGAATACTGATCCTAAAGAGCATTGTCCATTGGAATAGGGGTCCAGAACAGCAGTGTGCATTAGAATACAGAACCTGAACTGCAGTGTACATTGGCATAGAGATCCTGAACAGCTGTTTCCATTGGATTAGAGATCCTAATCAGAGGCGTCCTTTGGAATACAGATCTGGGCCAACAGCACGCTTTGGAATAGAGATTCTGAACAGCAGTGTGCATTGGAATGGAGATCCTGAACAGCGGTGTCCATTGGAATAGAGATCTTGAACAGCAGTGTCCATTTGAATATAGTTCCTGTACAACAGTGTGCATAGGAATACAGATTCTGAAGAGCAGCTTGCATTGGAATAGAGATCCTGAACATCAGTGTCCATTGGAATAGTGATCCTGAACAACAGTGTGCATTGGAAATGAGATCCTGAACTGCAGCTTACATTGGAATAGTGATCCTGAACAGCAGTGTACATTGGAATACTATTCCTAAACAGCAGTGTCCATTGGAATAGAGATCCTGAACAGCAGTTTGCATTGGAATAGAGATCCTGATCAGCAGTGTCCAATGGAATTGAGATCATGAACAGCAGTATACATTGGAATACTGATCCTAAAGAGCAGTGTCCATTGGAATAGGGGTCCAGAACAGCAGTGTGCATTGGAATACAGAACCTGAACT
Organism: Mobula birostris; assembly: GCF_030028105.1. NCBI lineage: Eukaryota > Metazoa > Chordata > Chondrichthyes > Myliobatiformes > Myliobatidae > Mobula > Mobula birostris. Next base: position 96,651,669 of record NC_092376.1, read on the forward strand.
GCAGTGTACATTGGCATAGAGATCCTGAACAGCAGTTTCCATTGGATTAGAGATCCTAATCAGAGGCGTCCTTTGGAATACAGATCTGGGCCAACAGCACGCTTTGGAATAGAGATCCTGAACAGCAGTGTGCATTGGAATGGAGATCCTGAACAGCAGTGTCCATTTGAATATAGTTCCTGTACAACAGTGTGCATTGGAATAGAGATTCCGAAGAGCAGCTTGCATTGGAATAGAGATCCTGAACATCAGTGTCCATTGGAATAGTGATCCTGAACAACAGTGTGCATTGGAAATGAGATCCTGAACTGCAGCTTACATTGGAATAGAGATCCTGAACAGCAGTGTACATTGGAATACTATTCCTAAACAGCAGTGTCCATTGGAATAGAGATCCTGAACGGCAGTTTGCATTGGAATAGAGATCCTGATCTGCGGTGTCCATTGGAATAGAGAACTTGAACAGCAGTGTGCTTTGCAATACAGCTCTTGAACTGCAGTGTTCATTGCAAAAGTGATCCTGAACAGCACTGTCAATTGGAATAGAGATCCAGAACACAGTGTGCATGGGAATACAAAACCTGAACAGCAGTGTTTATTGGCACAGAGACCCTCAACAGCAGTGGCCATTGGGATAGAGATCCAGAGCAGCAGTGTCCTTTGGATTTGAGATCCTGAACAGCAGTACACATTGGAATACTGATCCTAAATAGCAGTGTCCATTGGAATAGAGATCCAAAACAACAGTGTGCATTGGAAATGAGATCCTGAACAGCAGTGTACATTGGAATACTATTCCTAAACAGCAGTGTCCATTGGAATAGAGATCCTGAACAACAGTTTGCATTGGAATAGAGATCCTGATCAGCAGTGTCCAATGGAATTGAGATCCTGAACAGCAGTATACATTGGAATACTGATCCTAAACAGCAGTGTCCATTGGCATAGAGATCCTCAACAGCAGTGTCCATTGGAATAGAGGTCCAGAACATCAGTGTGCATTGGAATACAGAACCTGAACTGCAGTGTACATTGGCATAGAGATCCTGAACAGCAGTTTCCATTGGATTAGAGATCCTAATCAGAGGCGTCCTTTGGAATACAGTTCTGGGCCAACAGCACGCTTTGGAATAGAGATTCTGAACAGCAGTGTGCATTGGAATGGAGATCCTGAACAGCGGTGTCCATTGGAATAGAGATCCTGAACAGCAGTGTCCATTTGAATATAGTTCCTGTACAACAGTGTGCATAGGAATAGATATTCCGAAGAGCAGCTTGCATTGGAATAGAGATCCTGAACATCAGTGTCCATTGGAATAGTGATCCTGAACAACAGTGTGCATTGGAAATGAGATCCTGAACTGCAGCTTACATTGGAATAGAGATTCTGAACAGCAGTGTACATTGGAATGCTATTCCTAAACAGCAGTGTCCATTGGAATAGAGATCCTGAACAGCAGTTTGCATTGGAATAGAGATCCTGATCAGCAGTGTCCAATGGAATTGAGATCATGAACAGCAGTATACATTGGAATACTGATCCTAAAGAGCAGTGTCCATTGGAATAGGGGTCCAGAACAGCAGTGTGCATTGGAATACAGAACCTGAACTGCAGTGTACATTGGCATAGAGATCCTGAACAGCAGTTTCCATTGTATTAGAGATCCTAATCAGAGGCGTCCTTTGGAATACAGATCTGGGCCAACAGCACGCTTTGGAATAGAGATTCTGAACAGCAGTGTGCATTGGAATGGAGATCCTGAACAGCAGTGTACATTGGAATACTATTCCTAAACAGCAGTGTCTATTGGAATAGAGATCCTGAACGGCAGTTTGCATTGGAATAGAGATCCTGATCTGCGGTGTCCATTGGAATAGAGAACTTGAACAGCAGTGTGCTTTGCAATTCAGCTCTTGAACTGCAGTGTTCATTGCAAAAGTGATCCTGAACAGCACCGTCCATTGGAATAGAGATCCAGAACACAGTGTGCATTGGAATACAGAACCTGAACAGCAGTGTTTATTGGCACAGAGACCCTCAACAGCAGTGGAAATTGGAATAGAGATCCAGAGCAGCAGTGTCCTTTGGATTTGAGATCCTGAACAGCAGTACACATTGGAATACTGATCCTAAATAGCAGTGTCCATTGGAATAGAGATCCAAAACAACAGTGTGCATTGGAAATGAGATCCTGAACAGCAGTGTACATTGGAATACTATTCCTAAACAGCAGTGTCCATTGGAATAGAGATCCTGAACAGCAGTTTGCATTGGAATAGAGATCCTGATCAGCAGTGTCCAATGGAAATGAGATCCTGAACAGCAGTATACATTGGAATACTGATCCTAAAGAGCAGTGTCCATTGGAATAGGGGCCAGAACAGCAGTGTGCATTGGAATACAGAACCTGAACTGCAGTGTACATTGGCATAGAGATCCTGAACAGCGGTGTCCATTGGAATACAGAACTTGAACAGCAGTGGGCTTTGCAATGCAGCTGTTGAACTGCAGTGTTCATTGCAAAAGCGATCCTGAACAGCACTGTCCATTGGAATAGAGATCCAGAACCGCAGTCTGCATTGGAATAAGAACCTGTACATCAGTGTCTATTGGCATAGAGATCCTCAACAGCAGTGTCCATTGGAATAGAGATCCTGAACAACAGTGTACATTGGATTAGAAATCCTAATCAGCAGCGTCCTTTGGAATACAGATCCGGTCCAGCAGCGGACTTTGGAATAGAGATCCTGCACAGCAGTATACATTGGAATACTGATCCTAAACAGCAGTGTCCATTGGAATAGAGATCCTGAACAGCAGTTTGCATTGGAAGAGAGATCCTGAACAGCACAGTCCATTGGAATAGAGATCCAGAACAGCAGTGTGCATTCGAATACAGAACCTGAACAGCAGTGTCCATTGGCATAGAGATCCTCAACAGCAGTGTAGATTGGAATAGAGATACGGAACAGCAGTGTACATTGGAATAGATATCCTGATCAGCAGTGTCCAATGGAATTGAGATACTGAACAGCAGTATACATTGGAATACTGATCCTAAAGAGCAGTGTCCATTGGAATAGGGGTCCAGAACAGCAGTGTGCATTGGAATACAGAACCTGAACAGCAGTGTTTCTTGGCACAGAGACCCTCAACAGCAGTGGCCATTGCGATAGAGATCCAGAGCAGCAGTGTCCTTTGGATTTGAGATCCTGAACAGCAGTACACATTGGAATACTGATCCTAAATAGCAGTGTCCATTGGAATACAGATCCAAAACAACAGTGTGCATTGGAAATGAGATCCTGAACAGCAGTGTACATTGGAATACTATTCCTAAACAGCAGTGTCCATTGGAATAGAGATCCTGAACAACAGTTTGCATTGGAATAGAGATCCTGATCAGCAGTGTCCAATGGAATTGAGATCCTGAACAGCAGTATACATTGGAATACTGATCCTAAACAGCAGTGTCCATTGGCATAGAGATCCTCAACAGCAGTGTCCATTGGAATAGAGGTCCGGAACAGCAGTGTGCATTGGAATACAGAACCTGAACTGCAGTGTACATTGGCATAGAGATCCTGAACAGCAGTTTCCATTGGATTAGAGATCCTAATCAGAGGCGTCCTTTGGAATACAGATCTGGGCCAACAGCACGCTTTGGAATAGAGATTCTGAACAGCAGTGTGCATTGGAATGGAGATCCGGAACAGCGGTGTCCATTGGAATAGAGATCCTGAACAGCAGTGTCCATTTGAATATAGTTCCTGTACAACAGTGTGCATAGGAATAGATATTCCGAAGAGCAGCTTGCATTGGAATAGAGATCCTGAACATCAGTGTCCATTGGAATAGTGATCCTGAACAACAGTGTGCATTGGAAATGAGATCCTGAACTGCAGCTTACATTGGAATAGAGATCCTGAACAGCAGTGTACATTGGAATGCTATTCCTAAACAGCAGTGTCCATTGGAATAGAGATCCTGAACAGCAGTTTGCATTGGAATAGAGATCCTGATCAGCAGTGTCCAATGGAATTGAGATCATGAACAGCAGTATACATTGGAATACTGATCCTAAAGAGCAGTGTCCATTGGAATAGGGGTCCAGAACAGCAGTGTGCATTGGAATACAGAACCTGAACTGCAGTGTACATTGGCATAGAGATCCTGAACAGCAGTTTCCATTGTATTAGAGATCCTAATCAGAGGCGTCCTTTGGAATACAGATCTGGGCCAACAGCACGCTTTGGAATAGAGATTCTGAACAGCAGTGTGCATTGGAATGGAGATCCTGAACAGCAGTGTACATTGGAATACTAGTCCTAAACAGCAGTGTCTATTGGAATAGAGATCCTGAACGGCAGTTTGCATTGGAATAGAGATCCTGATCTGCGGTGTCCATTGGAATAGAGAACTTGAACAGCAGTGTGCTTTGCAATTCAGCTCTTGAACTGCAGTGTTCATTGCAAAAGTGATCCTGAACAGCACCGTCCATTGGAATAGAGATCCAGAACACAGTGTGCATTGGAATACAGAACCTGAACAGCAGTGTTTATTGGCACAGAGACCCTCAACAGCAGTGGAAATTGGAATAGAGATCCAGAGCAGCAGTGTCCTTTGGATTTGAGATCCTGAACAGCAGTACACATTGGAATACTGATCCTAAATAGCAGTGTCCATTGGAATAGAGATCCAAAACAACAGTGTGCATTGGAAATGAGATCCTGAACAGCAGTGTACATTGGAATACTATTCCTAAACAGCAGTGTCCATTGGAATAGAGATCCTGAACAGCAGTTTGCATTGGAATAGAGATCCTGATCAGCAGTGTCCAATGGAAATGAGATCCTGAACAGCAGTATACATTGGAATACTGATCCTAAAGAGCAGTATCCATTGGAATAGGGGCCAGAACAGCAGTGTGCATTGGAATACAGAACCTGAACTGCAGTGTACATTGGCATAGAGATCCTGAACAGCGGTGTCCATTGGAATACAGAACTTGAACAGCAGTGGGCTTTGCAATGCAGCTGTTGAACTGCAGTGTTCATTGCAAAAGCGATCCTGAACAGCACTGTCCATTGGAATAGAGATCCAGAACCGCAGTCTGCATTGGAATAAGAACCTGTACATCAGTGTCTATTGGCATAGAGATCCTCAACAGCAGTGTCCATTGGAATAGAGATCCTGAACAACAGTGTACATTGGATTAGAAATCCTAATCAGCAGCGTCCTTTGGAATACAGATCCGGTCCAGCAGCGGACTTTGGAATAGAGATCCTGCACAGCAGTATACATTGGAATACTGATCCTAAACAGCAGTGTCCATTGGAATAGAGATCCTGAACAGCAGTTTGCATTGGAAGAGAGATCCTGAACAGCACAGTCCATTGGAATAGAGATCCAGAACAGCAGTGTGCATTCGAATACAGAACCTGAACAGCAGTGTCCATTGGCATAGAGATCCTCAACAGCAGTGTAGATTGGAATAGAGATACGGAACAGCAGTGTACATTGGAATAGATATCCTGATCAGCAGTGTCCAATGGAATTGAGATACTGAACAGCAGTATACATTGGAATACTGATCCTAAAGAGCAGTGTCCATTGGAATAGGGGTCCAGAACAGCAGTGTGCATTGGAATACAGAACCTGAACTGCAGTGTACATTGGCATAGAGATCCTGAACAGCTGTTTCCATTGGATTAGAGATCCTAATCAGAGGCGTCCTTTGGAATACAGATCTGGGCCAACAGCACGCTTTGGAATTGAGATTCTGAACAGCAGTGTGCATTGGAATGGAGATCCTGAACAGCGGTGTCCATTGGAATAGAGATCCTGAACAGCAGTGTCCATTTGAATATAGTTCCTGTACAACAGTGTGCATAGGAATACAGATTCCGAAGAGCAGCTTGCATTGGAATAGAGATCCTGAACATCAGTGTCCATTGGAATAGTGATCCTGAACAACAGTGTGCATTGGAAATGAGATCCTGAACTGCAGCTTACATTGGAATAGAGATCCTGAACAACAGTGTACATTGGAATACTATTCCTAAACAGCAGTGTCCATTGGAATAGAGATCCTGAACAGCAGTTTGCATTGGAATAGAGATCCTGATCAGCAGTATCCAATGGAATTGAGATCATGAACAGCAGTATACATTGGAATGCTGATCCTAAAGAGCAGTGTCCATTGGAATAGGGGTCCAGAACAGCAGTGTGCATTGGAATACAGAACCTGAACTGCAGTGTACATTGGCATAGAAATCCTGAACAGCAGTTTCCATTGGATTAGAGATCCTAATCAGAGGCGTCCTTTGGAATACAGATCTGGGCCAACAGCACGCTTTGGAATAGAGATTCTGAACAGCAGTGTGCATTGGAAAGGAGATCCTGAACAGCAGTGTCCATTTGAATATAGTTCCTGTACAACAGTGTGCATAGGAATAGAGATTCCGAAGAGCAGCTTGCATTGGAATAGAGATCCTGAACATCAGTGTCCATTGGAATAGTGATCCTGAACAACAGTGTGCATTGGAAATGAGATCCTGAACTGCAGCTTACATTGGAATAGAGATCCTGAACAGCAGTGTACATTGGAATACTATTCCTAAACAGCAGTGTCCATTGGAATAGAGATCCTGAACGGCAGTTTGTATTGGAATAGAGATCCTGATCTGCGGTGTCCATTGGAATAGAGAACTTGAACAGCAGTGTGCTTTGCAATACAGCTCTTGAACTGCAGTGTTCATTGCAAAAGTGATCCTGAACAGCACTGTCAATTGGAATAGAGATCCAGAACACAGTGTGCATTGGAATACAGAACCTGAACAGCAGTGTTTATTGGCACAGAGACCCTCAACAGCAGTGGCCATTGGGATAGAGATCCAGAGCAGCAGTGTCCTTTGGATTTGAGATCCTGAACAGCAGTACACATTGGAATACTGATCCTAAATAGCAGTGTCCATTGGAATAGAGATCCGAAACAACAGTGTGCATTGGAAATGAGATCCTGAACAGCAGTGTACATTGGAATACTATTCCTAAACAGCAGTGTCCATTGGAATAGAGATCCTGAACAGCAGTTTGCATTGGAATAGAGATCCTGATCAGCAGTGTCCAATGGAATTGAGATCATGAACAGCAGTATACATTGGAATACTGATCCTAAAGAGCAGTGTCCATTGGAATAGGGGCCAGAACAGCAGTGTGCATTGGAATACAGAACCTGAACTGCAGTGTACATTGGCATAGAGATCCTGAACAGCAGTTTCCATTGGATTAGAGATCCTAATCAGAGGCGTCCTTTGGAATACAGATCTGGGCCAACAGCACTCTTTGGAATAGAGATTCTGAACAGCAGTGTGCATTGGAATGGAGATCCTGAACAGCGGTGTCCATTGGAATAGAGATCCTGAACAGCAGTGTCCATTTGAATATAGTTCCTGTACAACAGTGTGCATAGGAATAGAGATTCCGAAGAGCAGCTTGCATTGGAATAGAGATCCTGAACATAAGTGTCCATTGGAATAGTGATCCTGAACAACAGTGTGCATTGGAATAGAGATCCTGAACCGCAGTGTGCATTGGAATACATATCCAGAACAGCAGTGTCTAGTGGAATAGAGTTCCTGATCAGCAATGTCCATTGGAGTAGAGATCTTGAATAGCAATGTCCATTAGAGTAGAGCTCCTGAGCAGCAGCGTCAGTAGGAATAGAGATCCTGAGCAGCAGTGACCATTAGAATACAGATCCTCAACAGCAATACGCAATGGAATACAGATCCAGAACAGCAGTGTCCCTTGGAATTGAGATCCTGAACAGCGGTGTCCATTGGAAGAGAGATCCAGAACGGCAATGTCCACTGGAATAAAGATCCTGAACAAAAGAGTGTATTGGAATAGAGATCCAGAACAGCAGTGTGCAGTGGAATACAGAACCTGAACAGCAGTGTCCTTTGGATTTGAGATCCTATCAGCAGCGTCCCTTGGAATACAGATCTGGATCAGCTGGCCGCTTTGGAATAGAGATCCTGAACAGCGGTGTCCATTGGAATAGAGATCTTGAACAGCAGTGTGCATTGGAAATGAGATCCTGATCAGCAGTTTACATTGGAATAGAGATCCTGAACAGCGGTGTCCATTGGAATAGAGATCTTGAACAGCAGTGTGCATTGGAAATGAGATCCTGATCAGCAGTTTACATTGGAATAGAGATCCTGAACAAGAGTGTCCATTGGAATTGAGATCCTGGACTGCAGTATACATTGGAATACTGATCCTAAACAGCAGTGTCCATTGGAATAGAGATCCTGAACAGCAGTTTGCTTTGGAATAGAGATCCTGAACAGCGGTGTGCATTGGAATAGAGAACTTGAACAGCAGTGTCCATTGGAGTAGAGATCCTAATCAGCAGCGTCCTTTGGAATACAGATCTGGACCAGCAGCGCGCTTTGGAATAGAGATCCTGAACAGCAGTGTGCTAGGGAATAGAGATCCTGAACAGCGGTGTCCATTGGAATACAGAACTTGAACAGCAGTGTGCTTTGCAATACAGCTGTTGAACTGCAGTGTTCATTGCAAAAGCGATCCTGAACAGCACTGTCCATTTGAATAGAGATCCAGAACCGCAGTCTGCATTGGAATACAGAACCTGTACAGCAGTGTCTATTGGCATAGAGATCCTCAACAGCAGTGTCCATTGGAATAGAGGTCCAGAACAGCAGTTTGCATTGGAATAGAGATCCTGAACAGCACTGTCCATTGGAATAGAGATCCAGAACAGCAGTGTGCATTCGAATATAGAACCTGAAAAGCAGTGTCCATTGGCATAGAGATCCTCAACAGCAATGTACATTGGAATAGAGATACGGAACAGCAGTGTACATTGGAATAGAGATCCTGATCAGCAGTGCCCAATGGAATTGAGATCCTGAACAGCAGTATACATTGGAATACTGATCCTAAACAGCAGTGTCCATTGGCATAGAGATCCTCAACAGCAGTGTCCATTGGAATAGAGGTCCAGAACAGCAGTGTGCGTTGGAATACATAACCTGAACGGCAGTGTACATTGGCATAGAGATCCTGAACAGCAGTTTCCATTGGATTAGAGATCCTAATCAGAGGCGTCCTTTGGAATACAGATCTGGGCCAACAGCACGCTTTGGAATAGAGATTCTGAACAGCAGTGTGCATTGGAATGGAGATCCTGAACAGCGGTGTCCATTGGAATAGAGATCCTGAGCAGCAGTGTCCATTTGAATATAGTTCCTGTGCAACAGTGTGCATAGGAATAGAGATTCCGAAGAGCAGCTTGCATTGGAATAGAGATCCTGAACATCAGTGTCCATTGGATTAGAGATCCTAATCAGCAGCGTCCTTTGGAATACAGATCCGGACCAGCAGCGCACTTTGGAATAGAGATCCTGAACAGCAGTGTCTATGGGAATTGAGATCCTGAACAGCAGTATACTTTGCAATACTATTCCTAAACAGCAGTGTCCATTGGAAAGGAGACCCTGAATAACAGTTTGCATTGGAATAGAGATCCTGATCTGCGGTGTCCATTGGAATAGAGAACTTGAACAGCAGTGTGCTTTGCAATACAGCTCTTGAACTGCAGTATTCATTGCAAAAGTGATCCTGAACAGCACTGTCCATTGGAATAGAGATCCAGAACAGCAGTGTGCATTGGAATACAGAACCTGAACAGCAGTTTGCATTGGAATAGAGATCCTGAACAGCACTGTCCATTGGAATAGAGATCCAGAACAGCAGTGTGCATTCGAATATAGAACCTGAACAGCAGTGTCCATTGGCATAGAGATCCTCAACAGCAGTGTCCATTGGAATAGAGGTCCAGAACAGCAGTGTGCATTGGAATAGAGATCCTGATCAGCAGTGTCCAATGGAATTGAGATCCTGAACAGCAGTATACATTGGAATACTGATCCTAAACAGCAGTGTCCATTGGCATAGAGATCCTCAACAGCAGTGTCCATTGGAATAGAGGTCCAGAACAGCAGTGTGCGTTGGAATACAGAACCTGAACGGCAGTGTACATTGGCATAGAGATCCTGAACAGCAGTTTCCAGTGGATTAGAGATCCTAATCAGAGGCGTCCTTTGGAATACAGATCTGGGCCAACAGCACGCTTTGGAATAGAGATTCTGAACAGCAGTGTGCATTGGAATGGAGATCCTGAACAGCGGTGTCCATTGGAATAGAGATCCTGAACAGCAGTGTCCATTTGAATATAGTTCCTGTGCAACAGTGTGCATAGGAATAAAGATTCCGAGGAGCAGCTTGCATTGGAATAGAGATCCTGAACAGCAGTGCCCATTGGATTAGAGATCCTACTCAGCAGCGTCCTTTCGAATACAGATCCGGTCCAGCAGCGCACTTTGAAATAGAGATCCTGAACAGCAGTGTCTATGGGAATTGAGATCCTAAACAGCAGTATACATTGGAATACTATTCCTACACAGCAGTGTCCATTGGAAAGGAGACCCTGAATAACAGTTTGCATTGGAATAGAGATCCTGATCTGCGGTGTCCATTGGAATAGAGAACTTGAACAGCAGTGTGCTTTGCAATACAGCTCTTGAACTGCAGTATTCATTGCAAAAGTGATCCTGAACAGCACTGTCCATTGGAATAGAGATCCAGAACAGCAGTGTGCATTGGAATACAGAACCTGAACAGCAGTTTGAATTGGAATAGAGATCCTGAACAGCACTGTCCATTGGAATAGAGATCCAGAACAGCAGTGTGCATTGGAATACAGAACCTGAACAGCAGTTTGCATTGGAATAGAGATCCTGAACAGCACTGTCCATTGGAATAGAGATCCAGAACAGCAGTGTGCATTCGAATATAGAACCTGAACAGCAGTGTCCATTGGCATAGAGATCCTCAACAGCAGTGTCCATTGGAATAGAGGTCCAGAACAGCAGTGTGCATTGGAATAGAGATCCTGATCAGCAGTGTCCAATGGAATTGAGATCCTGAACAGCAGTATACATTGGAATACTGATCCTAAACAGCAGTGTCCATTGGCATAGAGATCCTCAACAGCAGTGTCCATTGGAATAGAGGTCCAGAACAGCAGTGTGCGTTGGAATACAGAACCTGAACGGCAGTGTACATTGGCATAGAGATCCTGAACAGCAGTTTCCAGTGGATTAGAGATCCTAATCAGAGGCGTCCTTTGGAATACAGATCTGGGCCAACAGCACGCTTTGGAATAGAGATTCTGAACAGCAGTGTGCATTGGAATGGAGATCCTGAACAGCGGTGTCCATTGGAATAGAGATCCTGAACAGCAGTGTCCATTTGAATATAGTTCCTGTGCAACAGTGTGCATAGGAATAAAGATTCCGAAGAGCAGCTTGCATTGGAATAGAGATCCTGAACAGCAGTGTCCATTGGATTAGAGATCCTACTCAGCAGCGTCCTTTCGAATACAGATCCGGTCCAGCAGCGCACTTTGAAATAGAGATCCTGAACAGCAGTGTCTATGGGAATTGAGATCCTGAACAGCAGTATACATTGGAATACTATTCCTACACAGCAGTGTCCATTGGAAAGGAGACCCTGAATAACAGTTTGCATTGGAATAGAGATCCTGATCTGCGGTGTCCATTGGAATAGAGAACTTGAACAGCAGTGTGCTTTGCAATACAGCTCTTGAACTGCAGTATTCATTGCAAAAGTGATCCTGAACAGCACTGTCCATTGGAATAGAGATCCAGAACAGCAGTGTGCATTGGAATACAGAACCTGAACAGCAGTTTGAATTGGAATAGAGATCCTGAACAGCACTGTCCATTGGAATAGAGATCCAGAACAGCAGTGTGCATTCGAATATAGAACCTGAACAGCAGTGTCCATTGGCATAGAGATCCTCAACAGCAGTGTCCATTGGAATAGAGATCCTCAACAGCAGTGTACATTGGAATAGAGATACGGAACAGCAGTGTACATTGGAATAGAGATCCTGATCAGCAGTGTCCAATGGAATTGAGATCCTGAACAGCAGTATACATTGGAATACTGATCCTAAACAGCAGTGTCCATTGGCATAGAGATCCTCAACAGTAGTGTCCATTGGAATAGAGGTCCAGAACAGCAGCGTGCGTTGGAATACAGAACCTGAACTGCAGTGTACATTGGCATAGAGATCCTGAACAGCAGTTTCCATTGGATTAGAGATCCTAATCAGAGGCGTCCTTTGGAATAGAGATCCTAATCAGCAGCGTCCTTTGGAATACAGATCCGGACCAGCAGCGCACTTTGGAATAGAGATCCTGAACAGCAGTGTCTATGGGAATTGAGATCCTGAACAGCAGTATACATTGGAATACTGTTCCTAAACAGCAGTGTCCATTGGAATAGAGACCCTGAATAACAGTTTGCATTGGAATAGAGATCCTGATCTGTGGTGTCCATTGGAATAGAGAACTTGAACAGCAGTGTGCTTTGCAATACAGCACTTGAACTGCAGTATTCATTGCAAAAGTGATCCTGAAGAGCACTGTCAATTGGAATAGAGATCCAGAACAGCAGTGTGCATTGGAATACAGAACCTGAACAGCAGTTTTTATTGGCACAGGGATCCTCAACAGCAGTGGCCACTGGAATAGAGATCCAGAGCTGCAGTGTCCATTGGATTTGAGATGCTGAACAGCAGTACACATTGGAATACTGATCCTAAACAGCAGTGTCCATTGGATTAGAGATCCTGAACAGCAGTTTGCATTGGAATAGAGATACTGAACAGCGGTGTCCATTGGAAGAGAGATCCAGAACGGCAATGCCCACTGGAATAAAGATCCGGAAATAAAGAGTGTATTGGAATAGAGATCCAGAACAGCAGTGTGCATTGGAATACAGAACCTGAACAGCAGTGTCCTTTGGATTTGAGATCCTAATCAGCAGCGTCCCTTGGAATACAGATCTGGATCAGCAGGCCGCTTTGGAATAGAGATCCTGAACAGCGGTGTCCATTGGAATAGAGAACTTGAACAGCAGTGTGCTTTGCAATGCAGCTCTTGAACTGCAGTGTTCATTGCAAAAGCGATCCTGAACAGCACTGTCCATTGGGAAAGAGATCCAGAACAGCAATGTTCATTGGAATAGAGATCCTGTACAACAGTGTACATTGGATTAGAGATCAAAATCATCAGCTTCATTTGGAATATAGATCTGGAACAGCAGTGTGCTTTGGAATGGAGATCCTGAGCAGCAATATCCATTGGAATTGAGATCATGAACAGCAGATTCCATTGGAATAGAGATCCTGAACAGCAATGTCCATTAGAGTAGAGCTCCTGTGCAGCAGTGTCAATTGGAATTGAGATCCTGAACAGCAGTATACATTGGAATACTAATCCTAAACAGCAGCGTCCTTTGGAATAGAGATCCTGAACAGCAGTTTGCATTGGAATAGAGATCCTGAACAGCGGTGTCCATTGGAATAGAGAACTTGAACAGCAGTGTGCTTTGCAATACAGCTCTTGAACTGCAGTTTTCATTGCAAAAGCGATCATGAACAGCACTGTCCATTGGAATAGAGATCCAGAACAGAAGTGTCTATTGGAATAGAGTTCATGAACAGCAGTTTGTATTGGAACTGAGATCCTGAACAACAGTGTGCATTGGAATAGAGATCCTGAACCGCAGTGTGCATTGGAATACATATCCAGAACAGCAGTGTCTAGTGGAATAGAGTTCCTGATCAGCAATGTCCATTGGAGTAGAGATCCTGAATAGCAATGTCCATTAGAGTAGAGCTGCTGAGCAGCAGCGTCAATAGAAATAGAGATCCTGAGCAGCAGTGACCATTAGAATACAGATCCTCAACAGCAATGCGCAATGGAATAGAGATCCAGAACAGCAGTGTCCATTGGAATTGAGTTCCTGAACAGCAATATACATTGGAATACTGATCCTAAACAGCAGAGTCCATTGGAATTGAGATCCTGAGCATCAGTGAGCATTGGAAATGAGATCCTCAACAGCAGTTTACATTGGAATAGAGATCCTGAACAAGAGTGTCCATTGGAATTGAGATCCTGAACTGAAGTATACATTGGAATACTGATCCTAAGCAGCAGTGTCCATTGGAATAGAGATCCTGAACAGCAGTTTGCATTGGATTAGAGATCCTGAACAGCGGTGTCCATTGGAATAGAGAAATTGAAGAGCAGTGTCCAATGGAGTAGAGATCCTAATCAGCAGCGTCCTTTGGAATACAGATCTGGACCAGCAGCGCGCTTTGGAATAGAGATCCTGAACAGCAGCGTGCTTTGGAATAGAGATCCTGAACAGCGGTGTCCATTGGAATAGAGAACTTGAACAGCAGTGTGCTTTGCAATGCAGCTCTTGAACTGCAGTGTTCATTGCAAAAGCGATCCTGAACAGCACTGTCCATTGGAATACAGAACCTGTACAGCAGTGTCTATTGGCATAGAGATCCTGAACAGCAGTGTCCATTGGAATAGAGGTCCAGAACAGCAGTGTGCATTGGAATACAGAACCTGAACAGCAGTTTGCATTGGAATAGAGATCCTGAACAGCACTGTCCATTGGAATAGAGATCCAGAACAGCAGTGTGCATTCGAATATAAAACCTGAACAGCAGTGTCCATTGGCATAGAGATCCTCAACAGCAGTGTACATTGGAATAGAGATACGGAACAGCAGTTTATATTGGAATAGAGATCCTGATCAGCAGTGTCCAATGGAATTGAGATCCTGAACAGCAGTATACATTGGAATACTGATCCTAAGCAGCAGTGTCCATTGGAATAGAGATCCTGAACAGCAGTTTGCATTGGATTAGAGATCCTGAACAGCGGTGTCCATTGGAATAGAGAAATTGAAGAGCAGTGTCCATTGGAGTAGAGATCCTAATCAGCAGCGTCCTTTGGAATACAGATCTGGACCAGCAGTGCGCTTTGGAATAGAGATCCTGAACAGTAGCGCGCTTTGGAATAGAGATCCTGAACAGCGGTGTCCATTGGAATAGAGAACTTGAACAGCAGTGTGCTTTGCAATACAGCTGTTGAACTGCAGTGTTCATTGCAAAAGCGATCCTGAACAGCACTGTCCATTTGAATATAGATCCAGAACCGCAGTCTGAATTGGAATACAGAACCTGTACAGCAGTGTCTATTGGCATAGAGATCCTGAACAGCAGTGTCCATTGGAATAGAGGTCCAGAACAGCAGTGTGCATTGGAATACAGAACCTGAACAGCAGTTTGCATTGGAATAGAGATCCTGAACAGCACTGTCCATTGGAATAGAGATCCAGAACAGCAGTGTGCATTCGAATATAAAACCTGAACAGCAGTGTCCATTGGCATAGAGATCCTCAACAGCAGTGTACATTGGAATAGAGATATGGAACAGCAGTTTATATTGGAATAGAGATCCTGATCAGCAGTGTCCAATGGAATTGAGATCCTGAACAGCAGTATACATTGGAATACTGATCTTAAACAGCAGTGTCCATTGGCATAGAGATCCTCAACAGCAGTGTCCATTGGAATAGAGGTCCAGAACAGCAGTGTGCGTTGGAATACAGAACCTGAACTGCAGTGTCCATTGGCATAGAGATCCTGAACAGCAGTTTCCATTGGATTAGAGATCCTAATCAGAGGCGTCCTTTGGAATACAGATCTGGGCCAACAGCACGCTTTGGAATAGAGATTCTGAACAGCAGTGTGCATTGGAATGGAGATCCTGAACAGCGGTGTCCATTGGAATAGAGATCCTGAACAGCAGTGTCCATTTGAATATAGTTCCTGTGCAACAGTGTGCATAGGAATAGAGATTCCGAAGAGCAGCTTGCATTGGAATAGAGATCCTGAACATCAGTGTCCATTGGATTAGAGATCCTAATCAGCAGCGTCCTTTGGAATAGAGATCCAAATCAGCAGCGTCCTTTGGAATACAGATCCGGACCAGCAGCGCACTTTGGAATAGAGATCCTGAACAGCAGTGTCTATGGGAATTGAGGTCCTGAACAGCAGAGTACATTGCAATACTATTCCTAAACAGCAGTGTCCATTGGAATAGAGACCCTGAATAACAGTTTGCATTGGAATAGAGATCCTGATCTGCGGTGTCCATTGGAATAGAGAACTTGAACAGCAGTGTGCTTTGCAATTCAGCTCTTGAACTGCAGTATTCATTGCAAAAGTGATCCTGAACAGCACTGTCAATTGGAATAGTGATCCAGAACAGAAGTGTCTATTGGAATAGAGTTCCTGAACAGCAGTTTGTATTGGAACTGAGATCCTGAACAACAGTGTGCATTGGAATAGAGATCCTGAACCGCAGTGTGCATTGGAATACATATCCAGAACAGCAGTGTCCATTGGAATTGAGTTCCTGAACAGCAATATACATTGGAATACTGATCCTAAACAGCAGAGTCCATTGGAATTGAGATCCTGAGCATCAGTGAGCATTGGAAATGAGATCCTCAAAAGCAGTTTACATTGGAATAGAGATCCTGAACAAGAGTGTCCATTGGATTTGAGATGCTGAACAGCAGTACACATTGGAATACTGATCCTAAACAGCAGTGTCCATTGGATTAGAGATCCTGAAAAACAGTGTGCATTGGAAATGAGATCCTGAACTGCAGCTTACATTGGAATAGAGATCTTGAACAGCAATGTCCATTAGAGTAGAGCTCCTGTGCAGCAGTGTCAATTGGAATTGAGATCCTGAACAGCAGTATACATTGGAATACTAATCCTAAACAGCAGCGTCCTTTGGAATAGAGATCCTGAACAGCAGTTTGCATTGGAATAGAGATCCTGAACAGCGGTGTCCATTGGAATAGAGAACTTGAACAGCAGTGTGCTTTGCAATACAGCTCTTGAACTGCAGTTTTCATTGCAAAAGCGATCATGAACAGCACTGTCCATTGGAATAGAGATCCAGAACAGAAGTGTCTATTGGAATAGAGTTCATGAACAGCAGTTTGTATTGGAACTGAGATCCTGAACAACAGTGTGCATTGGAATAGAGATCCTGAACCGCAGTGTGCATTGGAATACATATCCAGAACAGCAGTGTCTAGTGGAATAGAGTTCCTGATCAGCAATGTCCATTGGAGTAGAGATCCTGAATAGCAATGTCCATTAGAGTAGAGCTGCTGAGCAGCAGCGTCAATAGAAATAGAGATCCTGAGCAGCAGTGACCATTAGAATACAGATCCTCAACAGCAATGCGCAATGGAATAGAGATCCAGAACAGCAGTGTCCATTGGAATTGAGTTCCTGAACAGCAATATACATTGGAATACTGATCCTAAACAGCAGAGTCCATTGGAATTGAGATCCTGAGCATCAGTGAGCATTGGAAATGAGATCCTCAACAGCAGTTTACATTGGAATAGAGATCCTGAACAAGAGTGTCCATTGGAATTGAGATCCTGAACTGAAGTATACATTGGAATACTGATCCTAAGCAGCAGTGTCCATTGGAATAGAGATCCTGAACAGCAGTTTGCATTGGATTAGAGATCCTGAACAGCGGTGTCCATTGGAATAGAGAAATTGAAGAGCAGTGTCCAATGGAGTAGAGATCCTAATCAGCAGCGTCCTTTGGAATACAGATCTGGACCAGCAGCGCGCTTTGGAATAGAGATCCTGAACAGCAGCGTGCTTTGGAATAGAGATCCTGAACAGCGGTGTCCATTGGAATAGAGAACTTGAACAGCAGTGTGCTTTGCAATACAGCTCTTGAACTGCAGTGTTCATTGCAAAAGCGATCCTGAACAGCACTGTCCATTGGAATACAGAACCTGTACAGCAGTGTCTATTGGCATAGAGATCCTGAACAGCAGTGTCCATTGGAATAGAGGTCCAGAACAGCAGTGTGCATTGGAATACAGAACCTGAACAGCAGTTTGCATTGGAATAGAGATCCTGAACAGCACTGTCCATTGGAATAGAGATCCAGAACAGCAGTGTGCATTCGAATATAAAACCTGAACAGCAGTGTCCATTGGCATAGAGATCCTCAACAGCAGTGTACATTGGAATAGAGATACGGAACAGCAGTTTATATTGGAATAGAGATCCTGATCAGCAGTGTCCAATGGAATTGAGATCCTGAACAGCAGTATACATTGGAATACTGATCTTAAACAGCAGTGTCCATTGGCATAGAGATCCTCAACAGCAGTGTCCATTGGAATAGAGGTCCAGAACAGCAGTGTGCGTTGGAATACAGAACCTGAACTGCAGTGTCCATTGGCATAGAGATCCTGAACAGCAGTTTCCATTGGATTAGAGATCCTAATCAGAGGCGTCCTTTGGAATACAGATCTGGGCCAACAGCACGCTTTGGAATAGAGATTCTGAACAGCAGTGTGCATTGGAATGGAGATCCTGAACAGCAGTGTCCATTGGAATAGAGGTCCTGAACAGCAGTGTCCATTTGAATATAGTTCCTGTGCAACAGTGTGCATAGGAATAGAGATTCCGAAGAGCAGCTTGCATTGGAATAGAGCTCCTGAACATCAGTGTCCATTGGATTAGAGATCCTAATCAGCAGCGTCCTTTGGAATAGAGATCCTAATCAGCAGCGTCCTTTGGAATACAGATCCGGACCAGCAGCGCACTTTGGAATAGAGATCCTGAACAGCAGTGTCTATGGGAATTGAGGTCCTGAACAGCAGTATACATTGGAATACTGATCCTAAGCAGCAGTGTCCATTGGAATAGAGATCCTGAACAGCAGTTTGCATTGGATTAGAGATCCTGAACAGCGGTGTCCATTGGAATAGAGAAATTGAAGAGCAGTGTCCATTGGAGTAGAGATCCTAATCAGCAGCGTCCTTTGGAATACAGATCTGGACCAGCAGTGCGCTTTGGAATAGAGATCCTGAACAGTAGCGCGCTTTGGAATAGAGATCCTGAACAGCGGTGTCCATTGGAATAGAGAACTTGAACAGCAGTGTGCTTTGCAATACAGCTGTTGAACTGCAGTGTTCATTGCAAAAGCGATCCTGAACAGCACTGTCCATTTGAATATAGATCCAGAACCGCAGTCTGCATTGGAATACAGAACCTGTACAGCAGTGTCTATTGGCATAGAGATCCTGAACAGCAGTGTCCATTGGAATAGAGGTCCAGAACAGCAGTGTGCATTGGAATACAGAACCTGAACAGCAGTTTGCATTGGAATAGAGATCCTGAACAGCACTGTCCATTGGAATAGAGATCCAGAACAGCAGTGTGCATTCGAATATAAAACCTGAACAGCAGTGTCCATTGGCATAGAGATCCTCAACAGCAGTGTACATTGGAATAGAGATATGGAACAGCAGTTTATATTGGAATAGAGATCCTGATCAGCAGTGTCCAATGGAATTGAGATCCTGAACAGCAGTATACATTGGAATACTGATCTTAAACAGCAGTGTCCATTGGCATAGAGATCCTCAACAGCAGTGTCCATTGGAATAGAGGTCCAGAACAGCAGTGTGCGTTGGAATACAGAACCTGAACTGCAGTGTCCATTGGCATAGAGATCCTGAACAGCAGTTTCCATTGGATTAGAGATCCTAATCAGAGGCGTCCTTTGGAATACAGATCTGGGCCAACAGCACGCTTTGGAATAGAGATTCTGAACAGCAGTGTGCATTGGAATGGAGATCCTGAACAGCGGTGTCCATTGGAATAGAGATCCTGAACAGCAGTGTCCATTTGAATATAGTTCCTGTGCAACAGTGTGCATAGGAATAGAGATTCCGAAGAGCAGCTTGCATTGGAATAGAGATCCTGAACATCAGTGTCCATTGGATTAGAGATCCTAATCAGCAGCGTCCTTTGGAATAGAGATCCAAATCAGCAGCGTCCTTTGGAATACAGATCCGGACCAGCAGCGCACTTTGGAATAGAGATCCTGAACAGCAGTGTCTATGGGAATTGAGGTCCTGAACAGCAGTATACATTGCAATAGTATTCCTAAACAGCAGTGTCCATTGGAATAGAGACCCTGAATAACAGTTTGCATTGGAATAGAGATCCTGATCTGCGGTGTCCATTGGAATAGAGAACTTGAACAGCAGTGTGCTTTGCAATTCAGCTCTTGAACTGCAGTATTCATTGCAAAAGTGATCCTGAACAGCACTGTCAATTGGAATAGTGATCCAGAACAGAAGTGTCTATTGGAATAGAGTTCCTGAACAGCAGTTTGTATTGGAACTGAGATCCTGAACAACAGTGTGCATTGGATTAGAGATCCTGAACCGCAGTGTGCATTGGAATACATATCCAGAACAGCAGTGTCCATTGGAATTGAGTTCCTGAACAGCAATATACATTGGAATACTGATCCTAAACAGCAGAGTCCATTGGAATTGAGATCCTGAGCATCAGTGAGCATTGGAAATGAGATCCTCAAAAGCAGTTTACATTGGAATAGAGATCCTGAACAAGAGTGTCCATTGGATTTGAGATGCTGAACAGCAGTACACATTGGAATACTGATCCTAAACAGCAGTGTCCATTGGATTAGAGATCCTGAAAAACAGTGTGCATTGGAAATGAGATCCTGAACTGCAGCTTACATTGGAATAGAGATCTTGAACAGCAATGTCCATTAGAGTAGAGCTCCTGTGCAGCAGTGTCAATTGGAATTGAGATCCTGAACAGCAGTATACATTGGAATACTAATCCTAAACAGCAGCGTCCTTTGGAATAGAGATCCTGAACAGCAGTTTGCATTGGAATAGAGATCCTGAACAGCGGTGTCCATTGGAATAGAGAACTTGAACAGCAGTGTGCTTTGCAATACAGCTCTTGAACTGCAGTTTTCATTGCAAAAGCGATCATGAACAGCACTGTCCATTGGAATAGAGATCCAGAACAGAAGTGTCTATTGGAATAGAGTTCATGAACAGCAGTTTGTATTGGAACTGAGATCCTGAACAACAGTGTGCATTGGAATAGAGATCCTGAACCGCAGTGTGCATTGGAATACATATCCAGAACAGCAGTGTCTAGTGGAATAGAGTTCCTGATCAGCAATGTCCATTGGAGTAGAGATCCTGAATAGCAATGTCCATTAGAGTAGAGCTGCTGAGCAGCAGCGTCAATAGAAATAGAGATCCTGAGCAGCAGTGACCATTAGAATACAGATCCTCAACAGCAATGCGCAATGGAATAGAGATCCAGAACAGCAGTGTCCATTGGAATTGAGTTCCTGAACAGCAATATACATTGGAATACTGATCCTAAACAGCAGAGTCCATTGGAATTGAGATCCTGAACATCAGTGAGCATTGGAAATGAGATCCTCAACAGCAGTTTACATTGGAATAGAGATCCTGAACAAGAGTGTCCATTGGAATTGAGATCCTGAACTGAAGTATACATTGGAATACTGATCCTAAGCAGCAGTGTCCATTGGAATAGAGATCCTGAACAGCAGTTTGCATTGGATTAGAGATCCTGAACAGCGGTGTCCATTGGAATAGAGAAATTGAAGAGCAGTGTCCAATGGAGTAGAGATCCTAATCAGCAGCGTCCTTTGGAATACAGATCTGGACCAGCAGCGCGCTTTGGAATAGAGATCCTGAACAGCAGCGTGCTTTGGAATAGAGATCCTGAACAGCGGTGTCCATTGGAATAGAGAACTTGAACAGCAGTGTGCTTTGCAATACAGCTCTTGAACTGCAGTGTTCGTTGCAAAAGCGATCCTGAACAGCACTGTCCATTGGAATACAGAACCTGTACAGCAGTGTCTATTGGCATAGAGATCCTGAACAGCAGTGTCCATTGGAATAGAGGTCCAGAACAGCAGTGTGCATTGGAATACAGAACCTGAACTGCAGTTTGCATTGGAATAGAGATCCTGAACAGCACTGTCCATTGGAATAGAGATCCAGAACAGCAGTGTGCATTCGAATATAAAACCTGAACAGCAGTGTCCATTGGCATAGAGATCCTCAACAGCAGTGTACATTGGAATAGAGATACGGAACAGCAGTTTATATTGGAATAGAGATCCTGATCAGCAGTGTCCAATGGAATTGAGATCCTGAACAGCAGTATACATTGGAATACTGATCTTAAACAGCAGTGTCCATTGGCATAGAGATCCTCAACAGCAGTGTCCATTGGAATAGAGGTCCAGAACAGCAGTGTGCGTTGGAATACAGAACCTGAACTGCAGTGTCCATTGGCATAGAGATCCTGAACAGCAGTTTCCATTGGATTAGAGATCCTAATCAGAGGCGTCCTTTGGAATACAGATCTGGGCCAACAGCACGCTTTGGAATAGAGATTCTGAACAGCAGTGTGCATTGGAATGGAGATCCTGAACAGCAGTGTCCATTGGAATAGAGGTCCTGAACAGCAGTGTCCATTTGAATATAGTTCCTGTGCAACAGTGTGCATAGGAATAGAGATTCCGAAGAGCAGCTTGCATTGGAATAGAGCTCCTGAACATCAGTGTCCATTGGATTAGAGATCCTAATCAGCAGCGTCCTTTGGAATAGAGATCCTAATCAGCAGCGTCCTTTGGAATACAGATCCGGACCAGCAGCGCACTTTGGAATAGAGATCCTGAACAGCAGTGTCTATGGGAATTGAGGTCCTGAACAGCAGTATACATTGGAATACTGATCCTAAGCAGCAGTGTCCATTGGAATAGAGATCCTGAACAGCAGTTTGCATTGGATTAGAGATCCTGAACAGCGGTGTCCATTGGAATAGAGAAATTGAAGAGCAGTGTCCATTGGAGTAGAGATCCTAATCAGCAGCGTCCTTTGGAATACAGATCTGGACCAGCAGTGCGCTTTGGAATAGAGATCCTGAACAGTAGCGCGCTTTGGAATAGAGATCCTGAACAGCGGTGTCCATTGGAATAGAGAACTTGAACAGCAGTGTGCTTTGCAATACAGCTGTTGAACTGCAGTGTTCATTGCAAAAGCGATCCTGAACAGCACTGTCCATTTGAATATAGATCCAGAACCGCAGTCTGCATTGGAATACAGAACCTGTACAGCAGTGTCTATTGGCATAGAGATCCTGAACAGCAGTGTCCATTGGAATAGAGGTCCAGAACAGCAGTGTGCATTGGAATACAGAACCTGAACAGCAGTTTGCATTGGAATAGAGATCCTGAACAGCACTGTCCATTGGAATAGAGATCCAGAACAGCAGTGTGCATTCGAATATAAAACCTGAACAGCAGTGTCCATTGGCATAGAGATCCTCAACAGCAGTGTACATTGGAATAGAGATATGGAACAGCAGTTTATATTGGAATAGAGATCCTGATCAGCAGTGTCCAATGGAATTGAGATCCTGAACAGCAGTATACATTGGAATACTGATCTTAAACAGCAGTGTCCATTGGCATAGAGATCCTCAACAGCAGTGTCCATTGGAATAGAGGTCCAGAACAGCAGTGTGCGTTGGAATACAGAACCTGAACTGCAGTGTCCATTGGCATAGAGATCCTGAACAGCAGTTTCCATTGGATTAGAGATCCTAATCAGAGGCGTCCTTTGGAATACAGATCTGGGCCAACAGCACGCTTTGGAATAGAGATTCTGAACAGCAGTGTGCATTGGAATGGAGATCCTGAACAGCGGTGTCCATTGGAATAGAGATCCTGAACAGCAGTGTCCATTTGAATATAGTTCCTGTGCAACAGTGTGCATAGGAATAGAGATTCCGAAGAGCAGCTTGCATTGGAATAGAGATCCTGAACATCAGTGTCCATTGGATTAGAGATCCTAATCAGCAGCGTCCTTTGGAATAGAGATCCAAATCAGCAGCGTCCTTTGGAATACAGATCCGGACCAGCAGCGCACTTTGGAATAGAGATCCTGAACAGCAGTGTCTATGGGAATTGAGGTCCTGAACAGCAGTATACATTGCAATACTATTCCTAAACAGCAGTGTCCATTGGAATAGAGACCCTGAATAACAGTTTGCATTGGAATAGAGATCCTGATCTGCGGTGTCCATTGGAATAGAGAACTTGAACAGCAGTGTGCTTTGCAATTCAGCTCTTGAACTGCAGTATTCATTGCAAAAGTGATCCTGAACAGCACTGTCAATTGGCATAGTGATCCAGAACAGAAGTGTCTATTGGAATAGAGTTCCTGAACAGCAGTTTGTATTGGAACTGAGATCCTGAACAACAGTGTGCATTGGAATAGAGATCCTGAACCGCAGTGTGCATTGGAATACATATCCAGAACAGCAGTGTCCATTGGAATTGAGTTCCTGAACAGCAATATACATTGGAATACTGATCCTAAACAGCAGAGTCCATTGGAATTGAGATCCTGA
Source organism: Mobula birostris (assembly GCF_030028105.1). Lineage (NCBI taxonomy): Eukaryota > Metazoa > Chordata > Chondrichthyes > Myliobatiformes > Myliobatidae > Mobula > Mobula birostris. The sequence goes on from NC_092376.1 coordinate 96,676,022, forward strand.
GCATCAGTGAGCATTGGAAATGAGATCCTCAAAAGCAGTTTACATTGGAATAGAGATCCTGAACAAGAGTGTCCATTGGATTTGAGATGCTGAACAGCAGTACACATTGGAATACTGATCCTAAACAGCAGTGTCCATTGGATTAGAGATCCTGAAAAACAGTGTGCATTGGAAATGAGATCCTGAACTGCAGCTTACATTGGAATAGAGATCTTGAACAGCAGTGTCCATTGGAATTGAGATCCTGAACAGCAGTAAACATTGGAATACTGATCTTAAACAGCAGTGTCCAATGGAATAGAGATCTTGAACTGCAGTTTACATTGGAATAGAGATCCTGAACAAGAGTGTCCATTGGAATTGAGATCCTGAACTGCAGTATACATTGGAATACTGATCCTAAGCAGCAGTGTCCATTGGAATAGAGATCCTGAACAGCAGTTTGCATTGGATTAGAGATCCTGAACAGCGGTGTCCATCGGAATAGAGAACTTGAACAGCAGTGTCCATTGGAGTAGAGATCCTAATCAGCAGCGTCCTTTGGAATACAGATCTGGACCAGCAGCGCGCTTTGGAATAGAGATCCTGAACAGCAGTGTGCAAGGGAAAAGAGATCCTGAACAGCGGTGTCCATTGGAATAGAGAACTTGAACAGCAGTGTGCTTTGCAATACAGCTGTTGAACTGCAGTGTTCATTGCAAAAGCGATCCTGAACAGCACTGTCCATTTGAATAGAGATCCAGAACCACAGTCTTGCATTGGAATACAGAACCTGTACAGCAGTGTCTATTGGCATAGAGATCCTCAACAGCAGTGTCCATTGGAATAGAGGTCCAGAACAGCAGTGTGCATTGGAATACAGAACCTGAACAGCAGTTTGCATTGGAATAGAGATCCTGAACAGCACTGTCCATTGGAATAGAGATCCAGAACAGCAGTGTGCATTCGAATATAGAACCTGAACAGCAGTGTCCATTGGCATAGAGATCCTCAACAGCAGTGCACATTGGAATAGAGATACGGAACAGCAGTGTACATTGGAATAGAGATCCTGATCAGCAGTGTGCGTTGGAATATAGAACCTGAACTGCAGTGTACATTCGCATAGAGATCCTGAACAGCAGTTTCCATTGGATTAGAGATCCTAATCAGAGGCGTCCTTTGGAATACAGATCTGGGCCAACAGCACACTTTGGAATAGAGATTCTGAACAGCAGTGTGCATTGGAATGGAGATCCTGAACAGCAGTGTCCATTGGAATAGAGATCCTGAACTGCAGTGTCTATGGGAATTGAGATCCTGAACAGCAGTATACATTGTAATACTATTCCTAAACAGCAGTGTCCATTGGAATAGAGACCCTGAATAACAGTTTGCATTGGAATAGAGATCCTGATCTGCGGTGTCCATTGGAATAGAGAACTTGAACAGCAGTGTGCTTTGCAATACAGCTCTTGAACTGCAGTATTCATTGCAAAAGTGATCCTGAACAGCACTGTCAATTGGAATGGAGATCCAGAGCAGCAGTGTCCATTGGATTTGAGATGCTGAACAGCAGTACACATTGGAATACTGATCCTAAACAGCAGTGTCCATTGGATTAGAGATCCTGAACGACAGTGTGCATTGGAAATGAGATCCTGAACTTGCAGCTTACATTGGAATAGAGATCTTGAACAGCAATGTCCATTGGAATTGAGATCCTGAACAGCAGTAAACATTGGAATACTGATCTTAAACAGCAGTGTCCAATGGAATAGAGATCTTGAACTGCAGTTTACATTGGAATAGAGATCCTGAACAAGAGTGTCCATTGGAATAGAGACCCTGAATAACAGTTTGCATTGGAATAGAGATCCTGATCTGCGGTGTCCATTGGAATAGAGAACTTGAACAGCAGTGTGCTTTGCAATACAGCTCTTGAACTGCAGTATTCATTGCAAAAGTGATCCTGAACAGCACTGTCAATTGGAATAGAGATCCAGAGCAGCAGTGTCCATTGGATTTGAGATGCTGAACAGCAGTACACATTGGAATACTGATCCTAAACAGCAGTGTCCATTGGATTAGAGATCCTGAACGACAGTGTGCATTGGAAATGAGATCCTGAACTTGCAGCTTACATTGGAATAGAGATCTTGAACAGCAATGTCCATTGGAATTTAGATCCTGAACAGCAGTAAACATTGGAATAATGATCTTAAACAGCAGTGTCCAATGGAATAGAGATCCTGAACAGCAGTTTGCATTGGAATAGAGATCGTGAACAGCGGTGTCCATTGGAAGAGAGATCCAGAACGGCAATGTCCACTGGAAAAAAGATCCTGAACAAAAGAGTGTATTGGAATAGAGATCCAGAACAGCAGTGAGCAGTGGAATACAGAACCTGAACAGCAGTGTCCTTTGGATTTGAGATCCTAATCAGCAGCCTCCCTTGGAATACAGATCTGGATCAGCTGGCCGCTTTGGAATAGAGATCCTGAACAGCGGTGTCCATTGGAATAGAGAACTTGAACAGCAGTGTGCTTTGCAATAGAGCTCTTGAACTGCAGTGTTCATTGCAAAAGCGATCCTGAACAGCACTGTCCATTGGGACAGAGATCCAGAACAGCAATGTTCATTGGAATAGAGATCCTGTACAACAGTGTACATTCGATTAGAGATCAAAATCATCAGCGTCATTTGGAATATAGATCTGGAACAGCAGTGTGCTTTGGAATGGAGATCCTGAACAGCAATATCCATTGGCATTCAGATCATGAACAGCAGATTCCATTGGAATAGAGATCCTGAACAGCAATGTCCATTAGAGTAGAGCTCCTGTACAGCAGTGTCAATTGGAATTGAGATCCTGAACAGCAGTATACATTGTAATACTGATCCTAAACAGCAGTGTCCTTTGGAATAGAGACCCTGAATAACAGTTTGCATTGGAATAGAGATCCTGATCTGTGGTGTCCATTGGAATAGAGAACTTGAACAGCAGTGTGCTTTGCAATACAGCACTTGAACTGCAGTATTCATTGCAAAAGTGATCCTGAAGAGCACTGTCAATTGGAATAGAGATCCAGAACAGCAGTGTGCATTGGAATACAGAACCTGAACAGCAGTTTTTATTGGCACAGGGATCCTCAACAGCAGTGGCCACTGGAATAGAGATCCAGAGCTGCAGTGTCCATTGGATTTGAGATGCTGAACAGCAGTACACATTGGAATACTGATCCTAAACAGCAGTGTCCATTGGATTAGAGATCCTGAACAGCAGTTTGCATTGGAATAGAGATACTGAACAGCGGTGTCCATTGGAAGAGAGATCCAGAACGGCAATGCCCACTGGAATAAAGATCCGGAAATAAAGAGTGTATTGGAATAGAGATCCAGAACAGCAGTGTGCATTGGAATACAGAACCTGAACAGCAGTGTCCTTTGGATTTGAGATCCTAATCAGCAGCGTCCCTTGGAATACAGATCTGGATCAGCAGGCCGCTTTGGAATAGAGATCCTGAACAGCGGTGTCCATTGGAATAGAGAACTTGAACAGCAGTGTGCTTTGCAATGCAGCTCTTGAACTGCAGTGTTCATTGCAAAAGCGATCCTGAACAGCACTGTCCATTGGGAAAGAGATCCAGAACAGCAATGTTCATTGGAATAGAGATCCTGTACAACAGTGTACATTGGATTAGAGATCAAAATCATCTTCTTCATTTGGAATATAGATCTGGAACAGCAGTGTGCTTTGGAATGGAGATCCTGAGCAGCAATATCCATTGGAATTGAGATCATGAACAGCAGATTCCATTGGAATAGAGATCCTGAACAGCAATGTCCATTAGAGTAGAGCTCCTGTGCAGCAGTGTCAATTGGAATTGAGATCCTGAACAGCAGTATACATTGGAATACTAATCCTAAACAGCAGCGTCCTTTGGAATAGAGATCCTGAACAGCAGTTTGCATTGGAATAGAGATCCTGAACAGCGGTGTCCATTGGAATAGAGAACTTGAACAGCAGTGTGCTTTGCAATACAGCTCTTGAACTGCAGTTTTCATTGCAAAAGCGATCATGAACAGCACTGTCCATTGGAATAGAGATCCAGAACAGAAGTGTCTATTGGAATAGAGTTCATGAACAGCAGTTTGTATTGGAACTGAGATCCTGAACAACAGTGTGCATTGGAATAGAGATCCTGAACCGCAGTGTGCATTGGAATATATATCCAGAACAGCAGTGTCTAGTGGAATAGAGTTCCTGATCAGCAATGTCCATTGGAGTAGAGATCCTGAATAGCAATGTCCATTAGAGTAGAGCTGCTGAGCAGCAGCGTCAATAGAAATAGAGATCCTGAGCAGCAGTGACCATTAGAATACAGATCCTCAACAGCAATGCGCAATGGAATAGAGATCCAGAACAGCAGTGTCCATTGGAATTGAGTTCCTGAACAGCAATATACATTGGAATACTGATCCTAAACAGCAGAGTCCATTGGAATTGAGATCCTGAGCATCAGTGAGCATTGGAAATGAGATCCTCAACAGCAGTTTACATTGGAATAGAGATCCTGAACAAGAGTGTCCATTGGAATTGAGATCCTGAACTGAAGTATACATTGGAATACTGATCCTAAGCAGCAGTGTCCATTGGAATAGAGATCCTGAACAGCAGTTTGCATTGGATTAGAGATCCTGAACAGCGGTGTCCATTGGAATAGAGAACTTGAACAGTAGTGTGCTTTGCAATACAGCTCTTGAACTGCAGTGTTCATTGCAAAAGCGATCCTGAACAGCACTGTCCATTGGAATACAGAACCTGTACAGCAGTGTCTATTGGCATAGAGATCCTGAACAGCAGTGTCCATTGGAATAGAGGTCCAGAACAGCAGTGTGCATTGGAATACAGAACCTGAACAGCAGTTTGCATTGGAATAGAGATCCTGAACAGCACTGTCCATTGGAATAGAGATCCAGAACAGCAGTGTGCATTCGAATATAAAACCTGAACAGCAGTGTCCATTGGCATAGAGATCCTCAACAGCAGTGTACATTGGAATAGAGATACGGAACAGCAGTTTATATTGGAATAGAGATCCTGATCAGCAGTGTCCAATGGAATTGAGATCCTGAACAGCAGTATACATTGGAATACTGATCTTAAACAGCAGTGTCCATTGGCATAGAGATCCTCAACAGCAGTGTCCATTGGAATAGAGGTCCAGAACAGCAGTGTGCGTTGGAATACAGAACCTGAACTGCAGTGTCCATTGGCATAGAGATCCTGAACAGCAGTTTCCATTGGATTAGAGATCCTAATCAGAGGCGTCCTTTGGAATACAGATCTGGGCCAACAGCACGCTTTGGAATAGAGATTCTGAACAGCAGTGTGCATTGGAATGGAGATCCTGAACAGCAGTGTCCATTGGAATAGAGGTCCTGAACAGCAGTGTCCATTTGAATATAGTTCCTGTGCAACAGTGTGCATAGGAATAGAGATTCCGAAGAGCAGCTTGCATTGGAATAGAGCTCCTGAACATCAGTGTCCATTGGATTAGAGATCCTAATCAGCAGCATCCTTTGGAATAGAGATCCTAATCAGCAGCGTCCTTTGGAATACAGATCCGGACCAGCAGCGCACTTTGGAATAGAGATCCTGAACAGCAGTGTCTATGGGAATTGAGGTCCTGAACAGCAGTATACATTGGAATACTGATCCTAAGCAGCAGTGTCCATTGGAATAGAGATCCTGAACAGCAGTTTGCATTGGATTAGAGATCCTGAACAGCGGTGTCCATTGGAATAGAGAAATTGAAGAGCAGTGTCCATTGGAGTAGAGATCCTAATCAGCAGCGTCCTTTGGAATACAGATCTGGACCAGCAGTGCGCTTTGGAATAGAGATCCTGAACAGTAGCGCGCTTTGGAATAGAGATCCTGAACAGCGGTGTCCATTGGAATAGAGAACTTGAACAGCAGTGTGCTTTGCAATACAGCTGTTGAACTGCAGTGTTCATTGCAAAAGCGATCCTGAACAGCACTGTCCATTTGAATATAGATCCAGAACCGCAGTCTGCATTGGAATACAGAACCTGTACAGCAGTGTCTATTGGCATAGAGATCCTGAACAGCAGTGTCCATTGGAATAGAGGTCCAGAACAGCAGTGTGCATTGGAATACAGAACCTGAACAGCAGTTTGCATTGGAATAGAGATCCTGAACAGCACTGTCCATTGGAATAGAGATCCAGAACAGCAGTGTGCATTCGAATATAAAACCTGAACAGCAGTGTCCATTGGCATAGAGATCCTCAACAGCAGTGTACATTGGAATAGAGATATGGAACAGCAGTTTATATTGGAATAGAGATCCTGATCAGCAGTGTCCAATGGAATTGAGATCCTGAACAGCAGTATACATTGGAATACTGATCTTAAACAGCAGTGTCCATTGGCATAGAGATCCTCAACAGCAGTGTCCATTGGAATAGAGGTCCAGAACAGCAGTGTGCGTTGGAATACAGAACCTGAACTGCAGTGTCCATTGGCATAGAGATCCTGAACAGCAGTTTCCATTGGATTAGAGATCCTAATCAGAGGCGTCCTTTGGAATACAGATCTGGGCCAACAGCACGCTTTGGAATAGAGATTCTGAACAGCAGTGTGCATTGGAATGGAGATCCTGAACAGCGGTGTCCATTGGAATAGAGATCCTGAACAGCAGTGTCCATTTGAATATAGTTCCTGTGCAACAGTGTGCATAGGAATAGAGATTCCGAAGAGCAGCTTGCATTGGAATAGAGATCCTGAACATCAGTGTCCATTGGATTAGAGATCCTAATCAGCAGCGTCCTTTGGAATAGAGATCCAAATCAGCAGCGTCCTTTGGAATACAGATCCGGACCAGCAGCGCACTTTGGAATAGAGATCCTGAACAGCAGTGTCTATGGGAATTGAGGTCCTGAACAGCAGTATACATTGCAATACTATTCCTAAACAGCAGTGTCCATTGGAATAGAGACCCTGAATAACAGTTTGCATTGGAATAGAGATCCTGATCTGCGGTGTCCATTGGAATAGAGAACTTGAACAGCAGTGTGCTTTGCAATTCAGCTCTTGAACTGCAGTATTCATTGCAAAAGTGATCCTGAACAGCACTGTCAATTGGAATAGTGATCCAGAACAGAAGTGTCTATTGGAATAGAGTTCCTGAACAGCAGTTTGTATTGGAACTGAGATCCTGAACAACAGTGTGCATTGGAATAGAGATCCTGAACCGCAGTGTGCATTGGAATACATATCCAGAACAGCAGTGTCCATTGGAATTGAGTTCCTGAACAGCAATATACATTGGAATACTGATCCTAAACAGCAGAGTCCATTGGAATTGAGATCCTGAGCATCAGTGAGCATTGGAAATGAGATCCTCGAAAGCAGTTTACATTGGAATAGAGATCCTGAACAAGAGTGTCCATTGGATTTGAGATGCTGAACAGCAGTACACATTGGAATACTGATCCTAAACAGCAGTGTCCATTGGATTAGAGATCCTGAAAAACAGTGTGCATTGGAAATGAGATCCTGAACTGCAGCTTACATTGGAATAGAGATCTTGAACAGCAGTGTCCATTGGAATTGAGATCCTGAACAGCAGTAAACATTGGAATACTGATCTTAAACAGCAGTGTCCAATGGAATAGAGATCTTGAACTGCAGTTTACATTGGAATAGAGATCCTGAACAAGAGTGTCCATTGGAATTGAGATCCTGAACTGCAGTATACATTGGAATACTGATCCTAAGCAGCAGTGTCCATTGGAATAGAGATCCTGAACAGCAGTTTGCATTGGATTAGAGATCCTGAACAGCGGTGTCCATCGGAATAGAGAACTTGAACAGCAGTGTCCATTGGAGTAGAGATCCTAATCAGCAGCGTCCTTTGGAATACAGATCTGGACCAGCAGCGCGCTTTGGAATAGAGATCCTGAACAGCAGTGTGCAAGGGAAAAGAGATCCTGAACAGCGGTGTCCATTGGAATAGAGAACTTGAACAGCAGTGTGCTTTGCAATACAGCTGTTGAACTGCAGTGTTCATTGCAAAAGCGATCCTGAACAGCACTGTCCATTTGAATAGAGATCCAGAACCACAGTCTTGCATTGGAATACAGAACCTGTACAGCAGTGTCTATTGGCATAGAGATCCTCAACAGCAGTGTCCATTGGAATAGAGGTCCAGAACAGCAGTGTGCATTGGAATACAGAACCTGAACAGCAGTTTGCATTGGAATAGAGATCCTGAACAGCACTGTCCATTGGAATAGAGATCCAGAACAGCAGTGTGCATTCGAATATAGAACCTGAACAGCAGTGTCCATTGGCATAGAGATCCTCAACAGCAGTGCACATTGGAATAGAGATACGGAACAGCAGTGTACATTGGAATAGAGATCCTGATCAGCAGTGTGCGTTGGAATATAGAACCTGAACTGCAGTGTACATTCGCATAGAGATCCTGAACAGCAGTTTCCATTGGATTAGAGATCCTAATCAGAGGCGTCCTTTGGAATACAGATCTGGGCCAACAGCACACTTTGGAATAGAGATTCTGAACAGCAGTGTGCATTGGAATGGAGATCCTGAACAGCAGTGTCCATTGGAATAGAGATCCTGAACTGCAGTGTCTATGGGAATTGAGATCCTGAACAGCAGTATACATTGGAATACTATTCCTAAACAGCAGTGTCCATTGGAATAGAGACCCTGAATAACAGTTTGCATTGGAATAGAGATCCTGATCTGCGGTGTCCATTGGAATAGAGAACTTGAACAGCAGTGTGCTTTGCAATACAGCTCTTGAACTGCAGTATTCATTGCAAAAGTGATCCTGAACAGCACTGTCAATTGGAATAGAGATCCAGAGCAGCAGTGTCCATTGGATTTGAGATGCTGAACAGCAGTACACATTGGAATACTGATCCTAAACAGCAGTGTCCATTGGATTAGAGATCCTGAACGACAGTGTGCATTGGAAATGAGATCCTGAACTTGCAGCTTACATTGGAATAGAGATCTTGAACAGCAATGTCCATTGGAATTGAGATCCTGAACAGCAGTAAACATTGGAATAATGATCTTAAACAGCAGTGTCCAATGGAATAGAGATCCTGAACAGCAGTTTGCATTGGAATAGAGATCGTGAACAGCGGTGTCCATTGGAAGAGAGATCCAGAACGGCAATGTCCACTGGAAAAAAGATCCTGAACAAAAGAGTGTATTGGAATAGAGATCCAGAACAGCAGTGTGCAGTGGAATACAGAACCTGAACAGCAGTGTCCTTTGGATTTGAGATCCTAATCAGCAGCGTCCCTTGGAATACAGATCTGGATCAGCTGGCCGCTTTGGAATAGAGATCCTGAACAGCGGTGTCCATTGGAATAGAGAACTTGAACAGCAGTGTGCTTTGCAATACAGCTCTTGAACTGCAGTGTTCATTGCAGAAGCGATCCTGAACAGCACTGTTCATTGGGACAGAGATCCAGAACAGCAATGTTCATTGGAATAGAGATCCTGTACAACAGTGTACATTCGATTAGAGATAAAAATCATCAGCGTCATTTGGAATATAGATCTGGAACAGCAGTGTGCTTTGGAATGGAGATCCTGAACAGCAATATCCATTGGCATTCAGATCATGAACAGCAGATTCCATTGGAATAGAGATCCTGAACAGCAATGTCCATTAGAGTAGAGCTCCTGCACAGCAGTGTCAATTGGAATTGAGATCCTGAACAGCAGTATACATTGTAATACTGATCCTAAACAGCAGTGTCCTTTGGAATAGAGATCCTGAACAGCAGTTTGCATTGGAATAGAGATCCTGAACAGCGGTGTCCATTGGAATAGAGAACTTGAACAGCAGTGTGCTTTGCAATACAACTCTTGAACTGCAGTGTTCATTGCAAAAGTGATCCTGAACAGCACTGTCCATTGGAATAGAGATCCAGAACAGAAGTGTCTATTGGAATAGAGTTCCTGAACAGCAGTTTGTATTGGAACTGAGATCCTGAACAACAGTGTGCATTGGAATAGAGATCCTGAACCGCAGTGTGCATTGGAATACATATCCAGAACAGCAGTGTCTAGTGGAATAGAGTTCCTGATCAGCAATGTCCATTGGAGTAGAGATCCTGAATAGCAATGTCCATTAGAGTAGAGCTCCTGAGCAGCAGCGTCAATAGAAATAGAGATCCTGAACAGCAGTGTGCAAGGGAATAGAGATCCTGAACAGCAGTGTCCATTGGAATAGAGAACTTGAACAGCAGTGTGCTTTGCAATACAGCTCTTGAACTGCAGTGTTCATTGCAAAAGTGATCCTGAACAGCACTGTCAAATGGAATAGAGATCCAGAACAGCAGTGTGCATTGGAATACAGAACCTGAACAGCAGTTTTTATTGGCACAGAGATCCTCAACAGCAGTGGCCATTGGAATAGAGATCCAGAGCAGCAGTGTCCATTGGATTTGAGATGCTGAACAGCAGTACACATTTGAATACTGATCCTAAACAGCAGTGTCCATTGGATTAGAGATCCTGAACAACAGTGTGCATTGGAAATGAGATCCTGAACTGCAGCTTACATTGGAATAGAGATCTTGAATAGCAGTGTCCATTGGAATTGAGATCCTGAACAGCAGTAAACATTGGAATACTGATCTTAAACAGCGGTGTCCATTGGAATAGAGATCCAGAACGGTAATGTCCACTGGAATAAAGATCCTGAACAAAAGAGAGTATTGGAATAGAGATCCAGAATAGCAGTGTGCATTGGAATACAGATCCTGAACAGCAGTGTCCTTTGGATTTGAGATCCTAATCAGCAGCGTCCCTTGGAATACAGATCTGGATCAGCAGGCCGCTTTGGAATAGAGATCCTGAACAGCGGTGTCCATTGGAATAGAGAACTTGAACAGCAGTGTGCTTTGCAATACAGCTCTTGAACTGCAGTGTTCATTGCAAAAGCGATCCTGAACAGCACTGTCCATTGGGACAGAGATCCAGAACAGCAATGTTCATTGGAATAGAGATCCTGTACAACAGTGTACATTGGATTAGAGATCAAAATCATCAGCGTCATTTGGAATATAGATCTGGAACAGCAGTGTGCTTTGGAATGGAGATCCTGAGCAGCAATATCCATTGGAATTGAGATCATGAACAGCAGATTCCATTGGAATAGAGATCCTGAAGAGCAATGTCCATTAGAGTAGAGCTCCTGTGCAGCAGTGTCAATTGGAATTGAGATCCTGAACAGCAGTATACATTGGAATACTGATCCTAAACAGCAGTGTCCTTTGGAATAGAGATCCTGAACAGCAGTTTGCATTGGAATAGAGATCCTGAACAGCGGTGTCCATTGGAATAGAGATCCAGAACAGAAGTGTCTATTGGAATAGAGTTCCTGAACAGCAGTTTGTATTGGAACTGAGATCCTGAACAACAGTGTGCATTGGAATAGAGATCCTGAACCGCAGTGTGCATTGGAATACATATCCAGAACAGCAGTGTCTAGTGGAATAGAGTTCCTGATCAGCAATGTCCATTGGAGTAGAGATCCTGAATAGCAATGTCCATTAGAGTAGAGCTCCTGAGCAGCAGCGTCAATAGGAATAGAGATCCTGAGCAGCAGTGACTATTAGAATACAGATCCTCAACAGCAATGTGCAATGGAATAGAGATCCAGAACAGCAGTGTCCATTGGAATTGAGTTCCTGAACAGCAGTATACATTGGAATACTGATCCTAAACAGCAGAGTCCATTGGAATTGAGATCCTGAGCATCAGTGAGCATTGGAAATGAGATCCTCAACAGCAGTTTACATTGGAATAGAGATCTTGAACAGCAGTGTGCATTGGAAATGAGATCCTGATCAGCAGTTTACATTGGAATAGAGATCCTGAACAAGAGTGTCCATTGGAATTGAGATCCTGAACTGCAGTATACATTGGAATACTGATCCTAAACAGCAGTGTCCATTGGAATAGAGATCCTAAACAGCAGTTTGCATTGGAATAGAGATCCTGAACAGCGGTGTCCTTTGGAATAGAGAACTTGAACAGCAGTGTGCTTTGCAATACAGCTGTTGAACTGCAGTGTTCATTGCAAAAGCGATCCTGAACAGCACTGTCCATTGGAATAGAGTTCCTGAACCGCAGTCTGCATTGGAATACAGAACCTTTACAGCAGTGTCTATTGGCATAGAGATCCTCAACAGCAGTGTCCATTGGCATAGAGGTCCAGAACAGCAGTGTGCATTTGAATACAGAACCTGAACAGCAGAGTCCATTGGAATAGAGATCCTGAACAGCAGTGTCCATTGGATTAGAGATCCTAATCAGCAGCTTCCTTTGGAATACAGATCTGGACCAACAGCACGCTTTGGAATAGAGATTCTGAACAGCAGTCTGCATTGGAATGGAGATCCTGAGCAGCGGTGTCCATTGGAATAGAGATCCTGAACATCAGTGTCCATTGGAATAGTGATCCTGAACAGCAGTGTCCATTGGAATAGAGATCCTGAACAACAGTGTACATACGAATATAAAACCTGAACAGCAGTGTCCATTGGCATAGAGATCCTCAACAGCAGTGTACATTGGAATAGAGATACAGAACAGCAGTGTAAATTGGAATAGAGATCCTGATCATCAGTGTCCAATGGAATTGAGATCCTGAACAGCAGTATACATTGGAATACTGATCCTAAACAGCAGTGTCCATTGGCATAGAGATCCTCAACAGCAGTGTCCATTGGAATAGAGGTCCAGAACAGCAGTGTGCATTGGAATACAGAACCTGAACTGCAGTGTACATTGGCATAGAGATCCTGAACAGCAGTTTCCATTGTATTAGAGATCCTAATCAGAGGCGTCCTTTGGAATACAGATCTGGGCCAACAGCTCGCTTTGGAATAGAGATTCTGAACAGCAGTGTGCATTGGAAAGGAGATCCTGAACAGCGGTGTCCATTGGAATAGAGATCCTGAACAGCAGTGTCCATTTGAATATAGTTCTTGTGCAACAGTGTGCATAGGAATAGAAATTCCGAAGAGCAGCTTGCATTGGAATAGAGATCCTGAACAGCAGTTTGCATTGGAATAGAGATCCTGAACAGCACTGTCCATTGGAATAGAGATCCAGAACAGCAGTGTGCATTCGAATACAGAACCTGAACAGCAGTGTCCATTGGCATAGAGATCCTCAACAGCAGTGTACATTGGAATAGAGATACGGAACAGCAGTGTAAATTGGAATAGAGATCCTGATCAGCAGTGTCCAATGGAATTGAGATCCTGAACAGCAGTATACATTGGAATACTGATTCTAAACAGCAGTGTCCTTTGGCATAGAGATCCTCAACAGCAGTGTCCATTGGAATAGAGGTCCGGAACAGCAGTGTGCATTGGAATACAGAACCTGAACTGCAGTGTACATTGGCATAGAGATCCTGTACAGCAGTTTCCATTGGATTAGAGATCCTAATCAGAGGCGTCTTTTGGAATACAGATCTGGGCCAACAGCTCGCTTTGGAATAGAGATTCTGAACAGCAGTGTGCATTGGAATGGAGATCCTGAACAGCGGTGTCCATTGGAATAGAGATCCTGAACATCAGTGTCCATTGGAATAGTGATCCTGAACAGCAGTGTCCATTGGAATAGAGATCCTGAACAACAGTGTACATACGAATATAAAACCTGAACAGCAGTGTCCATTGGCATAGAGATCCTCAACAGCAGTGTACATTGGAATAGAGATACAGAACAGCAGTGTAAATTGGAATAGAGATCCTGATCATCAGTGTCCAATGGAATTGAGATCCTGAACAGCAGTATACATTGGAATACTGACCCTAAACAGCAGTGTCCATTGGCATAGAGATCCTCAACAGCAGTGTCCATTGGAATAGAGGTCCAGAACAGCAGTGTGCATTGGAATACAGAACCTGAACTGCAGTGTACATTGGCATAGAGATCCTGAACAGCAGTTTCCATTGGATTAGAGATCCTAATCAGAGGCGTCCTTTGGAATACAGATCTGGGCCAACAGCTCGCTTTGGAATAGAGATTCTGAACAGCAGTGTGCATTGGATAGGAGATCCTGAACAGCGGTGTCCATTGGAATAGAGATCCTGAACAGCAGTGTCCATTTGAATATAGTTCTTGTGCAACAGTGTGCATAGGAATAGAAATTCCGAAGAGCAGCTTGCATTGGAATAGAGATCCTGAACAGCAGTTTGCATTGGAATAGAGATCCTGAACAGCACTGTCCATTGGAATAGAGATCCAGAACAGCAGTGTGCATTCGAATACAGAACCTGAACAGCAGTGTCCATTGGCATAGAGATCCTCAACAGCAGTGTACATTGGAATAGAGATACGGAACAGCAGTGTAAATTGGAATAGAGATCCTGATCAGCAGTGTCCAATGGAATTGAGATCCTGAACAGCAGTATACATTGGAATACTGATCCTAAACAGCAGTGTCCATTGGCATAGAGATCCTCAACAGCAGTGTCCATTGGAATAGAGGTCCGGAACAGCAGTGTGCATTGGAATACAGAACCTGAACTGCAGTGTACATTGGCATAGAGATCCTGTACAGCAGTTTCCATTGGATTAGAGATTCTAATCAGAGGCGTCTTTTGGAATACAGATCTGGGCCAACAGCACGCTTTGGAATAGAGATGCTGAATAGCAGTGTGCATTGGAATGGAGATCCTGAACAGCGGTGTCCATTGGAATAGAGATCCTGAACAGCAGTGTCCATTTGAACATAGTTCCTGTATGACAGTGTGCATAGGAATAGAGATTCCAAAGAGCAGCTTGCATTGGAATAGAGATCCTGAACAGCAGTTTGCATTGGAATAGAGATCCTGAACAGCGGTGTCCATTGGAATAGAGATCCAGAACGGCAATGTCCGCTGGAATAAAGATCCTGAACAAAAGAGTGTATTGGAATAGAGATCCAGAACAGCAGTGTGCATTGGAATACAGAACCTGAACAGCAGTGTCCTTTGGATTTGAGATCCTAATCAGCAGCGTCCCTTGGAATGCAGATGTGGATCAGCAGCGCGCATTGGAATAGAGATCCTGAACAGTGGTGTCCATTGGAATAGAGAACTTGAACAGCAGTGTGCTTTGCAATACAGCTCTTGAACTGCAGTTTTCATTGCAAAAGCGATCATGAACAGCACTGTCCATTGGAATAGAGATCCAGAATAGAAGTGTCTATTGGAATAGAGTTCCTGAACAGCAGTTTCTATTGGAACTGAGATCCTGAACAACAGTGTGCATTGGAATAGTGATCCTGATCCACAGTGTGCATTGGAATACATATCCAGAACAGCAGTGTCTAGTGGAATAGAGTTCCTAATCAGCAATGTCCATTGGAGTAGAGATCCTGAACAGCAGTGTCCATTTGAACATAGTTCCTGTATGACAGTGTGCATAGGAATAGAGATTCCAAAGAGCAGCTTGCATTCGAATAGAGATCCTGAACATCAGTGTCCATTGGAATAGTGATCCTGAACAACAGTGTCCATTGGATTTGAAATGCTGAACAGCAGTACACATTGGAATACTGATCCTACACAGCAGTGTCCATTGGATTAGAGATCCTGAACAACAGTGTGCATTGGAAAGGAGATCCTGAACTTGCAGCTTACATTGGAATAGAGATCTTGAACAGCAATGTCCATTGGAATTGAGATCCTGAACAGCAGTAAACATTGGAATACTGATCTGAAACAGCAGTGTCCAATGGAATAGAGATCCTGAACAGCAGTTTGCATTGGAATAGAGATCCTGAACAGTGGTGTCCATTGGAATAGAGAACTTGAACAGCAGTGTGCTTTGCAATACAGCTCTTGAACTGCAGTTTTCATTGCAAAAGCGATCATGAACAGCACTGTCCATTGGAATAGAGATCCAGAATAGAAGTGTCTATTGGAATAGAGTTCCTGAACAGCAGTTTCTATTGGAACTGAGTTCCTGAACAACAGTGTGCATTGGAATAGTGATCCTGATCCACAGTGTGCATTGGAATGCATATCCAGAACAGCAGTGTCTAGTGGAATAGAGTTCCTGATCAGCAATGTCCATTGGAGTAGAGATCCTGAATAGCAATGTCCATTAGAGTAGAGCTCCTGAGCAGCAGCGTCAATAGGAATAGAGATCCTAAGCAGCAGTGACCATTAGAATACAGACCCTCAACAGCAGTGCGCAATGGAATAGAGATCCAGAACAGCAGTGTCCATTGGAATTGAGTTCCTGAACAGCAGTATACATTGGAATACTGATCCTAAACAGCAGAGTCCATTGGAATTGAGATCCTGAGCATCAGTGGGCATTGGAAATGAGATCCTGAACAGCAGTTTACATGGGAATAGAGATCTTGAACAGCAGTGTGCATTGGAAATGAGATCCTGAACAGCAGTATAAATTGGAATACTGATCCTAAACGTCAGTGTCCATTGGAATAGAGATCCTAATCAGTAGCTTCCTTTGGAATACAGATCTGGACCAACAGCACGCTTTGGAATAGAGATCCTGAACAGCAGTCTGCATTGGAATGGAGAGCCTGAGCAGCAGTGTCCATTGGAATAGAGATCCTGAACATCAGTGTCCATTGGAATAGTGATCCTGAACAGCAGTGTCCATTGGAATAGCGATTCTGAACAACAGTGTGCATTGGATTAGAGATCCTAATCAGCAGCATCCTTCAGAATACAGATTTGGACCAGCAGTGCACTTTGGAATAGAGATCCTGAACAGCAGTATACATTGGAATACTGATCCTAAACAGTAGTGTCAATTGGAATAGAGATCCTGAACAGCAGTTTCCATTGGAATAGAGATCCTGAACAGCACTGTCCATTGTAAAAGAGATCCAGAACAGCAGTGTGCATTCGAATACAGAACCTGAACAGCAGTGTCCATTGGCATAGAGATCCTCAACAGCAGTGTACATTGGAATAGAGATACGGAACAGCAGTGTAAATTGGAATAGAGATCCTGATCAGCGGTATCCAATGGAATTGAGATGCTGAACAGCAGTATACATTGGAATACTGATCCTAAACAGCAGTGTCCATTGGCATAGAGATCCTCAACAGCAGTGTCCATTGGAATAGAGGTCCAGAACAGCATTGTCCATTGGAGTAGAGATCCTGAGCAGCATTGTCATTGGAATATAGTTCCTGAACAGCAGTGTCCATTGGAATAGAGGACCTGAACAGCAGTTTCCATTTGAATATAGTTCCTGTGCAACAGTGTGCATAGGAATAGAAATTCTGAAGAGCAGCTTGCATTGGAATAGAAATCCTGAACATCAGCATCCATTGGAATAGTGATCCTGAACAACAGTGTGCATTGGAAATGAGATCCTGAACAGCAGTGTCTTATTGGAATAGAGATCATGAACAGCAGTTTGCATTGGAATAGAGATCCTGAACAGCGGTGTCCATTGGAATAGAGATCCAAAACAGCAGTGTGCATTGGAATACAGAACCTGAACAGCAGTGTTTATTGGCACAGAGATCCTCAACAGCAGTGGCCATTAGAATAGAGATCCAGAGCAGCAGTTTGCATTGGAATAGAGATCCTGATCTGCGGTGTCCATTTGAATATAGTTCCTGTACAACCATGTGCATAGGAATAGAGATTCCGAAGAGCAGCTTGCATTGGAATAGAGTTACTGAACATCAGTGTCCATTGGAATAGTGATCCTGAACAACAGTGTCCATTGGATTAGAGCTCCTAATCAGCAGCGTCCTTTGAATACAGATCCGGACCAGCAGCGCACTTTGGAATAAAGATCCTGAATAGCAGTTTGCATTGGAATAGAGATCCTGATCTGCGGTGTCCATTGGAATAGAGAATTTGAACAGCAGTGTGCTTTGCAATACAGCTCTTGAACTGCAGTATTCATTGCAAAAGTGATCCTGAACAGCACTGTCAATTGGAATAGAGAACTTGAACACCAGTGTGCTTTGCAATACAGCTCTTGAGCGGCAATGTTCATTGCAATAGTGATCCTGAACAGCACTGTCCATTGGAATAGTGATCGTGAACAGCAGTGTCCATTGGAATAGAGATCCTGAACAACAGTGTACATTGGATTAGAGATCCTAATAAGCAGCGTCCTTTGGAATACAGATCCGGACCGGCAGCGGACTTTGGAATAGAGATCCTGAACAGCAGTATACATTGGAATACTGATCCTAAGCAGCAGTGTCCATTGGAATAGAGATCCTGAGCAACAGTGTGCATTGGAAATGAGATCCTGAACGGCAGTTTAAATTGGAATAGAGATCTTGAACAGCAGTGTGCATTGGAAATGAGATCCTGAACAGCAGTTTATATTGGAATAGAGATCCAGAACTGCAGTGACCATTGGCATAGAGATCCTGAAAAACAGTGTGCATTGGAATTGAGATCCTGAACAGCAGTGTCTTATTGGAATAGAGATCATGAACAGCAATTTGCATTGGAATAGAGATCCTGAACAGCGGTGTCCATTGGCATAGAGATCCTGAACAGCGGTGTCCATTGGAATAGAGATCCAAAACAGCAGTGTGCATTGGAATACAGAACCTGAACAGCAGTGTTTATTGGCACAGAGATCCTCAACAGCAGTGGCCATTAGAATAGAGATCCAGAGCAGCAGTTTGCATTGGAATAGAGATCCTGATCTGCGGTGTCCATTTGAATATAGTTCCTGTACAACCATGTGCATAGGAATAGAGATTCCGAAGAGCAGCTTGCATTGGAATAGAGTTACTGAACATCAGTGTCCATTGGAATAGTGATCCTGAACAACAGTGTCCATTGGATTAGAGCTCCTAATCAGCAGCGTCCTTTGAATACAGATCCGGACCAGCAGCGCACTTTGGAATAGAGATCCTGAATAGCAGTTTGCATTGGAATAGAGATCCTGAACAGCAGTGTCCATTTGAACATAGTACCTGTATGACAGTGTGCATAGGAATAGAGATTCCAAAGAGCAGCTTGCATTCGAATAGAGATCCTGAACATCAGTGTCCATTGGAATAGTGATCCTGAACAACAGTGTCCATTGGATTTGAAATGCTGAACAGCAGTACACATTGGAATACTGATCCTACACAGCAGTGTCCATTGGATTAGAGATCCTGAACAACAGTGTGCATTGGAAATGAGATCCTGAACTTGCAGCTTACATTGGAATAGAGATCTTGAACAGCAATGTCCATTGGAATTGAGATCCTGAACAGCAGTAAACATTGGAATACTGATCTGAAACAGCAGTGTCCAATGGAATAGAGATCCTGAACAGCAGTTTGCATTGGAATAGAGATCCTGAACAGCGGTGTCCATTGGAAGAGAGATCCAGAACGGCAATGTCCACTGGAATAAAGATCCTGAACAAAAGAGTGTATTGGAATAGAGATCCAGAACAGCAGTGTGCATTGGAATACAGAACCTGAACAGCAGTGTCCTTTGGATTTGAGATCCTAATCAGCAGCGTCCCTTGGAATGCAGATGTGGATCAGCAGCGCGCATTGGAATAGAGATCCTGAACAGTGGTGTCCATTGGAATAGAGAACTTGAACAGCAGTGTGCTTTGCAATACAGCTCTTGAACTGCAGTTTTCATTGCAAAAGCGATCATGAACAGCACTGTCCATTGGAATAGAGATCCAGAATAGAAGTGTCTATTGGAATAGAGTTCCTGAACAGCAGTTTCTATTGGAACTGAGATCCTGAACAACAGTGTGCATTGGAATAGTGATCCTGATCCACAGTGTGCATTGGAATACATATCCAGAACAGCAGTGTCTAGTGGAATAGAGTTCCTGATCAGCAATGTCCATTGGAGTAGAGATCCTGAACAGCAGTGTCCATTTGAACATAGTTCCTGTATGACAGTGTGCATAGGAATAGAGATTCCAAAGAGCAGCTTGCATTCGAATAGAGATCCTGAACATCAGTGTCCATTGGAATAGTGATCCTGAACAACAGTGTCCATTGGATTTGAAATGCTGAACAGCAGTACACATTGGAATACTGATCTTACACAGCAGTGTCCATTGGATTAGAGATCCTGAACAACAGTGTGCATTGGAAATGAGATCCTGAACTTGCAGCTTACATTGGAATAGAGATCTTGAACAGCAATGTCCATTGGAATTGAGATCCTGAACAGCAGTAAACATTGGAATACTGATCTGAAACAGCAGTGTCCAATGGAATAGAGATCCTGAACAGCAGTTTGCATTGGAATAGAGATCCTGAACAGCGGTGTCCATTGGAAGAGAGATCCAGAACGGCAATGTCCACTGGAATAAAGATCCTGAACAAAAGAGTGTATTGGAATAGAGATCCAGAACAGCAGTGTGCATTGGAATACAGAACCTGAACAGCAGTGTCCTTTGGATTTGAGATCCTAATCAGCAGCGTCCCTTGGAATGCAGATGTGGATCAGCAGCGCGCATTGGAATAGAGATCCTGAACAGTGGTGTCCATTGGAATAGAGAACTTGAACAGCAGTGTGCTTTGCAATACAGCTCTTGAACTGCAGTTTTCATTGCAAAAGCGATCATGAACAGCACTGTCCATTGGAATAGAGATCCAGAATAGAAGTGTCTATTGGAATAGAGTTCCTGAACAGCAGTTTCTATTGGAACTGAGATCCTGAACAACAGTGTGCATTGGAATAGTGATCCTGATCCACAGTGTGCATTGGAATACATATCCAGAACAGCAGTGTCTAGTGGAATAGAGTTCCTGATCAGCAATGTCCATTGGAGTAGAGATCCTGAATAGCAATGTCCATTAGAGTAGAGCTCCTGAGCAGCAGCGTCAATAGGAATAGAGATCCTAAGCAGCAGTGACCATTAGAATACAGACCCTCAACAGCAGTGCGCAATGGAATAGAGATCCAGAACAGCAGTGTCCATTGGAATTGAGTTCCTGAACAGCAGTATACATTGGAATACTGATCCTAAACAGCAGAGTCCATTGGAATTGAGATCCTGAGCATCAGTGGGCATTGGAAATGAGATCCTGAACAGCAGTTTACATGGGAATAGAGATCTTGAACAGCAGTGTGCATTGGAAATGAGATCCTGAACAGCAGTATAAATTGGAATACTGATCCTAAACGTCAGTGTCCATTGGAATAGAGATCCTAATCAGTAGCTTCCTTTGGAATACAGATCTGGACCAACAGCACGCTTTGGAATAGAGATCCTGAACAGCAGTCTGCATTGGAATGGAGAGCCTGAGCAGCGGTGTCCATTGGAATAGAGATCCTGAACATCAGTGTCCATTGGAATAGTGATCCTGAACAGCAGTGTCCATTGGAATAGCGATTCTGAACAACAGTGTGCATTGGATTAGAGATCCTAATCAGCAGCATCCTTCAGAATACAGATCCGGACCAGCAGTGCACTTTGGAATAGAGATCCTGAACAGCAGTATACATTGGAATACTGATCCTAAACAGTAGTGTCAATTGGAATAGAGATCCTGAACAGCAGTTTCCATTGGAATAGAGATCCTGAACAGCACTGTCCATTGTAAAAGAGATCCAGAACAGCAGTGTGCATTCGAATACAGAACCTGAACAGCAGTGTCCATTGGCATAGAGATCCTCAACAGCAGTGTACAGTGGAATAGAGATACGGAACAGCAGTGTAAATTGGAATAGAGATCCTGATCAGCGGTATCCAATGGAATTGAGATGCTGAACAGCAGTATACATTGGAATACTGATCCTAAACAGCAGTGTCCATTGGCATAGAGATCCTCAACAGCAGTGTCCATTGGAATAGAGGTCCAGAACAGCATTGTCCATTGGAGTAGAGATCCTGAGCAGCATTGTCATTGGAATATAGTTCCTGAACAGCAGTGTCCATTGGAATAGAGGACCTGAACAGCAGTTTCCATTTGAATATAGTTCCTGTGCAACAGTGTGCATAGGAATAGAGATTCTGAAGAGCAGCTTGCATTGGAATAGAAATCCTGAACATCAGCGTCCATTGGAATAGTGATCCTGAACAACAGTGTGCATTGGAAATGAGATCCTGAACAGCAGTGTCTTATTGGAATAGAGATCATGAACAGCAGTAAACATTGGAATAATGATCTTAAACAGCAGTGTCCAATGGAATAGAGATCCTGAACAGCAGTTTGCATTGGAATAGAGATCGTGAACAGCGGTGTCCATTGGAAGAGAGATCCAGAACGGCAATGTCCACTGGAAAAAAGATCCTGAACAAAAGAGTGTATTGGAATAGAGATCCAGAACAGCAGTGTGCAGTGGAATACAGAACCTGAACAGCAGTGTCCTTTGGATTTGAGATCCTAATCAGCAGCGTCCCTTGGAATACAGATCTGGATCAGCTGGCCGCTTTGGAATAGAGATCCTGAACAGCGGTGTCCATTGGAATAGAGAACTTGAACAGCAGTGTGCTTTGCAATAGAGCTCTTGAACTGCAGTGTTCATTGCAAAAGCGATCCTGAACAGCACTGTCCATTGGGACAGAGATCCAGAACAGCAATGTTCATTGGAATAGAGATCCTGTACAACAGTGTACATTCGATTAGAGATCAAAATCATCAGCGTCATTTGGAATATAGATCTGGAACAGCAGTGTGCTTTGGAATGGAGATCCTGAACAGCAATATCCATTGGCATTCAGATCATGAACAGCAGATTCCATTGGAATAGAGATCCTGAACAGCAATGTCCATTAGAGTAGAGCTCCTGTACAGCAGTGTCAATTGGAATTGAGATCCTGAACAGCGGTATACATTGTAATACTGATCCTAAACAGCAGTGTCCTTTGGAATAGAGATCCTGAACAGCAGTTTGCATTGGAATAGAGATCCTGAACAGCGGTGTCCATTGGAATAGAGAACTTGAACAGCAGTGTGCTTTGCAATACAACTCTTGAACTGCAGTGTTCATTGCAAAAGTGATCCTGAACAGCACTGTCCATTGGAATAGAGATCCAGAACAGAAGTGTCTATTGGAATAGAGTTCCTGAACAGCAGTTTGTATTGGAACTGAGATCCTGAACAACAGTGTGCATTGGAATAGAGATCCTGAACCGCAGTGTGCATTGGAATACATATCCAGAACAGCAGTGTCTAGTGGAATAGAGTTCCTGATCAGCAATGTCCATTGGAGTAGAGATCCTGAATAGCAATGTCCATTAGAGTAGAGCTCCTGAGCAGCAGCGTCAATAGAAATAGAGATCCTGAACAGCAGTGTGCAAGGGAATAGAGATCCTGAACAGCAGTTTCCATTGGAATAGAGAACTTGAACAGCAGTGTGCTTTGCAATACAGCTCTTGAACTGCAGTGTTCATTGCAAAAGTGATCCTGAACAGCACTGTCAATTGGAATAGAGATCCAGAACAGCAGTGTGCATTGGAATACAGAACCTGAACAGCAGTTTTTATTGGCACAGAGATCCTCAACAGCAGTGGCCATTGGAATAGAGATCCAGAGCAGCAGTGTCCATTGGATTTGAGATGCTGAACAGCAGTACACATTTGAATACTGATCCTAAACAGCAGTGTCCATTGGATTAGAGATCCTGAACAACAGTGTGCATTGGAAATGAGATCCTGAACTGCAGCTTACATTGGAATAGAGATCTTGAATAGCAGTGTCCATTGGAATTGAGATCCTGAACAGCAGTAAACATTGGAATACTGATCTTAAACAGCGGTGTCCATTGGAATAGAGATCCAGAACGGTAATGTCCACTGGAATAAAGATCCTGAACAAAAGAGAGTATTGGAATAGAGATCCAGAATAGCAGTGTGCATTGGAATAGAGATCCTGAACAGCGGTGTCCATTGGAATAGAGAACTTGAACAGCAGTGTGCTTTGCAATAGAGCTCTTGAACTGCAGTGTTCATTGCAAAAGCGATCCTGAACAGCACTGTCCATTGGGACAGAGATCCAGAACAGCAATGTTCATTGGAATAGAGATCCTGTACAACAGTGTACATTGGATTAGAGATCAAAATCATCAGCGTCATTTGGAATATAGATCTGGAACAGCAGTGTGCTTTGGAATGGAGATCCTGAGCAGCAATATCCATTGGAATTGAGATCATGAACAGCAGATTCCATTGGAATAGAGATCCTGAACAGCAATGTCCATTAGAGTAGAGCTCCTGTGCAGCAGTGTCAATTGGAATTGAGATCCTGAACAGCAGTATACATTGGAATACTGATCCTAAACAGCAGTGTCCTTTGGAATAGAGATCCTGAACAGCAGTTTGCATTGGAATAGAGATCCTGAACAGCGGTGTCCATTGGAATAGAGATCCAGAACAGAAGTGTCTATTGGAATAGAGTTCCTGAACAGCAGTTTGTATTGGAACTGAGATCCTGAACAACAGTGTGCATTGGAATAGAGATCCTGAACCGCAGTGTGCATTGGAATACATATCCAGAACAGCAGTGTCTAGTGGAATAGAGTTCCTGATCAGCAATGTCCATTGGAGTAGAGATCCTGAATAGCAATGTCCATTAGAGTAGAGCTCCTGAGCAGCAGCGTCAATAGGAATAGAGATCCTGAGCAGCAGTGACTATTAGAATACAGATCCTCAACAGCAATGTGCAATGGAATAGAGATCCAGAACAGCAGTGTCCATTGGAATTGAGTTCCTGAACAGCAGTATACATTGGAATACTGATCCTAAACAGCAGAGTCCATTGGAATTGAGATCCTGAGCATCAGTGAGCATTGGAAATGAGATCCTCAACAGCAGTTTACATTGGAATAGAGATCTTGAACAGCAGTGTGCATTGGAAATGAGATCCTGATCAGCAGTTTACATTGGAATAGAGATCCTGAACAAGAGTGTCCATTGGAATTGAGATCCTGAACTGCAGTATACATTGGAATACTGATCCTAAACAGCAGTGTCCATTGGAATAGAGATCCTAAACAGCAGTTTGCATTGGAATAGAGATCCTGAACAGCGGTGTCCTTTGGAATAGAGAACTTGAACAGCAGTGTGCTTTGCAATACAGCTGTTGAACTGCAGTGTTCATTGCAAAAGCGATCCTGAACAGCACTGTCCATTGGAATAGAGTTCCTGAACCGCAGTCTGCATTGGAATACAGAACCTTTACAGCAGTGTCTATTGGCATAGAGATCCTCAACAGCAGTGTCCATTGGCATAGAGGTCCAGAACAGCAGTGTGCATTTGAATACAGAACCTGAACAGCAGAGTCCATTGGAATAGAGATCCTGAACAGCAGTGTCCATTGGATTAGAGATCCTAATCAGCAGCTTCCTTTGGAATACAGATCTGGACCAACAGCACGCTTTGGAATAGAGATTCTGAACAGCAGTCTGCATTGGAATGGAGATCCTGAGCAGCGGTGTCCATTGGAATAGAGATCCTGAACATCAGTGTCCATTGGAATAGTGATCCTGAACAGCAGTGTCCATTGGAATAGAGATCCTGAACAACAGTGTACATACGAATATAAAACCTGAACAGCAGTGTCCATTGGCATAGAGATCCTCAACAGCAGTGTACATTGGAATAGAGATACAGAACAGCAGTGTAAATTGGAATAGAGATCCTGATCATCAGTGTCCAATGGAATTGAGATCCTGAACAGCAGTATACATTGGAATACTGATCCTAAACAGCAGTGTCCATTGGCATAGAGATCCTCAACAGCAGTGTCCATTGGAATAGAGGTCCAGAACAGCAGTGTGCATTGGAATACAGAACCTGAACTGCAGTGTACATTGGCATAGAGATCCTGAACAGCAGTTTCCATTGGATTAGAGATCCTAATCAGAGGCGTCCTTTGGAATACAGATCTGGGCCAACAGCTCGCTTTGGAATAGAGATTCTGAACAGCAGTGTGCATTGGAAAGGAGATCCTGAACAGCGGTGTCCATTGGAATAGAGATCCTGAACAGCAGTGTCCATTTGAATATAGTTCTTGTGCAACAGTGTGCATAGGAATAGAAATTCCGAAGAGCAGCTTGCATTGGAATAGAGATCCTGAACAGCAGTTTGCATTGGAATAGAGATCCTGAACAGCACTGTCCATTGGAATAGAGATCCAGAACAGCAGTGTGCATTCGAATACAGAACCTGAACAGCAGTGTCCATTGGCATAGAGATCCTCAACAGCAGTGTACATTGGAATAGAGATACGGAACAGCAGTGTAAATTGGAATAGAGATCCTGATCAGCAGTGTCCAATGGAATTGAGATCCTGAACAGCAGTATACATTGGAATACTGATCCTAAACAGCAGTGTCCATTGGCATAGAGATCCTCAACAGCAGTGTCCATTGGAATAGAGGTCCGGAACAGCAGTGTGCATTGGAATACAGAACCTGAACTGCAGTGTACATTGGCATAGAGATCCTGTACAGCAGTTTCCATTGGATTAGAGATCCTAATCAGAGGCGTCTTTTGGAATACAGATCTGGGCCAACAGCTCGCTTTGGAATAGAGATTCTGAACAGCAGTGTGCATTGGAATGGAGATCCTGAACAGCGGTGTCCATTGGAATAGAGATCCTGAACATCAGTGTCCATTGGAATAGTGATCCTGAACAGCAGTGTCCATTGGAATAGAGATCCTGAACAACAGTGTACATACGAATATAAAACCTGAACAGCAGTGTCCATTGGCATAGAGATCCTCAACAGCAGTGTACATTGGAATAGAGATACAGAACAGCAGTGTAAATTGGAATAGAGATCCTGATCATCAGTGTCCAATGGAATTGAGATCCTGAACAGCAGTATACATTGGAATACTGACCCTAAACAGCAGTGTCCATTGGCATAGAGATCCTCAACAGCAGTGTCCATTGGAATAGAGGTCCAGAACAGCAGTGTGCATTGGAATACAGAACCTGAACTGCAGTGTACATTGGCATAGAGATCCTGAACAGCAGTTTCCATTGGATTAGAGATCCTAATCAGAGGCGTCCTTTGGAATACAGATCTGGGCCAACAGCTCGCTTTGGAATAGAGATTCTGAACAGCAGTGTGCATTGGATAGGAGATCCTGAACAGCGGTGTCCATTGGAATAGAGATCCTGAACAGCAGTGTCCATTTGAATATAGTTCTTGTGCAACAGTGTGCATAGGAATAGAAATTCCGAAGAGCAGCTTGCATTGGAATAGAGATCCTGAACAGCAGTTTGCATTGGAATAGAGATCCTGAACAGCACTGTCCATTGGAATAGAGATCCAGAACAGCAGTGTGCATTCGAATACAGAACCTGAACAGCAGTGTCCATTGGCATAGAGATCCTCAACAGCAGTGTACATTGGAATAGAGATACGGAACAGCAGTGTAAATTGGAATAGAGATCCTGATCAGCAGTGTCCAATGGAATTGAGATCCTGAACAGCAGTATACATTGGAATACTGATCCTAAACAGCAGTGTCCATTGGCATAGAGATCCTCAACAGCAGTGTCCATTGGAATAGAGGTCCGGAACAGCAGTGTGCATTGGAATACAGAACCTGAACTGCAGTGTACATTGGCATAGAGATCCTGTACAGCAGTTTCCATTGGATTAGAGATCCTAATCAGAGGCGTCTTTTGGAATACAGATCTGGGCCAACAGCTCGCTTTGGAATAGAGATTCTGAACAGCAGTGTGCATTGGAATGGAGATCCTGAACAGCGGTGTCCATTGGAATAGAGATCCTGAACAGCAGTGTCCATTTGAATATAGTT
Source organism: Mobula birostris (assembly GCF_030028105.1). Lineage (NCBI taxonomy): Eukaryota > Metazoa > Chordata > Chondrichthyes > Myliobatiformes > Myliobatidae > Mobula > Mobula birostris. The sequence goes on from NC_092376.1 coordinate 96,703,800, forward strand.
CCTGTGCAACAGTGTGCATAGGAATAGAAATTCCGAAGAGCAGCTTGCATTGGAATAGAGATCCTGAACAGCAGTTTGCATTGGAATAGAGATCCTGAACAGCACTGTCCATTGGAATAGAGATCCAGAACAGCAGTGTGCATTCGTATACAGAACCTGAACAGCAGTGTCCATTGGCATAGAGATCCTCAACAGCAGTGTACATTGGAATAGAGATAGGGAACAGCAGTGTAAATTGGAATAGAGATCCTGATCAGCAGTGTCCAATGGAATTGAGATCCTGAACAGCAGTATACATTGGAATACTGATCCTAAACAGCAGTGTCCATTGGCATAGAGATCCTCAACAGCAGTGTCCATTGGAATAGAGGTCCGGAACAGCAGTGTGCATTGGAATACAGAACCTGAACTGCAGTGTACATTGGCATAGAGATCCTGTACAGCAGTTTCCATTGGATTAGAGATCCTAATCAGAGGCGTCTTTTGGAATACAGATCTGGGCCAACAGCACGCTTTGGAATAGAGATTCTGAACAGCAGTGTGCATTGGAATGGAGATCCTGAACAGCGGTGTCCATTGGAATAGAGATCCTGAACAGCAGTGTCCATTTGAACATAGTTCCTGTATGACAGTGTGCATAGGAATAGAGATTCCAAAGAGCAGCTTGCATTGGAATAGAGATCCTGAACAGCAGTTTGCATTGGAATAGAGATCCTGAACAGCGGTGTCCATTGGAATAGAGATCCAGAACGGCAATGTCCGCTGGAATAAAGATCCTGAACAAAAGAGTGTATTGGAATAGAGATCCAGAACAGCAGTGTGCATTGGAATACAGAACCTGAACAGCAGTGTCCTTTGGATTTGAGATCCTAATCAGCAGCGTCCCTTGGAATGCAGATGTGGATCAGCAGCGCGCATTGGAATAGAGATCCTGAACAGTGGTGTCCATTGGAATAGAGAACTTGAACAGCAGTGTGCTTTGCAATACAGCTCTTGAACTGCAGTTTTCATTGCAAAAGCGATCATGAACAGCACTGTCCATTGGAATAGAGATCCAGAATAGAAGTGTCTATTGGAATAGAGTTCCTGAACAGCAGTTTCTATTGGAACTGAGTTCCTGAACAACAGTGTGCATTGGAATAGTGATCCTGATCCACAGTGTGCATTGGAATACATATCCAGAACAGCAGTGTCTAGTGGAATAGAGTTCCTGATCAGCAATGTCCATTGGAGTAGAGATCCTGAATAGCAATGTCCATTAGAGTAGAGCTCCTGAGCAGCAGCGTCAATAGGAATAGAGATCCTAAGCAGCAGTGACCATTAGAATACAGACCCTCAACAGCAGTGCGCAATGGAATAGAGATCCCGAACAGCAGTGTCCATTGGAATTGAGTTCCTGAACAGCAGTATACATTGGAATACTGATCCTAAACAGCAGAGTCCATTGGAATTGAGATCCTGAGCATCAGTGGGCATTGGAAATGAGATCCTGAACAGCAGTTTACATGGGAATAGAGATCTTGAACAGCAGTGTGCATTGGAAATGAGATCCTGAACAGCAGTATAAATTGGAATACTGATCCTAAACGTCAGTGTCCATTGGAATAGAGATCCTAATCAGTAGCTTCCTTTGGAATACAGATCTGGACCAACAGCACGCTTTGGAATAGAGATCCTGAACAGCAGTCTGCATTGGAATGGAGAGCCTGAGCAGCAGTGTCCATTGGAATAGAGATCCTGAACATCAGTGTCCATTGGAATAGTGATCCTGAACAGCAGTGTCCATTGGAATAGCGATTCTGAACAACAGTGTGCATTGGATTAGAGATCCTAATCAGCAGCATCCTTCAGAATACAGATCCGGACCAGCAGTGCACTTTGGAATAGAGATCCTGAACAGCAGTATACATTGGAATACTGATCCTAAACAGTAGTGTCAATTGGAATAGAGATCCTGAACAGCAGTTTCCATTGGAATAGAGATCCTGAACAGCACTGTCCATTGTAAAAGAGATCCAGAACAGCAGTGTGCATTCGAATACAGAACCTGAACAGCAGTGTCCATTGGCATAGAGATCCTCAACAGCAGTGTACAGTGGAATAGAGATACGGAACAGCAGTGTAAATTGGAATAGAGATCCTGATCAGCGGTATCCAATGGAATTGAGATGCTGAACAGCAGTATACATTGGAATACTGATCCTAAACAGCAGTGTCCATTGGCATAGAGATCCTCAACAGCAGTGTCCATTGGAATAGAGGTCCAGAACAGCATTGTCCATTGGAGTAGAGATCCTGAGCAGCATTGTCATTGGAATATAGTTCCTGAACAGCAGTGTCCATTGGAATAGAGGACCTGAACAGCAGTTTCCATTTGAATATAGTTCCTGTGCAACAGTGTGCATAGGAATAGAGATTCTGAAGAGCAGCTTGCATTGGAATAGAAATCCTGAACATCAGCGTCCATTGGAATAGTGATCCTGAACAACAGTGTGCATTGGAAATGAGATCCTGAACAGCAGTGTCTTATTGGAATAGAGATCATGAACAGCAGTTTGCATTGGAATAGAGATCCTGAACAGCGGTGTCCATTGGAATAGAGATCCAAAACAGCAGTGTGCATTGGAATACAGAACCTGAACAGCAGTGTTTATTGGCACAGAGATCCTCAACAGCAGTGGCCATTGGAATAGAGATCCTGATCTGCGGTGTCCATTTGAATATAGTTCCTGTACAACCATGTGCATAGGAATAGAGATTCCGAAGAGCAGCTTGCATTGGAATAGAGTTACTGAACATCAGTGTCCATTGGAATAGTGATCCTGAACAACAGTGTCCATTGGATTAGAGCTCCTAATCAGCAGCGTCCTTTGAATACAGATCCGGACCAGCAGCGCACTTTGGAATAAAGATCCTGAATAGCAGTTTGCATTGGAATAGAGATCCTGATCTGCGGTGTCCATTGGAATAGAGAATTTGAACAGCAGTGTGCTTTGCAATACAGCTCTTGAACTGCAGTATTCATTGCAAAAGTGATCCTGAACAGCACTGTCAATTGGAATAGAGAACTTGAACACCAGTGTGCTTTGCAATACAGCTCTTGAGCGGCAATGTTCATTGCAATAGTGATCCTGAACAGCACTGTCCATTGGAATAGTGATCGTGAACAGCAGTGTCCATTGGAATAGAGATCCTGAACAACAGTGTACATTGGATTAGAGATCCTAATAAGCAGCGTCCTTTGGAATACAGATCCGGACCGGCAGCGGACTTTGGAATAGAGATCCTGAACAGCAGTATACATTGGAATACTGATCCTAAGCAGCAGTGTCCATTGGAATAGAGATCCTGAGCAACAGTGTGCATTGGAAATGAGATCCTGAACGGCAGTTTAAATTGGAATAGAGATCTTGAACAGCAGTGTGCATTGGAAATGAGATCCTGAACAGCAGTTTATATTGGAATAGAGATCCAGAACTGCAGTGACCATTGGCATAGAGATCCTGAAAAACAGTGTGCATTGGAATTGAGATCCTGAACAGCAGTGTCTTATTGGAATAGAGATCATGAACAGCAATTTGCATTGGAATAGAGATCCTGAACAGCGGTGTCCATTGGAATAGAGATCCAAAACAGCAGTGTGCATTGGAATACAGAACCTGAACAGCAGTGTTTATTGGCACAGAGATCCTCAACAGCAGTGGCCATTAGAATAGAGATCCAGAGCAGCAGTTTGCATTGGAATAGAGATCCTGATCTGCGGTGTCCATTTGAATATAGTTCCTGTACAACCATGTGCATAGGAATAGAGATTCCGAAGAGCAGCTTGCATTGGAATAGAGTTACTGAACATCAGTGTCCATTGGAATAGTGATCCTGAACAACAGTGTCCATTGGATTAGAGCTCCTAATCAGCAGCGTCCTTTGAATACAGATCCGGACCAGCAGCGCACTTTGGAATAGAGATCCTGAATAGCAGTTTGCATTGGAATAGAGATCCTGAACAGCAGTGTCCATTTGAACATAGTTCCTGTATGACAGTGTGCATAGGAATAGAGATTCCAAAGAGCAGCTTGCATTCGAATAGAGATCCTGAACATCAGTGTCCATTGGAATAGTGATCCTGAACAACAGTGTCCATTGGATTTGAAATGCTGAACAGCAGTACACATTGGAATACTGATCCTACACAGCAGTGTCCATTGGATTAGAGATCCTGAACAACAGTGTGCATTGGAAATGAGATCCTGAACTTGCAGCTTACATTGGAATAGAGATCTTGAACAGCAATGTCCATTGGAATTGAGATCCTGAACAGCAGTAAACATTGGAATACTGATCTGAAACAGCAGTGTCCAATGGAATAGAGATCCTGAACAGCAGTTTGCATTGGAATAGAGATCCTGAACAGCGGTGTCCATTGGAAGAGAGATCCAGAACGGCAATGTCCACTGGAATAAAGATCCTGAACAAAAGAGTGTATTGGAATAGAGATCCAGAACAGCAGTGTGCATTGGAATACAGAACCTGAACAGCAGTGTCCTTTGGATTTGAGATCCTAATCAGCAGCGTCCCTTGGAATGCAGATGTGGATCAGCAGCGCGCATTGGAATAGAGATCCTGAACAGTGGTGTCCATTGGAATAGAGAACTTGAACAGCAGTGTGCTTTGCAATACAGCTCTTGAACTGCAGTTTTCATTGCAAAAGCGATCATGAACAGCACTGTCCATTGGAATAGAGATCCAGAATAGAAGTGTCTATTGGAATAGAGTTCCTGAACAGCAGTTTCTATTGGAACTGAGATCCTGAACAACAGTGTGCATTGGAATAGTGATCCTGATCCACAGTGTGCATTGGAATACATATCCAGAACAGCAGTGTCTAGTGGAATAGAGTTCCTGATCAGCAATGTCCATTGGAGTAGAGATCCTGAACAGCAGTGTCCATTTGAACATAGTTCCTGTATGACAGTGTGCATAGGAATAGAGATTCCAAAGAGCAGCTTGCATTCGAATAGAGATCCTGAACATCAGTGTCCATTGGAATAGTGATCCTGAACAACAGTGTCCATTGGATTTGAAATGCTGAACAGCAGTACACATTGGAATACTGATCCTACACAGCAGTGTCCATTGGATTAGAGATCCTGAACAACAGTGTGCATTGGAAATGAGATCCTGAACTTGCAGCTTACATTGGAATAGAGATCTTGAACAGCAATGTCCATTGGAATTGAGATCCTGAACAGCAGTAAACATTGGAATACTGATCTGAAACAGCAGTGTCCAATGGAATAGAGATCCTGAACAGCAGTTTGCATTGGAATAGAGATCCTGAACAGCGGTGTCCATTGGAAGAGAGATCCAGAACGGCAATGTCCACTGGAATAAAGATCCTGAACAAAAGAGTGTATTGGAATAGAGATCCAGAACAGCAGTGTGCATTGGAATACAGAACCTGAACAGCAGTGTCCTTTGGATTTGAGATCCTAATCAGCAGCGTCCCTTGGAATGCAGATGTGGATCAGCAGCGCGCATTGGAATAGAGATCCTGAACAGTGGTGTCCATTGGAATAGAGAACTTGAACAGCAGTGTGCTTTGCAATACAGCTCTTGAACTGCAGTTTTCATTGCAAAAGCGATCATGAACAGCACTGTCCATTGGAATAGAGATCCAGAATAGAAGTGTCTATTGGAATAGAGTTCCTGAACAGCAGTTTCTATTGGAACTGAGATCCTGAACAACAGTGTGCATTGGAATAGTGATCCTGATCCACAGTGTGCATTGGAATACATATCCAGAACAGCAGTGTCTAGTGGAATAGAGTTCCTGATCAGCAATGTCCATTGGAGTAGAGATCCTGAACAGCAGTGTCCATTTGAACATAGTTCCTGTATGACAGTGTGCATAGGAATAGAGATTCCAAAGAGCAGCTTGCATTCGAATAGAGATCCTGAACATCAGTGTCCATTGGAATAGTGATCCTGAACAACAGTGTCCATTGGATTTGAAATGCTGAACAGCAGTACACATTGGAATACTGATCCTACACAGCAGTGTCCATTGGATTAGAGATCCTGAACAACAGTGTGCATTGGAAATGAGATCCTGAACTTGCAGCTTACATTGGAATAGAGATCTTGAACAGCAATGTCCATTGGAATTGAGATCCTGAACAGCAGTAAACATTGGAATACTGATCTGAAACAGCAGTGTCCAATGGAATAGAGATCCTGAACAGCAGTTTGCATTGGAATAGAGATCCTGAACAGCGGTGTCCATTGGAAGAGAGATCCAGAACGGCAATGTCCACTGGAATAAAGATCCTGAACAAAAGAGTGTATTGGAATAGAGATCCAGAACAGCAGTGTGCATTGGAATACAGAACCTGAACAGCAGTGTCCTTTGGATTTGAGATCCTAATCAGCAGCGTCCCTTGGAATGCAGATGTGGATCAGCAGCGCGCATTGGAATAGAGATCCTGAACAGTGGTGTCCATTGGAATAGAGAACTTGAACAGCAGTGTGCTTTGCAATACAGCTCTTGAACTGCAGTTTTCATTGCAAAAGCGATCATGAACAGCACTGTCCATTGGAATAGAGATCCAGAATAGAAGTGTCTATTGGAATAGAGTTCCTGAACAGCAGTTTCTATTGGAACTGAGATCCTGAACAACAGTGTGCATTGGAATAGTGATCCTGATCCACAGTGTGCATTGGAATACATATCCAGAACAGCAGTGTCTAGTGGAATAGAGTTCCTGATCAGCAATGTCCATTGGAGTAGAGATCCTGAATAGCAATGTCCATTAGAGTAGAGCTCCTGAGCAGCAGCGTCAATAGGAATAGAGATCCTAAGCAGCAGTGACCATTAGAATACAGACCCTCAACAGCAGTGCGCAATGGAATAGAGATCCAGAACAGCAGTGTCCATTGGAATTGAGTTCCTGAACAGCAGTATACATTGGAATACTGATCCTAAACAGCAGAGTCCATTGGAATTGAGATCCTGAGCATCAGTGGGCATTGGAAATGAGATCCTGAACAGCAGTTTACATGGGAATAGAGATCTTGAACAGCAGTGTGCATTGGAAATGAGATCCTGAACAGCAGTATAAATTGGAATACTGATCCTAAACGTCAGTGTCCATTGGAATAGAGATCCTAATCAGTAGCTTCCTTTGGAATACAGATCTGGACCAACAGCACGCTTTGGAATAGAGATCCTGAACAGCAGTCTGCATCGGAATGGAGAGCCTGAGCAGCGGTGTCCATTGGAATAGAGATCCTGAACATCAGTGTCCATTGGAATAGTGATCCTGAACAGCAGTGTCCATTGGAATAGCGATTCTGAACAACAGTGTGCATTGGATTAGAGATCCTAATCAGCAGCATCCTTCAGAATACAGATCCGGACCAGCAGTGCACTTTGGAATAGAGATCCTGAACAGCAGTATACATTGGAATACTGATCCTAAACAGTAGTGTCAATTGGAATAGAGATCCTGAACAGCAGTTTCCATTGGAATAGAGATCCTGAACAGCACTGTCCATTGTAAAAGAGATCCAGAACAGCAGTGTGCATTCGAATACAGAACCTGAACAGCAGTGTCCATTGGCATAGAGATCCTCAACAGCAGTGTACATTGGAATAGAGATACGGAACAGCAGTGCACATTGGAATAGAGATCCTGATCAGCGGTATCCAATGGAATTGAGATGCTGAACAGCAGTATACATTGGAATACTGATCCTAAACAGCAGTGTCCATTGGCATAGAGATCCTCAACAGCAGTGTCCATTGGAATAGAGGTCCAGAACAGCATTGTCCATTGGAGTAGAGATCCTGAGCAGCATTGTCATTGGAATATAGTTCCTGAACAGCAGTGTCCATTGGAATAGAGGACCTGAACAGCAGTTTCCATTTGAATATAGTTCCTGTGCAACAGTGTGCATAGGAATAGAGATTCTGAAGAGCAGCTTGCATTGGAATAGAAATCCTGAACATCAGCGTCCATTGGAATAGTGATCCTGAACAACAGTGTGCATTGGAAATGAGATCCTGAACAGCAGTGTCTTATTGGAATAGAGATCATGAACAGCAGTTTGCATTGGAATAGAGATCCTGAACAGCGGTGTCCATTGGAATAGAGATCCAAAACAGCAGTGTGCATTGGAATACAGAACCTGAACAGCAGTGTTTATTGGCACAGAGATCCTCAACAGCAGTGGCCATTGGAATAGAGATCCAGAGCAGCAGTTTGCATTGGAATAGAGATCCTGATCTGCGGTGTCCATTTGAATATAGTTCCTGTACAACCATGTGCATAGGAATAGAGATTCCGAAGAGCAGCTTGCATTGGAATAGAGTTACTGAACATCAGTGTCCATTGGAATAGTGATCCTGAACAACAGTGTCCATTGGATTAGAGCTCCTAATCAGCAGCGTCCTTTGAATACAGATCCGGACCAGCAGCGCACTTTGGAATAAAGATCCTGAATAGCAGTTTGCATTGGAATAGAGATCCTGATCTGCGGTGTCCATTGGAATAGAGAATTTGAACAGCAGTGTGCTTTGCAATACAGCTCTTGAACTGCAGTATTCATTGCAAAAGTGATCCTGAACAGCACTGTCAATTGGAATAGAGAACTTGAACACCAGTGTGCTTTGCAATACAGCTCTTGAGCGGCAATGTTCATTGCAAAAATGATCCTGAACAGCACTGTCAATTGGAATACAGATCCAGAACAGCAGTGTGCATTGGAATACATATCCAGAACAGCAGTGTCCATTGGCATAGAGCTCCTGAGCAGCAGCGTCAATTGGAATAGAGATCCTGAACAGCGGTGTCAATTGGAATAGAGAACTTGAACAGCAGTGTGCTTTGCAATACAGCTCTTGAGCGGCAATGTTCATTGCAATAGTGATCCTGAACAGCACTGTTCATTGGAATAGTGATCGTGAACAGCAGTGTCCATTGGAATAGAGATCCTGAACAACAGTGTACATTGGATTAGAGATCCTAATAAGCAGCGTCCTTTGGAATACAGATCCGGACCAGCAGCGGACTTTGGAATAGAGATCCTGAACAGCAGTATACATTGGAATACTGATCCTAAGCAGCAGTGTCCATTGGAATAGAGATCCTGAGCAACAGTGTGCATTGGAAATGAGATCCTGAACGGCAGTTTACATTGGAATAGAGATCTTGAACAGCAGTGTGCATTGGAAATGAGATCCTGAACAGCAGTGTCCATTGGATTAGAGCTCCTAATCAGCAGCGTCCTTTGGAATACAGATCCGGACCAGCAGCGCACTTTGGAATAGAGATCCTGAATAGCAGTTTGCATTGGAATAGAGATCCTGATATGCGGTGTCCATTGGAATAGAGAACTTGAACAGCAGTGTGCTTTGCAATTCAGCTCTTGAACTGCAGTATTCATTGCAAAAGTGATCCTGAACAGCACTGTCAATTGGAATAGAGATCCAGAACAGCTGTGTGCATTGGAATACAGAACCTGAACAGCAGTGTCCATTGGCATAGAGTTCCTGAACAGCAATATCCATTGGAGCAGAGATCCTGAATAGCAATGTCCATTAGAGTAGAGCTCCTGAGCAGCAGCGTCAATTGGAATAGAGATCCTGAACAGCGGTGTCAATTGGAATAGAGAACTTGAACAGCAGTATGCTTTGCAATACAGCTCTTGAGCGGCAATGTTCATTGCAATAGTGATCCTGAACAGCACTGTCCATTGGAATAGTGATCGTGAATAGCAGTGTCCATTGGAATAGAGATCCTGAACAACAGTGTACATTGGATTAGAGATCCTAATAAGCAGCGTCCTTTGGAATACAGATCCGGACCAGCAGCACACTTTGGAATAGAGATCCTGAACAGCAGAACACATTGGAATACTGATCCTGAACAGCAGTTTACATTGGAATAGAGATCTTGAACAGCAGTGTGCATTGGAAATGAGATCCTGAACAGCAGTTTACATTGGAATAGAGATCATGAACAGCAGTAAACATTTTAGAATTGAGATCCTTAACTGCAGTGTCCATTGGCATACAGATACTGAACAGCAGTTTCCATTGGATTAGAGATCCTAATCAGCAGCGTCCTTTGGAATACAGATCTGGGCCAACAGCACGCTTTGGAATAGAGATTCTGAACAGCGGTGTCCATTGGAGTAGAGATCCTGAACAGCAGTGTCCATTTGAATATAGTTCCTGCACAACAGTGTGCATAGGAATAGACATTCCGAAAAGCAGCTTGCATTGGAATAGAGATCCTGAACATCAGTGTCCATTGGAATAGAGATCCTGAACAACAGTGTACATTGGATTAGAGATCCTAATAAGCAGCGTCCTTTGGAATACAGATCCGGACCAGCAGCGGACTTTGGAATAGAGATCCTGAACAGCAGTATACATTGGAATACTGATCCTAAGCAGCAGTGTCCATTGGAATAGAGATCCTGAGCAACAGTGTGCATTGGAAATGAGATCCTGAACGGCAGTTTACATTGGAATAGAGATCTTGAACAGCAGTGTGCATTGGAAATGAGATCCTGAACAGCAGTGTCCATTGGATTAGAGCTCCGAATCAGCAGCGTCCTTTGGAATACAGATCCGGACCAGCAGCGCACTTTGGAATAGAGATCCTAAATAGCAGTTTGCATTGGAATAGAGATCCTGATATGCGGTGTCCATTGGAATAGAGAACTTGAACAGCAGTGTGCTTTGCAATTCAGCTCTTGAACTGCAGTATTCATTGCAAAAGTGATCCTGAACAGCACTGTCAATTGGAATAGAGATCCAGAACAGCTGTGTGCATTGGAATACAGAACCTGAACAGCAGTGTCCATTGGCATAGAGTTCCTGAACAGCAATATCCATTGGAGCAGAGATCCTGAATAGCAATGTCCATTAGAGTAGAGCTCCTGAGCAGCAGCGTCAATTGGAATAGAGATCCTGAACAGCGGTGTCAATTGGAATAGAGAACTTGAACAGCAGTATGCTTTGCAATACAGCTCTTGAGCGGCAATGTTCATTGCAATAGTGATCCTGAACAGCACTGTCCATTGGAATAGTGATCGTGAATAGCAGTGTCCATTGGAATAGAGATCCTGAACAACAGTGTACATTGGATTAGAGATCCTAATAAGCAGCGTCCTTTGGAATACAGATCCGGACCAGCAGCACACTTTGGAATAGAGATCCTGAACAGCAGAACACATTGGAATACTGATCCTGAACAGCAGTTTACATTGGAATAGAGATCTTGAACAGCAGTGTGCATTGGAAATGAGATCCTGAACAGCAGTTTACATTGGAATAGAGATCATGAACAGCAGTAAACATTTTAGAATTGAGATCCTTAACTGCAGTGTCCATTGGCATACAGATACTGAACAGCAGTTTCCATTGGATTAGAGATCCTAATCAGCAGCGTCCTTTGGAATACAGATCTGGGCCAACAGCACGCTTTGGAATAGAGATTCTGAACAGCGGTGTCCATTGGAGTAGAGATCCTGAACAGCAGTGTCCATTTGAATATAGTTCCTGCACAACAGTGTGCATAGGAATAGAGATTCCGAAAAACAGCTTGCATTGGAATAGAGATCCTGAACATCAGTGTCCATTGGAATAGTGATCCAGAACAACAGTGTACATTGGATTAGAGATCCTAATCAGCAGCGTCCTTTGGAATACAGATCCAGACCAGCAGCGCACTTTGGAATAGAGATCTTGAACAGCAGTGTCTATGGGAATTGAGATCCTGAACAGCAGTATACATTGGAATACTATTCCTAAACAGCAGTGTCCATTGGAATAGAGATCCTGAACAGCAGTGTCCATTGGAATAGTGATCCTGAACAACAGTGTACATTGGATTAGAGATTCTAATCAGCAGCGTCCTTTGGAATACAGATCCGGACCAGCAGCACACTTTGGAATAGAGATCCTGAACAGCAGTGTCTATGGGAATTGAGATCCTGAACAGCAGTATACATTGGAAACTATTCCTAAACAGCAGTGTCCATTGGAATAGAGATCTTGAATAGCAGTTTGCATTGGAATAGAGATCCTGATCTGCAGTGTCCATTGGAATAGAGAACTTGAACAGCAGTGTGCTTTGCAATACAACACTTGAACTGCAGTGTTCATTGCAAAAGTGATCCTGAACAGCACTGTCCATTTGAACAGAGATCCAGAACACAGTGTGCATTGGAATACAGAACCTGAACAGCAGTGTCCATTGGCATAGAGATCCTCAACAGCAGTTTACATTGGAATAGAGATCCTGAACAGCAGTGTCCATTGGAATAGAGTTCCTGAACAGCAATGTCCATTGGAGTAGAGGTCCTGAATAGCAATGTCCATTACAGTAGAGCTCCTGAGCAGCAGCGTCAATTGGAATAGAGACCCTGAGCAGCCGTGACTATTGGAATAGAGATCCTGAACAGCGGTGTCAATTGGAATAGAGAACTTGAACAGCAGTGTGCTTTGCAATACAGCTCTTGAGCGGCATTGTTCATTGCAATAGTGATCCTGAACAGCACTGTCCATTGGATTAGAGATCAAGAACAGCAGTGTGCATTAGAATACAGAACCTGAACAGCAGTGTCTATTAGCACAGAGATCCTCAACAGCAGTGGCCATTGGAATACAGATCCAGAACAGCAGTGTCCATTGGAATCGAGATCCTGAACAGCAGTACACGTTGGAATACTGATCCTAAACAGCAGTTTACATTGGAATAGAGATCTTGAACAGCAGTGTGCATTGGAAATGAGATCCTGAACAGCAGTTTATATTGGAATAGAGATCCAGAACTGCAGTGACCATTGGCATAGAGATCCTGAAAAAGACTGTGCATTGGAATTGAGATCCTGAACAGCAGTGTCTTATTGTAATAGAGATCATGAACAGCAGTTTCCATTGGAATAGAGATCTTGAACAGCGGTGTCCATTGGAATAGAGATCCAGAACAGCAGTGTGCATTGGAATACAGAACCTGAACAGCAGTGTTTATTGGCACAGAGACCCTCAACAGCAGTGGCCATTGGAATAGAGATCCAGAGCAGCAGTGTCCATTGGATTTGAGATCCTGAACAGCAGTACACATTGGAATACTGATCCTAAATTGCAGTGTCCATTGGAATAGAGATCCTGAACAACAGTGTGCATTGGTAATGAGATCCTGAACAGCAGTTTACATTGGAATAGAGATCTTGAACAGCAGTGTGCATTGGAAATGAGATCCTGAACAGCAGTTTACATTGGAATAGAGATCATGAACAGCAGTAAACATTGGAATTGAGATCCTGAACTGCAGTGTCCACTGGCATACAGATACTGAACAGCAGCTTCCATTGGATTAGAGTTCCTAATCAGCAGCGTCCTTTGGAATACAGATCTGGGCCAACAGCACGCTTTGGAATAGAGATTCTGAACAGCAGTGTGCATTGCAATGGAGATCCTGAACAGTGGTGTCCATTGGAATAGAGATCCTGAACAGCAGTGTCCATTTGAATATAGTTCCTGTACAACAGTGTGCATAGGAATAGAGATTCCGAAGAGCAGCTTGCATTGGAATAGAGATCCTGAACATCAGTGTCCATTGGAATAGTGATCCTGAACAACAGTGTACATTGGATTAGAGATTCTAATCAGCAGCGTCCTTTGGAATACAGATCCGGACCAGCAGCGCACTTTGGAATAGAGATCCTGAACAGCAGTGTCTATGGGAATTGAGATCCTGAACAGCAGTATACATGGGAAACTATTCCTAAACAGCAGTGTCCATTGGAATAGAGATCTTGAATAGCAGTTTGCATTGGAATAGAGATCCTGATCTGCGGTGTCCATTGGAATAGAGAACTTGAACAGCAGTGTACTTTGCAATACAACACTTGAACTGCAGTGTTCATTGCAAAAGTGATCCTGAACAGCACTGTCAATTGGAATAGAGTTCCAGAACAGCAGTGTGCATTGGAATACAGAACCTGAACAGCAGTGTCCATTGGCATAGAGATCCTCAACAGCAGTTTACATTGGAATAGAGATCCTGAACAGCAATGTCCATTGGAGTAGAGATCCTGAATAGCAATGTCCATTAGAGTAGAGCTTTTGAGCAGCAGCGTCAATTGGAATAGAGATCCTGAGCAGCCGTGACTATTGGAATAGAGAACTTGAACAGCGGTATGCTTTGCAATACAGCTCTTGAGTGGCATTGTTCATTGCAATAGTGATCCTGAACAGCACTGTCCATTGGAATAGTGATCGTGAACAGCAGTGTCCATTGGAATAGAGATCCTGAACAGCAGTACACATTGGAATACTGATCCTAAACAGCAGAGTCCATTAGAATAGAGATCCTGAGCAACAGTGTGCATTGGAAATGAGATCCCGAACAGCAGTTTACATTGGAATAGAGACCTTGAACAGCAGTGTGCATTGGAAATGAGATCCTGAACAGCAGTTTATATTGGAATAGAGATCCAGAACTGCAGTGACCATTGGCATAGAGATCCTGAAAAAGACTGTGCATTGGAATTGAGATCCAGAACAGCAGTGTCTTATTGGAATAGAGATCATGAACAGCAGTTTGCATTGGAATAGAGATCCTGAACAGCGGTGTCCATTGGAATAGAGATCCAAAACAGCAGTGTGCATTGGAATACAGAACCTGAACAGCAGTGTTTATTGGCACAGAGATCCTCAACAGCAGTGGCCATTGGAATAGAGATCCAGAGCAGCAGTTTGCATTGGAATAGAGATCCTGATCTGCGGTGTCCATTTGAATATAGTTCCTGTACAACAGTGTGCATAGGAGTAGAGATTCCAAAGAGCAGTTTGCATTGGAATAGAGATCCTGAACATCAGTGTCCATTGGAATAGTGATCCTGAACAACAGTGTACATTGGATTAGAGATCCTAATCAGCAGCGTCCTTTGGAATACAGATCCGGACCAGCAGCGCTCTTTGGAATAGAGATCCAGAGCAGCAGTGTCCATTGGATTTGACATCCTGAACAGCAGTACACATTGGAATACTGATCCTAAATAGCAGTGTCCATTGGAATAGACATCCTGAATAACAGTGTGCATTGGAAATGAGATCCTGAACAGCAGTTTACATTGGAATAGAGATCTTGAACAGCAGTGTGCATTGGAAATGAGATCCTGAACAGCAGTAAACACTGGAATACTGATCCTAAACAGCAGTGTCCATTGGATTAGAGATCCTAATCAGCAGTGTACTTTGGAATACAGATCTGGACCAGCAGCGTGCTTTGGAATAGAGATCCTGAACAGCAGTGTGCAAGGGAATAGAGATCCTGAACTGCAGTGTGCATTGGAATAGAGATCCAGAACAGCAGTGTGCATTGGAATACTGAACCTGAACAGCAGTGCCTATTGGCATACAGATCCTCAACAGCAGTGTCCATTGGAATAGAGGTCCAGAACAGCAGTGTGCATTGGAATACAGAACCTGAACAGCAGAGTCCATTGGAATAGAGATCCTGAACAGCAGTGTCCATTGGATTAGAGATCCAGAACAGCAGTGTGCATTGGAATACTGAACCTGAACAGCAGTGCCTATTGGCATACAGATCCTCAACAGCAGTGTCCATTGGAATAGAGGTCCAGAACAGCAGTGTGCATTGGAATACAGAACCTGAACAGCAGAGTCCATTGGAATAGAGATCCTGAACAGCAGTGTCCATTGGATTAGAGATCCTAATCAGCAGCTTCCTTTGGAATACAGATCTGGACCAGCAGCACGCCTTGGAATAGAGATTCTGAACAGCAGTCTGCATTGGAATGGAGATCCTGAGCAGCTGTGTCTATTGGAATAGAGATCCTGAACTTCAGTGTCCATTGGAATAGTGATCCTAAACAGCAGTGTCCATTGGAATAGAGATCCTGAACAACAGTGTACATTGGATTAGAGATCCTAATCAGCAGCGTCCTTTGGAATACAGATCTGGACCAGCAGCGCACTTTGGAATAGAGATCCTGAACAGCAGTTTGCATTGGAATAGAGATCCTGAACAGAACTGTCCATTGGAATACAGATCCAGAACAGCAGTGTGCATTCGAATACAGAACCTGAACAGCAGAGTCCATTGGCATGGAGATTATCAACTGCAGTGTCCATTTGAATATAGTTCCTGTACAACAGTGTGCATAGGAATAGAGATTCCGAAGAGCAGCTTGCATTGGAATAGAGATCCTGAACATCAGTGTCCATTGGAATAGTGATCCTGAACAACAATGTACATTGAATTAGAGATCCTAATCAGCAGCGTCCTTTGGAATACAGATCCAGACCAGCAGCGCACTTTGGAATAGAGATCCTGAACAGCAGTTTCTATGGGAATTGAGACCCTGAACAGCAGTATACATTGGAATACTATTCCTAAACAGCAGTGTCCATTGGAATAGAGATACTGAACAGCAGTTTGCATTGGAATAGAGATCCTGATCTGCGGTGTCCATTGGAATAGAGAACTTGAACAGCAGTGTGCTTTGCAATACAGCTCTGGAACTTCAGTGTTCATTGCAAAAACGATCCTGAACAGCACCGTCCATTGGATAGAGATCCAGAACCGCAGTGTGCATTGGAATACAGAACCTGAACAGCAGTGTTTATTGGCACAGAGATCCTCAACAGCAGTGGCCATTGGAATAGAGATCCAGAGCAGCAGTGTCCATTGGATTTGAGATCCTGAACAGCAGTACACATTGGAATACTGATCCTAAACAGCAGTGTACATTGGAATAGAGATCCTGAACAACAGTGTGCATTGGAAATGAGATCCTGAACAGCAGCTTACATTGGAATAGATGTCCAGAACAGCAGTGTGTATTGGAATACAGAACCTGAACAGCAGAGTCCATTGGAATAGAGATCCTGAACAGCAGTGTCCATTGGAATAGAGATCCTAATCAGCAGCTTCCTTTGGAATACAGATCTGGACCAACAGCACGCTTTGGAATAGAGATTCTGAACAGCAGTCTGCATTGGAATGGAGATCCTGAGCAGCAGTGTCCAATGGAATAGAGATCCTGAACATCAGTGTCCATTGGAATAGTGATCCTGAACAGCAGTGTCCATTGGAATAGAGATCCTGAACAACAGTGTACATTGGATTGGAGATCCTAATCAGCAGCGTCCTTTGGAATACAGATCTGGGCCAACAGCACGCTTTGGAATAGAGATTCTGAACAGCAGTGTGCATTGGAATGGAGATCCTGAACAGCAGTGTCCATTGGAATAGAGATCCTGAACAGCAGTGTCCATTTGAATATAGTTCCTGTACAACCATGTGCATAGGAATAGAGATTCCGAAGAGCAGCTTGCATTGGAATAGAGATCCTGAACATCAGTGTCCATTGGAATAGTGATCCTGAACAACAGTGTACATTGGATTAGAGATCCTAATCAGCAGCGTCCTTTGGAATACAGATCCGGACCAGCAGCGCTCTTTGGAATAGAGATCCAGAGCAGCAGTGTCCATTGGATTTGACATCCTGAACAGCAGTACACATTGGAATACTGATCCTAAATAGCAGTGTCCTTTGGAATAGACATCCTGAATAACAGTGTGCATTGGAAATGAGATCCTGAACAGCAGTTTACATTGGAATAGAGATCTTGAACAGCAGTGTGCATTGGAAATGAGATCCTGAACAGCAGTAAACACTGGAATACTGATCCTAAAGAGCAGTGTCCATTGGATTAGAGATCCTAATCAGCAGTGTACTTTGGAATACAGATCTGGACCAGCAGCGTGCTTTGGAATAGAGATCCTGAACAGCAGTGTGCAAGGGAATAGAGATCCTGAACTGCAGTGTGCATTGGAATAGAGATCCAGAACAGCAGTGTGCATTGGAATACTGAACCTGAACAGCAGTGCCTATTGGCATACAGATCCTCAACAGCAGTGTCCATTGGAATAGAGGTCCAGAACAGCAGTGTGCATTGGAATACAGAACCTGAACAGCAGAGTCCATTGGAACAGAGATCCTGAACAGCAGTGTCCATTGGATTAGAGATCCAGAACAGCAGTGTGCATTGGAATACTGAACCTGAACAGCAGTGCCTATTGGCATACAGATCCTCAACAGCAGTGTCCATTGGAATAGAGGTCCAGAACAGCAGTGTGCATTGGAATACAGAACCTGAACAGCAGAGTCCATTGGAATAGAGATCCTGAACAGCAGTGTCCATTGGATTAGAGATCCTAATCAGCAGCTTCCTTTGGAATACAGATCTGGACCAGCAGCACGCCTTGGAATAGAGATTCTGAACAGCAGTCTGCATTGGAATGGAGATCCTGAGCAGCTGTGTCTATTGGAATAGAGATCCTGAACTTCAGTGTCCATTGGAATAGTGATCCTAAACAGCAGTGTCCATTGGAATAGAGATCCTGAACAACAGTGTACATTGGATTAGAGATCCTAATCAGCAGCGTCCTTTGGAATACAGATCTGGACCAGCAGCGCACTTTGGAATAGAGATCCTGAACAGCAGTTTGCATTGGAATAGAGATCCTGAACAGCACTGTCCATTGGAATACAGATCCAGAACAGCAGTGTGCATTCGAATACAGAACCTGAACAGCAGAGTCCATTGGCATGGAGATTATCAACTGCAGTGTCCATTTGAATATAGTTCCTGTACAACAGTGTGCATAGGAATAGAGATTCCGAAGAGCAGCTTGCATTGGAATAGAGATCCTGAACATCAGTGTCCATTGGAATAGTGATCCTGAACAACAATGTACATTGAATTAGAGATCCTAATCAGCAGTGTCCTTTGGAATACAGATCCAGACCAGCAGCGCACTTTGGAATAGAGATCCTGAACAGCAGCGTCTATGGGAATTGAGACCCTGAACAGCAGTATACATTGGAATACTATTCCTAAACAGCAGTGTCCATTGGAATAGAGATCCTGAACAGCAGTTTGCATTGGAATAGAGATCCTGATCTGCGGTGTCCATTGGAATAGAGAACTTGAACAGCAGTGTGCTTTGCAATACAGCTCTGGAACTTCAGTGTTCATTGCAAAAACGATCCTGAACAGCACTGTCCATTGGATAGAGATCCAGAACCGCAGTGTGCATTGGAATACAGAACCTGAACAGCAGTGTTTATTGGCACAGAGATCCACAACAGCAGTGGCCATTGGAATAGAGATCCAGAGCAGCAGTGTCCATTGGATTTGAGATCCTGAACAGCAGTACACATTGGAATACTGATCCTAAACAGCAGTGTCCATTGGAATAGAGATCCTGAACAACAGTGTGCATTGGAAATGAGATCCTGAACAGCAGCTTACATTGGAATAGATGTCCAGAACAGCAGTGTGTATTGGAATACAGAACCTGAACAACAGAGTCCATTGGAATAGAGATCCTGAACAGCAGTGTCCATTGGAATAGAGATCCTAATCAGCAGCTTCCTTTGGAATACAGATCTGGACCAACAGCACGCTTTGGAATAGAGATTCTGAACAGCAGTCTGCATTGGAATGGAGATCCTGAGCAGCAGTGTCCAATGGAATAGAGATCCTGAACATCAGTGTCCATTGGAATAGTGATCCTGAACAGCAGTGTCCATTGGAATAGAGATCCTGAACAACAGTGTACATTGGATTAGAGATCCTAATCAGCAGCGTCCTTTGGAATACAGATCTGGGCCAACAGCACGCTTTGGAATAGAGATTCTGAACAGCAGTGTGCATTGGAATGGAGATCCTGAACAGCAGTGTCCATTGGAATAGAGATCCTGAACAGCAGTGTCCATTTGAATATAGTTCCTGTACAACCATGTGCATAGGAATAGAGATTCCGAAGAGCAGCTTGCATTGGAATAGAGATCCTGAACATCAGTGTCCATTGGAATAGCGATCCTGAACAACAGTGTACATTGGATTAGAGCTCCTAATCAGCAGCGTCCTTTGGAATACAGATCCGGACCAGCAGCGCACTTTGGAATAGAGATCCTGATCTGCGGTGTCCATTGGAATAGAGAATTTGAACAGCAGTGTGCTTTGCAATTCAGCTCTTGAACTGCAGTGTTCATTGCAAAAGTGATCCTGAACAGCACTGTCCATTGGAATAGAGATCCAGAACAGCAGTGTGCATTGGAAAACAGAACCTGAACAGCAGTGTCCATTGGCATAGAGTTCCTGAACAGCAGTGTCATTGGAATAGTGATCCTGAGCAACAGTGCGCATTGGAATAGATATCTTGAACAACAATGTCCATTGGAGTAGTGATCCTGAAATGCACTGTCCATTGGAATAGAGGTCCGGAGCAGGAATGTGCATTGGAATAGAGATCCTGAACAGCAGTGTCCATTGGAATAGAGATCCTGAACAGCAGCGTCCATTGGAATAGAGATCCAGAACAACAGTGTGCATTAGATTAGCGATCCTGATCAGCAGCGTCCTTTGGAATAGAGATACGGAACAGCAGTGTTCTTTGGAATAGAGATCCTGAACAGCAGTGTCCATTAGAATACAGATCCTGATCAGCAGTGTCCATTGGAATAATGATACTCAACAGCAGTGTCGATTGGAATAGAGATTCTGAACAGAACTATCTATTGGAATAGTGATCCTCAACAGGAGTGTCCATTGCAGTAAACATTCTGAACAGCTGTGTGCATTGGAATACAGATCCTGAACTACAGTGTCTATTGGAATAGAGATCCTGAACATCAGTGTCCATTGGAATACTGATCCTGAACAGCAGTGTCCATTGGAATAGAGATCCTGAACAACAGTGTACATTAGATTAGAGATCCTGATCAGCAGCGTCCTTTGGAATAGAGATACGGAGCAGCAGTATTCTTTGGAATAGAGATCCTGAACAGCAGTGTCCATTAGAACAGAGATCCGGATCGCAGAGTCCAATGGGATAGAGATGCTGAACAACAGTGTGTATTGGAATAGATATCCTGAACAGCAATGTCCATTGGAATAGAGATCCTGAAAAGCTGTGTCCATTGGAATAGAGATCGTGAACAGCAGTATGCATTGCAATAGAGATCCTGAACAGCAGCGTCCATTGGAATAAATATCCTGAACTACAGGGTCCATTGGAATAGAGATACTGAACAGCAATGTGCAATGGAATAGAGATCCTGAACAACATGGTCCATCTGAATTGAGATCCGGAAAAGCGGAGTCCATTGGAGTAGTGGTCCTGAAAATCAGTATCCATCAGAATAGAGGTCCTGAGCAGGAACGTCCATTGGAATAGCGATCCTGAACAGCACTGTCCACTGGAATAGAGATCCTGAACAGCAGTGTCCATTCGACTAGACATCCGGAGCAGCAGTTTGCATTGGAATAGAGATCCTCAACTTTAGTGTTCCTGAGAATAGAGATCCTGAACAGCAGTGTCCATTGGAATAGTGTTACTGTACAGCAGTGTCCATTTGAATAGAGATACGGAACAGCAGTGTCATTGGAATAGTGATCCTGAGCAACAGTGCGCATTGGAATAGATATCTTGAACAACAGTGACCATTGGAATCGAGATCCTGAACAGCAGGGTCCATTGAAATTGCGATCCTGCACAGCACGGTCTATTGGATTAGAGATCCTGAAGAGCAGTGTCCATTGGAATAGAGATCCTGAACAGCAGTGTCCATTCGACTAGACACCCTGAACAGCAGTTTGCATTGGAATAGGGATCCTCAATTGTAGTGTTCCTGAGAATAGAGATCCTGACAGCAGTGTCCATTGAAATAGTGATACTGTTATGCAGTGTCCATTGGAATAGAGATACGGAACAGCAATGTTCATTGGATTAGAGATCCTGAAAAGCTGTGTCCGTTGGAATGCAGATCCTCAACAGCAGTGTCCATTGGAATAGAGATCCAGCACAGCAGTTTTCATTGGAATAGTGATCCTGTACAACAGTGTAGATTGGATTAGAGATCCTAATCATCAGCCTCATTTGGAATATTGATCCGGAACAGCAGTGCGCTTTGGAATAGAGATCCTGAACAGCAATGTCCATTGGAATTGAGATCATGAACAGCAGATTCCATTGGAATAGAGATCCTGAACAGCAATGTCCATTAGAGTAGAGCTCCTGTTCAGCAGTGTCAATTGGAATAGACATCCTGAAGCGCAATGTCCATTGGAATACTGATCCTGAACGGCAGTATACATTGGAATACTGATCCTAAACAGCAATATATATTGGAATAGTGATCCTTAGAAGCAGTGTGCTTTGCAATATAGTTCTTGAACCGCAATGTTCATTGGAAAAGCGATCCTGAACAGCAGTGTCCATTGGAATTGAGATCCTGACAGCAGTTTCCATTGGAATTGAGATCCTAAACAGCAATATCTATTGGATAGTTATTCTTAAAGGCAGTGTCCATTGGAATAGAGCTCCTGAACATCAGTGTCGATTGCAATGCTGAACCAGAACAGCGGTGTCCTTTGGAATAGAGATCGAGCACAGCAGTGTCCATTGGAATACTGATCCTGAAACAGCAGTATACATTGGAATACTGATCCTAATCAGCAGTGTCCATTGGAATAGAAATCCTGAACAGCAGTGTCCATTCCAATAGAGATCCTGAACATCAGAGTCCATTGGAATAGAGATCCTGAACAGCACTGTCTATTGGAATGGAAATACAGAACAAAAATGTCCATTGATATAGAGATCCAGAACAACAGGGGCCATTGGAAAAGAGATCCTGAACAGCAGTGTCCAGTACAACAGAGACCCTGAACTGTAGGGCCCATTGGAATAGAGATTCTGAACAACAGTGTGCATTGGAATAGATATCCTGAACAGCAATGTCCATTGAAATAGAGATCCTGAAATGCTGTGTCCATTGGAATAGAGATCCTGAACAGCAGTGCCATTCGAATAGAAATCCTGAACAGCAGAGTCTATTGCAATAGAGATCATGAACAGCAGTGACCATTCGAATAGAGATCCTGAACAACAGTGTGCCATGGAATAGAGATGCTGAACAGATGTGTCCATTGGAATAGAGATCTAAACAGCAGTTTGCATTGGACTGGAGTTCCTGAACAGCAGTGAACATTGGAATACAGATCTTGAACAGCAGTGTGATTTGTAATACAGCTCTTGAACAGCAGTGTTCATTGAAACAGTGATCCTGAACAGCACTGTCCATTGGAGTTGTAATCCTGAACAGCTGTGTCCATTGAAATAGAGAACCCGATTAGCAGTTTCCATTGGAATAGAGATCCTAAACAGAAATATCTATTGGAATAGTGATCCTCAACAGGAGTGTCCATTGAAAGAGACATTCTGAACAGCTGTGTGTAATGGAATAGAGATCCTAAACAGCAGTGTCCATTGGAACAGAGATCCTGAACAGCACTGTCCATTGGAAAGGAAATACAGAAAAACAATCCCATTGGAATAGAGATCCAGAACAACAGTGTACATCAGATTAGAGATCCTGAACAGCAGCATCCATTGGAATAGAGATACGGAACAGCAGTGTGCTTTGGAATAGAGATCCTGACCTGCAGTGTCCATTGGAATAGAGATCCTGAACAGCATTCTCATTGGAATAGTGATCCTGAGCAACAGTGCGCATTGGAATAGATATCTTGAACAACAATGTCCATTGGAATAGAGATCCTGAAATGCTGTGTCAGTTGGAATAGAGATCCTTAACAGCAGTGTCCATTGGAATAGAGATCGCGAACAGCATGTGCATTGCAATGGAGAACCTGAACAGCAGCGTCCATTGGAATACAGATCCTGAACTACAGTGTCCATTGGAATAGAGATACTGAACAGCAATGCCCAATGGAATAGAGATCCTGAACAACATGGTCCATCAGAATTGAGATCCTGAACAGCAGTGTCCATTGGAGTAGTGATCCTGAAAATCAGTGTCCATCGGAATAGAGGTCCTGAGCAGGAACGTCCATTGGAATAGCGATCCTGAACAGCACTGTCCATTGGAATAGAGATCCTGAACAGTAGTGTCCATTCGACTAGACATCCGGAACAGCAGTTTGCATTGGAATAGAGATCCTCAACTGTAGTGTTCCTGAGAATAGAGATCCTGAACAGCAGTGTCCATTGGAATAGTGATACTGTACAGCAGTGTCCATTGGAATAGAGATACGGAAAAGCAATGTCCATTGGAATAGTGATCCTGAAAAGCTGTGTCCGTTGGAATAGAGATCCTTAACAGCAGTGTCCATTGGAATAGAGATCCTGAACCGCAGTGTCCATTCCAATAGCGATCGTGAACAGCTTATTCCATTGGAATAGAGATCCTGAACAGCACTGTCCATCGGAGTAGAAATACAGAACAACAATGCCCACTAATATACAGATCCAGAACAACAGGGGCTTTTGGAAAAGAGATCCTGAACAGCAGTGTCCATTGGAATAGAGATACGGAACAGCAGTGTTCTTTGGAATAGAGATTATGAACAGCAGTGTCCAATACAACAGAGACCCTGGACAGCAGTGTCCATTGGAATAGAGATCCTGAACAACAGTGTGCATTGGAATAGGTATCCTGAACAGCAATGTCCATTGGAATAGAGATTCTGAAATGATGTGTCCGTTGGATTAGAGATCCTGAACAGCAGTGTCCATTCGAATAGAAATCCTGAACAGCAGAGTCTATTGCAATAGAGATCCTGAACATCAAAGTCCATTGGAATAGAGATACTGAGCACAGTGTCCATTGGAATCGAGATCCTGAACAGCAGTGTCCATTGGAGTATTGATCCTGAAATGCAGTGTTCATTGGAATAGAGGTCCGGAGCAGGAATGTCCATTGGAATAGCGATCCTGAACAGCACTGTCCATTGGAATGGAGATCCTGAACAGCAGTGTCCATTGGAATAGAGATCCTGAACAGCAGCATCCATTGGAATACAGATACGGAACAGCAGTGTGCTTTGGAATAGAGATCCTGAACAGCAGTGTCCATTGGAATAGAGACCCTGAACAGCAGTGTCCATTGACAGAGAGATCCAGAGCAACAGGGACCATTGGAAAAGAGATCCTGAACAGCACTGTTCATTGGAATAGAAATACAGAACAACAATGTCCATTGGAACAGGGATTGTAAACAACAGTGTGCATTAGATTAGAGATCCTAATCAGCAGTGTTCATTCAAATAGAGATGCGCAACAGCAGTGTGCTTTGCAACAGAGATCCTGAACAACAGTGCGCATTAGAATAGAGATGCTGAACAGCTGCGTCCATTGGAATAGAGATCTGAACAGCAGTTTGCATTGGACTGGAGTTCCTGAACAGCAGTGAACATTAGAATACAGATCTTCAACAGCAGTGTGATTTGTAATACAGCTCTTGGACAGCAGTGTTCATTGGAATAGTGACCCAGAACAGCAGAGTTCATTGGAGTTGTGATCCTGAACAGCTGTGTCCATTGGTATAGAGATCCTGTTTTGCAGTATCCATTGGAATCGAGATCCTAAACAGAAGTATCTATTGGAGTAGTGATCCTCAACAGGAGTGTCCATTGAAATAGGCATTCTGAACAGCTGTGTGCAATGGAATAGAGATACTGAACTGCAATGTCCATTGGAATAGAGATCCTGAACAGCACTGTCCATTGGAATAGAAATACAGAACAACAATGTCCATTGGAATAGGGATCCTGAACAACAGTGTACATTAGATTAAAGATCCTAATCAGCAGTGTTCATTCGAATAGAGGTCCGCACCAGCAGTGTGCTTTGCAACAGTGATCCTGAACAACAGTGTGCATTGGAATAGAGATCCTGAACAGAAGTGTCCAATTGGAATAGAGATGCTGAACAGCTGTGTCCATTGGAATAGAGATCGTGAACAGCAGTGTGCATTGCAATGGAGAACCTGAACAGCAGCGTCCATCGGAATTGAGATCCTGACCAGCGGTGTCCATTGCATAGTGATCCTGAAAATCAGTATCCATCGGAATAGAGGTTCTGAGCAGGAACGTCCATTGGAATAGCGATACTGAAGAGCACTGTCCATTGGAATAGAGATCCTGAACAGCAGTGTCCATTCGACTAGACATCCGGAACAGCAGTTTGCATTGGAATAGAGATCCTGAACTGCAGTGTCCATTCGAATAGAGATTCTGAACAGCAGTGTCATTGGAATAGTGATCCTGAGCAACAGTGCGCATTGGAATAGATATCTTGAACAACAGTGTCCATTGGAATAGAGATCCTGAAAAGCTGTGTCCATTGGAATAGTGATACTGTACAGCAGCGTCCATTGGAATAGAGATACGGAACAGCAATGTCCACTGGAATAGAGATCCTGAAAAGCTGTGTCCGTTGGAATACAGATCCTTAACAGCAGTGTCCATTGGAATAGAGATCCTGAACAGCAGTGTCCATTCCAATAGAGATCCTGAACAGCAGAGTCCATTGGAATAGAGATCCTGAACAGCACTGTCTATTGGAATGGAAATACAGAACAACAATGTCCATTGATATAGAGATCCAGAACAACAGGGGTCATTGGAAAAGCGATCCTGAACAGCACTGTCCAGTACAACAGAGACCCTGAACAACAATGTCCA
Source organism: Mobula birostris (assembly GCF_030028105.1). Classification (NCBI taxonomy): domain Eukaryota; kingdom Metazoa; phylum Chordata; class Chondrichthyes; order Myliobatiformes; family Myliobatidae; genus Mobula; species Mobula birostris. The sequence goes on from NC_092376.1 coordinate 96,730,405, forward strand.
TTGGAATAGAGATTCTGAACAACAGTGTGCATTGGAATAGATATCCTGAACAGCAATGTCCATTGAAATAGAGATTCTGAACAGCAGTGTCCATTTGAATAGAAATCCTGAACAGCAGAGTCTATTGCAATAGAGATCCTGAACAGCAGTGACCATTCCAATAGAGATCCTGAACAACAGTGTGCCATGGAATAGAGATGCTGAACAGATGTGTCCATTGGAATAGAGATCTGAACAGCAGTTTGCATTAGAATAGAGATCTGAAGAGCAGTGAACATTGGAATACAGATCTTGAACAGCAGTGTGATTTGTAATACAGCTCTTGAACAGCAGTGTTCATTGGAATAGTGATCCTGAACAGCAGAGTCATTGGAATAGTGATCCTGAGCAACAGTGTGCATGGAATAGATATCTTGAACAACAAGTTCCACTGGAATAGAGACCCTGAAAAGCTGTGTCCATTGGAATAGAGATCCTGAACAGTTGTGTCGATTGGAGTAGTAATCCTGAAATGCAGTGTCCATAAGAATAGAGGTCCGGAGCAGGAATGTACATTGGAATAACGATCCTGAACAGCACTGTTCATTGGAATAGAAAAACAGAAAAACAATGTCCATTGGAATAGATATCTTGAACAACAATGTCCATTGGAATAGAGATCCTGAAAAGCTGTGTCCGTTGGAATAGAGATCCTTAACAGCAGTGTCCATTGGAATAGAGATCCTGAACAGCAGTGTCCATTCCAATAGCGATCCTGAACAGCAGATTCCATTGGAATAGAGATCCTGAGCAGCACTGTCCATCGGAATAGAAATACAGAACAACAATGCCCACTAATATAGAGATCCAGAACAACAGGGGCTATTGGAAAAGAGATCCTGAAGAGCAGTGTCCATTGGAATAGAGATACGGAACAGCAATGTTCTTTGGAATAGAGATCCTGAACAACAGTGTGCATTGGAATAGATATGCTCAACAGCAATATCCATTGGAATAGAGATCCTGAAATGCTGTGTCCGTTGGAATACAGATCCTGAACAGTAGTGTCCATTCGAATAGAAATCCTGAACAGCAGAGTCTATTGCAATAGAGATCCGGAACAGCAAAGTCCATTGGAATAGATACTGAGCACAGTGTCCATTGGAATCAAGATCCTGAACAGCAGTGTCCATTGGAGTATTGATCCTGAAATGCAGTGTTCATTGGAATAGAGGTCCTGAGCAGGAATGTCCATTGGAATACCGATCCTGAACAGCACTGTCCATTGGAATAGAGATCCTGAACAGCAGTGTCCATTGGAATAGAGATCCTGAACAGCAGTGTCCATTGGAATAGAGATCCTGAACAGCATTGTCCATTCGACTAGACATCCTGAACAGCAGTTTACATTGGAATAGAGATCCTCAACTGTAGTGTTCCTGAGAATAGCGATCCTGAAAAGCAGTGTCCATTGAAATAGTGATACTATACAGCAGTGTCCATTGGAATAGAGATACAGAACAGCAGTGTGCTTTGGAATAGAGATCCTGAACTGCAGTGTCCATTGGAATAGAGATTCTGAACAGCAGTGTCATTGGAATAGTGATCCTGAGCAACAGTGCGCATTGGAATAGATATCTTGAACAACGGTGTCCATTGGAATAGAGATACTGAACAGCAGTGTCCATTGGAATAGAGATCCTGAACAGCATTGTCCATTTGACTAGACATCCGGAACAGCAGTTTGCATTGGAATAGAGATCCTCAACTTTAGTGTTCCTGAGAATAGAGATCCTGAACAGCAGTGTCCATTGGAATAGTGATACTATACAGCAGTGTCCATTGGAATAGAGATACGGAACAGCAGTGTGCTTTGGAATAGAGATCCTGAACTGCAGTGTCCATTGGAATAGAGATTCTGAACAGCTGTGTCATTGATATAGTGATCCTGAGTAACAGTGCGCATTGGAATAGATATCTTGAAGAACAGTGTCCATTGGAATCGAGATCCTGAACAGCAGGGTCCATTGAAATAGCGATTCTGCACAGCACTGTCCATTGGATTAGAGATCTTGAAGAGCAGTGTCCATTGGAATAGAGATACTAAACAGCAGTGTCCATTGGAATAGAGATCCTGAACAGCATTGTCCATTCGACTAGACATCCTGAACAGCAGTTTGCATTGGAATAGAGATCCTCAACTGTAGTGTTCCTGAGAATAGACATCCTGAACAGCAGTGTCCATTGGAATAGTGATACTGTACAGCAGTGTCCATTGGAATAGAGATACGGAACAGCAATGTCCATTCCAATAGAGATCCTGAACAGCAGAGTCCATTGGAATAGAGATCCTGAACAGCACTGTCTATTGGAATGGAAATACAGAACAACAATGTCCATTGATATAGAGATCCAGAACAACAGGGGCCATTGGAAAAGAGATCCTGAACAGCACTGTCCAGTACACCAGAGACCCTGAGCAACAATGTCCATTGGAATAGATATTCTGAACAACAGTGTGCATTGGAATAGATATCCTGAACAGCAATGTCCATTGAAATAGAGATTCTGAACAGCAGTGTCCATTTGAATAGAAATCCTGAACAGCAGAGTCTATTGCAATAGAGATCCTGAACAGCAGTGACCATTCGAATAGAGATCCTGAACAACAGTGTGCCATGGAATAGAGATGCTGAACAGATGTGTCCATTGGATAGAGATCTGAACAGCCGTTTGCATTGGACTGGAGTTCATGAACAGCAGTGAACATTGGAATACAGATCTTCAACGGCAGTGTGATTTGCAATACAGCTCTTGAACAGCAGTGTTCATTGGAATAGTGATCCTGAACAGCAGAGTCATTGGAATAGTGATCCTGAGCAACAGTGCGCATGGAATAGATATCTTGAACAACAAGTTCCATTGGAATGGAGATCCTGAAAAGCTGTGTCCATTGGAATAGAGATCCTGAACAGTTGTGTCGATTGGAGTAGTAATCCTGAAATGCAGTGTCCAATGGAATAGAGGTCCAGAGCAGGAATGTGCATGGAATAACGATCCTGAACAGCACTGTCCATTGGAATAGAAAAACAGAAAAACAATGTCCATTGGAATAGATATCTTGAACAACAATGTCCATTGGAATAGAGATCCTGAAAAGCTGTGTCCGTTGGAATAGAGATCCTGATTTGCAGTATCCATTGGAATCGAGATCCTAAACAGAAATATCTATTGGAGTAGTGATCCTCAACAGGAGTGTCCATTGAAATAGACATTCTGAACAGCTGTGTGCAATGGAATAGAGATCCTGAACTACAGTGTCCATTGGAATAGAGATCCTGAACAGCACTGTCCATTGGAATAGGGATGCTGAACAACAGTGTACATTAGATTAGAGATCCTAATCAGCAGTGTTCATTCAAATAGAGATGCGCAACAGCAGTGTGCTTTGCAACAGAGATCCTGAACAACAGTGCGCATTGGAATAGCAAAATCAACGGCAATGTCCATTAGAATAGAGATCCTGAACAGCAGTGACCATTCGAATAGAGATGCTGAACAGCTGCGTCCATTGGAATAGAGATCTGAACAGCAGTTTGCATTGGACTGGAGTTCCTGAACAGCAGTGAACATTAGAATACAGATCTTCAACAGCAGTGTGATTTGTAATACAGCTCTTGAACAGCAGTGTTCATTGGAATAGTGATCCTGAACAGCAGAGTTCATTGGAGTTGTGATCTTGAACAGCTGTGTCCATTGGAATAGAGATCCTGATTTGCAGAATCCATTGGAATCGAGATCCTAAACAGAAATATCTATTGGAGTAGTGATCCTCAACAGGAGTGTCCATTGAAATAGACATTCTGAACAGCTGTGTGCAATGGAATAGAGATCCTGAACTGCAGTGTCCATTGGAATAGAGATCCTGAACAGCACTGTCCATTGGAATAGAAATGCAGAACAACAATGTCCATTGGAATAGGGATGCTGAACAACAGTGTACATTAGATTAGAGATCCTAATCAGCAGTGTTCATTCGAATAGAGGTCCGCAACAGCAGTGTGCTTTGCAACAGAGATCCTGAACAACAGTGCGCATTGGAATAGCAAAATGAACGGCAATGCCCATTGGAATAATGATACTCAACAGCAGTGTCCATTGGAATAGAGATTCTGATCAGAACTATCTATTGGAATAGTGATCCTCGACAGGAGTGTCCATTGCAGTAGACATTCTGAACAGCTGTGTGCATTGGAATACAGATCCTGAACTACTGTGTCTATTGGAATAGAGATTCTGAACAGCACTGTCCATTGGAATAGAAGTACAGAACAACAATATCCATTGGAATAGAGATCCTGAACAACAGTGTACATTAGATTAGAGATCCTGATCAGCAGCGTCCTTTGGAATAGAGATACGGAGCAGCAGTGTTCTTTGGAATAGAGATCTTGAACAGCAGTGTCCATTAGAATAGAGATCCTGATCAGCAGTGTCCATTGGAATAATGATACTCAACAGCAGTGTCCATTGGAATAGAGATTCTGAACAGAACTATCTATTGGAATAATGATCCTCGACAGGAGTGTCCATTGCAGTAGACATTCTGAACAGATGTGTGCATTGGAATACAGATCCTGAACTACAGTGTCTATTGGAATAGAGATACTGAACAGCACTGTCCATTGGAATAGAAATCCAGAACAATAGTGTCCATTGGAATAGAGATCCTGATCAGCAGTGTCCATTGGGATAGAGATGCTGAACAACAGTGTGTATTGGAATAGATATCCTGAACAGCAATGTCCATTGGAATAGAGATCCTGAAAAGCTGTGTCCATTGGAATAGAAATCCTGCACAGCAGTGTCCATTGCAATAGAGATCCTGAACAGCAGCATCCATTGGAATTGAGATACGGAACAGCAGTGTGATTTGGAATAGAGATCCTGAACTACATTGTCTATTGGAATAGAGATACTGAACAGCACTGTCCATTGGAATAGAAATCCAGAACAATAGTGTCCATTGGAATAGAGATCCTGATCAGCAGTGCCCATTGGGATAGAGATGCTGAACAACAGTGTGTATTGGAATAGATATCTTGAACAGCAATGTCCATTGGAATAGAGATCCTGAAAAGCTGTGTCCATTGGAATAGAAATCCTGAACAGCAGTGTCCATTGCAATAGAGATCCTGAACAGCAGCATCCATTGGAATAGAGATACGGAACAGCAGTGTGCTTTGGAATAGAGATCCTGACCTGCAGTGTCCATTGGAATAGAGATCCTGAACAGCAGTGTCATTGGAATAGTGATCCTGAGCAACAATGCGCATTGGAATAGATATCTTGAACAACAATGTCCATTGGAATAGAGATCCTGAAAAGCTGTGTCCGTTGGAATAGAGATCCTGAACAGTAGTGTCCATTGGAGTAGTGATCCTGAAATGCAGTGTCCATTGGAATAGAGGTCCAGAGCAGGAATGTGCATTGGAATAGCGATCCTGAACAGCAATGTCCATTGGAATAGAGATACGGAACAGCAGTGTGCTTTGGAATAGAGATCCTGCACTGCAGTGTCCATTGGACTAGAGATCCTGAACAGCAGTGTCCATTGACAGAGAGATCCAGAACATCAGGGACCATTGGAAAAGATATCCTGAACAGCAGTTTCCATTGGAATATAGATCCAGAACAGCATTCGCCTTTGGAATAGAGATGCTGAACACAAGTGTGTATTGGAATAGAGATCCTGAACAGCAATGTGCTTTGCAATACAGTTCTTGAACCGCAGAGTTCATTGGAAAAGCGATACTGAACAGCAGTGTCCATTGGAATAGAGATCCAGAAAAGCAGTGTCCACTGGAATAGAGATCCTGAACAACAGCGTGCATTGGAATAGAGTTCCTGAACATCAGTGTCCATTGGAATAGTGATCCTGAACAGCAGTGTAAATTGGAATAGAGATCCTGAACATCAGTTTCCATTGGAATCGCGATTCTGAACTGCAGTTTCCATTCGAATCAAGATCCAGAACAGCATTTGCCTTTGGAATAGAGATGCTGAACAGAAGTGTGTATTAAAATAGAGATCCTGAACAGCAATGTGCTTTGGAATATAGATCCTGAACAGCTGTGTCCATTGGAATAGAGATCCTGAACAACAGTGTCCATTGGAATAGCGATCCTGAACAGCAGTGTCCATTGGAATAGACATGCACAACAGCAGTGTCCACTGGAATAGAGACCCTGAACAAAAATGTGTATTGGAATAGAGATCCTGAACAGCAATGTCCATTGGAAAAGAGATCCTGAACAGCAGTTTTCATTGGAATCCAGATGCTAAACAGCAATATCTATTGGAATAATGATCCTTAAAAGTAGAGGTCCATAGCAGCAGTGTCATTTGGAATAGCTCATGGTGGGGTTTCAGAACATGCATCAGGAGAAGCGGGAGAGGCTTTCTGCTTTTATTTTTCAGCTAGAGAGGCAGCTAAATTGCTTGTGGCACAGAGGGGTCGTTCAGGCAGCTGAGGTACATCAATTAAGAATGGACCAGATAGTCAGGGGTGCCCAGTTCCATGATCGGATTGCTGTGTTCATTGGAATGGAGATCACGATCAGCAGTGTGCATTGGAATAGAGAATCTGAACAGCAGTGTCCATTGGAATAGAGATCTGGTACAGCAGTGTGCTTCGGAATAGAGATCCTGAACATCAGTGTCCATTGGAATTCAGATCCTGAACAGCAGAGTCCATTGAAATAGAGATCCTGAACAATAGTGTGCATTGGAATAGTGAACCTGAACAGCAAAGTCCATTGGAATTGAGATCCTGAACAGCAGTGTCCATTGGACTAGGCATCCTGAACATCAGTTTGCATTGGAATAGAGATCCTGAACTGTAGTGTTCCTTATAATAGTGATCCTGAACGGCAGTGTCCATTGGAATAGTGAAACTGAACAGCAGTGTCCATTGGAATAGAGATCCTGAACAGCAGTGTCCATTGGAATAGAGATCCTGAACAGCAGTGTGCATTGGAGTAGAGGTCCATAGCAGCAGTGTCATTTGGAATAGCTCATGGTGGGGTTTCAGAACATGCATCAGGAGAAGCGGGAGAGGCTTTCTGCTTTCATTTTTCAGCTAGAGAGGCAGCTAAATTGCTTGTGGCACAGAGGGGTCATTCAGGCAGCTGAGGTACATCAATTAAGAATGGACCAGATAGTCAGGGGTGCCCAGTTCCATGATCGGATTGCGTGGGGTCTCCAAAGTCTCGTAAGTCGTGCCACCTTCCATCTTTTGTTGAGCTGATCAGAGAGGTACGGGAAGAGGAGAACGCAGCGGAGGCAGCGGGGTACAGTCCTTGCTAGTAGTCCCCTGCAGTGGCGATTGTGGCAGAGTTGAAAACGGAGGTATGTCGGCTGTTATCAACCAGTGTGACACCCCATATGATGAAGCTGATGGGGGGGGGGGGGCGGCAGATCCCCCAAGGGGATGAACAATGCAGAGGACTGCTGGCAGCAGGAGTCACACCAGAAGAAGAGTGAGCCCCTGGGTACCTATGCAGAGAGAGTCGCTGGGAAAACTGAGAAGAGACCCAGTGAGGGAATGGCCTGGTGTCTCTGGGGAAACACTTTCCCAGCAATGTATCAAGGAACTTCTAAAAGTGAACGGCCCAATTACTGAAGGCTTAGTGTGATCATGCTCCAGTGTGTCACTATGAATACAGGGTATTTATACTAAAGCCATACTTGACACCGAGTCGCAGGTCACGTTGTTGTACCGTTTGTTTTACAACCGGTATCTGAAGCATTTACCATTTACACCATTCAGGGCACTGGAGATCTGGGGTCTCAGTGTTGGTGATTATCCATACGAAGGTTATTTGTCAATGAAGTTGGAGTTCTCGGAGGCTGAAGTGGGAGTGCCTGATTTCCTTGATACATTAGTACTGGTTTGTCTGGACCCTGTTGAGAAGGGCAGCGTTTGAATTCTGGTGGGGACCAACGCCCTCTTGTGAGGAGGCTATGGGGGCCTGCGAGGAGAATGTGGGCGAGAGCTTTCTGGGGACATTGTCCATGCACCCAGTGTTTCAAGCTGCTTCTGAAGGAAGTGCGTGGTTGCATTGGGCTGGATACCGAATTTAAACGAGGGACTGTGTGGTTCACCTAGTCAAAGCCAATGGTGGTATGGCCCGGGGAAGTAGCGAGAATGATGGGGACCACCAAATTTCCTGGAGTGCCTGAGGGCGAGGCCCTTTTAGTAGATGTTCCAGAAGACCACAAGGACGAATTGGGATTCCCGGCTGGGGTACTGGTGAGGCGTGAATTGCAGAAGCCCTCGGTTGTACAGGCGAGCAGGGTGGCAGTGATTGTCAGGAACACTACGAAGAGGGAGGTCACCTTCAAGTGGGAGATGTCCCTGGTGCATTTGTTCCTGGTGACAGTAATGTCTAGTGCACCTGTGAGACGAGCTGGGGAGAAGCTATTGGAAAAAGGGGGGGAAAGTTGACAGCTGAGCCATTCAAATTCAGGGACTCCCCAGTTCCTGTGGGTTGGAAGAGGAGGCTGGTAAAGAAGATGTTGAAGCTGGAAGGTGTCTTTTCCACTGACGATTTTGATGTGGGTTGTTCCAACAGAACGTGTCACACTATCCGGGTGACTGAGTACACCCCATTCAGAGAAAGGTTGCGGCAACTGACCCCTGCAGAGGCGTAGGATGTTCGGTAGCATTTGTATAAGTTGAAGGAAGCTGGGATCATCACCGAGTCCTGAAGCCCCTATGCGTCCCCAATAGTAGTGTCTCGAAAGAAGAATGGGAAGGTACGGATGTGTGTGGGCTATAGGACTCCAAAAAAGTGCACCGTCCCTGACTAGGATACTGTCCCGAGGATTGAAAACGCATTGGTCTATCTGAGTGGTGGAAGTGGTTCAGTGTGCTGGACTTGAGGAGTGGATATTACCAGATCCCCAGGAGTGAGACTGACTGTCACAAACCCCATGACGGGAATAAAGAGCAAGCAGAGATGGAAAACACTTTGGAGTCCAGTATTGCTATAAACTAATAATATTTATTAGTAACTATGCAATACAGTAATATAAATGTAGATAAATCAAACAGGTTAGCAATGATTATATATATAAGTAAGTATATCAGGAAGTGTGAAAATATAGGCATGAAAAATCAAGCTCTTTAAGTCTAGGGGTAAAAAGATACAGTCTTGCGATGATGAGTAAAGTTCAGTTCAGTTCGTGGTATTGAGTTGAGTAGTGATGGAGAGAGAGAGAGAGAGGGAGAGATTTGAGTCTTCAGGTGAGCTGACGCTGTCGATCTTCTCGTTGTCCTTCGAAACCCTTTAAAAGTCTCCGACTGTGACTTTAACAAAGGGGACCGGTTTTCTGTGGTGGAGCTATCCCCCAGGCGAGGGTGGACACATGGACAACTCCCCACCAGTCAACTCTTTTCCTCTTTCCACTGCAAGAGCGATGGATCGATCTGCCTGATTGATCCTCCAAAACCCACTTTCTCTGCGGGCACAACAATGCTCATTCAGTGTCCAGATCATGTGTCTGAAGTCTGTATCATCTGACCTCCTATTTTATCTCACCGTACTGGGTACCACCAGTCATTCAAATAATCCCTCCTTCCTTTATCTGTGTAAGAAATGCAAGCAGGCAAAAAGCCTTGAAGAAAATGTCAACAACTTGCCGAAAATCATAACATCGAATGTCCGTTAAATAACACCGCCTTCGGTCACCATAGCAAATTACGAGCTGCTCAGTGCTGTCTCCAACTCCAGCAGAAATCCAACAGTTAACCAGTTCTTTCTCGTTCCTTAAAGTGACAGTCCCACAGTTAGTCTTCGTCTCTCTCTCTCTCTCTCTTTTACAAACAAGCTATCAGTGATAAATAACTCTTTCTCTCTCTTTTCAAAAGCACAGTTCATAGGGGTACTTCAGGGTCCCCTCACACTGACAAAGAGAAGACAGCATTTATATGTCCCCTGGGATTTTTCCAGTTCAAAAGGATGATTCAAGACATCTCGGGAGCTCCTGCAAACTTGCAGCTGGTCCTGGAGAGGACGGTGTGGGATATGAACTTGCTTGAGGTATTGGTGTATATGGATGACCTCATAGAGTTTGGATCCACCTTGGAAGAACGTGAAGCCAGGCTACTGAAGGTGCTAGGCTGCCTGAAAGCTGAAGAGTTGGAACTTTCCCTGGCCAAGTGCCAGTTCTGCCAAACATCTGTTAGCTATGTTGGACACATAGTCTCACGGTATGGAGTAACTACAGATTGAGCTAAGATAGAGGTGGTGACCAATTGGCCAAGCCCTCAGTCTGTGAGCGCTCTGCTCTCGTTCCTCGGGTTCTGTGGTTACTATCGAAGGTTTGTGAAAGGCTACGCGAAAGTGAGTCACCCGTTGAATCAGTTTCTGTGCGGTTACCTTCCCTTGGGGAAGAAAGGGAGGGGAAAAAACGGACAGGAGGGTGAAGAGTATCTTAGCCTGTCAGAGCCCTTTGGATTGAGGTGGGATGCAAAATGCTGAAGGAGCTGCTGACCCAGGCACTGGTGCTGGCTTTTGCGGACCCCCGATTGCTGTATGTACTGCACACGGATGCCAGCCGAGAGGGTTTAGGGGGCATTGTGTATCAGAATCAGGGCTCCAGGTTGAGGTTTGTTGCGTTTGCCAGCCGGAGTCTGTTGCCCTCCGAGAAAAATTATCCCACGCATAGGTTGGAATTTCTGGCGTTGAAATGGGTGGTGGTGGATAAGCTGAGTGACTACCTCTATGGGGCCAAGTTTGAGGTGAGGACGGACAACAACCCCTTACATATACCTTGACCTCGGTGAAACTGGATGCCACAGGCCATCGGTGGTTGACGGAGTTGTCTGCCTATGATACTGGCCGGGAAGCTGGAACATTGATGCTGACAACACACACACAAAAAATGCTGGTGAACGCAGCAGGCCAGGCAGCATCTATAGGAAGAGGTACAGTCGACGCCTCGGCCCGAAATGTCGACTGTACCTCTTCCTATAGATGCTGCTTGGCCTGCTGCGTTCACCAGCATTTTTTGTGTGTGTTGCTTGAATTTCCAGCATCTACAGATTTCCTTCTGTTTACACTGATGCTGATGTTTTGTCCTGATGGGCGCATGAGGTCAGGGACGAGGAGTGGGAAAGCATTCCTGCCCCAGGGGTGAAGGCTATGTGTCAGTTTGCCATCACCATGAAGGCAGAGGGAAAGGAGGGGCAGGATCAAGCGGTGGATCAATTGGGAGTTTTTTGATGATGCCATTCCCCAAGTTTACTGTAACCTGACTGCTCTGAAGACAGATCAGCTGCCGGGATTGAGTTCTGGGGAAGTGGCAGCTGCTCAGTGAGATGATCCGGGCATTTGTACCATTTGGTCAGCAGTCGAAAAGGGAGACATAGCTCAGGCAGAGAAGACAAAAAATGCGTCGGTGTCTCCATCACTGTGAGAAACGCCTCGGTTGGAGTTGCGGAACCAGATCCTATACCGGGTCACGTCACCCCCAGATTGACCTCAACGTTGCCATCTGGTTCTGCAAAGTATCAGAGTATTGCATTGAAGTCACTTCATGATGACTCTGGACGTTTGGGGGGGGTGGAAAAGACTTATGGATTGTCAGAGGCCGGTTCTACTAACCCTGAATGAAGTCAGAGATAGAAGAATACTGCAACGTGTGCATTCAATGTGTACGGCAGAAGACACTTATTGAGAAAGAAAGGAGGCATGGGATCCAAGGGGACATTGCTTTGTGGATCCAGAACTGGCTTGCCCACAGAAGGCAAAAAGTGGTTGTAGATGGGTCATATTCTGCATGGAGGTCGGTGACCAGTGGTGTGCCTCAGGGATCTGTTTTGAGACTCTTACTCTTCGTGATTTTTATAAATGACCTGGATGAGGAAGTGGAGGGATGGGTAAGTAAGTTTGCTGATGACACAAAGTTTGGGGGTGTTGTGGATAGTGTGGAGGACTGTCAGAGGTTACAGCGGGACATTGATAGGATGTAAAACTGGGCTGAGAATTGGCAGATGGAGTTCAACCCAGATAAGTGTGAAGTGGTTCATTTTGGTAGGTCAAATATGATGGCAGAATATAGTATTAATGGTAAGACTCTTGGCAGCATGGAGGGTCAGAGGGATCTTGGGGTTCGAGTCCATAGGACGCTCAAGGCAGCTGCGCAGGTTGACTCTGTGGTTAAGAAGGCATACGGTGTATTGGCCTTCATCAACCATGGGATTGAGTTCAAGAGCTGAGAGGTAACGTTACAGCTATATAGGACCCGGGTTAGACCCCACTTGGAGTACTTGGCTCAGTTCTGGTCGCCTCACTACTGGAAGGATGTGTAAGCCATAGAAAGGGTGCAGAGAAGATTTACAAGGATGTTGCCTGGACTGGGGAGCATGCATTATGAGAATAGGTTGAGTGAACTCGGCCTTTTCTCCTTGGAGTGACGGAGGATGAGAGGTGACCTGCTAGAGGTGTATAAGATGATGAGAGGCATTGATCATGTGGATAGTCAGAGGCTTTTTCCCAGGGCTGAAATGGTTGCCACAAGAGGACACAGGTTTTTTTTTAAATTTTATTTTTATTTGGGTAAGGTATTCACAAGTAATACACAAACTCTTTTTACATGTATAACCTTTTCCATTTTTTATGTGAGTAAATCTATATTAATTTGTACATTCACAAGTGCACATTGAGATAATATAGAAAATAATTAGGCACTCAAATCGACGTTTATCTGCAATTGTAATTCCACTCTATTAAACTAAATAATGATAATAGTTGTTATAAAAAATATTAATAATAGTGGTTGATTACTAATTTCCATGTATCGGTTTTCCAAGGACGGGTTACACTAGAATCCTAGGGGGACCAATATCCTGGCAGGGAGATTAGCGAGGGCTACTGAGGTGACTTTAAACTAGAATGGTTGGGGGGTGGGAATCAAATTAAAGAGGCTAGGTGAGAGAAGGTTAGTTCACAACAGGGGAATGGGAACCAGTGCAGAGAGACAGAGGGGTGTAAAATGAGGGTAGAAGCAAAATGTAGTAAGGAGAAAAGTAAAAGTGGCAGGCCGACAAATCCAGGGCAGGCATCAAAAAGGGCCACTTTTCAACATAATTGTATAAGGGCTAAGAGAGTTGTAAAAGAGCGCCTGAAGGCTTTGTGTGTCAATGCAAGGAGCATTTGTAACAAGGTGGATGAATTGAAAGTGCAGATTGTTATTAATGATTATGATATAGTTGGGATCACAGAGACATGGCTCCAGAGTGACCAAGGATGGGAGCTCAACGTTCAGGGATATTCAATATTCAGGAGGGATAGACATGAAAGAAAAGGAGGTGGGGTGGCGTTGCTGGTTAAAGATGAGATTAACGCAATAGAAAGGAAGGACATAAGCCGGGAAGATGTGGAATCGATATGGGTAGAGCTGCGTAACACTAAGGGGCAGAAAACGCTGGTGGGAGTTGTGTACAGGCCACCTAACAGTAGTAGTGAGGTCGGAGATGGTATTAAACAGGAAATTAGAAATGTGTGCAATAAAGGAACAGCAGTTATAATGGGTGACTTCAATCTACATGTAGATTGGGTGAACCAAATTGGTAAAGGTGCTGAGGAAGAGGATTTCTTGGAAGGTATGCGGGATGGTTTTTTGAACCAACATGTCGAGGAACCAACTAGAGAGCAGGCTATTCTAGACTGGGTTTTGAGCAATGAGGAAGGGTTAATTAGCAATCTTGTCGTGAGAGGCCCCTTGGGTAAGAGTGACCATAATATGGTGGAATCCTTCATTAAGATGGAGAGTGACATAGTTAATTCAGAAACAAAGGTTCTGAACTTAAAGTGCAGTAACTTTGAAGGTATGAGATGTGAATTAGCTAAGATAGACTAGCAAATGACACTTAAAGGATTGACAGTGGATATGCAATGGCAAGCATTTAAGGATTGCATGGATGAACTACAACAATTGTTCATCCCAGTTTGGCAAAAGAATAAATCAAGAAAGGTAGTGCACCCGTGGCTGACAAGAGAAATTAGGGATAGTATCAATTCCAAAGAAGAAGCATACAAGTTAGCCAGAAAAAGTGGTTCACCTGAGGACTGGGAGAAATTCAGATTTCAGCAGAGGAGGGCAAAGGGCTTAATTATGAAGGGGAAAAAAGATTATGAGAGAAAACTGGCAGGGAACATGAAAACTGACTGTAAAAGCTTTTATAGATATGTAAAAAGGAAAAGACTGGTAAAGACAAATGTAGGTCCCCTACAGACAGAAACAGGTGAATTGATTATGGGGAGCAAGGACATGGCAGACCAATTGAATAATTACTTTGGTTCTGTCTTCACTAAGGAAGACATAAATAATCTTCCAGAAATAGTAGGGGACAGAGGGTCCAGTGAGATGGAGGAACTGAGCGAAATACATGCTAGTAGGGAAGTGGTGTTGGGTAAATTGAAGGGATTAAAGGCAGATAAATCCCCAGGGCCAGATAGTCTGCATCCCAGAGTGCTTAAGGAAGTAGCCCAAGAAATAGTGGATACATTAGTGATAATTTTTCAAAGCTCGTTAGATTCTGGACTAGTTCCTGAGGATTGGAGGGTAGCTAATGTAACCCCACCTTTTAAAAAAGGAGGGAGAGAGAAACCGGGGAATTATAGACCGGTTAGCCGAACGTCTGTGGTGGGGAAACTGCTGGAGTCAGTTATCAAAGATGTGATAACAGCACATTTGGAAAGTGGTGAAATCATCGGACAAAGTCAGCATGGATTTGTGAAAGGAAAATCATGTCTGACGAATCTCATAGAATTTTTTGAGGATGTAACTAGTAGAGTGGATAGGGGAGAACCAGTGGATGTGGTATATTTGGATTTTCAAAAGGCTTTTGACAAGGTCCCACACAGGAGATTAGTGTGCAAACTTAAAGCACATGGTATTGGGGGTAAGGTATTGATGTGGATAGAGAATTGGTTAGCAGACAGGAAGGAAAGAGTGGGAATAAACGGGACCTTTTCAGAATGGCAGGCAGTGACTAGTGGGGTACCGCAAGGCTCAGTGCTGGGACCCCAGTTGTTTACAATATATATTAATGACTTGGATGAGGGAATTAAATGCAGCATCTCCAAGTTTGCCGATGACACGAAGCTGGGTGGCAGTGTTAGCTGTGAGGAGGATGCTAAGAGGCTGCAGGGTGACTTGGATAGGTTGGGTGAGTGGGCAAATTCATGGCAGATGCAATTTAATGTGGATAAATGTGAAGTTATCCACTTTGGTGGCAAAAATAGGAAAACAGATTATTATCTGAATGGTGGCCGATTAGGAAAAGGGGAGGTGCAACGAGACCTGGGTGTCATTATACACCAGTCATTGAAAGTGGGCATGCAGGTACAGCAGGCGGTGAAAAAGGCGAATGGTATGTTGGCATTTATAGCGAGAGAATTCGAGTACAGGAGCAGGGAGGTACTACTGCAGTTGTACAAGGCCTTGGTGAGACCACACCTGGAGTATTGTGTGCAGTTTTGGTCCCCTAATCTGAGGAAAGACATCCTTGCCATAGAGGGAGTACAAAGAAGGTTCACCAGATTGATTCCTGGGATGGCAGGACTTTCATATGAAGAAAGACTGGATGAACTGGGCTTGTACTCGTTGGAATTTAGAAGATTGAGGGGGGATCTGATTGAAACGTATAAAATCCTAAAGGGATTGGACAGGCTAGGTGCAGGAAGATTGTTCCCGATGTTGGGGAAGTCCAGAACAAGGGGTCACAGTTTGAGGATAAAGGGGAAGCCTTTTAGGACCGAGATTAGGAAAAACTTCTTCACACAGAGAGTGGTGAATCTGTGGAATTCTCTGCCACAGGAAACAGTTGAGGCCAGTTCATTGGCTATATTTAAGAGGGAGTTAGAATTGGCCCTTGTGGCTACGGGGATCAGGGGGTATGGAGGGAAGGCTGGTGCAGGGTTCTGAGTTGGATGATCAGCCATGATCATAATAAATGGCGGTGCAGGCTCGAAGGGCCGAATGGCCTACTCCTGCACCTATTTTCTATGTTTCTATGTTTCTATCTCTTCTTGTCCATTTCTTTCTGGTCCAAAATTCCCCCAGATGTTTTCTTTACTTGTGTTAATTCCACATTTTCTAAAAGAAAGAAAAGTAAACATTTGAGCCAAGGGTGCTTACGTTAACACAATTACTATGTTGGTGAGAGAAACAGTATAAACCATTAGGAGAGTCATCTAAAATCTGCTCACTCTGGGGTTATTAATTCAATCCATTTATTCCAAATTTGATATTTTTTTTCCTTTTGAATTCTCAAAGTGTAGGTCATCTTTTCCATTTTAAATATTTCCAAAATAATTTCATGCCAATCTTCCAACGTAGGTGATGTTGGATTTAACCACTTTCTGGTGATTGATTTCTTACTTGCCGCTGAAAGGGCCTGCAGCAGCTTTATATCTTTCTCCTTTTCCAAAAACAATACATGCCCCAAGTAGAGAGTCTCAAAGTTCTGAGGTAACTGAGTCTTAAATACCTTAACTAATGTTCTGTGAATATCTTCCCAATATAAACTTAATTTAGGGCAATCCCAAAAAATATAGAAATGATTTGCCTCCTTGGAGCCACATCTTCTCTAACACGCCACGTTTGTGTCTTTATCTTTTTCCTGGTATGGGGTCCTGAAGTATCTTATAATATTTTTCCAACGAAGTTCTCTCCAAATCAAAGAATTAGTCGAAGACCACTGAAAGCTGCATATTTTCCCCCAAGCCTCCTCTGAAAGTACCAACCCCGCTTCTTTCTCCCACTTCTCTTTAATATAAAATGTGTTTTCATTTTTGGCATGTGGGAGGGAATTATATGATTGAGAAATTGATTTACTTGGTATTGAACTGTAAGCCAAATTCAGAATTTTGAAAAATTCTAATTCTACTGTTGATAAGTCTGTATATCTACAACTCTGGTTAACATGATGTCGTACTTGAAGGTACCTAAAAAAAGTCATTGTGTTCTAGGCCATGTTTGTCCTGCAGGGATTGAAAACTTTGTAATACACTTTTATGTGCGAATGAGAGGTAGGTTGTAAGACCATTCTTTATCCACAGTTCAAATCTTTTATGTCCTCTGCTGGGAAGAAATTCGGTATATAAGCACACCATCTGAAAAGTTTTAACATGTTATTGATTCCACATGAATTAGCAACCTTCTGCCATACTTTTAATGTGAGATTTATCCAGCTGTTTTTAATCTTTTCCAATTGGGCCATCAATCCTTTGTCCGCTATTGAGGCCTTCGAGGAAAACTGTCAAGCAATTCAAATTCTATTTCCTTCCATCTAGCCTTATATTCCCTATTGCACCAATATAACAGAAGGGTTATCTGTGAAGCATAAAAATAATTTCTCAAACAAGGAAGTGCCATACCTCCTCCTTCCTTTCCTAACTGTAAGGTGTTAAATCGGATTCTAGGTTTCTTTCCTTGCCAGATAAAGCGGGAAATCCATTTGTCCCATTCTCTGAATTGATTACCGTCCAGCTCCACAGGTAAATTCTGGAAAAGCTAAAGTAACTGAGGGAGAATATTCATTTTTATGGTACTTATCCTTGAATTTAAACTTAAAAAGGGGATAAGATTCCACCTATGTATATCTGCTTTTATCTCTGAAATTAATGGCCCATAATTTACCTGTGACAATGTTGAAAGATCTTTTGGCAGGGTTATTCCTAAATATTTTAATGTTTTAGCTTCCCACTTAAAATCATATGTATCCTGCAGTTTTTTGGATGCTGTATAATTTAAGGACAAAACCTGTGTTTTCTTTACATTAGTTTTATAACTTGATATTTTCCTGAACTCATCCAACAGTGTAAACAATCCTATAAATGATTTTTCTGGTTCACTCAAATAGACTAAAGTGTCATCTGCAAATAGTGCCACCTTCTGTTCAATCCCCGCCACCTTGATACCTTTTACAATTTTGCTCTGCCTTATTAGTTGGGCAAGATGTTCAATAATAGTGCAGGAAGTAGAGGAGAAATTGGGCATCCTTGTCTATAACCATATAACCATATAGCCATATAACAATTACAGCACAGAAATAGGCCACCTTGGGCAATATTTTAGTAAATCTCCTCTGTACTTGCTCAATTTTATTGACATCTTTCCTATAATTCAGTGACCACCACTGTAAACAATACTCCAATTTGGCCTTACCAATGCCTTATACAATTTCAACATTACATCCCAACTCCTATACTGCTATTTCCACACTAACTTCCCTCAAGGTCCTAAGGAATATCTTATCCGGACCCGGAGACTTATCCACTTTTATATTCCTTAAAAGCGCCAGTACTTCCTCTTCTTTAATCGTCATTCTTTCCATAACTACCCTTCTGGTTCCTCTCTCTAAAATAAAAGAGTCAGAGAGATCCCCAGTTATCTTAATTCGAGCTGTAGGGCTGTCATATAAAGTCTAGATTACTTTAATAATCTTTTCTTGAAAGCCGAATCTTCCGAACAATCTGTATAAGAATACCCAACTAACTGAATCAAAAGCTTTCTCAGCATCTAATCCCACTACCATTGTCTCTGTCCCGTTCTTAATAACCTGCTCTAGTATGTGTGAAGTTCTCCTTATGTTGAAGGGGGCACAGGTTTAAGGTGTTTGGGAGTAGGTACAGAGAAGATGTCAGTGGTAAGTTTTTTTAACGCAGAGAGTGGTAAGTGTGTGGAATGGGCTGCTGGCAATGGTGGTGGAGGCGGATACAATAGCGTCTTTTAAGAGACTTTTGGATAGGTACATGGAGCTTAGAAAAATACAAGGCTGTGGGTAACCCTAGTAATTTTTAAGGTAAGGACATGTTCGGCACAACTTTGTGGGCCAAGGAGCCTGTATTGTGCTGCAGGTTTTATATGTTCCTATGTTTGTTTCTATGAAATCTGTTACAGGTACCAAACACTGTGTGCAAAATGTATTCCAGACAATGGAGTCAGGAAATGTGTTCCAGCGACCAAACAGTGTGTGTAAACTCTGTTCCAGGCAATGAACACAGAAAATATGTTCCAGTACCAACCATCGTATACAAAGTAAAAAAAGTAAAAAGTATAAAAGTAAAAAAAAATCCAGATATTGGAAACAGGAAATGTATTCAAAGTACCGAACACTGGGTGTAAAATTTGTTCAAGCCCATGAACATGGAGATTTCCTGGTGGTAGCTGATGGAGTAACAGCAATCTGCCGTTGCTCCATCTCTAATTATCTTACTATTTCCAACCTGCCTTGAAACTTCTTTTTAAGTCTGATATTCTTTCATTATGACTACAAGGAGTGCCAGAGGTACTAAAAAGGATGATCTCCCTGCTTCTTTGAAATTCTGTTATGGATATGCTGCAAAGTCATACACGAAAAGCCTCTAAGTTTCAACAATTCAGTTCTGGATTTAAACAAATAGATGGTAAATTGGATTCTATTCAACAAACTCTTAATGAACATGATAAACGTATAAAAATAATGAAGTAATTTTGTCGTCTCTGGAAACGGAAATGGGTGAATTGCAAAAGCTTTGTGAAAAGCAATCAAAGTCCAATGAAAAGTTAAGACAGAAGATTATCAACCTAGAAAATAGAAGTAGAAGAAACAACCTACAGGTTCTGGGCCTCGAAGAATTAATCGAAGGTAATCATCCTATGGAATTTTTTTCAAAATTTTTGCAAGAATTATTTCGGGAAATTTTGATGTCTTTGCCTATGATTGATTGAGTTCACAGATCTCCCATGGCTTAGACTTCCTAAGGGAGATAGACCAAGATCAGTAATCTGTTTTCACGAATTTAAAAAAAACAAAGGAACTGTTAATTCGTGAATCTCATTGAAGAGGCATGATTGACTATAATAGTTGTAAGATTAGAATTGCCAAAGATTACTCACCCGAGGTTATGCAGGAATGTGCTAAATTCAAAGAAGTTATGTCCGAGTTTTTTTAACAAGGGTTTCTAGCCTTCCCTTCACAACCCAGTCTGACTCAGAATCACATTTAAAGATGGATCTTTTGAATGGTTTCATTCGACTGTTGAAGCACAAAGGTTTTTAAAATCTGAAGACTAGCTATTTAATTTGTCTTTACATGAAGACACAAAATTAAATGAGAAAATTTTAATTCGCGGATCCCATCGAAGGAGCATGATTAGTTGTAGGTTGGAATATTAAGATTCTTGAAGATTATTCGCTTGATGTTATGCAGGAAAGTGCTAAGTTTAAACAAGCTTTATTGGATTATTTTTAACAAGGGTTTCAAGCCGTCCCTTGGCTACCCAGTTTGACTGAAAATCTCATTAAAGATGGATCCTTCGAATGGTTTCACTTGAATGCTGAAACACAAAGATTTTTTTTAAATTTGAAGGCTAACTGTTTATTCTGTTTTTTCATGTCTCACGTACCCTGTGACGGGTTAAAGAACCAGCTGAAATGGAAAACACTTTGGAGTCTGGTATTGCTACTAACTGATGGTGTTTATTAGTAACTACGCAATACAGTAATATAAATGCAGATATATTGAACAGGTTAGCAATATGTTTATAAGTGTGGAAATACAGAAACCAAGCTTCTTTAGGCCTAGGGATAAATGGATACAGTCTTACGGTGATGAGTAAAGTTCAGTTCAGTTAATGGTATTGAGTTGAGTAGTGATGGAGAGAGAGAGGTGTCTGGTTCTTCAGGTGAGCTGATGCCTTCGATCTTCCCATTGTCCTCCGAAACTTCCAAGTTAGCCAGACTTGACCAACTTAAGAGCACCGTATTCGAGTGATAGTCTACCAACCCAGGTGAGGGTTAGACACACTAGCAGACTCTACAGGGTTGCTCTTTCACGCACTAATAATCACAGATCGATACCTCGTAATTGATCCATAGTCCCACACTCGTGGGCACCTAAACAGGATAGTGGTAACTTCACCACACCTTTGTGCGTCTGCGTGTCCTGTGAAACAAGCAATTATGCTGATTTAAATATTGTTGTGCTGAACACCAGCTGTCCATCAAGTACCTCCTCCCTTCTCTCTCTGTAAGAACTTAGAAGCTGCCAGTGTCCTTGCAGAAGTGTAATCATGCTGCAGAGAAACCATAACACCATCTCAAAGCAGTCCTTGCCTCTCTTTCTCTTAATAACAAGGTGTCTATGTTGGACACCTCTCTCTCTCTCTCTCTCTCTCTTTTCAAAAAGCACAGTTCATAGGGGTAATTCAGGACCCCGTCACACATGAAAACATAAGATTAATGTTTAATGTCTTTCTGTATGAATAATTGCATCTTTTACTTCTGGTAAACCTTTGTAACTAATTTCCTTTTGTATTTTTTAATACTGTATTTTTGATATACGAGAATTGAATTTCTTGTTTGGATATCGTTTTGTCTAGATTGGAATATAAATAGCCTTGAAACCAATTGTTGGAGCGATCACCAGGTTTTTGTGGGGGGGGGGTTGTATGTAGTTGTAGATGCCGGCTTTCTATTGGTCGGCCTTCTTTCTTTGGGAGGTGGGCGGGTGTATGTTTTCTTTTTCTCTGAAGCTGGTTTTGAATTTTTAGCCAACTTGTTGCTTGGTTACCATTTCTCAAGGTTTATGGGTTGGTTTTAACTTACATTTTAACCCTTCCTTTAAATAATATTAAAAATGGACCAAACTATTAATTTACTCAGTTTTAATGTGAACGGGTTAAATCACCCTGTTAAACGCTTCACGTACCCCGTGACAGGTTAAAGAACCAGTAGAAATGGAAAACACTTTGGAGTCTAGTATTGCTATTAACTAATAATATTTATTAGTAACTACGCAGTACAATAATATAAATGTAGATAAATCAAACAGGTTAGCAATGATTATATATAAGTAAGCATGGAATATATATATGAAAACCAAGCTTCTTCAAGTCTAGGGGTAAATAGATAGTCTTATGATAATGAGTAAAGTTCAGTTCAGTTTGTGGTGTCGAGTTGAGTAGTGATGGACAGAGAGAGAGATTTGAGTTTTCAGATGAGCTGACACCGTCGATCTTCCTACTGTCCTCCAAAATCCTTTAAAAGTCACCGACTGTGACTTCAACAAAGTGGACCGTTCTTCTGTGATGGAATCATCAACCCAGACAAAGGGTTGGATACATGGACAACTCCTCACTGGTCACTCCCTTTTCTCACTGCAAGAGCCACTGATCGATCCACCTGATTGATCCTCCAAAAACCCACTTTTTCTGTGGGCACAACAAAGCTCATTCAGTGTCCAAAATCATGTGTTGCCGGTTTATCATCTGACCTCCTATTTATCTAACCGTACTGAGTACCAACTGTCATTCAAATAACTCCTCCCTTCTTTCTCTGTGTAATAATGCACTAGCAGGCCATGTCCTTGTAGAAATGTAAACATGCTGCAGAGAAACCATAACATAGACTGTCCCTCAAATAACGCCGCCCTCGATCACCATAGTGACTTACGAGCTGCTTGGTGCTCTCTCTCTCTGAACTCAGCAGAAAAGTTAGTCTCAGTTCCTCCTTATGCCTTAAAGTGACAGTCCACAGGAAATATGAACCTTAGGGGTTCATAACACCATATTAAAGCAGTTTTTGGCTCTCTCTCTCTCTCTTTTAAAAACAAGATGTCGGTGTTAAATCTCTCTCTCTCTCTCTCTCTTTCTCTTTTCAAAAGCACAGTTCATAGGCGTAATTCAGGACACCATCACAAACATAATAAGATTTTTGCTTATATTAGGAAATTTAAGGTCCCTATTATTTTCTTACAAGAAACATTTTTTTAGTCATTGGAATGGACTTTGTTTTCGTGCTTCTTTTCAGGCCAAATCTAGAGGAGTTTCGATTCTTATAGATAGCTATATGGACAGGAAAGGAATGGAGGGTTATGAGCTGAGTGCAGGTCGGTGGGACTAGGTGAGAGTAAGAGTTCAGCATGGACTAGAAGAGCCGAGATGGCCTGTTTCCATGCTGATATATTGTTATATGGTTATAATACACTTTCCTTTGACCAACATAAAGTAGTGTCTGATACCAACGGACGTATTGTTATAGTTTCAGGAAAACTAGATAATAAATTAATAGTGCAAACACCAGAAAATCTGCAGATGCTGAAAATTCAAGCAACACACACAAAATGTTTGTGGAACGCAGCAGGCCAGGCAGGATCCATAGGAAGAAAGTCTCGGCCTGAAACGTCAACTGTACTTCTTCCTATGGATGTTGCCTAGCCTGCTGTGTTCCACCAGCATTTTGTGTGTGTTGTTGAATTAATTAATTGTATTTGTCAATCTGTATTCCCCAAATGTAGATGATCCAAGATTCTTTGAGTGTTTTTTTTTCATTTTTACCAGATCTGAGTCTTTATTCTCTGGTGATGGCTGGAGATTTTGACTGTTGGCAAGACCCAGTTTTAGACTGATCACCTTCTAAACCAACGTTTCATAATAAATCAGCTTAGTTTATTCAATCTTTTTTATTGAAGTGTGGTATTGTTGATGTTTGGCATTTTTTATTTCCTTTAGATAGGGAATACTCGTTTTTTTCCCCATGTCTATCATACATTTTCCATGATTGCTTTTTTTTTATCGATAGTCAAATGATTTTATCAGTTCATTCCTGTGAATAGAAAGAGATTGCTGTCATAGATCATGCTCCTGTATTTCTATCTTTAAATCTCCCTGGTCTTCCTCAAACAGATTTTGCCATTTTAATACACCTTTGTTATCTGACAAAGATTTTTTAAATTTCTAGAGAGGCATATTATTTTGATTTTGAAAAGAATAAAAAAGAAGAGACTTCTAATCTTATTGTATGGGATACTTTCAAGGCCTATATTAGAGGACATATTATTTCTTATACTGCGAGTGTTAAGAATAAAGCTAATAAAGAAAGAACTGAATTAGCCAATCAATTGAAACAATTAGATCAAAAATATGCTATAGCTCCAGATCCTGTTTTATATAAAAGAGGTGTTGAAGTTAAAACAAAATATGATCTTCTGTTAATATATCCAATTGAAACTCAACTTCTTAAAGATAAAACTCAATTTGACATTCACAGAGATAAATCCGGCAAAGTATTGGCCAACCAATTAAAAACTTCTGCAGTTAAATGACAAAGTAAATAAATTTGTAAAACTAATGGTGATAGGACAAATGATCGCTCTGAAATAAATGATACCCTTAGAGAATTCTATTCTAAACTTTATAGTTCTGATTTCCCCTGAAGATATTACTGTAATGAATAATTTTCTAGATCACGTAAGTATCCCTGCACTTTCTGCAGATAATTGCAAACAGATGGATTAACCCATTTGTTATTAGGAAATTGCCGAGGCTATATGTTCATTACACTCGGGGAAGGCTCCAGGTCCAGATGGATTTTCTGGAGAATTTTTAAGGCTTTTTCCTCACTAACTATACGGCAATTGCACTTAGTCTTTTTGGATTCTTTCAAATTGGATAGCTTGCCTCAATCTTTCTATGATGCTTCTATTTCGCTTATCCTAAAAGAGAACAAGAACCCAACTGAATGCTCTTCATATAGACCAATTTCATTTGGTACTAAAATCCTTTCTGAATTTCTGGCTTGTAGGATTGAAAATATTTTACCTTCTATTATTTCTGATGATCAGACTAGATTTATTAAAAACCGACATTCCCATTTTAATATACGCCATGTATTAAATGTTATTTACTCTCCTTCTCAGGAGATATCAGAATGTGTGATACCCTTAGATGCTGAGAAGGCCTTCAATTGGGTTGAATGGAATTATTTATTTAAAACCTTAGAAAAAATTATTTTTTGGACCAGAATTTATTCAATGGATTAAATTACTTTATCTATCTCCTTCTGCTCAGGTTCTTACTAATCTTCAAAATTCCAAACTGTTTAAACTTCACCAAGGAACTAAACAAGGTTGTCTGTTGAGTCCTTTGCTCTTTGATTTAGCTTTAGAACCCCTAGCCATTGCTTTTTGAGAATCTAATGATAATGTGGTATTTTAAGGAGAGGTATTACTCACAAAATCTCGCTTTATGTTGGTGATATATTGCTCTTTATCTCCAATGTTGAGACCTCGTTACCTTGCGTACTTTCTTTACTCTCCCGTTTTAGCCGGTTTTCAGGATATAAATTGAACCTACATAAGACTGAATTATTTCCTTCAAATAATTTGGTATCGATTAATACTAATATCCCTTTTAAAATTGTAAGGAATCAATTTACTTATTTGGGTGTAGCAGTCACTAAGAATTACAAACACCTGTTTAAAGAAAATTTCCTTATTTTATTGAACCGTGTAAAAAGGATATAATTAAATTGGTCACCTCGTCCAATATCATTGATTGGATGAATTAATTCTATTAAGATGAATATTCTACCTAAATTTATATATCTTTTTCAGGCTTTACCCATTTTTATTCCTAAATCCTTTATTGACTCTCTCAATTCTATTTTGTTCTCTTAAATATGGAAAAATAAACATCCTTGATTAAATAAAGTTCATCTTCAAAAATCTAAAAAGTCTGGAGGTTTAGCCTTAACTAATTTTAGGTTTTATTACTAGGCAGCTAATATATGATATCTTACGTTTTGGCTGTATTATATTAATCGTGTAGACTGTCCGGTATGGGTTTCTTTAGAAGCTAACTCTGTTAATAAATTTTCTATTATTTCTCCTCTTGGGTGTTCACTTCCTTTATTCGTAAGTAAACTAACTGATAACTTAATAGTTAAACATACTCTGAGGATCTGGATACAATTTAGAAAACACTTTGATTTACTGAGATTTTCCCTTTCAAGTCCCACTTATTCTAAGTTTTTTTTTTAAACCCTCCATGACTGATATAGTTTTTAAAGAATGGGACAGGTTGGGTATCAAATGTTTCTGCAATCTATTTGTTGGAGGAAATCTTTTTTTTCATTTGAGCAATTGCCAGCTAAGTATTCTGACCCAAAACTCACTATTTTAGATACTTACAAATCAGAGACTTTCTAAGATCTCAATTATGCACATTTCCTGTAAGCTCAGATAAGAACTTACTCGGCGTAATTTTCAATTTGACACCTTTTCATAATGGTTCAATATCTAATATTTATGGCATGTTACTGGAGACGAGGAATGTTCCTTTCAACAAAATTAAGAATCTCTGGGAACAAGATTTACAGACATCAATATCTGAAGAAACTTGGAATGAAATTTTAAACTGGTTAATACTTCATCGTTATGTACTCGCCATTCCCTCATATATTTTAAGGTGGTACATAGACCTCATATGACTAAGGATAAGCTATCTTGTTTTTATTCGGATATATCTCCCTACCGTGACAGATGTAATAATGGAGAAGCTTCATTAATTCATATGTTTTGGACTTGGCGAGTCTTGAAAAATATTGGAAGGAAGTTTTTCAAACTTTTTTCTTTAATTTTCAAAGTCAACTTTAAGCCTAATCCTCTGACGGCCTTATTTGGTATTGTTGCAGGACAAGATAGCAAGCTGAAGACATCTGATTTACACATTTTGGCCTTTAGCTCTCTTATAGCTAGGAGGGTACTTTTGTTTAAATGGAAAGATGTTTTTCCTCTTACTCATGCTCAATGGTTATACGATGTTATGTCATGCTTAGATTTAGAGAAGATTCGTTGTTCAATTTCTGAATCTCATCAAGACTTTCAAACATATTGCGACCTTTTCTGAATTATTTTCAAAACCAATTCATTGTTTAAATTCAGATGTTGGCTATTATTATTTTTTATTATATGAGAAGGTATTTTACCTTTTTTTCTCCTTAATAAACAGCTTTGGGGTTAGATTTTTTTTTGTAATAAATTAGTATATTTCAATATAACTATTGATTAACATACATGAATATGGGGTAATGAGATTGTCATTATGAATAGGTATAATGTAATTGGCAGTTTTTTAAATCTTTTTTGACCTTTTATATATACTTTCTTGTACTCCGTATTCTTCTATGTAGAAACTAATAAAAATATTGGAAAGAAAAGACCATGAACACAGGAAATGTGTTCAAGGTGCCAACCACTGTGTGTAAAGTGTCTTCCAGACAATAGTGTCAGGAAATGTGTTCCAGGTACAAATGTTTAAAATTTGATCAAGAAAATGAACCCAGGAAATATGTAAGATGACAGGTGAGTAAGGAAAAGTGTAAAATCACAGAGGAGTCAGGAAATGTGTTACAAGTATCAATCACAGTGTATAAAATGTGTTGCAGACAATACAGACAGGAAATGTTTTCTTGGTACCAACTATTGTGTGTAATATCTGCTCCAGACAATCAGAACAGGAAATGAGTTCCAGGCACCAAACGCTGTGTGTAAAATGTGTTCCAGACCGTGAACACAGGACACAAGGAATTCTACAGATGCTGGAAATTCAAGCAACACACATCAAAGTTGCTGGAGAATGCAGCAGGCCAGGCAGCATCTCTAGGAAGAGGTACAGTCGACATTTCAGGCCGAGACCCTTCAAACTAACTACTAGGTGCAGACTGTTCCTGAAACCAAGCACTTTATGTAAAAATGTGTTCCAGACAATACCAAACAATAGATGTAAAATGTGTGGAGATAATAGAGTCAGGCATTATGTTCCAGGTACCAAATAATTGACATAAAATGTGTTCTAGACAATGCACATAGATTATTACTTCCAGATACTAAATGCTGGATGTAAAAATGTGTTCCACTCAATGTACTTATACAGTGTGTTCCAAATACCAGCCACTGGATGCAAAAATGTGTTCCAGAAAATGTACTCAGAAGTGTGTTCCAGATACCAGCCACTGGGTATAAAATGCATTCCAGACAATGCACTCAATAATGTGATCCAGATACCAGCCACTGGGTGTAAACTGCATTCCAGACAATGCACTCAATAACGTGACCCAGATAACAGCCACTGGATCTAAAAATGTGTTCCAGAAAAAGCATCCATGCAATGGGTTCCAGATACCAGATACTGTGCTCAGTTCTGGCCACCTCACTACAAGAAGGATGTGGAAGCCATGGAAAGGGTGCAGAGGAGATTTACAAAGATGTTGCCCGGATTGGGAAGCATGCCTTATGAGAATAGGTTGAGTGAACTTGGCCTTTTCTCCTTGGAGCGATGGAGGATGAGAGGTGACCTCATAGAGGTGTATAAGAATATGAGGGGCATTGATCATGTGGATAGTCAGAGGCTTTTTCCCAGGGCTGAAATGGTTGCCACAAGAGAATTTAAGGTGCTGGGGAGTAGGTACAGAGGAGATGTCAGGGGTAAGTTTTTTTATGCAGAGAGTGGTGAGTGCGTGGAATGGGCTGCCAGCAACAGTGGTGGAGGCGGATACAACAGGGTCTGTTAGGAGACATTTGGATAGGTACATGGAGCTTAGAGGGCTATGGGTAAGCCTAGTAATTTTTAAAGTAGGGGCATGTTGGGCACAACTTTCTGGGCTGAAGGGCCTGTATTGTGCTGTAGGTTTTCTATGTTTCTATTCCAACCATTGGGTGTAAAATGTATTTCAGTGAATGCACTCAGGCAATGGGTTCCAGATACCATCTGCTGGATGTAAAAATACTCTTTCAGATCACCTCCGAAACTCTCTCCATTTAATCCACTCCTGTGCTCCTTGATTTACCTCATTTCTGTTGTTGCTAAAATTTCCAGTTATCTATCTTGTACAAATAACATATGAAGAATTGGGCTTGAATAACCTCTCAAGCAAAGTCAATAAAATGTATGTCATGAATGCTCATTACTATTTCTCTGTGATTATCTCCATCAAATAATTGACAACAGGCATTTTCGTTAGGAGAATTAGTCACAAGTGTGACGGGGTCCTGAGTTACCCCTATGAACTGTACGTTTGAAAAGAGAGAGAGAGATGTTGTTCAACACCAGACACCTAATTATTAAGAGAGAGAGAGGCGAAGACGGCTTTGAGATGGTGTCATGGTCTTTCGGCAGCATGTTTACACTTTTGCAAGGACACTGGCAGCTTCCAAGTTCTTACAGAGAGAGAAGGGAGGAGCTGCTTGTTGGACAGCTGGTGTTCAGCACGGTGAGATAAATAGATGGTCAGCTGCTACACCTACAGACACATGGTTTTGGACGCTGAATGAGCTTTGTGGTGCCCACAGAAAACTGGGTTTTGGAGGATCAATCAAGCGGATCGATCAGTGGCTCTCGCAGTGTGAAAAAGGTGTAACCGGTGGGGAGTTATACGTGTGTTACCAACCCTCGCCTGGATTGGTAATTCCACCACAGAAGAATGGTCACCTTTGTTGTGGTCACAGTCAGTGACTTCTAAAAGATTTCGGAGGACAATGGGAAGATCAACGGTGTCAGCTCACCTGAAGACTCAAATCTCTCTTTGTCTCTCTCCATCACTACTCAACTCAATACCACGAATGGAACTGAACTTTACTCATCATCGTGAGGCTATCTATTTACCCATAGACTTGAAGAAGCTTGGTTTCATATATTTCCACACTTACTTATAAATATAATCATTGCTAACCTGTTTCATATATCTGCATTTATATTACTGTATTGCGTAGATAATGATAAATGCCATCAGTTAACAGCAACACCGGACTGCCAAGTGTTTTCCATTTCTGCTGGTTCTTTAACCCATCATGGGGTACGTGACACAAGAGATTGCTGATGCTTGAGTCTGGAGTAATACATAAACACTAGAGGAACAGCAAATTAGATTCTGTCCTTTTCACCTTCTTGTTGGTCCTCCTTCCTTCCACCTACCTTTTTATTCTTGCATCTGGCCCCTTCTTTCCCAGTCCTGAAGTAGTGCCTCGGCCTGAAATGTTGATCGTTTATTCATTTCCATATCTGCCACGTGACCTGCTGGGTTTCTCCAGCATTTTGTGTGTTTTTCTGTCCTTCTGTCCCCCAGTTTTCTTTTCTCTTCCCTCTTGATACAACAGGCCCCTCCCCAACCTATTCTGACTGTCCATTGCACACACACACTCCTCCCGCTGGTTCCACTGATCCTTTACCCCTTCCCATATTCCTTGCTCCACTGTCCACTCCTACCAGACTCATATTCAGCCCTTTATCATTTCCACTTTATCACACCCGCCTGCAGTTTCTGACATCATCTCCATGCTCCACCCTCTCATCGGCCCGTCAACCCCCTCAACTAAAACCGGTCAGCTCTTACTTCACCACTGCCCTCGTTGCAGTACTTTAACTTACCTGCTCATAGAAAGCTCCACCCCCATGGAAGGTGAAGACAGGCCTGTGCAAGGAGTATTGCAGCTTATTGTCAGTGTAGAGGGCCTGGGTGTACACTGTCATTAAGTATTGGGCACTGTGTATGTTCATTGTCAGTGTAGAGGGTTTAGGTGTACACTATCAGTATTTTGGGCACTGTGAATGTTTATTGCCAGTGTAGAGCATCTGGGTATACACAGTCGTTAAGTATTGGACACTGTGTATGTTCATTGCCAGTGTAGATGGTCTGGGTGTACACAGACGACAAGTGTTGGGCACTGTGTATGTTCATTGACAGTATAGAGGTTCTAGGTGTACACTGTCGTTAAGTATTGGGCACAGTGTGTGTTCATTGTCAGTGTAGATCGTTTGGGTGTGCACGGTCGTTAAGTGTTGGGCACTGCGTATGCTTATTGTCAGTGTAGAGGGTCTGGGTGTACACTGTTGTTACGTGTTCGGCACTGTGCATGTTTATCGTCAGTGTAAAAGGTCTAGGTGTACACTGTCATTGTGTTGGGAACTGTGTATGTTCATTGTCAGTGTAGAGGGTCTGGTTGTACACTGTCATTCTGTGTTGGGCACTGTGTATGTTCATTCTCAGTGTAGATGGTCTGGGTGTACACTGATGACAAGTGTTGTGCAAAGAGTATGTTCATTAGCAGTGTAGAGTGTCTCGGTGTACACTGTCATTGCGTTCGACTCTGTGAATGTTTATTGACAGTGTAGAAGGTCTCGGTGTTCACTGTCGTTAAATATTGGGCACTGCGTAAGTTTATTGTTGGTGTAGATCGTCTGGGTGTATACTGTTGTCAAGTGTTGTGCAATATGGATGATTATTTTCTGTGTAAAGTGTCTGGGTGTACACTCTCGTTAAGTATTGGCCACTGTGTATGTTTATTGTCAGTGTAGAGGTTCCAGGTGTACACTGTCATTAAGTGTTGGGAACTGTATAGGCTTATTGTCAGTGCAGAGTGTCTACGTGTACACAGTCGTTAAGTGTTGGGCACTGTGTTTGTTCATTGTCAGTGTAGAGTGTCTTGGTGTACACTATTATTAAGTGTTGGACACTGTGTATGTACATTGTCAGTGTGGAGGGTCTGGGTGTACACTTTTATTAAGTTTTGGGCATTGTGTACATTTATTATCAGTGTAGAGTGTCTTGGTGTACGCTGTCATTAAGTGTTGGGCACTGTGTTTGATCATTGCCAGTGTAGAGGGTCTGGATGGATACTGTTGTTAAGTGTTGTGCACTGTGTATGTTCATTGTCAGTGTTGAGGGTCTCGGTGTACACTTTTATTAATTGTTGGGCACTGTGTACGTTTATTGTCAGTGTAGAGTGTCTCAGTGTACACTGTCATTAAGTCTTGGGCATTGTGAATGCTTATTGTCAGTGTAGAGGGGGTGGGGTACACTGTCGTTAGGCATTGGACACTGCGTATGTTTATAGTTGGTGTAGGGGGTCTGGGTATACACTGTCGATAAGTGTTGGCCACTGTGTATGTTCATTGTCAGTGTAGAGTGTCTCGGTGTACACTGTCATTGTGTTGGCCACTGTAAATGCTTATTGTCAGTGTAGAGGGGGTGGGTGTACACTGTCGTTAAGCATTGGACACTGCGTATGTTTATAGTCGGTGTAGAGGGTCTGGGTGTACACTGTCAATAAGTGTTGGCCACTGTGTATGTCCATTGCCAGTTGAGAGCGTCTGGGAATACACTGTTGTTAAGTGTTGGGCACTGTGTATGCTTATTGTCAGTGTAGAGGGTGTAGCTGTACACTGTTGTTACGTATTGGGCACAGTGTACGCTTATTGTCAGTGTAGAGGGTCTAGGTGTACACTGTCATTCTGTGTTGGGCACTCTGTATGTTCATTCTCAGTGTAGATGTTCTGGGTGTACACTGATGACAAGAGTTGTACAAAGTGTATGTTCATTGACAGTGTAGAGTGTCTCGGTGGACACTGTCATTGCGTTGGACTCTGTGAATGTTTATTGTCCGCGTAGAGGGTTTGGGTGTGCACTGTCGTTAACTGCTGGGCACTGCATATGTTTTTTGTCACTGTAGACGTTCTGCGTGTACACTGTCGTTAAGCTTGGGTACTGTGTATGTTTATTGTCAGTGTAGAAGGTCTAGCTGTGCACGGTCATTAAGTATTCGGCACTGTGTATGTTTATTGTTAGTGTAGATCGACTGGGTGTACACTGTCAATAAATGTTGGGCACTGTGTATGCTTATTGTCAGTGTAGAGGGTGTAGCTGTATGCTGTTGTTACGTGTTGGGCACTGTGTATGCTTATTGTCAGTGTAGAGGGTCTGGGTGTACACTGTTGTTACGTGTTCGGCACTGTGTATGTTTATCGTCAGTGTAAAGGGTCTAGGTGCACACTGTCATTGTGTTGGGAACTGTGTATGTTCATTGTCAGTGTAGAGGGTCTGGTTTTACACTGTCATTCTGTGTTGGGCACTGTGTATGTTCATTCTCAGTGTAGATGGTCTGGGTGTACACTGACGACGAGTGTTGTGCACAGTGTATGTTCATTGACAGTGTAGAGTGTCTCGGTGTACACTGTCATTGCGTTGGACTCTGTGAATGTTTATTGTCAGTGTAGAAGGTCTCGGTGTACACAGTTGTTAAGTGTTGGGCACTGTGAATGTTTATTGTCAGTGTAGAGTGTCTGGGTGTTCACTGTCGTTAACTATTGGGCAGTGCGTAGGTTTATTGGTGTAGATCGTCTGGGTGTATACTGTTGTTAAGTGTTGTGCAATATGTATGATTATTGTCAGTGTAGAGGGTCTGGGTGTACACTCTCGTTAAGTGTTGGCCACTGAGTATGTTTATTGTCAGTGTAGAGGTTCCAGGTGTACACTGCCATTAAGTGTTGGGAACTGTGTATGCTTATTGTCAGTGCAGAGTGTCTACGTGTACACTGTCGTTAAGTGTTGGGCACTGTGTATGTTCATTGTCAGTGTAGAGTGTCTTGGTGTACACTATTATTAAGTGTTGGACACTGTGTATGTACATTGTCAGTGTGGAGGGTCTGGGTGTACACTTTTATTAAGTTTTGGGCATTGCGTACTTTTATTATCAGTGTGGAGTATCCTGGTGTACACTGTCGTTAAGTGTTGGGCACTGTGTTTGTTCATTGCCAGTGTAGAGGGTCTGGGTGGATACTGTTGTTAAGTGTTGGGCACTGTGTATGTTCATTGTCAATGTAGAGGGTCTGGGTGTACACAGTCGTTAAGTGTTGTGCACTGTGTATGTTCATTGTCATTGTAGAGGTCTCGGTGTACACTTTTATTAAGTGTTGGGCACTGTGTATGTTTATTGTCAGTTTAGAGGGTGTAGCTGTACAATGTTGTTACATGTTAAACACTGTGTATGCTTATTGTCAGTGCAGAGGGTGTAGCTGTACACTGTTGTTACGTATTGGGAACTGTGTATGTTCATTATCAGTATAGGGGGTCTGGTTTTACACTGTCATTCTGTGTTGGGCATTGTGTATGTTCATTATCAGTGTAGATGTTCTGGGTGTACACTGACGACAAGAGTTGTACACAGTGTATGTTCTTTGACAGTGTAGATTGTCTCGGTGTACACTGTCATTGCGTTGGACTCTGTGAATGTTTATTGTCAGTGTAGAGGGTCTGGGTGTGCACTGTCATTAACTACAAGGCACTGTGTATGTTTATTGTCGGTGTAGACGCTCCGCGTGTACACTGTCGTTAAGCTTGGGCACTGTGTAGGTTTATTGTCAGTGTAGAAGGTCTAGCTGTGCAGGATCATTAAGTATTTGGCACTGTGTATGTTTATTGTTAGTGTAGATCGTCTGGGTGTACACGGTCGTTAAGTGTTGGGCCTTGTGTATGTTTATTGTCAGTGTAGAGGGTCTGGGTGTACACTGTCAATAAGTGTTGGGCACTGTCTATGCTGATTGTCAGTGTAGAGGGTGTAGCTGTATGCTGTTGTTACGCGTTGGGCACTGTGTATGTTTATTGTCAGTGTAGAGGGTATAGCTGTACACTGTTGTTACGTATTGGGCACAGTGTAAGTTTATTGTCAGTGTAGAGGGTCTAGGTGTACACTGTCATTCTGTGTTGGGCACTCTGTATGTTCATTCTCAGTGTAGATGGTCTGGGTGTACACTGACGACAAGTGTTGTACACAGCGTATGTACATTGACAGTGTAGAGTGTCTCGGTGTACACTGTCATTGCGTTGGACTCTGTGAATGTTTATTGTCAGTGTAGAGGGTCTGGGTGTGCACTGTCGTTAACTGCTAGGCACTGCATATGTTTATTCTCGGTGTAGACATTCTGCGTGTACACTGTCATTAAGCTTGGGCACTGTGTACGTTTATTGTCAGTGTAGATGGTCTAATTGTGCACGGTCATTAGGTATTCGGCACTGTGTATGTTTATTGTTAGTGTAGATCGACTGGGTGTACACGGTCGTTAAGTGTTGGCCACTGTGTATGCTTATTGTCAGTGTAGAGGGTATAGCTGTACACTGTTGTTAAGTGTTGGGCAATGTGTATGCTTATTGTCAGTGTAGAGGGTCTGGGTGTACACGGTCGTTAAGTGTTGGCCACTGTGTATGCTTATTGTCAGTGTAGAGGGTCTGGGTGTACACTGTTGTTACGTGTTCGGCACTGTGTATGTTTATCGTCAGTGTAAAGGGTCTAGGTGCACACTGTCATTGTGTTGGGAACTGTGTATGTTCATTGTCAGTGTAGAGGGTCTGGTTTTACACTGTCATTCTGTGTTGGGCACTGTGTATGTTCATTCTCAGTGTAGATGGTCTGGGTGTACACTGACGACAAGTGTTGTGCACAGTGTATGTTCATTGACAGTGTAGAGTGTCTCGGTGTACACTGTCATTGCGTTGGACTCTGTGAATATTTATTGTCAGTTTAGAAGGTCTCGGTGTACACAGTTGTTAACTGTTGGCCACTGTGTATGTTTATTGTCAGTGTAGAGGTTCCAGGTGTACACTGTCATTAAGTGTTGCGAACTGTGTATGCTTATTGTCAGTGCAGAGTGTCTACGTGTACACTGTCGTTAAGTGTTGATCACTGTGTTTGTTCAATGTCAGTGTAGAGTGCCTTGGTGTACACTGATATTAAGTGTTGGATACTGTGTATGTACATTGTCAGTGTAGAGGATCTGGGTGTACACTTTTATTAAGTTTTGGGCATTGCGTACTTTTATTATCAGTGTAGAGTATCTTGGTGTACACTGTTGTTAACTGTTGGGCACTGTGAATGCTTATTGTCAGTGTAGAGGGGGTGGGTGTACTCTGTCGTTGTGTTGGGCACTGTGAATGCTTATTGTCAGTGTAGATGGGGTGGGTGTACACTGCCGTTAAATATTGGACACTACGTATGTTTATAGTCGGTGTAGAGTGTCTGGGTATACACTGTCAATAAGTGTTGGCCACTGTGTATGTTCATTGCCAGTTTAGAGGGTCTGGGTGTACACTGCTCTTAAGTGTTGGGCATTGTGTATGTTTATTGTCAGTGTAGAGGGTGTAGCTGTACACTGTTGTTAAATGTTAGGCACTGTGTATGCTTATAGTCAGTGTAGAGAGTGTAGCTGTACACTGTTGTTACGTGCTAGGCACTGTGTATGTTTATTGTCAGTGTAGAGGGTGTAGCTGTACACTGTTGTTACGTATTGGGCACAGTGTATGTTTATTGTCAGTGTAGAGTGTCTCAGTGTACACTGTCATTAAGTTTTGGGCATTGTGAATGCTTATTGTCAGTGTAGAGGGGGTGGGGTACACTGTCGTTAGGCAGTGGACACTGCGTATGTTTATAGTTGGTGTAGGGGGTCTGGGTATACACTGTCAATAAGTGTTGGCCACTGTGTATGTTCATTGCCAGTTTAGAGCGTCTGGGAATACACTGTTGTTAAGTGTTGGGCACTGTGTATATTTATTGTCAGCGTAGAGGGTCTAGGTGTACACTGTCGTTAAGTGTTGGGCACTGTGTTTGTTTATTGTTGAGTAGAGGGTCTGTGTGTACACTGTTGTGAAGAGTTGGGCACTGTTTATGCTTATTGTCAGTGCTGAATGTCTACGTGTACACTGTCGTTAAGTCTAGGGCACTGTGTATGTTTCTTATCAATGGAGAGGGTCTGGGTGTACACAGTTGTTAAGTTTTGGGCACTGTGTATGTTCACTGTCAGTGCAGATTATCTCGGACTACACTGTCATTGTGTTGCACACTGTGCTTGTTTATTGCCAGTGTCGAGGGTCTAGGTGTACACTGCCATTAAGTGTTGGGCGCTGTGTATGTTCATTGTCAGCGTAGAGGGTCTGGGTGTACACAGGCATTAAGTGTTGGGCACTGTGTTTGTTTATTGTTGAGTAGAGAGTCTGGGTGTACACTGTCGTGAAGTGTTGGGCACTGTTTATGATTATTAAATGCTGAATGTCTACGTGTACACTGTCGTTAAGTGTTGGGCACTGTGTATGTTTCTCATCAGTGTAGAGGGTCTAGATGTACACTTTCGTTAAGTGTTGGGCACTGTGTATGTTCACTGTCAGCGCAGAGTATCTCGGTGTACACTGTTGTTAAGTGTTGGGCACTGTGTATGTTCATTGTCAGTTTAGAGGGTCTGGGTGAACACTGTCGATATGTGTTGGGCACTGTGTATGTTTATTGTCCGTATAGAGGGTTCTAGAAGTGCATGGTCATTATGTATTTGGCCCTATGTCTGTTTATTGTCACTGTCGAGGGTCTCGGTGTACA
Organism: Mobula birostris; assembly: GCF_030028105.1. NCBI lineage: Eukaryota > Metazoa > Chordata > Chondrichthyes > Myliobatiformes > Myliobatidae > Mobula > Mobula birostris. The sequence goes on from NC_092376.1 coordinate 96,767,414, forward strand.
CAGTCGTTAAGTGTTGGGCACTGCGCATATTTATTGTCGGTGTAGAGGTTCTGGGTGTACACTGTCGCTAAGTGTTGGGCACTGTGTATGTTCATTGTCATTGTAGAGGGTCTGGGTGTACACAGTCGTTAAGCATTGGGCACTGCATATGTTTATTGTCGGTGTAGAGGGCTTGGGTGTACACTGTCGTTAAGTGTTGGGCACTGTGTATATTCATTGTCAGTTTAGAGGGTCAGGGTGAACACTGTCGTTAAGTGTTGCGCACTGTGTATGTTTATTGTCAGTGTAGAGGGTTCTAGATGTGCATGGTCATTAAGTATTACGCACAGTGTCTGTTTATTGTCAGTGTAGAGGGCCTCAGTGTACACGGTCGTTAAGTGTTGGGCACTGTGTATGTTTATTGTCAGTGCAGAGTGTGTCGGACTACACTGTTATTGTGTTGGGCACTGCGTTTGTTCATTGTCAGTGTAGAGTGTCTGGGTGTACACAGTTGTTAAGTGTTGGGCACTGTATATGTTAATTGTCAGTGTAGAGGGTCTGGGTGTACACTGTCGTTAAGTGTTGGGCACTGTGTATGTTTCTCATCAGTGTAGAGGGTCTGGGTGTACACTTTCATTAAGTTTTGGGCACTGCGTTTGTTCATTGTCAGTGTAGAGTGTCTGGGTGTACACAGTTGTTAAGTGTTGGGCACTGTGTATGTTTATTGTCAGCGTAGAGGATCTAGGTGTACACTGTCGTTAAGTGTTGGGCACTGTGTATGTTTATTGTCAGCGTAGAGGATCTAGGTGTACACTGTTTTTAAGTGTTGGGCTCTGTGTTTGCTTTTAGTCAGTTTAGAGGGTCTAGGTGTATACAGTTGTTAAGTGCAGGGCACTGTGTATGTTTATTGTCCGTATAGAGGGTTCTAGAAGTGCATGGTCATTATGTATTTGGCCCCATGTCTGTTTATTGTCACTGCAGAGGGTCACGGTGTACACGGTCGTTAAGAGTTGGGCACTGTGTATGTTCATTGTCAGTGCAGAGTGTGTCGGACTACACTGTCATTGTGTTGGGCACTGTGTACGTTTATCGTCAGTGCAGAGGGACTGGGTGTACATTGTCGTTAAGTATTAGGCACTGCGTATGTTTATATTCGGTGTAGAGTTTCTGGGTGTACACTGTCGTTAAGTATTGGGCGCTGTGTATGTTTATTGTCAGTGTAGAGGGTCTGGGTGTACACTGTCATTAAGTGATGGGCACAGTGTATGTTCTTTGTCAGTGTAGAGGGTCTGGGTGTACACTGTCGCCATGTATTGGGTACTGCGTATGTTTATTGTCAGTGTAGAGGTTCTGGGTGTACACTGTCGCTAAGTGTTGGGCACTGTGTATGTTTATTTTCAGTGTAGAGGGTTTGGGTGTACACAGTCGATAAGTCTTGGGCACTGTGTATGTTTATTGTCAGTGTAGAGGGTCTGGTTGCACACTGTCATTAAGCGATGGGCACTGTGTTTGTTTATTGTCGGTGTAGAGGGTCTGGGTGTACACTGTCATTAAGTTTTGGGCACTGCGTACGTTTATTGTCGGTGTAGAGGGTTTGGGTGTACACTGTCGTTAAGTGTTGGGCACGGTATATGTTCATTGTCAGTTTAGAGGGTCTGAGTGAACACTGTCAATAAGTGTTGGGCATTGTTTATGTTCATTGTCAGTGTCGAGGGTCTCGGTGTAAACTGTCGTTAAGTGTTGGGCAATATATATGTTTATTGTCAGTGTAGAGGGTCTGGTTGCACACTGTCATTAAGCGATGGGCACTGTGTTTGTTTATTGTCGGTGTAGAGGGTCTGGGTGTACACTGTCATTAAGTTTTGGGCACTGCGTATGTTTATTGTCGGTGTAGAGGGTTTGGGTGTACACTGTCGTTAAGTGTTGGGCACTGTATATGTTCATTGTCAGTTTAGAGGGTCTGAGTGAACACTGTCGATAAGTGTTGGGCATTGTTTATGTTCATTGTCAGTGTCGAGGGTCTCGGTGTAAACTGTCGTTAAGTGTTGGGCAATGTATATGTTCATTGTCAGTGCAGAGTATCTTGGACTGCACTGTCATTGTGTTGGGCGCTGTGTATGTTTATTGTCAGCGTGGAAGGTCTGGGTGTACACTGTCATTAAGTGATGGGCACTGTGTATGCTCTTTGTCAGTGTAGAGGGTCTAGGTGTACACTGTCGTTAGTTATTGGGCACTGCGTATGTTTGTTGTCGATGTAGATGTTCTGGGTGTACACTGTTGTTAAATGTTGGGCACTGCGTATGTGTATTTTCAGTGTAGAGGATCTGGGTGTACACTGTCATTAAGTGTTGGTTTCTGTGTTTGCTTATTGTCAGTTTAGAGGGTCTAGGTGTACACAGTTGTTAAGTGTTGGGCACTGTGTATGTTCATTGACAGTGTAGAGGGTCTGGGTGTACACTGTCGTTCAGTGTTGGGCACTGTGTTTGTTTATTGCCAGTGCAGAGGGTTCTAGATGTGCATGGTCATTAAATATTCGGCACTGTGTCTGTTTATTGTCTGTGTCGAGGGTCTCGGTGTACACAGTCGTTAAGTGTTAGACACTGCGCATATTTATTGTCAGTGTAGAGGTTCTGGGTGTACACTGTCGTTAAGTGTTGGGCGCGGCGTATGCTCATTGTCAGTGTAGAGGGTCTGGTTGTACACTGTCGCTAAGTGTTGGGCACTGTGTATTTTTATTGTCAGTGTAGAGGGGCTGCGTGTTCACTGTCATTAAGTGTTGGTCTCTGTGTTTGCTTATTGTCAGTTTAGAGGGTCTAGGTGTACACAGTTGTTAAGTGTTGGGCACTGTGTATGTTCATTCTCAGTGTAGAGGGTCTGGGTGTACACTGTCGTTCAGTGTTAGGCACTGTGTATGTTTATTGTCCGTATAGAGGGTTCTAGAAGTGCATGGTCATTATGTATTTGTCCCTATGTCTGTTTATTGTCACTGTCGAGGGTCTCGGTGTACACGGTCGTTAAGAGTTGGGCACTGTGTATGTTCATTGTCAGTGCAGAGTGTGTCGGAGTACACTGTCATTGTGTTGGGCACTGTGTATGTTTATTGTCAGCGTAGAGGGGCTGTGTGTACACTGTCATTAAGTGTTAGTCTCTGTGTTTGCTTATTGTCAGTTTAGAGGGCCTAGGTGTACACAGTTGTTAAGTTTTGGGCACTGTGTATGTTCATTGTCAGTGTAGAGGCTCTGGGTGTACACTGTCGTTCAGTGTTGGGCACTGTGTATGATTATTGTCAGTGAAGAGGGTTCTAGATGTGCATGGTTATTAAGTATTTGGCACTGTGTTTGTTTATTATCTGTGTCGAGGGTCTAGGTGTACACAGTCGTTAAGTGTTGGGCACTGCGCATATTTATTGTCGGTGTAGAGGTTCTGGGTGTACACTATCGCAAAGTGTTGGGCACTGTGTATGTTCATTGTCAGTGTAGAGGGTAGATGTGTACACAGTCGTTAGGTGTTGGGCACTGTGAATGTTTATCGTCATTGTAGAGGGTCTGGGTGTACACTGTCGTTAAGTATTGGGCGCTGTGTATGTTTATTGTCAGTGTAGAGGGTCTGGGTGTACACTGTCATTAAGTGATGGGCACAGTGTATGTTCTTTGTCAGTGTAGAGGGTCTGGGTGTACACTGTCGCCATGTATTGGGTACTGCGTATGTTTATTGTCGGTGTAGAGGTTCTGGGTGTACACTGTCGCTAAGTGTTGGGCACTGTGTATGTTTATTTTCAGTGTAGAGGGTTTGGGTGTACACAGTCGATAAGTCTTGGGCACTGTGTATGTTTATTGTCAGTGTAGAGGGTCTGGTTGCACACTGTCATTAAGCGATGGGCACTGTGTTTGTTTATTGTCGGTGTAGAGGGTCTGGATGTACACTGTCATTAAGTTTTGGGCACTGCGTACATTTATTGTCGGTGTAGAGGGTTTGGGTGTACACTGTCGTTAAGTGTTGGGCACGGTATATGTTCATTGTCAGTTTAGAGGGTCTGAGTGAACACTGTCAATAAGTGTTGGGCATTGTTTATGTTCATTGTCAGTGTCGAGGGTCTCGGTGTAAACTGTCGTTAAGTGTTGGGCAATGTATATGTTTATTGTCAGTGTAGAGGGTCTGGTTGCACACTGTCATTAAGCGATGGGCACTGTGTTTGTTTATTGTCGGTGTAGAGGGTCTGGGTGTACACTGTCATTAAGTTTTGGGCACTGCGTATGTTTATTGTCGGTGTAGAGGGTTTGGGTGTACACTGTCGTTAAGTGTTGGGCACTGTATATGTTCATTGTCAGTTTAGAGGGTCTGAGTGAACACTGTCGATAAGTGTTGGGCATTGTTTATGTTCAATGTCAGTGTCGAGGGTCTCGGTGTAAACTGTCGTTAAGTGTTGGGCAATGTATATGTTCATTGTCAGTGCAGAGTATCTTGGACTGCACTGTCATTGTGTTGGGCGCTGTGTATGTTTATTGTCAGCGTGGAAGGTCTGGGTGAACACTGTCATTAAGTGATGGGCACTGTGTATGCTCTTTGTCAGTGTAGAGGGTCTAGGTGTACACTGTCGTTAGTTATTGGGCACTGCGTATGTTTGTTGTCGATGTAGATGTTCTGGGTGTACACTGTTGTTAAATGTTGGGCACTGCGTATGTGTATTTTCAGTGTAGAGGATCTGGGTGTACACTGTCATTAAGTGTTGGTTTCTGTGTTTGCTTATTGTCAGTTTAGAGGGTCTAGGTGTACACAGTTGTTAAGTGTTGGGCACTGTGTATGTTCATTGACAGTGTAGAGGGTCTGGGTGTACACTGTCGTTCAGTGTTGGGCACTGTGTTTGTTTATTGCCAGTGCAGAGGGTTCTAGATGTGCATGGTCATTAAATATTCGGCACTGTGTCTGTTTATTGTCTGTGTCGAGGGTCTCGGTGTACACAGTCGTTAAGTGTTAGACACTGCGCATATTTATTGTCAGCGTAGAGGTTCTGGGTGTACACTGTCGTTAAGTGTTGGGCGCGGCGTATGCCCATTGTCAGTGTAGAGGGTCTGGTTGTACACTGTCGCTAAGTGTTGGGCACTGTGTATTTTTATTGTCAGTGTAGAGGGGCTGCGTGTTCACTGTCATTAAGTGTTGGTCTCTGTGTTTGCTTATTGTCAGTTTAGAGGGTCTAGGTGTACACAGTTGTTAAGTGTTGGGCACTGTGTATGTTCATTCTCAGTGTAGAGGGTCTGGGTGTACACTGTCGTTCAGTGTTAGGCACTGTGTATGTTTATTGTCCGTATAGAGGGTTCTAGAAGTGCATGGTCATTATGTATTTGTCCCTATGTCTGTTTATTGTCACTGTCGAGGGTCTCGGTGTACACGGTCGTTAAGAGTTGGGCACTGTGTATGTTCATTGTCAGTGCAGAGTGTGTCGGAGTACACTGTCATTGTGTTGGGCACTGTGTATGTTTATTGTCAGCGTAGAGGGGCTGTGTGTACACTGTCATTAAGTGTTAGTCTCTGTGTTTGCTTATTGTCAGTTTAGAGGGCCTAGGTGTACACAGTTGTTAAGTGTTTCGCATTGTGTATGTTCATTGTCAGTGTAGAGGGTCTGGTTGTACACTGTCGCTAAGTGTTGGGCACTGTGTATTTTTATTGTCAGTGTAGAGGGGCTGCGTGTTCACTGTCATTAAGTGTTGGTCTCTGTGTTTGCTTATTGTCAGTTTAGAGGGTCTAGGTGTACACAGTTGTTAAGTGTTGGGCAATGTGTATGTTCATTCTCAGTGTAGAGGGTCTGGGTGTACACTGTCGTTCAGTGTTAGGCACTGTGTATGTTTATTGTCCGTATAGAGGGTTCTAGAAGTGCATGGTCATTATGTATTTGGCCCTATGTCTGTTTATTGTCACTGTCGAGGGTCTCGGTGTACACGGTCGTTAAGAGTTGGGCACTGTGTATGTTCATTGTCAGTGCAGAGTGTGTCGGAGTACACTGTCATTGTGTTGGGCACTGTGTATGTTTATTGTCAGCGTAGAGGGGCTGTGTGTACACTGTCATTAAGTGTTAGTCTCTGTGTTTGCTTATTGTCAGTTTAGAGGGCCTAGGTGTACACAGTTGTTAAGTTTTGGGCACTGTGTATGTTCATTGTCAGTGTAGAGGCTCTGGGTGTACACTGTCGTTCAGTGTTGGGCACTGTGTATGATTATTGTCAGTGAAGAGGGTTCTAGATGTGCATGGTTATTAAGTATTTGGCACTGTGTTTGTTTATTATCTGTGTCGAGGGTCTAGGTGTACACAGTCGTTAAGTGTTGGGCACTGCGCATATTTATTGTCGGTGTAGAGGTTCTGGGTGTACACTATCGCAAAGTGTTGGGCACTGTGTATGTTTATTGTCAGTGTAGAGGGTCTGCATGTACACTGTCATTAAGTATTGGGCACTGTGTATGTTCATTGTCAGTGTAGAGGGTAGATGTGTACACAGTCGTTAGGTGTTGGGCACTGTGAATGTTTATCGTCATTGTAGAGGGTCTGGGTGTACACTGTCGCTAAGTGTTGGGCACTGTGTATGTTTATTTTCAGTGTAGAGGGTCTGGGTGTACACAGTCGATAAGTGTTGGGCACTGTGTATGTTTATTGCCAGTGTAGAGGGTTCTAGATGTGCATGGTCATTAAGTATTCGGCACAGTGTCTGTTTATTGTCAGTGTAGAGGGCCTCAGTGTACACTGTCGTTAAGTGTTGGGCACTGTGTATGTTCATTGTCAGTGCAGAGTGTGTCGGACTACACTGTCATTGTGTTGGGTACTGTGTATGTTTATCGTCAGTGCAGAGGGACTGGGTGTACACTGTCGTTAAGTATTAGGCACTGCCTATGTTTATATTCAGTGTAGAGTTTCTGGGTGTACACTGTCGATAAGTATTGGGCGCTGTGTATGTTTATTGTCAGTGTAGAGGGTTTGGGTGTACACTGTCGCCATGTATTGGGTACTGCGTATGTTTATTGTCGGTGTAGAGGTTCTGGGTGTACACTGTCGCTAAGTGTTGGGCACTGTGTATGTTTATTTTCAGTGTAGAGGGTTTGGGTGTACACAGTTGATAAGTCTTGGGCACTGTGTATGTTTATTGTCAGTGTAGAGGGTTCTAGATGTGCATGGTCATTAAGTATTCGGCAGAGTGTCTGTTTATTGTCAGTGTAGAGGGCCTCAGTGTACACGGTCGTTAAGAGTTGGGCACTGTGTATGTTCATTGTCAGTGCAGAGTGTGTCGGAGTACACTGTCATTTTGTTGGGCACTGTGTACGTTTATTGTCAGTGTAGAGGGACTGGGTGTACACTGTCAGTAAGTATTGGGCACTGCGTATGTTTATTTTTGAGTAGAGGATCTGGGTGTACACTGCCGTTAAGTGTTGTGCACTGTGTATGTTTATTGTCAGTGTAGAGGGGCTGCGTGTACACTGTCATTAAGTGTTGGTCTCTGTGTTTGCTTATTGTCAGTTTAGAGGGTCTAGTTGTACACAGTTGTTAAGTTTTGGGCACTGTGTATGTTCATTGTCAGTGTAGAGGGTCTGGGTGTACACTGTCGTTCAGTGTTGGGCACTGTGTATGATTATTGTCAGTGAAGAGGGTTCTAGATGTGCATGGTTATTAAGTATTCGGCACTGTGTTTGTTTATTATCTGTGTCGAGGGTCTCGGTGTACACAGTCGTTAAGTGTTGGGCACTGCGCATATTTATTGTCGGTGTAGAGGTTATGGGTGTACACTGTCGTTAAGGGTTGGGCACAGTGTATGTTCATTGTCAGTGTAGAGGGTAGATGTGTACACAGTCCTTAGGTGTTGGGCACTGTGAATGTTTATCTTCATTGTAGAGGGTCTGGGTGTACACAGTCATTAAGTATTGGGCACTGCATATGTTTCTTGTCGGTGTAGAGAGTTTGGATGTACACTGTCGTTAAGTGTTGGGCACAGTGTATATTCATTGTCAGTTTAGAGGGTCAGGGTGAACACTGTCGTTAAGTGTTGCGCTCTGTGTATGTTGATTGCCAGTGTAGAGGGTTCTAGATGTGCATGATCATTAAGTATTCAGCAGAGTGTCTGTTTATTGTCAGTGTAGAGGGCCTCAGTGTACACGGTCGTTAAGTGTTGGGCACTGTGTATGTTCATTGTCAGTGCAGAGTGTGTCGGAGTACACTGTCATTGTGTTGGGCACTGCGTTTGTTCATTGTCAGTGTAGAGTGTCTTGGTGTACACTGTTGTTAAGTGTTGGGCACTGTATATGTTCATTGTCAGTGTAGAGGGTCTGGGTGTACACTGTCGTTAAATGTTGGACACTGTGTTTGTTTATTGTTGAGTAAAGGGTCTGAGTGTACACTGTCGTGAAGTGTTGGGCACTGTTTATGCTTATTGTCAGTGCTGAGTGTCTACGTGCACACTGCCGTTAAGTATTGGGCACTGTGTATGTTTCTCATCAGTGTAGAGGGTCTGGGTGTACACTTTCGTTAAGTTTTGGGCACTGTGTATGTTCATTGTCAGTGCAGAGTATCTCGGTGTACACTGTCATTGTGTTGTGCACTGTGTATGCTTATTGTCAGTGTAGTTTGGCTGCGTGTACACTGTTGTTAAGTGTTGGGCTCTGTGTTTGCTTATTGTCCGTATAGAGGGTTCTAGAAGTGCATGGTCATTATGTATTTGGCCCTATGTCTGTTTATTGTCACTGTCGAGGGTCTCGGTGTACACGGTCGTTAAGAGTTGGGCACTGTGTATGTTCATTGTCAGTGCACAGTGTGTCGGAGTACACTGCCATTTTGTTGGGCACTGTGTATGTTTATTGTAAGTGTAGAGGGACTGGGTGTACACTGTCAGTAAGTATTGGGCACTGCCATATGTTTATTGTTGAGTAGAGGGTCTGGGTGTACACTGTCGTGAAGTGTTGGGCACAGTTTATGCTTATTGTCAGTGCTGAATGTCTACGTGTACACTGCCATTAAGTGTTGTGCACAGTGTATGTTTATTGTCAGTGTAGAGGGTCTAGGTGTACACTGTCATTAAGTGTTGGTCTCTGTGTTTGCTAATTGTCAGTTTAGAGGGCCTAGGTGTACACAGTTGTTAAGTGTTGGGCACTGTGTATGTTCATTGTCAGTGTAGAGGGTCTGGGTGTACACTGTCGTTCAGTGTTGGGCACTGTGTATGATTATTGTCAGTGAAGAGGGTTCAGGGTGTGCATGGTTATTAAGTATTCGGCACTGTGTTTGTTTATTGTCAGTGTCGAGGGTCTCGGTGTACACAGTCGTTAAGTGTTGGGCACTGCGCATATTTATTGTCGGTGTAGAGGTTCTGAGTGTACACTGTCGCTAAGTGTTGGGCACTGTGTATGTTCATTGTCATTGTAGAGGGTCTGGGTGTACACAGTCGTTAAGCATTGGGCACTGCATATGTTTATTGTCGGTGTAGAGGGCTTGGGTGTACACTGTCGTTAAGTGTTGGGCACTGTGTATATTCATTGTCAGTTTAGAGGGTCAGGGTGAACACTGTCATTAAGTGTTGCGCACTGTGTATGTTTATTGTCAGTGTAGAGGGTTCTAGATGTGCATGGTCATTAAGTATTAGGCACAGTGTCTGTTTATTGTCAGTGTAGAGGGCCTCAGTGTACACGGTCGTTAAGTGTTGGGCACTGTGTATGTTTATTGTCAGTGCAGAGTGTGTCGGACTACACTGTTATTGTGTTGGGCACTGCGTTTGTTCATTGTCAGTGTAGAGTGTCTGGGTGTACACAGTTGTTAAGTGTTGGGCACTGTATATGTTAATTGTCAGTGTAGAGGGTCTGGGTGTACACTGTCGTTAAGTGTTGGGCACTGTGTATGTTTCTCATCAGTGTAGAGGGTCTGGGTGTACACTTTCATTAAGTTTTGGGCACTGCGTTTGTTCATTGTCAGTGTAGAGTGTCTGGGTGTACACAGTTGTTAAGTGTTGGGCACTGTGTATGTTTATTGTCAGCGTAGAGGATCTAGGTGTACACTGTCGTTAAGTGTTGGGCACTGTGTATGTTTATTGTCAGCGTAGAGGATCTAGGTGTACACTGTTTTTAAGTGTTGGGCTCTGTGTTTGCTTTTAGTCAGTTTAGAGGGTCTAGGTGTATACAGTTGTTAAGTGCAGGGCACTGTGTATGTTTATTGTCCGTATAGAGGGTTCCAGAAGTGCATGGTCATTATGTATTTGGCCCCATGTCTGTTTATTGTCACTGTAGAGGGTCACGATGTACACGGTCGTTAAGAGTTGGGCACTGTGTATGTTCATTGTCAGTGCAGAGTGTGTCGGACTACACTGTCATTGTGTTGGGCACTGTGTATGTTTATCGTCAGTGCAGAGGGACTGGGTGTACATTGTCGTTAAGTATTAGGCACTGCGTATGTTTATATTCGGTGTAGAGTTTCTGGGTGTACACTGTCGTTAAGTATTGGGCGCTGTGTATGTTTATTGTCAGTGTAGAGAGTCTGGGTGTACACTGTCATTAAGTGATGGGCACAGTGTATGTTCTTTGTCAGTGTAGAGGGTCTGGGTGTACACTGTCGCCATGTATTGGGTACTGTGTATGTTTATTGTTGGTGTAGAGGTTCTGGGTGTACACTGTCGCTAAGTGTTGGGCACTGTGTATGTTTATTTTCAGTGTAGAGGGTTTGGGTGTACACAGTCGATAAGTCTTGGGCACTGTGTATGTTTATTGTCAGTGTAGAGGGTCTGGTTGCACACTGTCATTAAGCGATGGGCACTGTGTTTGTTTATTGTCGGTGTAGAGGGTCTGGGTGTACACTGTCATTAAGTTTTGGGCACTGCGTACGTTTATTGTCGGTGTAGAGGGTTTGGGTGTACACTGTCGTTAAGTGTTGGGCACGGTATATGTTCATTGTCAGTTTAGAGGGTCTGAGTGAACACTGTCAATAAGTGTTGGGCATTGTTTATGTTCATTGTCAGTGTCGAGGGTCTCGGTGTAAACTGTCGTTAAGTGTTGGGCAATGTATATGTTTATTGTCAGTGTAGAGGGTCTGGTTGCACACTGTCATTAAGCGATGGGCACTGTGTTTGTTTATTGTCGGTGTAGAGGGTCTGGGTGTACACTGTCATTAAGTTTTGGGCACTGCGTATGTTTATTGTCGGTGTAGAGGGTTTGGGTGTACACTGTCGTTAAGTGTTGGGCACTGTATATGTTCATTGTCAGTTTAGAGGGTCTGAGTGAACACTGTCGATAAGTGTTGGGCATTGTTTATGTTCATTGTCAGTGTCGAGGGTCTCGGTGTAAACTGTCGTTAAGTGTTGGGCAATGTATATGTTCATTGTCAGTGCAGAGTATCTTGGACTGCACTGTCATTGTGTTGGGCGCTGTGTATGTTTATTGTCAGCGTGGAAGGTCTGGGTGTACACTGTCATTAAGTGATGGGCACTGTGTATGCTCTTTGTCAGTGTAGAGGGTCTAGGTGTACACTGTCGTTAGTTATTGGGCACTGCGTATGTTTGTTGTCGATGTAGATGTTCTGGGTGTACACTGTTGTTAAATGTTGGGCACTGCGTATGTGTATTTTCAGTGTAGAGGATCTGGGTGTACACTGTCATTAAGTGTTGGTTTCTGTGTTTGCTTATTGTCAGTTTAGAGGGTCTAGGTGTACACAGTTGTTAAGTGTTGGGCACTGTGTATGTTCATTGACAGTGTAGAGGGTCTGGGTGTACACTGTCGTTCAGTGTTGGGCACTGTGTTTGTTTATTGCCAGTGCAGAGGGTTCTAGATGTGCATGGTCATTAAATATTTGGCACTGTGTCTGTTTATTGTCTGTGTCGAGGGTCTCGGTGTACACAGTCGTTAAGTGTTAGACACTGCGCATATTTATTGTCAGTGTAGAGGTTCTGGGTGTACACTGTCGTTAAGTGTTGGGCGCGGCGTATGCTCATTGTCAGTGTAGAGGGTCTGGTTGTACACTGTCGCTAAGTGTTGGGCACTGTGTATTTTTATTGTCAGTGTAGAGGGGCTGCGTGTTCACTGTCATTAAGTGTTGGTCTCTGTGTTTGCTTATTGTCAGTTTAGAGGGTCTAGGTGTACACAGTTGTTAAGTGTTGGGCACTGTGTATGTTCATTCTCAGTGTAGAGGGTCTGGGTGTACACTGTCGTTCAGTGTTAGGCACTGTGTATGTTTATTGTCCGTATAGAGGGTTCTAGAAGTGCATGGTCATTATGTATTTGTCCCTATGTCTGTTTATTGTCACTGTCGAGGGTCTCGGTGTACACGGTCGTTAAGAGTTGGGCACTGTGTATGTTCATTGTCAGTGCAGAGTGTGTCGGAGTACACTGTCATTGTGTTGGGCACTGTGTATGTTTATTGTCAGCGTAGAGGGGCTGTGTGTACACTGTCATTAAGTGTTAGTCTCTGTGTTTGCTTATTGTCAGTTTAGAGGGCCTAGGTGTACACAGTTGTTAAGTTTTGGGCACTGTGTATGTTCATTGTCAGTGTAGAGGCTCTGGGTGTACACTGTCGTTCAGTGTTGGGCACTGTGTATGATTATTGTCAGTGAAGAGGGTTCTAGATGTGCATGGTTATTAAGTATTTGGCACTGTGTTTGTTTATTATCTGTGTCGAGGGTCTAGGTGTACACAGTCGTTAAGTGTTGGGCACTGCGCATATTTATTGTCGGTGTAGAGGTTCTGGGTGTACACTATCGCAAAGTGTTGGGCACTGTGTATGTTCATTGTCAGTGTAGAGGGTAGATGTGTACACAGTCGTTAGGTGTTGGGCACTGTGAATGTTTATCGTCATTGTAGAGGGTCTGGGTGTACACTGTCGCTAAGTGTTGGGCACTGTGTATGTTTATTTTCAGTGTAGAGGGTCTGGGTGTACACAGTCGATAAGTGTTGGGCACTGTATATGTTTATTGCCAGTGTAGAGGGTTCTAGATGTGCATGGTCATTAAGTATTCGGCACAGTGTCTGTTTATTGTCAGTGTAGAGGGCCTCAGTGTACACTGTCGTTAAGTGTTGGGCACTGTGTATGTTCATTGTCAGTGCAGAGTGCGTCGGACTACACTGTCATTGTGTTGGGTACTGTGTATGTTTATCGTCAGTGCAGAGGGACTGGGTGTACACTGTCGTTAAGTATTAGGCACTGCCTATGTTTATATTCAGTGTAGAGTTTCTGGATGTACACTGTCGATAAGTATTGGGCGCTGTGTATGTTTATTGTCAGTGTAGAGGGTCTGGGTGTACACTGTCATTAAGTGATGGGCACAGTGTATGTTCTTTGTCAGTGTAGAGGGTCTGGGTGTACACTGTCGCCATGTATTGGGTACTGCGTATGTTTATTGTCGGTGTAGAGGTTCTGGGTGTACACTGTCGCTAAGTGTTGGGCACTGTGTATGTTTATTTTCAGTGTAGAGGGTTTGGGTGTACACAGTTGATAAGTCTTGGGCACTGTGTATGTTTATTGTCAGTGTAGAGGGTCTGGTTGCACACTGTCATTAAGCGATGGGCACTGTGCTTGTTTATTGTCGGTGTAGAGGGTCTGGGTGTACACTGTCATTAAGTATTGGGCACTGCGTATGTTTATTGTCGGTGTAGAGGGTTTGGGTGTACACTGTCGTTAAGTGTTGGGCACTGTATATGTTCATTGTCAGTGTCGAGGCTCTCGGTGTAAACTGTCGTTAAGTGTTGGACAATGTATATGTTCATTGTCAGTGCAGAGTATCTTGGACTGCACTGTCATTGTGTTGGGCGCTGTGTATGTTTATTGTCAGCGTGGAAGTTCTGGTTGTACACTGTCGTTAAGTGTTGGTTACTGTGTATGCTCTTTGTCAGTGTAGAGGGTCTGGGTGTACACTGTCGTTAGTTATTGGGCACCGCCTATGTTTGTTGTCGATGTAGATGTTCTGGGTGTACACTGCTGCTAAGTGTTGGGCACTGCGTATGTGTATTTTCAGTGTAGAGGATCTGGGTATACACTGTCATTAAGTGATGGGCTCTCTGTGTGTTCATTGTCAGTGTAGAGGGTCTGGGTGTACACTGTCATTAAGTGATGGGCTCTCTGTGTGTTCATTGTCAGTGTAGAGGGTCTGGGTGTACACTGTCATTAAGTGATGGGGTCTCTGTGTGATCATTGTCAGTGTAGAGGGGCTGGGTGTACAGTGTCATTAAGTGTTGGGCACTGTGTATGTTCATTGTCAATGCAGAGGGTCTGGGTGTACACAGTCGTAAAGTGTTGGGCACTGTGAATGTTTATCGTCAGTGTAGAATGTCTGCGTGTACACTGTCGATAAGTATTGGGCACTGTGTATGTCCATTATCAGTTTAGAGGGACTGAGTGAACACAGTCGATAAGTGTTGGGCACTGTGTATGTTCATTGTCAGTGCAGAGTATCTCGGTGTACACTGTCATTGTGTTATATACAGTGTATGTTTATTGTCAGTGTAGAGGGGCTGCGTGTACACTGTCGTTAAGTGTTCTGCTCTGTGTTTGCTTATTGTCAGTTTATAGGGTCTAGGTGTACACAGTTGTTAAGTGTTTCGCATTGTGTATGTTCATTGTCAGTGTAGAGGGTCTGGGCATACACTGTCGTTCAGTGTTGGGCACTGTGTATGTTTACTTTCAATGTAGGGGGTTCTAGAAGTGCATGGTCATTAAGTATTCGGCCCTGAGTCTGTTTATTGTCAGTGTCAAGGGTCTCGGTGTACGCGGCCGTTAAGTGTTGGGTACTGCGTATGTTCATTGTCAGTGCAGAGTGTGTCGGACTAAACTGTCATTGTGTTGGGCACTGTGTATATTTATTGTCAGTACAGAGGGACTGGGTGTACACTGTCGTTAAGTATTGGGTATTGCGTATGGTTATTGTCGGTGTAGTGGTTCTGGGTGTACACTGTCACTAAGTGATGGGCACTGTGTATGTTTATTTTCAGTATAGAGGGTCTGGGTGTACACAGTCAATAAGTGATGGGCACTGTGTGTGTTTATAGTCAGTGTTGAGGTTCTGGGTGCACACTGTCATTAAGTGATGGGCACTGTGTGTGTTTATTGTCAGTGTAGAGGGTCTGGGTGTACACTGTCTTTAAGTGTTGGGCACTGTATATGTTCATTGTCAGTATAGAGGGTCTGGGTGTACACTTACGTTAAGTGTTGGGCACTGTGTATGTTCATTGTCAGTGCAGAGTATCTCGGTGTACACTGTCATTGTGTTGTGCAATGTTTATGTTTATTGTCAGTGTAGAGGTGCTGTGTGTACACGGTCGTTAAGTGTTGGGCACTGTGTTTATTCATTGTCAGTGTAGAGTGTCTTGGTGCATGCAGTTGTTAAGTGTTGGGCACTGTGTATGTTCATTATCAGTGCAGAGTATCTCGTTTAACACGGTCATCGTGTTGTGCACCGTGTATGTTTATTGTCAGTGTAGAGGGGCTGTGTGTACACTGTCGTTAAGTGTTGGGCTCTGTGTTTGCTTATTATAAGTTTAGAGGGTCTAGGTGTACACTGTCGTTAAATGTTGGGCACTGGGTATATTCATTGTCAGTTTAGAGGGTCTAGGTGTACACTGTCATTCAGTGTTGGGCACTGTGCATGTTCATTGCTAGTGTAGAGGGTAGATGTGTACACAGTCGTTAGGTGTTGGGCACTGTGAATGTTTATCGTCATTGTAGAGGGTCTAGGTGTACACAGTCGTTAAGTATTGGGCACTTCATATGTTTATTGTCGGTGTAGAGGGTCTAGGTGTACACAGTTGTTAAGTGTTGGGCACTGTGTATGTTCATTGCCAGTGTAGAGGGTCTGGCTGTACACTGTCGTTCAGTGTTAGGCTCTGTGTATGTTTATTGTCAGTGCAGAGGGTTCTAGATGTGCATGGTCATTAAGTATTCGGCACTGTGTCTGTTTACTGTCTGTGTGGAGGGTCTCGGTGTACACGGTCGTTAAGTGTTGGGTACTGCGCATATTTATTGTCTGTGTAGAGGTTCTGGTTGTACACTGTCGTTAAGTATTGGGCACTGCGCATGTTCATTGTCTGTGTAGAGGGTAGATGTGTACACAGTCGTTAGGTGTTGGGCACTGTGAATGTTTATCGTCATTGTAGAGGGTCTAGGTGCACCCAGTCGTTAAGTACTGGGCACTGCATATGTTTATTGTCGGTGTAGAGGGTTTGGGTGTACACTGTCGTTAAGTGTTGGGCACTGTGTATATTCATTGTCAGTTTATAGGGTCAGGGTGAACACTGTCGTTAAGTGTTGGGCACTGTGTATGTTTATTGTCAGTGTAGAGGGTTCTAGATGTGCATGGTCGTTAAGTATTCGGCTCAGTGTCTGTTTATTGTCAGTGTCGAGGGTCTCGGTGTACACTGTCGTTAGGTGATGGGCACTGTGTATGCTCCTTGTCAGTGTAGCTATTCTGGGTGTACACTGCTGCTAGGTGTTGGGTACTGTGTATGTGTACTTTCGGAGTTGAGGGTCTGGGTGTACACAGTCGATAAGTGTTGGGCACTGTGTATGTTTATTGTCAGTGTAGAGGATCTGGGTGTACACAGTCATTAAGTGATGGGCTCTCTGTGTGTTCATTGTCAGTGTAGAGGGTCTGGGTGTACACTGTCGTTCAGTGTTGGGCACTGTGTATGTTTATTGTCAGTGCAGAGGGTTCTAGATGTGCATGGTCATTAAGTATTCGGCACTGTGTCTGTTTATTGTCTGTGTGGAGGGTCTCGGTGTACACAGTCGTTAAGTGTTGTGCACTGCGCATATTTATTGTCAGTGTAGAGGTTCTGGGTGTACACTGTCGTTAAGTATTGGGCACTGCGCATGTTCATTGTCAGTGTAGAGGGTAGATGTGTACACAGTCGTTAGGTGTTGGGCACTGTGAATGTTTATCGTCATTGTAGAGGGTCTAGGTGTACACAGTCGTTAAGTATTGGGCACTTCATATGTTTATTGTCGGTGTAGAGGGTCTAGGTGTACACAGTTGTTAAGTGTTGGGCACTGTGTATGTTCATTGTCAGTGTAGAGGGTCTGGGTGTACACTGTCGTTCAGTGTTAGGCACTGTATATGTTCATTGTCAGTGCAGTGTATCTCGGACTACACTGTCATTGTGTTGGGCACTGTGTATGTTTATTGTCAGTGTAGAGGGTCTAGGTGTACACTTACGTTAAGTGTTGGGCACTGTGTTTGTTTATTGTTGAGCAGAGGATCTGCGTGTACACTGTTGTGAAGAGTTGGGCACTGTTTATGCTTACTGTCAGTGCTGAATGTCTACGTGTACACTGCCTTTAAGTGTTGGGCACTGTGTATGTTCATTGTCAGTGCAGAGTATCTCGGTGTACACTGTCATTGTGTTGTGTAATGTTTATGTTTATTGTCAGTGTAGAGGTGCTGTGTGTACACGGTCGTTAAGTGTTGGGCACTGTATATGTTCACTGTCAGTGCAGAGTATCTTGGACTACACAGTCATTGTGTTGGGCACTGTTTATGTTTATTGTCAGTGTAGAGGGTGTAGGTATACACTGTCATTGTGTTGTGCACTGTTTATGTTTATTGTCAGTGTAGAGGGTGTAGGTATACACTGTCGTTAAGTGTTGGGCGCTGTCTTTGTTTATTGTGGAGTAGAGGGTCCGGGTGTACACTGTCGTGAAGTGTTGGGCACTCTTTATGCTTAATGTCACTGCTGAATGTCTACATGTACACAGCCTTTAAGTGTTGGGCACTGTGTATGTTCATTATCAGTGCAGAGTATCTCGGTTAACACGGTCATTATGTTGTGCACCGTGTATGTTTATTGTCAGTGTAGAGGGGCTGTGTGTACACTGTCGTTAAGTGTTGGGCTCTGTGTTTGCTTATTATAAGTTTAGAGGGTCTAGGTGTACACTGTCGTTAAATGTTGGGCACTGGGTATATTCATTGTCAGTTTAGAGGGTCTAGGTGTACACTGTCATTCAGTGTTGGGCACTGTGCATGTTCATTACCAGTGTAGAGGGTAGATGTGTACACAGTCGTTAGGTGTTGGGCACTGTGAATGTTTATTGTCAGTGTCGAGGGTCTCGATGTACACGGTCGTTAAGAGTTGGGCACTTTTATGCTCATTGTCAGTGCAGAGTGTGTCGGATGACACTGTCATTGTTTTGGGTACTGTGTATGTTTATTGTCAGTGTAGAGGGACTGGGTGTACAATGGCATTAACTATTGGGCAGTGCGTATGTTTATTGTCGGTGTAGAGGTCCTGGGTGTACACTGTCGCTAAGTGTTGGGCACTGTGTATGTTTATTGTCCATGTCGAGGGTCTGGGTGTACACTGTCGTTAAGGGTTGAGCACAGTGTATGTTCATTGTCAGTGTAGAGGGTCTGGGTGTACACAGTTGTTAAGGGTTGAGCACAGTGTATGTTCATTGTCAGTGTAGAGGGTAGATGTGTACACAGTCATTAAGTGTCGGGCACTGTGTATGTTTATTGTCAGTGTAGAGGGTTCTAGAAGTGCATGGTCATTAAATATTCGGCCCTGTGTCTGTTTATTGTCAGTGTCGAGGGTCTCGGTGTACACTGTCGTTAGGTGATGGGCACTGTGTATGCTCCTTGTCAGTGTAGCTATTCTGGGTGTACACTGCTGCTAGGTGTTGGGTACTGTGTATGTGTACTTTCGGAGTTGAGGGTCTGGGTGTACACAGTCGATAAGTGTTGGGCACTGTGTATGTTTATTGTCAGTGTAGAGGATCTGGGTGTACACAGTCATTAAGTGATGGGCTCTCTGTGTGTTCATTGTCAGTGTAGAGGGTCTGGGTGTACACTGTTGTTAAGAGTTGGGAACAGTGTATGTTCATCGTTAGTGTAGAGGGTAGATGTGTACACAGTCGTAAATTGTTGGCACTGTGAATGTTTATCGTCAGTGTAGAGGGTCTGGGTGTACACTGTCGTTAAGTATTAGACACTGTGTATGTTCATTATCAGTTTAGAGGGTCTGGGTGATCATAGTCGATAAGTGTTGGGCACTGTGTATGTTCATCATCAGTGTCGAAGGTCTCGGTGTACACGGTCATTAAGTGTTGGGCACTGTGTATGCTTATTGCCAGTGTAGAGGGTCTGGGTGTATACTGTCAATAAGTGTTGGGCACTGTGTATGTTTATTGTCAGTGTAGAAGGTCTGGGTGTACACTGTCATTAAGTGATGGGCACTGTGTCTGTTCATTGTCAGTGTAGAGGGTAGATGTGTACACAGTCGTTGTAGTGATGTACACTGTGTATATTTATTGTCAGTGTAGAGGGGCTGCGTGTACACTGTCGTTAAGTATTGGGCACTGTGTCTGTTCATTGTCAGGTTCGGGTGTCTCGGTGTACACGGTCGTTAAGTGTTGTGCACTGTGTATGTTTATTGTCAGTGTAGAGGGGCTGCGTGTACACTGTCGTTATGTGTTGGGCACTGTGTTTATTCATTGTCAGCGTAGAGTGTCTTGGTGTACACAGTTGTCAGGAGTTGGGCACTGTAGATGTTCACTGTCAGTGCAGAGTATCTCGGACTACATTGTCATTGTATTGGGCACTGTGTATGTTTATTGTCAGTGTAGAGGTTGTAGGTATACACTGTCGTTAAGTGTTGGGCGCTGTGTTTGTTTATCGTAGAGTAGAGGGTCTGGATGTACACTGTCGTGAAGTATTGGGCACTGTGTATGTTCATTGTCAGTGCAGAGTATCTCAGTTTACACTGTCATTGTGTTGTGCACTGTGTATTTTTATTGTCAGTGTAGAGGGGCTGCGTGTACACTGTCGTTAAGTGTTGGGCTCTGGGTATATTCATTGTCAGTTTAGAGGGTCTAGTGTACACTATTGTTCAGTGTTGGGCACTGTGTATGTTTATTGTCAGTGTAGAGGATTCTAGATGTGCATGGTCATTAAGTTTTCGGCACTGTGTCTGTTTATTGCCAGTGTTGAGTGTCTCAGTGTACACAGTCGTTAAGTGTTGTGCACTGTGTATATTTATTGTCAGTGTAGAGGGGCTGTGTGTACACTGTCGTTAAATATTGGGCACTGTGTTTGTTTATTGTCAGTGTCGAGGGTCTCGGTGTACACGGTCGTTAAGTGTTGGGCACTGTGTATGTTTCTCATCAGTGTAGAGGGTCTGGGTGTACACTGTCAATAAGTGTTGCGCACTGTGTATGTTCATTGTCAGTGTAGAGGGTCTAGGTGTACACTGTCGTTAAGTGTTCGGCACCGTATTTGTTTATTGTTGAGTAGAGGGTCTGGGTGTACACTGTCGTTAAGTGTTCGGCACCGTATTTGTTTATTGTTGAGTAGAGGGTCTGGGTGTACACTGTCGTTAAGTGTTCAGCACCGTATTTGTTTATTGTTGAGTAGAGGGTCTGGGTGTACACTGTCGTGAAGTTTTGGGCACTGTTTATGCTTATTGTCAATGCTGAGTGTCTACGTGTACACTGTCGTTAAGTGTTGGGCACTGTGTATGTTTCTCATCAGCGTAGAGGGTCTGGGTGTACACTTTCGTTAAGTTTTGGGCACTGTGCATGTTCATTGTCAGTGCAGAGTATCTCGGTGTACACTGTCATTGTGTTGTGTACAGTGTATGTTTATTGTCAGTGTAGAGGTGCCGCGTGTACACTGTCGTTAAGTGTTGGGCTCTGTGTTTGCTTATTAACAGTTTAGAGGTTCTCGGTGTACACAGTTGTTAAGTGTTGGGCACTGTGTATGTTCATTGTCAGTGCTGAGTGTGTCGGACTACACTGTCATTGCGTTGGGCACTGCGTATGTTTAAAATCGGTGTGGAGGTTCTGGGTGTACACTGTCGTTAAGTATTGGGCGCTGTGTATGTCTATTGTCAGTGTTGAGGGTCTGGGTGTACACTATCATTAAATGATGGGCACAGTGTATGTTCTTTGTCAGTGTAGAGGGTCTGGGTCTACTCTGTCGTTAAGTATTGGGTACAGCGTATGTTTATTGTCGGTGTAGAGGTTCTGGGTGTACACTGTCGATAAGTGTTGGGCGCTGTGTATGTTTATTCTCAGTGTAGAGGGTCTGGGTGTACACTGTCATTAAGTGATGGGCACTGTGTGTGTTCATTGTCAGTGTAGGTGGTCTGGGTGTACACTGTCTTTAAGTATTGGGAACTGCGTATGTTTATTGTCGGTTTAGAGGGTTTGAGTGTACACTGTCATTAAGTGTTGGCAACTGTATATGTTCATTGTCAGTTTAGAGGGTCTGGGTGAACACTGTCAAAAAGTGTTGGGCATTGTTTATGTTCATTGTCAGTGTCGAGGGTCTCGGTGTAAACTGTTGTTAAGTGTTGGGCAATGTATATGTTCATTGTCAGTGCAGAGGGTTCTAGATGTGCATGGTCATTAAGTATTCGGCACAGTGTCTGTTTATTGTCAGTGTCCAGGGTCTCGGTGTACACTGTCGTTAATTATTGGGCACTGTGTATGTTTATTGTCAGTGTAGAGGGTCTAGGTGTACACTCTCGTTAAGTGTTCGGCACTGTGTTTGTTTATTGTTGAGTAGAGGGTCTGGGTGTACACTGCCGTTAAGTGTTGGGCACTGTGTATGTTTCTCATCAGTGTAGAGGGTCTGGGTGAACACTGTCAAAAAGTGTTGGGCATTGTTTATGTTCATTGTCAGTGTCGAGGGTCTCGGTGTAAACTGTTGTTAAGTGTTGGGCAATGTATATGTTCATTGTCAGTGCAGAGTATCTTGGACTGCACTGTCATTATGTTGGGCACTGTGTATGTTTATTGCCAGTGTAGAGGGCCTAGGTGTACACTGTCGTTAAGTGTTGGGTGCTGTGTATGTTCATTGTCAGTATAGAGGGTCTGGGTATACACTGTCGTTAAGTGTTGGGCACTGTGTTTGTTTATTGTCAGTGTAGAGGGTGTAGGTATACACTGTCATTGTGTTGTGCACTGTGTATGTTTATTGTCAGTGTAGAGGGGCTGTGTGTACACGGTCGTTAAGTGTTGGGCACCGTGTTTATTCATTGTCAGTGTAGAGTGTCTTGGTGTACACAGTTGTTAAGAGATGGGCACTGTATATGTTCACTGTCAGTGCAGAGTATCTCGGACTACACTGTCATTGTGTTGGGCACTGTGAATGTTTATTGTCAGTGTAGAGGGTGTAGGTATACACTGTCATTGTTTTGGGCACTGGGTATATTCATTGTCAGTTTAGAGGGTCTAGGTGTACACTGTCGTTAAAGGTTGGGCACTGGGTATATTCATTGTCAGTTTAGAGGGTCTAGGTGTACACTGTCATTCAGTGTTAGGCACTGTGTATGTTTATTGTCAGTGTAGAGGGGTCTAGATGTGCATGGTCATTAAGTTTTCGGTACTGTGTCTGTTTATTGCCAGTGTCGAGGGTCTCGGATACACGGTCGTTAAGTGTTGGGCACTGTGTATGTTTATTGTCAGTGTAGAGGGTCTGGGTGTACAATGTCATTAAGTGATGGGCACTGTGTCTGTTCATTGTCAGTGTAGAGGGTAGATGTGTACACAGTCATTAAGTGTTGGGCACTGTTTATCTTTATTGTCAGTGCAGAGGGTTCTAGATGTGCATGGTCATTAAGTATTCGGCACAGTGTCTGTTTATTGTCAGTGTCCAGGGTCTCGGTGTACACTGTCATTAATTATTGGGCAATGTGTATGTTTATTGTCAGTGTAGAGGGTCTAGGTGTACACTCTCGTTAAGTGTTCGGCACTGTGTTTGTTTATTGTTGAGTAGAGGGTCTGGGTGTACTCTGTCGTTAAGTATTGGGTACTGCGTATGTTTATTGTCGGTGTAGTGGTTCTGCGTGTACACTGTCGCTAAGTGTTGGGCACTGTGTATGTTTATTGTCAGTGTAGAGGGTCTGGGTGTACACTGTCTTTAAGTATTGGGCACTGCGTATGTTTATTGTCGGTTTAGAGGGTTTGGGTGTACACTGTTGTTAAGTGTTGGGCACTGTATATGTTCATTGTCAGTTTAGAGGGTCTGGGTGAACACTGTCGAAAAGTGTTGGGCATTGTTTATGTTCATTGTCAGTGTCGAGGGTCTCGGTGTAAACTGTCGTTAAGTGTTGGGCAATGTATATTTTAATTGTCAGTGCTGAGTATCTCGGACTGCACTGTCATTGTGTTGGGCACTGTGTATGTTTATTGTCAGTGTAGAGCTCCTAGGTGTACACTGTCATTGAGTGTTGGGTGCTGTGTATGTTCATTGTCAGTGTAGAGGGTCTGGGTGTACACTGTCATTAAGTGTTGGGCACTGTGTTTGTTTATTGTTGAGTAGAGGATCTGCGTGTACACTGTTGTGAAGAATTGGACACTGTTTATGCTTATTGTCAGTGCTGAATGTCTACGTGTACACTGCCTTTAAGTGTTGGGCACTGTGTATGTTTCTCACCAGTGTAGAGGGTCTGGGTGTACAATTTCGTTAAGTTTTGGGCACTGTGTATGTTCATTGTCAGTGCAGAGTATCTCGGTGTACACTGTCATTTTGTTGTGCACTGTGTATGTTTATTGTCAGTGTAGAGGTTGTAGGTATGCACTGTCGTTAAGTGTTGGGCGCTGTGTTTGTTTATCGTAGAGTAGAGGGTCTGGATGTACACTGTCGTGAAGTATTGGGCACTGGGTATGTTCATTGTCAGTGCAGAGTATCTCAGTTTACACTGTCATTGTGTTGTGCACTGTGTATTTTTATTGTCAGTGTAGAGGGGCTGCGTGTACACTGTCGTTAAGTGTTGGGCTCTGGGTATATTCATTGTCAGTTTAGAGGGTCTAGTGTACACTATTGTTCAGTGTTGGGCACTGTGTATGTTTATTGTCAGTGTAGAGGATTCTAGATGTGCATGGTGATTAAGTTTTCGGCACTGTGTCTGTTTATTGTCAGTGTCGAGGGTCTCGGTGTACACGGTCGTTAAGTGTTGGGCACTGTGTATGTTTATTGTCAGTGTAGAAGGTCTGGGTGTACACTGTCATTAAGTGATGGGCACTGTGTCTGTTCATTGTCAGTGTAGAGGGTAGATGTGTACACAGTCGTTAAGTGTTGTGCACTGTGTATATTTATTGTCAGTGTAGAGGGGCTGTGTGTACACTGTCGTTAAAAATTGGGCACTGTGTCTGTTCATTGTCAGTGTCGAGGGTCTCGGTGTACACGGTCGTTAAGTGTTGGGCACTGTGTATGCTTATTGTCAGTGTAGAGGGTCTGGGTGTACACTGTCAATAAGTGTTGCACACTGTGTATGTTTATTGTCAGTGTAGAGGGTCTAGGTGTACACTGTCGTTAAGTGTTAGGCCCTGTGTATGTTCATTGTCAGTGTAGAGTGTCTGGGTGTACACTGTCGTTAAGTGTTCGGCACCGTATTTGTTTATTGTTGAGTAGAGGGTCTGAGTGTACACTGTCGTGAAGTTTTGGGCACTGTTTATGCTTATTGTCAATGCTGAATGTCTACGTGTACACTGCCGTTAAGTGTTGGGCACTGTGTATGTTTCTCATCAGCGTCGAAGGTCTGGGTGTACACTTTCGTTAAGTTTTGGGCACTGTGCATGTTCATTGTCAGTGAAGAGTATCTCGGTGTACACTGTCATTGTGTTGTGTACAGTGTATGTTTATTGTCAGTGTAGAGGTGCTGCGTGTACACTGTCGTTAAGTGTTGGGCTCTGTGTTTGCTTATTGTCAGTTTAGAGGGTCTGGGTGTACACTGTTAAGTGTTGGGCACTGTGTATGTTTGTTGTCAGTGTAGAGGGTCTGTGTGTACACTGTTGTTAAGTGTTGGGCACTGTGTATGTTTATTTTAAGTGTCGAGGGTTTGGGTGTCCACAGTCGATAAGTGTTGAGCAATGTTTATGTTCATTGTCAGTTTAGAGGGTCTGGTTGTACACAGTCGTTCAGTGTTGGGCACTGTGTATGTTTATTGTCAGTGTAGAGGGTTCTAGATGTGCATGGTCATTAGTATTCGGCACAGTGTCTGTTTATTTTCAGTGTCGAGTACCTCGGTGTACACCGTCATTAAGTGTTGGGCACTGTGTATGCTTATTGCCAGTGTAGAGCATCTTGGTTTTCTCTGTCGTTAATTATTGGGCATTGTGTATGTTCATTGTTACTGTTGAGGGTCTCTGTGGAAACTGTCGTTAAGTGTTGGGCACTGTGATTGTTCATTGTCAGTGTAGAGTGTCTTGGTGTACACAGTTGTTAAAGTGTTGGGCACTGTATATGTTCATTGTCAGTGCGGAGTATTTCGGACTACACTGTCATTGTTTTGGGCACTGTATGTTTATTGTCAGTGCAGAGTATCTCGGTGTACACTGTCATTGTGTTGTGCACTGTGTATGTTTATTGTCAGTGTAGAGGATCGAGGTGTGCACAATCGGTTAAGTTTTGTGCACTGTGAATGTTTATCGTCAGTGCAGAGGTTCTGGGTGAACACTGTCGCTAAGTGTTGGGCACAGTGTATACTTATTGTCAGTGTAGAGGGTCTGGGTGTACAGTGTTACTAAGGGTTGGGCACAGTGTATGTTCATTGTCAGTGTAGAGGGTAGATGTGTACACAGTCGTTAAGTGTTGGGCACTGTGAATGTTTATCATCAGTGTAGAGGGTCTGGGTGTACACTGTCGTTAAGTATTGGGCACTGCGTATGTTTACTGTCGGTGTTGAGGGTTTGGGTGTACACTGTCGTTAAGTGTTGGGCACTGTGTATGTTCGTTTTCAGTGTAGAGGGTCTGGATGTACACTGTTGTTAAGTGTTCGGCACTGTGGTGTTCATTGTCAGTGTAGAGGGTCTGGGTGTGCACAGTCTTTAAGTGTTGGGCGCTGTGTATGCTTATTGTCAGTGTAGAGGGTCGAGGTTGTGCACGGTCTTTAAGTATTCAGCATGTAAACGTTCATTGTCAGTGTAGAGGGTCTGGGTGCACACTGTCGTTAAGTATTGGGCACTGCGTATGTTTATTGTCGGCGTGGAGGGTTTGGGTGTACACTGTCGTTAAGTGTTGGGCACAGTGTATATTCATTGTCAGTTTAGAGGGTCTGGGTGTACACTGTCGTTCAGTATTGGGCACTGTGTATGATTATTGTAAGTGTAGAGGGTTCTAGATGTGCATGGTCATTAAGTATTCGGCACAGTGTCTGTTTATTGTCAGTGTCGAGGGTCTGGGTGCACACTGTCGTTAAGAATTGGGCACTGCGTATGTTTATTGTCGGCGTGGAGGGTTTGGGTGTACACTGTCGTTAAGTGTTGGGCACAGTGTATATTCATTGTCAGTTTAGAGGGTCTGGGTGTACACTGTCGTTCAGTATTGGGCACTGTGTATGATTATTGTAAGTGTAGAGGGTTCTAGATGTGCATGGTCATTAAGTATTCGGCACAGTGTCTGTTTATTGTCAGTGTCGAGGGTCTCGGTGTACACGGTCGTTAAGTGTTGGGCACTGTGTATGTTCATTGTCAGTGCAGAGGGTTCAAGATTTACATGGTCATTATGTATTCGGCACAGTGCCTGTTTATTGCCAGTATCGAGGGTCTCGGTGTACACGGTCGTTAAGTGTTGGGCACTGCGTATGTTTATTGTCAGTGTACAGGGTCTGGGTGTACACTGTTGTTAAGTGTTGGGCACTGTGTATGTTCATTGTCAGTTTAGAGGGTCTGTGTGTACACTGTTGTTAAGTGTTGGGCACTGCGTATATTCATTGTCGGTGTAGAGTGTCTAGGTTGTGCACGGTCTTTAAGTATTCGGCACTGTGTATCTGTACTGTCAGTGTAGAGTGTCTGGGTGTACACTGTTGTGAAGTGTTGGGCACTGTGTACATTCATTGTTAGTGTAGAGGGTCGAGGTGTGCACAGTCGGTTAAGTTTTGTGCACTGTATATGCTTATTGTCAGTGTAGAGGGTCTCGGTGTACACTGTCGTTAAGTTTTCGGCACTGCATGTTTATTCTCAGTGTCGATGGACTGAGTGTACACGGTCGTTAAGTGTTGGGCACAGTGTATGAGTATTGTCAATTCAGAGGGTCTGCTGAACACTGTCGATAATTGTTGGCCACTGTGTATGTTTATTGTCAGTGTGGAGGGTCTGTGTGTACACTGTCGTTAAGTGTTGGGCACTGTGGTGTTCATTGTCAGTGTAGAGGGTC
The DNA here is from genome assembly GCF_030028105.1 of Mobula birostris. Taxonomy (NCBI): domain Eukaryota; kingdom Metazoa; phylum Chordata; class Chondrichthyes; order Myliobatiformes; family Myliobatidae; genus Mobula; species Mobula birostris. The sequence goes on from NC_092376.1 coordinate 96,794,476, forward strand.
TGGGTGTGCACAGTCGTTAAGTGTTGGGCACAGTGTATGATTATTCTCAGTGTAGAGGATTCTAGATTTGCATGGTCATTATGTATTCGCCACAGTGTCCGTTTATTGCCAGTGTCGAGGGTCTCGGTGTACACGGTCGTTAAGTGTTGGGCGCTGTGTATGTTCATTGTCAATGTAGAGGGTCTGGGTGGGCACAGTCGTTAAATGTTGGGCACTGTGTATGCTTATTGTCAGTGTAGAGGGTCTGTGTGTACACTGTTGTTAAATGATGGGCACTGTGTATGTTCGTTGTCGGTGTAGAGGGTCTAGGTTGTGCACGGTCTTTAAGTATTCGGCACTGTGTATCTTTATTGTCAGTGTAGAGTGTCTGGGTGTACGCTGTTGTGAAGTGTTGGGCACTGTGTACGTTCATTGTTAGTGTAGAGGGTCAAGGTGTGCACAGTCGGTTAAGTTTTGTGCACTGTGTATGTTTATTGTCAGTGTAGAGGGTCTCGGTGTACACTGTCTTTAAGTTTTGGGCACTGCATGTTTATTCTCAGTGTCGAAGGACTGAGTGTACACGGTCGTTAAGTGTGGGCACAGTGTTTGAGTATTGTCAATTCAGAGGGTCTGGTGAACACTGTCGATAATTGTTGGCCACTGTGTATGTTTATTGTCAGTGTAGAGGGTCTGTGTGTACACTGTCATTAAGTGTTGGGCACTGTGTATGTTCATTGTCAGTGTAGAGGGTCTAGGTTGTGCACGGTCTTTAAGTATTCGGCACTGTGTATCTTTATTGTCAGTGTAGAGGGTCTGGGCATACACAGTTGTTAAGTGTCGGGCTCTGTGTATGATTATTGTCAGTGTAGAAGGTGTGGGTGTACACAGTCGTGAAGTTTTGGGCACTGTTTATACTTATTGTCAGTGCTGAGTGTCTACGTGTACACTGTTGTTAAGTGTTGGGCACAGTGTTTGTTCATTGTTAGTGTAGAGGGTCGAGGTGTACAGAGTCGTTAAGTTTTGGGCACTGTGTATGTTCATTGTCAGTGTAGAAGTTCTGGGTGTATACTGTCGTTCAGTGTTGGGCATAGAGTATGTTTATTGTCAATGTAGAGGATTCTAGGTGTGCACAGTTATTAAGTATTCGGCACAGTGTCTGTTTATTGTCAGTGTCGAGGGTCTCGGTGTAAACTGTCATTAAGTGTTGGGCACTGTGTATGTTCATTGTCAGTGTAGAGGGTCTCGGTGTACACAGTTGTTAAGTGTTGGGCACTGTGTATGTTCATTGCCAGTGTAGAGTGTCTCGGTGTACACTATTATTAAGTGTTGGGCACTGTGAATGTTTATTGTCAGTGTAGATGGTCTGGGTGTACACTGTCATTAAGTATTGGGCACTGTCTATGTTTATTGTCGGTGTAGAAGGTCTGGGTGTGCACAGTCGTTAAGTGTTGAGTACTGTGTATGTTCATTGTCAGTGTAGAGGGTCTGGGTGTACACTGTCGTGAAGTGTTGGGCAATGTTTAAGCTTACTGTCAGTGCTGAATGTCTACATGTACACTGTTGTTAAGTGTTGGGCACTGTGTGTGTTCATTGTCAGTGTAGAGGGTCTAGGTTGTGCACGGTCTTTAAGTATTCGGCACTGTGTATCTTTATTGTCAGTGTAGAGAGTCTGGGCATACACAGTTGTTAAGTGTTGGGCACTGTTTATACTTATTGTCAGTGCTGAGTGTCTACGTGTACACTGTCGTTAAGTGTTGGGCACTGTGTATGTTCATTGTCAGTGTAGAGGGTCTCGGTGTACACAAGTGTTGGGCACTGTGTATGTTCATTGTCAGTGTAGAGTGTCTCGGTTGTGCACGGTCTTTAAGTATTCGGCACTGTGTATCTTTATTGTCAGTGTAGAGTGTCTGGGTGTACGCTGTTGTGAAGTGTTGGGCACTGTGTACGTTCATTGTTAGTGTAGAGGGTCGAGGTGTGCACAGTCGGTTAAGTTTTGTGCACTGTATATGCTTATTGTCAGTGTAGAGGGTCTCGGTGTACACTGTCGTTAAGTTTTCGGCACTGCATGTTTATTCTCAGTGTCGATGGACTGAGTGTACACGGTCGTTAAGTGTTGGGCACAGTGTATGAGTATTGTCAATTCAGAGGGTCTGCTGAACACTGTCGATAATTGTTGGCCACTGTGTATGTTTATTGTCAGTGTGGAGGGTCTGTGTGTACACTGTCATTAAGTGTTGGGCACTGTGGTGTTCATTGTCAGTGTAGAGGGTCTGGGTGTGCACAGTCGTTAAGTGTTGGGCACAGTGTATGATTATTCTCAGTGTAGAGGGTTCTAGATTTGCATGGTCATTATGTATTCGCCACAGTGTCCGTTTATTGCCAGTGTCGAGGGTCTCGGTGTACACGGTCGTTAAGTGTTGGGCGCTGTGTATGTTCATTGTCAATGTAGAGGGTCTGGGTGGGCACAGTCGTTAAATGTTGGGCACTGTGTATGCTTATTGTCAGTGTAGAGGGTCTGTGTGTACACTGTTGTTAAATGATGGGCACTGTGTATGTTCGTTGTCGGTGTAGAGGGTCTAGGTTGTGCACGGTCTTTAAGTATTCGGCACTGTGTATCTTTATTGTCAGTGTAGAGTGTCTGGGTGTACGCTGTTGTGAAGTGTTGGGCACTGTGTACGTTCATTGTTAGTGTAGAGGGTCAAGGTGTGCACAGTCGGTTAAGTTTTGTGCACTGTGTATGTTTATTGTCAGTGTAGAGGGTCTCGGTGTACACTGTCTTTAAGTTTTGGGCACTGCATGTTTATTCTCAGTGTCGAAGGACTGAGTGTACACGGTCGTTAAGTGTGGGCACAGTGTTTGAGTATTGTCAATTCAGAGGGTCTGGTGAACACTGTCGATAATTGTTGGCCACTGTGTATGTTTATTGTCAGTGTAGAGGGTCTGTGTGTACACTGTCATTAAGTGTTGGGCACTGTGTATGTTCATTGTCAGTGTAGAGGGTCTAGGTTGTGCACGGTCTTTAAGTATTCGGCACTGTGTATCTTTATTGTCAGTGTAGAGGGTCTGGGCATACACGGTTGTTAAGTGTCGGGCTCTGTGTATGATTATTGTCAGTGTAGAAGGTGTGGGTGTACACAGTCGTGAAGTTTTGGGCACTGTTTATACTTATTGTCAGTGCTGAGTGTCTACGTGTACACTGTTGTTAAGTGTTGGGCACAGTGTTTGTTCATTGTTAGTGTAGAGGGTCGAGGTGTACAGAGTCGTTAAGTTTTGGGCACTGTGTATGTTCATTGTCAGTGTAGAAGTTCTGGGTGTATACTGTCGTTCAGTGTTGGGCATAGAGTATGTTTATTGTCAATGTAGAGGATTCTAGGTGTGCACAGTTATTAAGTATTCGGCACAGTGTCTGTTTATTGTCAGTGTCGAGGGTCTCGGTGTAAACTGTCATTAAGTGTTGGGCACTGTGTATGTTCATTGTCAGTGTAGAGGGTCTCGGTGTACACAGTTGTTAAGTGTTGGGCACTGTGTATGTTCATTGCCAGTGTAGAGTGTCTCGGTGTACACTATTATTAAGTGTTGGGCACTGTGAATGTTTATTGTCAGTGTAGATGGTCTGGGTGTACACTGTCATTAAGTATTGGGCACTGTCTATGTTTATTGTCGGTGTAGAAGGTCTGGGTGTGCACAGTCGTTAAGTGTTGAGTACTGTGTATGTTCATTGTCAGTGTAGAGGGTCTGGGTGTACACTGTCGTGAAGTGTTGGGCAATGTTTAAGCTTACTGTCAGTGCTGAATGTCTACATGTATACTGTTGTTAAGTGTTGGGCACTGTGTGTGTTCATTGTCAGTGTAGAGGGTCTAGGTTGTGCACGGTCTTTAAGTATTCGGCACTGTGTATCTTTATTGTCAGTGTAGAGAGTCTGGGCATACACAGTTGTTAAGTGTTGGGCACTGTTTATACTTATTGTCAGTGCTGAGTGTCTACGTGTACACTGTCGTTAAGTGTTGGGCACTGTGTATGTTCATTGTCAGTGTAGAGGGTCTCGGTGTACACAAGTGATGGGCACTGTGTATGTTCATTGTCAGTGTAGAGGGTCTAGGTTGTGCACGGTCTTTAAGTATTCGGCACTGTGTATCTGTACTGTCAGTGTAGAGTGTCTGGGTGTACACTGTTGTGAAGTGTTGGGCACTGTGTACATTCATTGTTAGTGTAGAGGGTCGAGGTGTGCACAGTCGGTTAAGTTTTGTGCACTGTATATGCTTATTGTCAGTGTAGAGGGTCTCGGTGTACACTGTCGTTAAGTTTTCGGCACTGCATGTTTATTCTCAGTGTCGATGGACTGAGTGTACACGGTCGTTAAGTGTTGGGCACAGTGTATGAGTATTGTCAATTCAGAGGGTCTGCTGAACACTGTCGATAATTGTTGGCCACTGTGTATGTTTATTGTCAGTGTGGAGGGTCTGTGTGTACACTGTCGTTAAGTGTTGGGCACTGTGGTGTTCATTGTCAGTGTAGAGGGTCTGGGTGTGCACAGTCGTTAAGTGTTGGGCACAGTGTATGATTATTCTCAGTGTAGAGGATTCTAGATTTGCATGGTCATTATGTATTCGCCACAGTGTCCGTTTATTGCCAGTGTCGAGGGTCTCGGTGTACACGGTCGTTAAGTGTTGGGCGCTGTGTATGTTCATTGTCAATGTAGAGGGTCTGGGTGGGCACAGTCGTTAAATGTTGGGCACTGTGTATGCTTATTGTCAGTGTAGAGGGTCTGTGTGTACACTGTTGTTAAATGATGGGCACTGTGTATGTTCGTTGTCGGTGTAGAGGGTCTAGGTTGTGCACGGTCTTTAAGTATTCGGCACTGTGTATCTTTATTGTCAGTGTAGAGTGTCTGGGTGTACGCTGTTGTGAAGTGTTGGGCACTGTGTACGTTCATTGTTAGTGTAGAGGGTCAAGGTGTGCACAGTCGGTTAAGTTTTGTGCACTGTGTATGTTTATTGTCAGTGTAGAGGGTCTCGGTGTACACTGTCTTTAAGTTTTGGGCACTGCATGTTTATTCTCAGTGTCGAAGGACTGAGTGTACACGGTCGTTAAGTGTGGGCACAGTGTTTGAGTATTGTCAATTCAGAGGGTCTGGTGAACACTGTCGATAATTGTTGGCCACTGTGTATGTTTATTGTCAGTGTAGAGGGTCTGTGTGTACACTGTCATTAAGTGTTGGGCACTGTGTATGTTCATTGTCAGTGTAGAGGGTCTAGGTTGTGCACGGTCTTTAAGTATTCGGCACTGTGTATCTTTATTGTCAGTGTAGAGGGTCTGGGCATACACAGTTGTTAAGTGTCGGGCTCTGTGTATGATTATTGTCAGTGTAGAAGGTGTGGGTGTACACAGTCGTGAAGTTTTGGGCACTGTTTATACTTATTGTCAGTGCTGAGTGTCTACGTGTACACTGTTGTTAAGTGTTGGGCACAGTGTTTGTTCATTGTTAGTGTAGAGGGTCGAGGTGTACAGAGTCGTTAAGTTTTGGGCACTGTGTATGTTCATTGTCAGTGTAGAAGTTCTGGGTGTATACTGTCGTTCAGTGTTGGGCATAGAGTATGTTTATTGTCAATGTAGAGGATTCTAGGTGTGCACAGTTATTAAGTATTCGGCACAGTGTCTGTTTATTGTCAGTGTCGAGGGTCTCGGTGTAAACTGTCATTAAGTGTTGGGCACTGTGTATGTTCATTGTCAGTGTAGAGGGTCTCGGTGTACACAGTTGTTAAGTGTTGGGCACTGTGTATGTTCATTGCCAGTGTAGAGTGTCTCGGTGTACACTATTATTAAGTGTTGGGCACTGTGAATGTTTATTGTCAGTGTAGATGGTCTGGGTGTACACTGTCATTAAGTATTGGGCACTGTCTATGTTTATTGTCGGTGTAGAAGGTCTGGGTGTGCACAGTCGTTAAGTGTTGAGTACTGTGTATGTTCATTGTCAGTGTAGAGGGTCTGGGTGTACACTGTCGTGAAGTGTTGGGCAATGTTTAAGCTTACTGTCAGTGCTGAATGTCTACATGTACACTGTTGTTAAGTGTTGGGCACTGTGTGTGTTCATTGTCAGTGTAGAGGGTCTAGGTTGTGCACGGTCTTTAAGTATTCGGCACTGTGTATCTTTATTGTCAGTGTAGAGAGTCTGGGCATACACAGTTGTTAAGTGTTGGGCACTGTTTATACTTATTGTCAGTGCTGAGTGTCTACGTGTACACTGTCGTTAAGTGTTGGGCACTGTGTATGTTCATTGTCAGTGTAGAGGGTCTCGGTGTACACAAGTGTTGGGCACTGTGTATGTTCATTGTCAGTGTAGAGTGTCTCGGTTGTGCACGGTCTTTAAGTATTCGGCACTGTGTATCTTTATTGTCAGTGTAGAGTGTCTGGGTGTACGCTGTTGTGAAGTGTTGGGCACTGTGTACGTTCATTGTTAGTGTAGAGGGTCGAGGTGTGCACAGTCGGTTAAGTTTTGTGCACTGTATATGCTTATTGTCAGTGTAGAGGGTCTCGGTGTACACTGTCGTTAAGTTTTCGGCACTGCATGTTTATTCTCAGTGTCGATGGACTGAGTGTACACGGTCGTTAAGTGTTGGGCACAGTGTATGAGTATTGTCAATTCAGAGGGTCTGCTGAACACTGTCGATAATTGTTGGCCACTGTGTATGTTTATTGTCAGTGTGGAGGGTCTGTGTGTACACTGTCATTAAGTGTTGGGCACTGTGGTGTTCATTGTCAGTGTAGAGGGTCTGGGTGTGCACAGTCGTTAAGTGTTGGGCACAGTGTATGATTATTCTCAGTGTAGAGGGTTCTAGATTTGCATGGTCATTATGTATTCGCCACAGTGTCCGTTTATTGCCAGTGTCGAGGGTCTCGGTGTACACGGTCGTTAAGTGTTGGGCGCTGTGTATGTTCATTGTCAATGTAGAGGGTCTGGGTGGGCACAGTCGTTAAATGTTGGGCACTGTGTATGCTTATTGTCAGTGTAGAGGGTCTGTGTGTACACTGTTGTTAAATGATGGGCACTGTGTATGTTCGTTGTCGGTGTAGAGGGTCTAGGTTGTGCACGGTCTTTAAGTATTCGGCACTGTGTATCTTTATTGTCAGTGTAGAGTGTCTGGGTGTACGCTGTTGTGAAGTGTTGGGCACTGTGTACGTTCATTGTTAGTGTAGAGGGTCAAGGTGTGCACAGTCGGTTAAGTTTTGTGCACTGTGTATGTTTATTGTCAGTGTAGAGGGTCTCGGTGTACACTGTCTTTAAGTTTTGGGCACTGCATGTTTATTCTCAGTGTCGAAGGACTGAGTGTACACGGTCGTTAAGTGTGGGCACAGTGTTTGAGTATTGTCAATTCAGAGGGTCTGGTGAACACTGTCGATAATTGTTGGCCACTGTGTATGTTTATTGTCAGTGTAGAGGGTCTGTGTGTACACTGTCATTAAGTGTTGGGCACTGTGTATGTTCATTGTCAGTGTAGAGGGTCTAGGTTGTGCACGGTCTTTAAGTATTCGGCACTGTGTATCTTTATTGTCAGTGTAGAGGGTCTGGGCATACACGGTTGTTAAGTGTCGGGCTCTGTGTATGATTATTGTCAGTGTAGAAGGTGTGGGTGTACACAGTCGTGAAGTTTTGGGCACTGTTTATACTTATTGTCAGTGCTGAGTGTCTACGTGTACACTGTTGTTAAGTGTTGGGCACAGTGTTTGTTCATTGTTAGTGTAGAGGGTCGAGGTGTACAGAGTCGTTAAGTTTTGGGCACTGTGTATGTTCATTGTCAGTGTAGAAGTTCTGGGTGTATACTGTCGTTCAGTGTTGGGCATAGAGTATGTTTATTGTCAATGTAGAGGATTCTAGGTGTGCACAGTTATTAAGTATTCGGCACAGTGTCTGTTTATTGTCAGTGTCGAGGGTCTCGGTGTAAACTGTCATTAAGTGTTGGGCACTGTGTATGTTCATTGTCAGTGTAGAGGGTCTCGGTGTACACAGTTGTTAAGTGTTGGGCACTGTGTATGTTCATTGCCAGTGTAGAGTGTCTCGGTGTACACTATTATTAAGTGTTGGGCACTGTGAATGTTTATTGTCAGTGTAGATGGTCTGGGTGTACACTGTCATTAAGTATTGGGCACTGTCTATGTTTATTGTCGGTGTAGAAGGTCTGGGTGTGCACAGTCGTTAAGTGTTGAGTACTGTGTATGTTCATTGTCAGTGTAGAGGGTCTGGGTGTACACTGTCGTGAAGTGTTGGGCAATGTTTAAGCTTACTGTCAGTGCTGAATGTCTACATGTATACTGTTGTTAAGTGTTGGGCACTGTGTGTGTTCATTGTCAGTGTAGAGGGTCTAGGTTGTGCACGGTCTTTAAGTATTCGGCACTGTGTATCTTTATTGTCAGTGTAGAGAGTCTGGGCATACACAGTTGTTAAGTGTTGGGCACTGTTTATACTTATTGTCAGTGCTGAGTGTCTACGTGTACACTGTCGTTAAGTGTTGGGCACTGTGTATGTTCATTGTCAGTGTAGAGGGTCTCGGTGTACACAAGTGATGGGCACTGTGTATGTTCATTGTCAGTGTAGAGGGTCTAGGTTGTGCACGGTCTTTAAGTATTCGGCACTGTGTATCTTTATTGTCAGTGTAGAGTGTCTGGGTGTACGCTGTTGTGAAGTGTTGGGCACTGTGTACGTTCATTGTTAGTGTAGAGGGTCGAGGTGTGCACAGTCGGTTAAGTTTTGTGCACTGTATATGCTTATTGTCAGTGTAGAGGGTCTCGGTGTACACTGTCGTTAAGTTTTCGGCACTGCATGTTTATTCTCAGTGTCGATGGACTGAGTGTACACGGTCGTTAAGTGTTGGGCACAGTGTATGAGTATTGTCAATTCAGAGGGTCTGCTGAACACTGTCGATAATTGTTGGCCACTGTGTATGTTTATTGTCAGTGTGGAGGGTCTGTGTGTACACTGTCGTTAAGTGTTGGGCACTGTGGTGTTCATTGTCAGTGTAGAGGGTCTGGGTGTGCACAGTCGTTAAGTGTTGGGCACAGTGTATGATTATTCTCAGTGTAGAGGATTCTAGATTTGCATGGTCATTATGTATTCGCCACAGTGTCCGTTTATTGCCAGTGTCGAGGGTCTCGGTGTACACGGTCGTTAAGTGTTGGGCGCTGTGTATGTTCATTGTCAATGTAGAGGGTCTGGGTGGGCACAGTCGTTAAATGTTGGGCACTGTGTATGCTTATTGTCAGTGTAGAGGGTCTGTGTGTACACTGTTGTTAAATGATGGGCACTGTGTATGTTCGTTGTCGGTGTAGAGGGTCTAGGTTGTGCACGGTCTTTAAGTATTCGGCACTGTGTATCTTTATTGTCAGTGTAGAGTGTCTGGGTGTACGCTGTTGTGAAGTGTTGGGCACTGTGTACGTTCATTGTTAGTGTAGAGGGTCAAGGTGTGCACAGTCGGTTAAGTTTTGTGCACTGTGTATGTTTATTGTCAGTGTAGAGGGTCTCGGTGTACACTGTCTTTAAGTTTTGGGCACTGCATGTTTATTCTCAGTGTCGAAGGACTGAGTGTACACGGTCGTTAAGTGTGGGCACAGTGTTTGAGTATTGTCAATTCAGAGGGTCTGGTGAACACTGTCGATAATTGTTGGCCACTGTGTATGTTTATTGTCAGTGTAGAGGGTCTGTGTGTACACTGTCATTAAGTGTTGGGCACTGTGTATGTTCATTGTCAGTGTAGAGGGTCTAGGTTGTGCACGGTCTTTAAGTATTCGGCACTGTGTATCTTTATTGTCAGTGTAGAGGGTCTGGGCATACACAGTTGTTAAGTGTCGGGCTCTGTGTATGATTATTGTCAGTGTAGAAGGTGTGGGTGTACACAGTCGTGAAGTTTTGGGCACTGTTTATACTTATTGTCAGTGCTGAGTGTCTACGTGTACACTGTTGTTAAGTGTTGGGCACAGTGTTTGTTCATTGTTAGTGTAGAGGGTCGAGGTGTACAGAGTCGTTAAGTTTTGGGCACTGTGTATGTTCATTGTCAGTGTAGAAGTTCTGGGTGTATACTGTCGTTCAGTGTTGGGCATAGAGTATGTTTATTGTCAATGTAGAGGATTCTAGGTGTGCACAGTTATTAAGTATTCGGCACAGTGTCTGTTTATTGTCAGTGTCGAGGGTCTCGGTGTAAACTGTCATTAAGTGTTGGGCACTGTGTATGTTCATTGTCAGTGTAGAGGGTCTCGGTGTACACAGTTGTTAAGTGTTGGGCACTGTGTATGTTCATTGCCAGTGTAGAGTGTCTCGGTGTACACTATTATTAAGTGTTGGGCACTGTGAATGTTTATTGTCAGTGTAGATGGTCTGGGTGTACACTGTCATTAAGTATTGGGCACTGTCTATGTTTATTGTCGGTGTAGAAGGTCTGGGTGTGCACAGTCGTTAAGTGTTGAGTACTGTGTATGTTCATTGTCAGTGTAGAGGGTCTGGGTGTACACTGTCGTGAAGTGTTGGGCAATGTTTAAGCTTACTGTCAGTGCTGAATGTCTACATGTACACTGTTGTTAAGTGTTGGGCACTGTGTGTGTTCATTGTCAGTGTAGAGGGTCTAGGTTGTGCACGGTCTTTAAGTATTCGGCACTGTGTATCTTTATTGTCAGTGTAGAGAGTCTGGGCATACACAGTTGTTAAGTGTTGGGCACTGTTTATACTTATTGTCAGTGCTGAGTGTCTACGTGTACACTGTCGTTAAGTGTTGGGCACTGTGTATGTTCATTGTCAGTGTAGAGGGTCTCGGTGTACACAAGTGTTGGGCACTGTGTATGTTCATTGTCAGTGTAGAGTGTCTCGGTTGTGCACGGTCTTTAAGTATTCGGCACTGTGTATCTTTATTGTCAGTGTAGAGTGTCTGGGTGTACGCTGTTGTGAAGTGTTGGGCACTGTGTACGTTCATTGTTAGTGTAGAGGGTCGAGGTGTGCACAGTCGGTTAAGTTTTGTGCACTGTATATGCTTATTGTCAGTGTAGAGGGTCTCGGTGTACACTGTCGTTAAGTTTTCGGCACTGCATGTTTATTCTCAGTGTCGATGGACTGAGTGTACACGGTCGTTAAGTGTTGGGCACAGTGTATGAGTATTGTCAATTCAGAGGGTCTGCTGAACACTGTCGATAATTGTTGGCCACTGTGTATGTTTATTGTCAGTGTGGAGGGTCTGTGTGTACACTGTCATTAAGTGTTGGGCACTGTGGTGTTCATTGTCAGTGTAGAGGGTCTGGGTGTGCACAGTCGTTAAGTGTTGGGCACAGTGTATGATTATTCTCAGTGTAGAGGGTTCTAGATTTGCATGGTCATTATGTATTCGCCACAGTGTCCGTTTATTGCCAGTGTCGAGGGTCTCGGTGTACACGGTCGTTAAGTGTTGGGCAATGTGAATGTTTATCGTCAGTGTAGAGGGTCAGGGTGTGCACTGTCGTTATGTATTGGGCACTGCGTATGTTCATTGTCAGTGTAGAGTGTTTGGGTGTAAGTGTTGGGCGCTGTGTATGTTCATTGTCAGTGTAGAGGGTCTGGGTGGGCACAGTCGTTAAATGTTGGGCACTGTGTATGCTTATTGTCAGTGTAGAGGGTCTGTGTGTACACTGTTGTTAAGTGATGGGCACTGTGTATGTTCATTGTCAGTGTAGAGGGTCTAGGTTGTGCACGGTCTTTAAGTATTCGGCACTGTGTATCTTTATTGTCAGTGTAGAGTGTCTGGGTGTACGCTGTTGTGAAGTGTTGGGCACTGTGTACGTTCATTGTTAGTGTAGAGGGTCGAGGTGTGCACAGTCGGTTAAGTTTTGTGCACTGTATATGCTTATTGTCAGTGTAGAGGGTCTCGGTGTACACTGTCGTTAAGTTTTCGGCACTGCATGTTTATTCTCAGTGTCGATGGACTGAGTGTACACGGTCGTTAAGTGTTGGGCACAGTGTATGAGTATTGTCAATTCAGAGGGTCTGCTGAACACTGTCGATAATTGTTGGCCACTGTGTATGTTTATTGTCAGTGTGGAGGGTCTGTGTGTACACTGTCGTTAAGTGTTGGGCACTGTGGTGTTCATTGTCAGTGTAGAGGGTCTGGGTGTGCACAGTCGTTAAGTGTTGGGCACAGTGTATGATTATTCTCAGTGTAGAGGATTCTAGATTTGCATGGTCATTATGTATTCGCCACAGTGTCCGTTTATTGCCAGTGTCGAGGGTCTCGGTGTACACGGTCGTTAAGTGTTGGGCGCTGTGTATGTTCATTGTCAATGTAGAGGGTCTGGGTGGGCACAGTCGTTAAATGTTGGGCACTGTGTATGCTTATTGTCAGTGTAGAGGGTCTGTGTGTACACTGTTGTTAAATGATGGGCACTGTGTATGTTCGTTGTCGGTGTAGAGGGTCTAGGTTGTGCACGGTCTTTAAGTATTCGGCACTGTGTATCTTTATTGTCAGTGTAGAGTGTCTGGGTGTACGCTGTTGTGAAGTGTTGGGCACTGTGTACGTTCATTGTTAGTGTAGAGGGTCAAGGTGTGCACAGTCGGTTAAGTTTTGTGCACTGTGTATGTTTATTGTCAGTGTAGAGGGTCTCGGTGTACACTGTCTTTAAGTTTTGGGCACTGCATGTTTATTCTCAGTGTCGAAGGACTGAGTGTACACGGTCGTTAAGTGTGGGCACAGTGTTTGAGTATTGTCAATTCAGAGGGTCTGGTGAACACTGTCGATAATTGTTGGCCACTGTGTATGTTTATTGTCAGTGTAGAGGGTCTGTGTGTACACTGTCATTAAGTGTTGGGCACTGTGTATGTTCATTGTCAGTGTAGAGGGTCTAGGTTGTGCACGGTCTTTAAGTATTCGGCACTGTGTATCTTTATTGTCAGTGTAGAGGGTCTGGGCATACACAGTTGTTAAGTGTCGGGCTCTGTGTATGATTATTGTCAGTGTAGAAGGTGTGGGTGTACACAGTCGTGAAGTTTTGGGCACTGTTTATACTTATTGTCAGTGCTGAGTGTCTACGTGTACTCTGTTGTTAAGTGTTGGGCACAGTGTTTGTTCATTGTTAGTGTAGAGGGTCGAGGTGTACAGAGTCGTTAAGTTTTGGGCACTGTGTATGTTCATTGTCAGTGTAGAAGTTCTGGGTGTATACTGTCGTTCAGTGTTGGGCATAGAGTATGTTTATTGTCAATGTAGAGGATTCTAGGTGTGCACAGTTATTAAGTATTCGGCACAGTGTCTGTTTATTGTCAGTGTCGAGGGTCTCGGTGTAAACTGTCATTAAGTGTTGGGCACTGTGTATGTTCATTGTCAGTGTAGAGGGTCTCGGTGTACACAGTTGTTAAGTGTTGGGCACTGTGTATGTTCATTGCCAGTGTAGAGTGTCTCGGTGTACACTATTATTAAGTGTTGGGCACTGTGAATGTTTATTGTCAGTGTAGATGGTCTGGGTGTACACTGTCATTAAGTATTGGGCACTGTCTATGTTTATTGTCAGTGTAGAATGTCTGGGTGTGCACAGTCGTTAAGTGTTGAGTACTGTGTATGTTCATTGTCAGTGTAGAGGGTCTGGGTGTACACTGTCGTGAAGTGTTGGGCAATGTTTAAGCTTACTGTCAGTGCTGAATGTCTACATGTACACTGTTGTTAAGTGTTGGGCACTGTGTGTGTTCATTGTCAGTGTAGAGGGTCTAGGTTGTGCACGGTCTTTAAGTATTCGGCACTGTGTATCTTTATTGTCAGTGTAGAGAGTCTGGGCATACACAGTTGTTAAGTGTTGGGCACTGTTTATACTTATTGTCAGTGCTGAGTGTCTACGTGTACACTGTTGTTAAGTGTTGGGCACTGTGTATGTTCATTGTCAGTGTAGAGGGTCTCGGTGTACACAAGTGTTGGGCACTGTGTATGTTCATTGTCAGTGTAGAGTGTCTCGGTGTACACTATTATTAAGTGTTGGGCACTGTGAACATTTATTGTCAGTGCAGAGTGTCTCAGTTTACAATGTCGTTAAGTGTTGGGCACTGTGAATGTTTATTGTCAGTGTAGATGGTCTGGGTGTACACTGTCGTTAAGTGTTGGACACTGTCTATGTTTATTGTCGGTGTAGAAGGTCTGGGTGTGCACAGTCATTAAGTGTTGAGTACTGTGTATGTTCATTGTCAGTGTAGAGGGTCTGGGTGTACACTGTCATGAAGTTTTGGGCACTGTTTAAGCTTACTGTCAGTGCTGAATGTCTACATGTACACTGTTCTTAAGTGTTGTGCACTGTGTATGTTCATTGTCAGTGTAGAGGGTCTGGGTGTGCACGGTCGTTAAGTATTGGGCACTGTGTATTTTTATCATTAGTGTAGAGGGTCTGGGTGTACACTGTTGTTAAGTGTTGGGCACTGTGTATGTTCATTGTCAGTGCAGTGTGTCTCGGACTACAGTGTGATTGTGTTGGGCACTGTGCATGTTTATTGTCGGTGTAGAGGTTCTGGGTGTACACTGTCACTAAGTGTTGGGCACTGTGTATGTTTATTGTCAGTGTAGAGGGTCTGGGTGTACACTGTCATTAAGTGATGGGCACTGTGTATGTTCATTGTCAGTGTAGAGGGTCTGGGTGTGCACGGTCGTTAAGTGTTGGGCACAGTGTATGATTATTCTCAGTGTAGAGGGTTCTAGATTTGCATGGTCATTATGTATTCGCCACAGTGTCTGTTTATTGCCAGTTTCGAGGGTCTCGGTGTACATGGTCGTTAAGTGTTGGGCACTGTGAATGTTTATCGTCAGTGTAGAGGGTCAGGGTGTGCACTGTCGTTAAGTATTGGGCACTGCGTATGTTCATTGTCGGTGTAGAGTATTTGGGTGTAAGTGTTGGGCGCTGTGTATGTTCATTGTCAGTGTAGAGGGTCTGGGTGGGCACAGTCGTTAAATGTTGGGCACTGTGTATGCTTATTGTCAGTGTAGAGGGTCTTTGTGTACACTGTTGTTAAGTGATGGGCACTGTGTATGTTCATTGTCGGTGTAGAGGGTCTAGGTTGTGCACGGTCTTTAAGTATTCGGCACTGTGTATCTTTATTGTCAGTGTAGAGTGTCTGGGTGTACGCTGTTGTGAAGTGTTGGGCACTCTGTACGTTTATTGTTAGTGTAGAGGGTCGAGGTGTGCACAGTCGGTTAAGTTTTGTGCACTGTGTATGTTTATTGTCAGTGTAGAGGGTCTCGGTGTACACTGTCTTTAAGTTGGGCACTGCATGTTTATTCTCAGAGTCGAAGGACTGAGTGTACACGGTCGTTAAGTGTGGGCACAGTGTTTGAGTATTGTCAATTCAGAGGGTCTGGTGAACACTGTCGATAATTGTTGGCCACTGTGTATGTTTATTGTCAGTGTAGAGGGTCTGTGTGTACACTGTCATTAAGTGTTGGGCACTGTGTATGTTCATTGTCAGTGTAGAGGGTCTAGGTTGTGCACGGTCTTTAAGTATTCGGCACTGTGTATCTTTATTGTCAGTGTAGAGGGTCTGGGCATACACGGTTGTTAAGTGTCGGGCTCTGTGTATGATTATTGTCAGTGTAGAAGGTCTGGGTGTACACAGTCGTGAAGTTTTGGGCACTGTTTATACTTATTGTCAGTGCTGAGTGTCTACGTGTACACTGTTGTTAAGTGTTGGGCACAGTGTTTGTTCATTGTTAGTGTAGAGGGTTGAGGTGTACAGAGTCGTTACGTTTTGGGCACTGTGTATGTTCATTGTCAGTGTAGAGGTTCTGGGTGTATACTGTCGTTCAGTGTTGGGCATAGAGTATGTTTATTGTCAGTGTAGAGGATTCTAGGTGTGCACAGTTATTAAGTATTCGGCACAGTGTCTGTTTATTGTCAGTGTCGAGGGTCTCAGTGTAAACTGTCATTAAGTGTTGGGCACTGTGTATGTTCATTGTCAGTGTAGAGGGTCTCGGTGTACACAGTTGTTAAGTGTTGGGCACTGTGTATGTTCATTGTCAGTGTAGAGTGTCTCGGTGTACACTATTAAGTGTTGGGCACTGTGAACATTTATTGTCAGTGCAGAGTGTCTCAGTTTACAATGTCGTTAAGTGTTGGGCACTGTGAATGTTTATTGTCAGTGTAGATGGTCTGGGTGTACACTGTCGTTAAGTATTGGACACTGTCTATGTTTATTGTCGGTGTAGAAGGTCTGGGTGTGCACAGTCGTTAAGTGTTGGGCACTGTGTATGTTCATTGTCAGTGTAGAGTGTCTCGGACTACAGTGTGATTGTGTTGGGCACTGTGCATGTTTATTGTCGGTGTAGTGGGTCTGGGTGTACACTGTCACTATGTGCTGGGCACTGTGTATGTTTATTGTCAGTGTAGAGGGTCTGGGTGTACACTGTCATTAAGTGATGGGCACTGTGTATGTTCATTGTCCGTGTAGAGTGTCTCGATATACACTGTCATTGTGTTGGGCACTGTGAAAATTTATTGTCAGTGTAGAGGGTCTGGGTCTACACCGTCATTAAGTATTGGGCACTGCGTATGTTTATTGTCAGTGTAGAGGGTCTAGGTGTACACTGTTGTTACTGGTTTGACGCTGTGTATGCTTTTTGTCTGTTTTGCTCTTCCAGTTTGGTCATTCAGTTTAGATTAGTATCTGTAACAAAGTTTAACTTGCAGGGTTTAATGAATGTTCAGTGTCTGCATTGTTTTGTAAATAAATAGATAACCTACTTACTGATAGGGTGTCTCTTCTGTCCCCACTCACTGAACCCGTGAACCTGATTTCACAGCCTCTCATCTTTTTATACTAGCTATCTCTCTTCTTTCTTTCTAGTCCAATTGAAAAGTCTCAAGCTGAAATGTCATCTGTTCATTTCCCTCCATCGCTGCTGCCTAACCTGCTGATTTCCTGCAGCACTTTGTGTGTTGCAACCTGAGCGGCTGCATCACTATGAAGAGTTTTATTCTGCTGCTTACGTACAACTATTTTCAAGATATGAAGAGAGGCCCTCTACTTCCAACTTGTGAAATTTCAGGTCATCAAATGTGAAGAGGAAAACAAATGTAGAGAGAGGAGAAGGGTGACATTGATGTCCACAGAATTATTGCAGAGGATTGTAAATGCAGTAAAAAAGGATAGATGAGGATATGTCCTTGGAGGAAGTTCCTCCCCCTCACATATTTACTCTCTCTCCTGAGAAGTGGGGTAAACAATTTTCTCCTACACATGGTGGGCTCATAGGCTTATCTGCGATGCCTTGGATATGATAAACAGATGATGGATTTATATTGGAGAACATCCATTAACTGTAAAATTCAGTAAGGAGATTATTGGGTATTAATTATACCCTGACCTACCAAACCCTCCACCCTGACTATTTACTAACCTACACAACTATTATCCCAAATGTTCAAGAGCTGTCCATTGTCATGAATGAAGATTAAAACCCTGCCTGATTTCTCATGAGGATGTTACTGGAGAAGACTAATTCCACCTCATGAACCAGAAAGACAACTGAGTGGTGGACAGCTGTTAAAAGATGAAACAAATCAATAGCAATCTTAGCTGACATTGAGCCAAACCCTCTCTGACTCTGGCACTAAGTGATATAGAGAAGAAATGGTGATTTTCTTTCCCTTTTAAGAATGAAGTTCATTCCTATCAGTCTCAACCTTATGTGCTTTCTGGTTGAAATGTTTATTTGATAATATTTGTTGTGCACCACTGTCATTAGATGCCTCTCTGCTTCTTATTTGTTACAGAGTCTTACAAAAAGGAATTTTCTCCTTTGACCAAACTCATCCATGCCAACTATATTGTTCAGCAAGCAAGTCCCATCTGCCCATGTTTGGCCCACGGCTTTGTAAATCTCTCCTATCTCTTTATTTATCTAGATGGCTTTTAACCATGCTAACCAGCTTGCCTTCACTACTATTTCATTGTTGCAATAATGTTTCGTGTAGTAGGTTATCTCCTTGCCTTTGTTGAATGAGCAAAGGGAAAAGAGCTGACCAGGCAGGGTGTTATTTAATGAATTTGTTTGTTATTTTAATTTACAATCTGTCATTCACTCAGACTCTGTCTGTTCTCAGACATTAACTGCTTTTGATTTGTTGAAGCCACAAAATAAAATTTTCGGTATGACAAATGAAAGCATCATTTACAGCTACACTTGACAACTGACAAGATGAAGTTTGGCGCCACCAGGTGGAAAATCCATTTTAAAAGATGACCTTTTGAAGATACTCCATTTCAGAATCAAAATCAGATTTATTACCACTGATATAAATGGTGGAATTTGTTATATTGTGGCAGCAGTACAGTGCAAGATATAAAAAAAACTATAAAGTTACAATAATAAAGTAGTACGAAAGAGGAATAGTGAGGTAGAATTTGTGGACCATTCATAAATCTGATGTCAGAGAGGAAGAAGCTGCTCCTGAAACATTGAGCATGAGTATTCAGGCCCCTGTGCCTCCTCCCTGATGGTAATAATGAAAAGCGGGTATGACCCAGGGCGTTAGTAATGGATGATGCCACTTCAGACACCAGCTTTTGAAAATGTTCCCGATGGTGGATCCCCATGATGGGGCTGCCAGAGTCTGCGACGTTCTGCAGTCTTTTTCTGTCTTGTGCATTGGAGCCTCCACACCAGCTGGTGATGCAGCTAGTCAGAATTCTCTCCATAATGTAGCTGCAGAAATGAGCTAGTGTCTTTGATGACATACCAAATCTCCTCAAACTCCCAATGAGGTATGCCATCTGCATGTCTTCTTCATGATGGCATCATTTAAAATTTTCAGCAATTCTAATCCCAACAGATTGAATCTTGTCTAAACTTCTAAGACAAGCTCTTAATAAATTAATTTAAACTTATCAAATCAGTCCCATAGCAACGGTAGATATGTTAAGAAGAAACTTTTGAGAATGAAAGCCAGTAACCAGCAGTATAACATGACGATTGGTGCTGGGATCTCTGCTATGGATGTAAATGTGGAAGTTATGATTAGTTCTCAGAAGACTCAACAATTGGTGGTGTCATTAATGGTGATTATAATCTTAAATTACAAATTAATAAGTTGGACAGGACAATGGCAAATTAAATTCATCCTGATAAATATGAGTTGATGTATTCTAGGGCATCCTAATAAAAGGTAAGATATATTCCCTAAATGCTAAGACTTAAAGGGGCACTGAGAAGCAAATTGGACATAGAGTACATGCCCAAAGATCTCTGAAGCTGACATAGCCAGTAGATTAGGTAGTAAAGAAGGCATGCAGGATCTTTCCTTCATTAGGGAAGCCACTATGAATCAGGGCAGAAGGTCATCGAGCTACACAGAATGTAAATAGGCCCCTTCTCCCAACTCATCCATTCCATAGGAGACTCTTATCTACGTAGATACTATGGCCATGAAAACACACCAGTGCCTCTACTTCTTCAGGAGGCTAAAGGAATTTGACAAGCTCCCTTTAATCCTCACTAAGTTATACAGATGCACCACAGAAAGCCTTTTATCTGGATGTATCATGGTTTGGTGTGGCAACAGCTCTGCCCAAGACAACAACAAATGCAGAGTTATGGACACAGATCAGCACATCACAGAAAGCAACATCTCCTCCATGGACTCTGTCTACACATCTCGCTACCATGGTAAAGTAGCCAACATAATCAAAGACTCCACCCACAGAAGGCATTCCCTTATTTCTCTCCTTTCATTGGACAGAAGATACAAAAGCCTGCAAGCAAGTACCAACAGACTCAAGGACACTTTCTATCCCACTATCATGACACTACTGAATGTACAATAAGATGGACTCTTGACCTCACAATCTACCATTATGGCCTTGCACCCTGATGTCTGCATGCACTGCATTTTCACTGTAACTGTAACACTTTATTCTGCACTTCAAAATTTTCCCTTATACTACGTCAGTGTACTGATGCAGTGAAATGATCTGAATGCATTCTCAGCCATTGACTTAATTGATATTTTGCTGGCCAAGCCACAAAGGAAAATCATCTTTATCATACCAGAAATGTATACTGAAATAATTAGTACTCATATTAGAGTTACTGTTCAGAATTTTGGTATGATCATCAGTTACTCTAACAATCGATTTGTGGAAAACCAATTCCACAAAGCCTGTGAATATCCATGAATGTTTTCATCAATACAGCTCAAACCAGTAGGCAAAACACACTCCAGAATCTGAATGTCATAAAAACATGGAAATGAAACTAGAAAAACTCTGCATGCAGCATCTTTAGACTTGATTTTCATGGAACTCTGCAACACATGCTGAATGACAAACAGAGAAACATACATCAGAAAGAGAACTGCCACCCATGCAGACCTGCTGAGGCATGAGTACTGAGGAACCTGTTGCATTGGATTCCTAGGAAAAGCAACCAGTCGTACGCTATATGTAACCTTTATCTTTGATTCTGCATTAGCAGTAAACAAAAAAAAAAGACTAGTTGCTTGCCTGTGTTGCATTGAGGCAGTTATATTGCTTTTGAAATCTGGAATAAGCCTTCTTATTTGGATACAAGAAAATGCTGGAAAGAAGTCTGTACTTTAAACATTGTGTCACAAATATTTTATTCCTACCTCCACCTCTCAGAATAAGGACACAAACTCCACATGTCAGTGGCAATGCTGTAGCTTTTCTGCTCTTCATTATATGGCACATGTATTCTTATCCAGATTAAGTGATATAATACAAATAAAAGAAAATTACAATCAATGAAAACTAAAATAAAACTTGTAGGTCTGGAAATTAAATACACTGTGGTGAAACTTCTGAAATGCCTGTTCCGTTGCCACTGCTACTGTGTGATAGAGAATCTCCGGTGGGGAAGGCCCCGAATCCTTGGCTTTGCCTGCCGCTTGGCGGCCGGGGCCGGGGTGGAAGCGCTCGGAGCTCGGTGTCGGCGGGCTGGTCGGAGGCTCGAAGTTTTCAGACGGGCTCAGAGTTGGCTGTGGTCGGGTGCTTCCAGGGTGCTGCATCGGCAAGTTTGCGGCACTGGAGGTTCATAGCAGGGAGAGTTTTCTTCCTTCTACCGTCTGCATGAGATGATGGGGCTTTCGGGACTTTGAGACATTTTTGTACCATGCCATGGTCTGCTCTTTATCAAATTACAGTATTGCTTTGCACTGTTGTAACTATATGTTATAATTATGTGGTTTTGTCAGTTTTAGTCTTGGTTTGTTTTGTGTTTCTGTGATATCATAATGGAAGAACATTGTATCACTTCTTAATGCATGCATTACTAAATGACAATAAATGAGGACTGCGTGTCCTCATAATCTAAAAAAATATATAAATATTGGAAAAACTTATAAAACTTCTTAGGTCAAAATTTAATCACAATTAAATGCATTCCTTCTACCTTTGCTCAACTGTGGTCATCTTTTAACAGAAAACAAAAATCCAATATCTATTATTCCTGTGAGCTACTGGAACAAACTTTCAGACTGGCATCAAATGGAAAATTCCAAACAAATGTAAGTTTCATACATTTTATGCCTCACCCAATGTCAGCAAGACCAAGGTATTATGTTTTGTAAATCAAAAACTAATTGAAGGAAAAACATGAGAGCTGGGATGTGTATGTACATTTAGTTTCCCTTTTAGTGAGGTGTGCCATTCTGGTCTAAAAATTCAATCACTGTAGAATTTCTTACTCTTGTGGGATAACAGCTTTCTTGACAAGGGTTGGGGAGTTGTGGTCACTGCGTTTGGTAGGAGAAACTTGTGGCTGTGAAACAAGCTCAGGTTCTGGGTCCTCCTTCATGGTGGTTGTAGGAGTTGACTCTGAGACTGCAGGGAGTGATTCTGACATCTCTGGACACCATTCTTCTCTGTCCTCCTTAACTGTTCAATGTGTCATCTCCAGATGACATCAGGTGCAATCTCCACTGTGTAGGAGAGTGGTCCAGTTCTATCCATAATCTTTTCAAGTACCGACTTTTGATTACCACTGTAGCCCCATGCCAAGACTGCTTGACCAGGGGTGAAACATTCCTAGGGATGGAGAGGTGCTCCTCTTGGCATCTTCTGGACATGTCAGCATCCCAAGCAGTGCATGGAAAGTTGTTTGACTTGTTAATCTATCCCAAGCCACCAGACAGAGGTTCAAGCCAATGTTTTCATCTTGAGCATGCCTAGATGACTGGCAGGTAGTCCCTCCAAAACCCTAGCTTTCAGCTCGGATGGTAAGACAACTCAATCCCCACATAAGGCAACCCCTGTCAAAAGCAAGTTCATCCAGGCACTGATAAAAATGGGGGAACTGGAATTTCTTCTGCACGTTAAAGCTATTTAGGTGGCCATGTAGACCTGAGACAGTGTGGGGTCTTCTCCAGTTTTCCATTAGGTCATCTCTGCCATAATAAGGATACTTCCAATAAGCATTAGGGAAAATACAGCAAGCAGAGCTTCCTCTTTTGTAAATGTTTCTAGTATTTCTTTTTCCAAAAGTAAAGGGGACAATCTATCAGCATTTCCATGATTATTTATCTTGTAATTGTTGATTTATTCTGGAAATTAAAAATAGACACCAGTGGTTGTAAAATTTCACACTCCAATAAGACTCGAGGCCTCTCTGTCAATCTGTACTATTCTCTGTAACAGTAAGGGAATGGGGTGCAAAAGCTAAGGTGTGTTCACTTCCATCACTCATAACATCTGACATGACTGCACCTATACCGTAAGGTGAGGCGTCAGACAAGTTTCACTGGATGATATGGATCATAATGTATGAGTACAGTGTCTGATGTCACTTATTTTACCATTTTAAAAGCAATCTCATACTGCTTTGTCCATTGCCATTTCTTTCTGATCTGCATTAAAGAGTTCAGGGGATGAAGCACTGTAGCCAAGTTTGGCAGGAACCTGTTAAAATAATTGACAAATCTAATATACTTTATACTTCATGGTCGCCAAACAATTGATACTAGAACGTACAATCATCACAGCGATATTTGATTCTGCGCTTCCCTCTCCCTGGAGTACAAATCAATAGTAAATATTAAAAATCTTAAATTATGAATCATAAACAGAAAGTAGAAAAGGGAAAGTAAGGTAGTGCAAAAAAAACTGAGAGGCAGGTCCGGATATTTGGAGGGTACAGCCCAGATCCGAGTCAGGACCCATTCAGCAGTTTTATCACAGTTGGAAAGAAACTATTCCCAAATCTGGCCGTATGAGTCTTCAAGCTCCTGAGCCTTCTCCCGGAGGGAAGAGGTATGAAAAGTGTGTTGGCTGGGTGGGTCGTGTCCTTAATTACCCTTGCAGCACTGCTCCGACAGTGTGCGGTGTAAAGTGAGTCCAAGAATGGAAGATTGGTTTGTGTGATGTGCTGCGCCGTGTTCATGATCCTCTGCAACTTCTTCCGGTCTTGGACAGGACAACTTCCATACCAGGTTGTGATGCACCCTAGAAGAATGCTTTCTACAGTGCATCTGTAAAAATTTGTGAGGGTTTTAGGGGAGAGGCCAAATTTCATTAGCTTTCTCAGGAAGTAAAGGCGCTGGTGGGCCTTCTTGGCAGTGGACTCTTTTGGTTGGACCAAGTCAGGTCATTTGTGATATTGACCCCGAGGAACTTAAAGCTTTTGACCTGTTCCACTTGCGCACCACCAATGTAAATTGGGTCATGCGGTCCGCTACTCCTTCTGAAGCCAACAACCAATTCCTTCGTCTTCTGATGTTGAGGGATAGGTTATTGTCTTCGCACCAGGCCTCCAGGTTCTTAATTTCCTCTCTGTACTCAAACTCATCATTACCCGAGATACGGCCTACAATTGTTGTGTCATCAGCAAACTTATATATTGAGTTTGATGGAAACTGGGCTACACAATCTTGGTATACAGTGAGTACAGCAAAGAGCTGAGTACACAGCCTTGTGGGGCACCGGTGCTCAGAGTGATTGTAGAGGAGAGCTTGTCCCCTATGTTTACAGCCTGGGTCCTGTCTGTGAGGAAGCTGAAGATCCAGCTGCAGATCTGAGTGCTAAGGCCCAGGTTCCGGAGCTTAGGAATCAGCTTATTTGGAATGATGGTATTAAAGACAGAGCTGTAGTCAATGAAAAGGAGCCTTACATATGTGTCTTTATTCTCCAGTTGTTCTAAGGAGGAATGTAGGGCCAGAGAGATGGTATCTGCATCTATATCCTAAAAAAGATCACATCTGTGACATGTCCTTTGGCCTTGGAGCATCTACCACTGCTTAAATTTTCCCAGCACACTTGTATGTCTTATGTGTCAATGGTGTGACCACAGTATATGATGCTTGATTTAAAGAATTCACACTTGCTGCATTGTTCTCTGAGCCCATAATCTTTTAATCTTTTTAACACTGTCTTAAGATTTTGGATATCAGAATCAGAATCAAGTTTATTATCACCGGCATGTGACGTGAAATTCGTTAACTTTTTTAGATTAGATTATGAGGTCACGCAGTCCTCTTTTATTGTCATTTAGTAATGCATGCATTAAGAAATGATACAATGTTTTTCCAGAATGATATCACAGAAACACATGATAAACCAACTTAAAAACTGACAAAAACCACATAATTATACATATAGTTACAACAGTGCAAAACAATACCGTAATCTGATAAGAATAGACCATGGCACGGTAAAAGTCTCAAAATCTCTCGAAAGTCCCATCATCTCACGCAGACGGTGAACCTCCAGCACCGCAAACTTGCCGATGCAGCATCCTGGAAGTATCCGACCACAGTCCGACTCCGAGTCCGTCCGAAAACTCCAAGCCTCCGACCAGCTCTCCGACACCGAGCACCGAGCACCATCTCTGCCGAGCACTTCGACCCCGGCCCCAGCAACAGGCAATAGGCAAAGCCGAGGATTTGGGGCTTTTTCCTCTGGAGATTCTCAATCGCACAGTAGCAGCAGCAGTTCAATGCAATACATAATCTAGCAGAAAGAGAAAAAATAATAGTAATAAATAAAATAAAGCAATAATAAATGAACAAGTAAATTAATTACATATATTGAATAGATTATTAGAAAATGTGCAAAAACAGAAATACTGTATATTAAGAAAAGTGAGGTAGTGTCCAAAGCTTCAAAGTCCATTCAGGAATCAGATGGCAGAGGGGAAGAAGCTGTTCCTGAATCGCTGAGTGTGTGCCTTCAGGCTTCTGTATCTCCTACCTGATGGTAACAGTGAGAAAAGGGCATGCCCTGGGTGCTGGAGGTCCTTAATAATGGATGCTGCCTTTCTGAGACACCGCTTCCTGAAGATGTCCTGGGTACTTTGTAGGCTAGTGCCCAAGATGGAGCTGACTAGATTTACAACCTTCTTCAGCTTCTTTCGGTCCTGTGCAGTAGCCCCTCCATACCAATTATTGATTCAGCCTGTCAGAATGCTCTCCACGGTACAACTGTGGAAGTTTTTGAGTGTACTTGTTGACATGTCAAATCGCTTCAAACTCCTAATAAAGTATAGCCACTGTCTTGCCTTCTTTATGATTACATCAACGTGTTGGGACCAGATTAGATCCTCAGAGATCTTGACACCCAGGAACCTGAAGCTCTTCACTCTCATCTTTCTTTGCAATCTTTATCGGTAAGAATGATGCCATCTGTGTAACACTAAGGGTCTGGGCAGCCTTGCAACACCTGGTCCATAGCTTTTTGCAAGAGTTCCAGTGCAGATGCTACTCCTAAAATAAGCTTATTGTAGCAATAACGTTCGATGTGAGTGCTTATAGTGAGAAATACTTTGGACAGTTCTATCTCCAGGGCCTCAGTTAAGTCCACTTTGCTGAAGTGTTTTCCTCCAGAAAGGTTTGCAAAGATATCCTCTATCCTGAGCAGAGGATATTGATCTACAGGCAGTCCCAGGGTTACGAGCGAGTTCCGTTCCTGAGTTCATCTTTAAGTCGGATTTGTACATAAGTCGGAACAGGTACATCCAGTATTATTTAGCATCAGTTAGTCAAACGTTTGTCTTAGTATATAGTATATGTTTTACTTTTCTATGCATATAAAACACTTAAGAAACGTATGTATTTCAATAATTAAATCAGTGCACTGCTTAGTAATAATTGTAGCTTTCATCAGGGCACAGCCTTTCACATGCTCTATTTTTCTCACTTTATCCTTTATCCTTTAAAATTATTCCGATTGTTGACCGACTGTAGCTTAACGCTTTTCCAATGACCAATGGCGTTTCACCTCGCTTTATTATTTCCACTTTATTTTCAATCGTGATCGCTTTTTGTCAACAGAACAGAAACACTGCGGATTCAGCAGCAGCCGCGGGCAGTGGGTTCTGACCCGAGCTCCTCCAGGTCCTAAAGTCCACCCACACTGAGACAGGTTAAATGGGACAAGTGGGGGCAGTGCTGACTGGAAAAGAGGAGGGGTCAAGGTGAACCTTGCCAAGAAAAATTTAAGCCAAATGCAAAGTTATACACTCAACACAGTGTTAATGGCAACGACTTAAAATGGCAGACGGCGTCATGATCCGACTTTAAATGGCGGACGGTGTTATTCTTCCTCCGTTCGTAACTTGGGGACTGCCTGTACTTGCAGTACTGGGTTGATAGTGACCTTAAAACCACCACAAATCCTGACAGATCTATCCTTCTTGGCTACTGGAACCACTGTTGTTGCCCATGGGCTCCTTTAAACCCTGGAAATAATTCCTTCAACCTAAATGCAATCTCGCTCACTGGCTACTTTATCATGGATGGTGGAAGTAAGCATACTGGCTTCGTAAAACTTGGGTGTGGCGTATTCATTTAACACTATTTTAGCCTTGATATGTTTACGTTTTCCAATGCCATCCTTGATCAATACTGTGGCATCATCCAGTACCTTTCTTAATTCGCTTTAAGATGCCTGCATTGCAAGGGATGTAGCAAGTAAATGGTGGATGGATCTTCATTGGATATCTGCAGACTTCAGTATTTTGTGATACTATTCAAACTCATTTTGTAGAATGACTGAAACAGTCAAGTCTGTGCCCAATTGCATTTTAGTTTGCCTTTCACTTCTGGGTAAGCCATATAGCTTGTCCTCTGTTACTTTTCACACTGTAAATCTCAAAGCTATACTCACTCTCATCATTATGATATTTTTCAACAACAGCATGCAGATTTGTGCTCTTTTTGAAACTGCAACTTGACTTTTTATCTTTTTCTCTTCCCTGTGCAGCCCATTTATTTTTGGATAAGAGATTATATACAGAAAAAAAAAACATATTGTTAACTGATTTCTATAGTTCTGACATAGAAAAGAGGGTGTTTTGTTCTAAGGTTGAAGTCTCCATCAGTACTTTTTACAGCATCCTGAGGGAATGTTCTTGTGGAGAGGCTGAACAGCTGGGAAGGGTCTGGGAAGAAGAGCTGGGAGTAGAAATTACAGCTGAAACATGGGAAGACATCTGTGATAATGCAAAGAAGATTTCAGTTTTAATAGAACTAAAGCATTGCAACTCAAAATTCTGCATCGAGCCCATCTGACTCTAGATCGTCTCTCGAAATTTAAGACGGGGATTTCTCCAAAGTGTTCTAAATGTAAGGAAAATACAGAACTTTTACCCACTGTTTTTGGACTTGTCCCAAACTTCAGGCCTACTGGAGTGATATTTTGGGTGAAGTGGAAAAGATTCTGAAGATGGAGCTTGAACTGGACCCAGTGTCTTTTCTCTTAGGCTTACCCGGCAGTCGTATTATTAATGCACATCAGAAAAAACTTTTTAACGTCCTGACTTTTTGTGTGAGGAAGAACATTTTACTTTGGTGGATGTCCGATAAGGCCCCTGGACTTTTTGGTTGGCGTAAATTAATCACAGAAAACATTCATCTGGACTTTTTGACATGTATGGTACACTCAAAAACAAACAGTTTTCATAAAACATGGCAACCTTTTCTGCAGTATGTAGATGTAAACCTGTCTGCTATACTAATAAGGGCTTTTGTATAGGATGTTGTGATGATGTCTATATTTTGATGCAAGTGTTCTGATACTTGATATCTGTGAGAGGAAGAAATGTAAATATAAGTGTATCTGGAAATTGAAAGTTTTGTTATGTAGAGCAAAAAAAAATTTTAAAAATGTGAGTTGTGCCTCAGTTGTGTTTCAGTTAGAAGCCGTTATTGAATGTTTTCTGTAAGATTCTACAAACTAAATGATTGTTAAGCCCATCACTGAACTGACAATGCTCAGACAATCTCTTCAAATCAGACACAAAAACTTCCTTTTGATTTGGCTTATGAAACCTAAAGCATTCACAATCAATAATGGTTTCAGCTCTGAATGTTCCTGCATTACATTCACAAAGTCAGCAAAGCTTATTTTGGCTGGTTTGGTTGGAGCAGTCAAACTTCTAAGCAAATGTATGCTCTTCCACCAATTGCACTCAGCAAAAGTGGCAGTCACTGTTCATTAGCTATTTCATTTGCTTTAAAACACTGCTCATTTTGTTCCGTATACATAAACCAGTTATCTATCATACAATCAACACATTATTTTTCTAATGCAGTCATCCATTTATGCTTCTTTTATAAATTTATTATAATTATCACGTGGTACTCATTGTTTATGAACCCATGAACAGTGTCCATTTTCTGTTTTCTTTGCAGTAACCCATAATTAATTAAGTAAACAAGAAAGAATGCTTAGTCAAACAATATATTTACAATAGTAATGAAATATTAAATACACAACACAAGGAGCTGATAATTTAGGAGGACACTGGAGGTCTATAAACCAGTCTTCATCAGGCAATCAGCTTTAAATTCACACCCAGCTGTTATCATTTCAGAGGATTTATCCTGAGTCCAGCATGTAAGTGCCATTACAAAAATAGCAAGGCCACGCCTTTATTTTCTAGAATGAAATTTGATAGAGAGAAAGTAAAGTCTGATGTAGTAGTATTTCAGTGGAGTAAGGGAAATTACAGTGGTATGAGAGAGGAGTTGGCCAAAGTAAATTGGAAGGAGATGCAGTCAGAGATGACAACAGAGCAGCAATGGCGTGAGTTTCTCGGAAAAAATGAGGAGGATGCAGGATGGATGTATTCCAAAAATGAAGAAATACTCAAAAAGCAAAAGAGTACAACCGTGGCTGACAAGGGAAGTCAAAGCTAATGTAAAAGCAAAAGAGAGGGCATACAACAAAGCAAAACTTAGTGAGAAGACAGAAGGTTGGGAATCTTTCAAAACCCTACAGAGAGCAACTAAAAAATTCATAAGGAGGGAAAAGATGAAATATGAAAGCAAGCTAGCAACAGTATCAAAGTGGATTGTAAAAGCTTTTTCAAATATGTAAAAATTAAAAGAGTGATGAGAGCGGATACAGGACCACTAGAAAATGAGGCTGAAGAAATAATAATGGGAGACAAGGAGATGGCAGATGAACTAAATGAGTAGTTTGCATCAATCTTCACTGTGGAAGACTCTAACAGTGTGCCGGATATTGAAGGGTGTGAGGGAAGAGGAGTGAGTGCAGTTAATATTACAAGGGATAAGGTGCTCAAAAAGCTGAAAGACCTAAAGGTACATAAGTCACCTGGCCATATGAACTGCACCCTAGAGTTCTGAAAGAGGTAATGTTAGAGCTTGTGGAGAGATATGAAATGATCTTTCAAAATCATTGGACTTTGAAAGGAGGAAGCAGCAGAAAGGAAATTATAGGCCAGTTAACCTGACCTCAGCGGTTGGGAAGACGTTGGAGTCAATTGTTAAGCATAAGGTTATGGAGTTCTTGGTGACACAGGGCAAGATAGGACAAGGTCACCAATGCAAAGATGCAAAGGGACTTGGGAGCCCTTGTGAGAAAACCCTAAAGGGTAGAATCAGTGATGAGGAAAGCAAATGCAATGTTAGAATACATTTCAATAGGTTTAGAATACAAGAGCAGGGATGTGATGTTGAGGCTTTATAAGGCACCGTTGAGGCCTCACTTTGAGTATTGTGAACCGTTTCGGGCTTCTCATCTAAGAAAAGATTGGGCATTGGAGAAGGTCCAGAGGAGGTTCACAAGGATGATTCCAGAAATGAAAGGGTTATCATGAGAGGAACTGTGATAGTTCTGGGTCTGTACTTGCAGGAAATTAGAAGAATGAGTGGGGGATCTCATTGAAACCTTTTGCATGTTGAATGGCCTAGACAGAGTAGATATGGAAAGGATGTTTCCCATGGTTGGGGAGTCTAAGACAAGAGGGCATAGCCTCAGGATAGAGGGGCATCCATTTAAGACAGATGTAGAGAAATCTCTTAAGCCAGAGGGTGGAGAATTTGTGGAGTTTGTTACCATGGGCAGCTGTGGAGGCCAAGTTGTTGGGTGTATTTAAGGCAGTGCTTGGTATGTCCTTGATTGTACATGGCATCAGAGGTTACGGGGAGAAGGCCGGGGAGAGGGGCTGAGGAGGGGAAAAAAGAATCAGCCGTGATTGAATGGTGGAGAAGACTCGATGGGCCAAATGGCCTTATTCTGTTCCTACGTCTTATGGTCATATAGATAAAGCCCTGCCTACCATCAAGCTCATCTACATAGAGAGTTGTGTAGAAAACAGGATACATCATCAAGGACCCCACTCTGAAGCCATGCTGCCTTCTCACTGCTGCCATCTGGAAAGAGCTAAGCGCCTCAGACCTTATGGACTAACTCTCTAGGACTTTCATCTCATGTTCTTGATACTTATTATTATTATTTTTATTTATTTTTTTCTCAACTCAAACTGATAAAACCTGAGGTATGGGCATAGCTCATTTACCAATTGCTCAGAACTTTCAGACTATTCTAGTGGTGTTTATTATTGTGGCTTTCTGGAGATTTACATAGATATTACTGTGTAGCCCTAAGTGATTAAAGTTATTATGCAGTACCTTTGGGATGATACTAGTTGTATATTTTACTATTATTATTGTTATTATAACCATATATAACCACATAACAATTACAAGCCATCTTGGCCCTTCTAGTCCATGCCGAACTCCTACTCTCACCGAGTCCCACCGACCTGAACTCAGCCCACAACCCTCCGTTCCTTTCCTGTCCATATATTTATCCAATTTAACTTTAAACGACAACATAGAACCTGCTTCAACCACTTCTGCTGGAAGTTCGTTCCACACAGCTCCCACGCTCTGATTAAAGAAGTTCTCCCTCATGTTACCCCTAAACTTTTGCCCTTTAACTCTCAATTCATGTCATCTTGTTTGAATCTCCCCCATTCTCAATGGAAAAAGCCTATCCATGTCAACTCTATCTATCCCCCTCATAATTTTAACTACAGCTGTCAAGCCCCCCTCAACCTTCTACACTCCAAAGAATAAAGATCTAACTTGTTCAACCTTTCTCTGTAACTTAGGAGATGAAACCCAGGCAACGTTTTAGTAAATCTCCTCTGTACTCTCTCAATCTTATTAACATCTTTCCAATAATTCAGTGACCAGAACTGTACAAAATACTCTAAATTCGGCCCTCACCAATGCCTTATACAATTTCAATATTACATCCCAACTCCTATACTCAATGCTCTGATTAATAAAGGCCAGCATACCAAAAGCTTTCTTCACCACCCTATCCACATGAGATGCCACCTTCAGGGAACTATGCACCATTATTCCTAGACCCCTCTGTTCTACTGCATTCTTCAATGCCCTACCATTTACCATGTATGTCCTATTTTGATTAGTCCTATCAAAATGTAGCACCTCACATTTTTCAGCATAAAACTCCATCTGCCATCTTTCAGCCCACTCTGCTAACTGGCCTGAATCTCTCTGCAAGCTTTGAAAACCTACTTCATTATCCACAACACCACCTATCTTAGTATTATCTGCATACTTACTCATCCAATTTACCACCCTATCATCCACATTATTAATATATATGACAAACAACATTGGACCCAGTACAAATCCCTGAGGCACACCGCTACACACCCTCCTCCAATCTGACACACAGCTACCCACCACTACTCTCTGGTGTCTCCCATCCAGCCACAGCTGAATCCATTTTACTACTTTGATATTGATGCCTAACGATTGAACCTTCATACCCAACCTTCCATGTGGAACCTTGTCAAAGGCCTTACTGAAGTCCTTATAGGCAACATCCACCGCTTTACCCTCGTCAACTTTCCTAGTAACCTCTTCAAAAAATTCAATAAGATTTGACAAACATGGCCTTCCAAGCACAAATCCATATTGACTGTTCCTAATCAGACCCTGTCTATCCAGATAATAATATATACCATCTCTAAGAATACTTTCTATCAATTTACTCACCAATGACGTCAAACTTACAGGCCGATAATTGCTAGGTTTACTCTTAGAACCCTTTTTAAACAATGGAACCACATGAGCAATGTGTCAATCACAGAAAAAGCATAGAAGCCATAGAAAAACTACAGCACAGAAATAGGCCTTCTGGCCCATCTTGGCTATGCCGAACCATTTTCTGCCTAGTCCCACTGACCTGCACACGGACCATATCCCTCCATACACCTCCCATCCTTGTATTTGTCCAATTTATTCTTAAATGTTAAAAAAGAATCCGCATTTACCACCTCGTCTGGCAGCTCATTCCACACTCCCACCACTCTCTGTGTGAAGAAGCCCCCCCTAATGTTCCCTTTAAACTTTTCCCCCTTCACCCTTAACCCATGTCCTCTGGTTTTTTCTCCCTTTGCCTCAGTGGAAAAAAACCTGCTTGCATTCACTGTATCTACACCCATCATAATTTTATATACCTATATCAAATCTCCCCTCATTCTTCTACGCTCCAGGGAATAATGTAATAATAATATATACCTATATCAAATCTCCCCTCATTCTTCTACGCTCTCTGTAACTGAGTTTCTGAAGTCCTAGCAACATCCTTGTAAACCTTCTCTGCACTCTTTCAACCCTATTAATATCCTTCCTGTAATTTGGTGACCAAAACTGAACACAATACTCCAGATTTGTCCTCACCAATGCCTTATACAATCTCATCATAACATTCCAGCTCTTATACTCAATACTTTGATTAATAAATGCCAGTGTACCAAAAGCTCTCTTTCGGATCCCTCTGTTTTACCGCACTCCTCAGTGCCTTACCATTTACCCTGTATGTTCTACCTTGGTTTGTCCTTCCAAAGTGCAATACCTCACACTTGTCTGTATTAAACTCCATCTGCCATTTTTCAGCCCATTTTTCCAGCTGGTCTAAATCCCTCTGCAAGCTTTGAAAACCTTCCTCACTGTCCACTACAACCTCCAATCTTTTCTACACCTTCAATCCTCCAGCACCATCCCCGTTTCTAATGACATTTGAAATATTTCTGTCAGAGCCCCTGCTATTTCCACACTAATTTCCCTCAAGGTCCTCGGGAATATCTTGTCCAGACCCGGAGACTTATCCACTTTTATATTCCTTAAAAATGCCAGTACTTCCTCTTCTTGAATCGTCATACTTTCCATAACTACCCTTCTTGTTTCCTTTACCTTACATAATTCAATATCCTTCTCTTTAGTGAATACTGAAGAAAAGAAATTGTTCAAAATCTCCCCCATCTCTTTTGGTTCCACACATAGCCGTCCACTCTGATTCTCTAAGGGACCAATTTTATCCCTCACTATCCTTTTGCTATTAATATAACTGTAGAAACCCTTTGGATTTATTTTCACCTTCCTTACCAAAGCAACCTCCTATCTTCTTTTAGCTTTTCTAATCTCTTTCTTAAGATTCTTTCTACATTCTTTATATTCCTTGAGCACCTCATTAACTCCAAGCCATCTATATTTATTGTAGATTCCTCTCTTTTTCCGAACCAAGTTTCCAATATCCCTTGAAAACCATGGCTCATAAATATTATTTTATTTTTTTGTTTCTTTGTATTTGCACTGAATGCCCACATAGAAAATGAATCTCAGTGTTGTCTATGGTGACATAGATATACTTTCATGATAAATTTACTTTAAGCTTGGTAATTTGAACCTCATAGTCATGCATATAGTTTACACCTGGAGTATAGTCCACAGGGCAAAGCATCTAAAAAGAACTTAAAAATATAAAATGATTTTCCTTTGCCAACAATTCAAACAGGTTTTATTTGTAATGTCATCAGCTATATTTTTTTTGCTTCACTTTATTTCAAAAGGAAGGATTTAGGTTAAAATCCAGGTTGACAGAATAAAGTGCTTCTTAATACAACTTTACACAGCAGTATGCTAAAGGTTCATAACTTATCCATGACATTCTTCTTACCAAATTGTTTGAAACTTCAATTGTATGTCAACTTTATATAAATTATTCGTTCTTCTGATCTTCACAGATAGAAAATGCAATTTGTTTTACTTGAAGTCAGCTGCGTATTGTGAATAAAAGGAGGACCATAAAGAATTTAAGAAACACAAACAACTCTGAATCTAACAGAGAACAAATACCACACCTTATTTTCCACAGCAGGTTTTCATTAAACTGATTGAGTTATAAACTTAACCAATGCATGCATTGACTAAATTTGCTGATTACACTTCAGTCTCTTCAGCTCATATAAATAAGGTTCTCAATTTTTCTTACATATTGCCCAACAAGAGTAAAACACTGATTAGCAAATCGATTTCAATTTGCTGCAGAACCACATATAATTAGGAGTTGACTCCTAGAGGCAATGGAGAGAAGAGCAGATTTGGAATAAGTGTCACCAACACCTAATTCTAATACATTTGGAGAAAATGAGGACAATTCAAATGAGACCAGTTCAATCTTTCTTATTTACCCCACACCCACCACAGAGACAAAAGCATAAACACTCAAAGAAACAATGTCACTCAGCCTCTAATATACTGGATCACACAATTACTTCTCCATACCTTTGATGCTTTTCTTCTCTTGTCTGTATTATCCTTTTGTTTCTAAGATGTCTCTGTTCCTCCGAAGCAGCCCCCAAAATTAGTTTCTCCTCAACTCATTAGCTCTAAACTTCTCCTGAGTCTGAGGACACTGATTATGCATGCCCTCTGTGTAGACAGCATACTGAAAATGATGAGAAAGGCTTTCAATGAGTAAATTCAGAAAGTAGGAATTTATAATGCAATGTACAATAGTCTCAAATTTATAATGCAATGTACAAGAACTGGTCAACGTAGGCTTAGAAACATTGCACCCTTAGTACTACACTAAAAGCCAAAATAAACTGTCAAGCCAAAATGCAGCAGATTTTCGTGTTTCAGCTAAATCTAATCAATCTGCTATTTTTTATTCTGGAACTGCAATTTATCACTTCTCTGCTCATTATAAATGCCAGCCTCACATCTGTTTGATTAGTTTAACAGAGTAGTCGTAGGTTCTCTCTTTTCGCTGCTTAGGAATTAAATATGTAAGCAAACTGCAATATCTTTTAAAACAACCAACTGATCCATTCACATACAAACATACGTTTGCATACATCTAAAAGCATATGTGACATTGGTAATGATAAGTAAATCTAAAAATGCCGGAACTGCCATTTAAGTCTGGCAGCTTTACTCATATATTCTTAGTCACATGAAGTCAATTTCTTTGAATATACACAAAACTGCTGTAACACGAGATAAAGAAACTGGACACCACCCAAAATGCCTGCATACATCTTCTTACACATGAAGTGAAGAAAGAATGGGCAAAACTTTCAACTTTGTAAATATGAAAAAGGATAATTATAAAGGACCTTACATGTACCTGAATATAAAATAACAGACAGAGCAGGCAAGAGTTTAGAATGTGGGGTTACAAAACACTTATAAATTCAAATTAGAAAAAAAATAGAAACAATGCATAATAAGACCATAAAACATAAGACAAAGGAGCAGAAGTCGGCCATTTGGCCCATCAAGTCTGCTCCGCTATTTTATCATGAGCGGATCCATTCTCCCATTTAGTCCCACTCCCCCGACTTCTCATCATAACCTTTGATGCCCTGGCTACTCAGATACCTATCAATACCCCCAATGACTTGGCCTCCACTGCCGCCCGTGGCAACAAATTCCACAGATTCACCACCCTCTGGCTAAAAACATTTCTTTGCATCTCTGTTCTGAATGGGCGCCCTTCAATCCTTAAGTCATGCCCTCTCGTACTAGACTCCCCCACCATGGGAAACAACTTTGCCACGTCCACTCTGTCCATGCCTTTCAACATTCAAAATGTTTCTATGAGGTCTCCCCTCATTCTTCTAAACTCCAAGGAATACAGTCCAAGAGTGGACAAACATTCCTCATATGTTAACCCTCTCATTCCCGGAATCATTCTAGTGAATCTTCTTTGAACCCTCTCCAACGTCAGCATATCCTTTCTTAAATAAGGAGTCCAAAACTGCACACAGTACTCCAAGTGAGGTTTTACCAGTGCCTTATAGAGCCTCAACATCACATCCCTGCTCCTATACTCTATTCCTTTAGAAATGAATGCCAACATTGCATTCACCTTCTTCACCACCAACTCAACCTGGAGGTTAACCTTAAGGGTATCTTGCACGAGAACTCCCAAGTCCCAGGGTTCTTTATTAGGTTTACATTTGCAGTGTGTCAAAATTGTTATGCAGGTGACAGCAATATAGAATCCGCTCATAGGAAGGTCCAATAAAGGTCAACCACATAAATTAGAATTTTTTGCTGCTAGGTGAGGTCAGGTCAGTAGGATACCTCTTAAATCTTCTATAAAAGTGGCTAAAGAATTTTTACTATTCAGCTAGCAGTCCAGCTTTCAGCTAAACATGTCAGCTAAATCTGACATTTGCAACAATATACATCTGTATGAGTTATATACCAGTGACTGACACATTTTTGCTGTATTGGATTTTTAACCAACAACCTCTGACAGGAAGTAAGAGCATCATCAAACGAATAGGACACAGGACCCAGATCAATTAAACTTCTCCCATGAAACTGATCATATTATATTAATTAATTAAATATTGGCAACCATTATCAAAGCCTCACCTGAAATCAGATCTGCAAAAAGATCAGAGATTCATCTTCTTCTACTGGTGAACAAACAGCTAATAATAATCACCACCACCAGCTCCCCCAACATCCACACATTCTTATTTCATGTTCATCACCAGTAGCATCTCAAAGCTGAATGAAAAATATCTTTTTTTTACCTAACTGTAAACTAATTCCATTCTCATGGCATCTTGTTCATTATACAGGTAGAAGTTAACCTACGTCCCATTACAGCACCAACTAATCAATCAAGTTAACCTACATCCAATTACAGCACCAACAAGTCAATCAAGCCAAGTGACCTAATGATGTAAAGAAATCAATGCTAATTTTGATCCTTAGAAGTGAAAAATGTCAAGAAATTATGAAATACAATGATGGAATAAAAACAAATATTGGTGAAATGTTGAACAGGTCAAACAGCATCAATGGAGAAAGAAATAGAACTAATATTGCAGGTTTGATGGCCTATCATAAAAATGAGTTTCCTGTAATTGAGAAAGAATCTATGTAACTGGACAAACCGATGAAAATATATTGCCCACTTTGCGGAACTGTATTCTGATCAGCAGTTTATATTTGGCTTCAAATGAGATTAACAAATTAAATCATCTGTATTTTGATGAGAATCCTCGGTGGGCCTAAGAATTTACTCTTTCACTACCAGCTGTTTGGCTCATGTAAAATTAATTTAAGGACAACTGAATGTGTTTTCAGCTGGAAATCTGTTTTGTAGGCAGTTTAATTATTTTTATTAGGTTTATTTTTCTACTTCTGTAAATGATAGACAAAGTTTCTACTTTGCTTCATAATATTTTCTAACTGGCCAATGTATGAGAAACTCATAGAAAAATTCCGGGGCTGCAAGGTATGTAGCAGTTAGCATAACATTCCTCCAGCACCAGCAAAATGGGTTCAATCCCACCTCTGTCCATTCATATGTTCTCCTCATGACTGTGTGGGTTTCCTCTGGGTGCTCTGCTTTCCTCCCACACTCCAAAGACTACGATGAGTAAGCTAATTGGTCACAGGTTCATTGGGCTTGAAGGGCCTCTTTCCATGTTGCATCTCTAAATAAAATGGGATGCACTCTCCACTACTAACAGCCACAGATACAAACATTTCTTTCCGTAAAGTATGAACTTAATCTTCCAGTCTTCCTCTTTGTGGTCCTTGCACATATGTCTTCCAGCTCTCCACTTCTTTGTAATTGCATCACTATATTCTACAGTCTATGTTTCTGTTTCAATAGGTGCACTTAATGTTAGAGAAATGTATACAATATACATCCTGAAATTCTTTTTCTTTGCAGACATCCATGAAGACAGAGGAATGCCCCACAGAATGAATGGTAATTAAACTGTTAGAATCCTAAAGCTGCCCCCAACTCCCGCCTCCCATGCACAAGCAGCAGCAAGGCAATGACCCCTCAGCCCTACCAGCAAAAAAGCATCAGCACCCTCCACCGAGCATTCAAGCATCAATAAAGACACAGACTTGCAGAAACCTTAAACTATATGTTCACCCAATAATTTGACATACCACAGGCTCTCTCTCCCTAATAACGGAAAAACAGGTGTCCCTGTTTCACAGCAAGAAGGGAGGCGTAACAAACAACTCACTGATTTACTATGTTAAAAGTCTGTTGTGTCGCTTTTTCCAAGCTCTGCGCACAGAGTCGGCACCAGAAAGTCACAGCTCTCCAGACACACAACCCCCAGCAGCTAACCCGCTGCTCCTGATGTTCCATGTTCTCCCGTGATGCTTCAGTCAGGGTCACTGGCCTACAATCAGCACATCTGCAGAGTCACGAAAATCTGACACCCTGAAGGCGTGCTAGTCTTCCAGGCCGCATCCTTGCGATATCAAAAAGCGGCCGGTCGTGAAGCCCTGAGAGTGGCTCCCATTCCCACAAAGAACCAGTCAAAATGCAACTTCAGGACAGGGTCTTCAAAAGAACCCCCACACCCTAATGTGCTTACTATCTTGATATAATTATGGATTGCATGAAAGTTTTTCACTGCATATTGGTACTTGTGACAACAATAAACCAAGCCAATTCAACAGTTTTTCCGAATCCTATTCCTGGCCAACAAGATACCTATACCAAAGTTTGACAAGCAGCGCTCAAGAAGCCTTGTTTTCATAATATGTATCAATGCCTATAGCCAGTATCTTCACCTGGACCACTTCCACAATAAAAAAAAATCTCTGACTATTTTTCAGAAATATATTTCATTCAAAAAATTTGTAAGCATGCAATTTTTGTATAATAATCATACAGGCACGAGCAGTAAGTCTAAGGAGTATTTCCAAATGTTGCAGCCCTTCAGAGTTCACTGGTGAGAGGTTTTGAAACTGCTCTTTACCTGAAGCCTCTGTGAGGTCCATGCCGCTGAGCATGTAGTCCTGGGCAATGCAATGTGACAATCTGAAACATTTTGTCATTGATAGCTCCTTGCATTGGAAGATAGCATATCTCAGGTAGACCAAAGTTAATAATCTTCTGCAGCAGTTGAACTTCAGTCTTGAAAATAGGATCAAAATTGTAGGGGTAAAGGCTACAACATTACAACTTTTTTAAACACCAGAGTTATGTCAGAAAACTGAAGGAATAAAAATGGTCAAATATTGCTCAGAAATACAAGAAACATCAACATAAACTTAGCACAACTACTTAATCAGTAATTTTAGTGGCACATAGATGCGGGAAGGAATAATGAGGTACAAGGTTTGCATGTTGCTAGGACTTGAGAGCCTGAGTTTTTGTGAGAGTGTGGGCAAGCGAGCACTCAGTTCCTTGGTGTGTAATATCCTAAGCAGTGACTTTGTAGAGGTGTATAAAATCATGAGGGGCAGAGACATGGTCAATGCACAGTTTATTTTTTTTTTCACCCAGGGAACAGGAACCGGAACCAGAACCAAAAATTAAGGGACATAGATAGAAACTGAGAGAATTAAAAGGAACCTTATGGGCAACTTCTTTATGTAGAGGGTGATGTACATATGGGTGCTGACAGAGAAAGTAGTTGAGGAAGTTACAGTAACTACATTTAACATAGAAACATAGAAATCTACAGCACATTACAGGCCCTTCGGCCCACAATGTTGTACTGACCATGTAACCTATTCTAGAAACTGACAACATTTTCCCTAACACGTAGCCCTCTATTTTTTTAAACTCCATGGACCTATCTAAGAGCCTCTTAAAAGACCCTAATGTATCTGCCTTCACCACCATCACCGGCAATGCATTCCACGCACCCACCACTCTCTGTGTGAAAAACTTATCCCTGACATTCCCTCAGGACCCATTTCCAAGCACCTTAAAACAATGCCCTCTCGTGCTAGCCATTTCAGCCCTGGGAAAAAGCTCTAGTCATCCACATGATCATTGCTTCTCATCGTCTTATACACCTCTGTCAGGTCACCTCTCATCCTCTGTCACTCCAAGGAGAAAAGGCCAAGCTCACTCAAACTATTCTTATACAGCATACTCTCCAATCCAGGCAACATTCTTGTAAATCTCCTCTGCACTCTCTCTATAGTATCGACGTCCTTCCTGTACTGAACACTGTACTCCAAGTGGGGTATAACTAAGGTCTTGTATAGCTGTAACATTACCTCATGGCTCGTGAACTCAATCCCGCGTTTGATGAATGCCAACACACCATACACCTTCTTAACAACATTGCAGCTTTGACACGGACCCCAAGATCTCACTGATTCTCCACTCTGCCACGAGTCTTACCAGTAATATTGCATTCTGCCTTCAAATTTGACCTACCAAAATGAACCACTTCACACTTATCTGGGTTGAACTCCATTTGTCACTTCTCAGCCCAGTTCTGCATCCTATCGATGTCGCGCTGTAACCTCTGACAACCCTCCGCACTATCCACAACATCCCCAACTTTAGTGTTATCAGCAAACTTACTAACCCACCCTTCTACTTCCTCATCCAGGTCATTTATAAAAATCACAAATAGGAGCGGTCCTAAAACAGATCCCTGCGCAATATACCTGGTCACTGACCTCCATGCGCAATACAAACCATCCACAACCACTCTTTCCCTTCCATGGGCAAGCCAACTCTGGATCCACACAGCAAGGTCTCTTGGATCCCATGTCTCCTTACTTTCTGAATGAGTTTCGCATGGGGAACCTTATCAAATGCCTTAGAAATCCACATACACTAAATCTACTGCTCTACCCTCATTAATGTGTTTTGTTACATCCTCGAAGAATTCAATCAGTTTCACAAGGCATGACCTGCCCTTAACAAAGCCATGCTGACAATCCCTAATCAGATTATGTCTCTCCAAATGCTCCTAAATTCTGCCTCTTAGGATGTTCTCCAACAACCTGTCCACCACTGAAGTAAGACTCACTGGTCTATAATTTCCTGGGTTATCTCTACTCCTTTTCTTGAACAAGGGAACAACATTTGCAACCCTCCAAATCTCTGGTACTTCTCCCGTCCCTATTGATGATGCAAAGACCATCGCCAGAGGCTCAGCAGTCTCCTCCCTCACTTCCCTAAGCAGGCTGGGGTATATCTCATCCGGTCCCGGTGACTTAAAGAAACATAGAAAACCTACAGCACAATACAGGCCTTTCAGCCCACAAAGCTGTGCCAAACATGTCCTAACCTTACCTTACCTTACCTAGGGTTAACCATAGCCCTCTATTTTTCTAAGCTCCATGTATCCATCCAGGAGTCTCTTATCCACCTATCGTATCCACCTCCATCAACGCTGCCGGCAGCCCATTCCATGCACTCTAACTTATCTAACTTAATATCTTTCAAAAGCTCCAGCACATCCTCTTTCTTAATGTCTACACACTCAAGCATTTCAGTCCACCGTAAACCATCCCCACAATTGCCAAGGTCCTATTCACTGGTGAATACTTCACTAAGTACCTCCCCTATCTCCTCTGACCCATGCACATGGTCACATGTTTCCACTCTCGCTCCTGATTGGTGCTATTCTCCCATGGCTCATCCTCCTGCTCTTCACATACTTGTAGAACGCCTTGGGATTTTCTTTAATCCTGCTTGCCTTCTCATGGTCCCTTCTAATTAGCCCTTCTAATTTCATTCTTGAGCTCCTTCCTGACACCCTTTCAATTTTCTAGAGTTCTAACTGTATCTAGTTTCTAGAACTTTTCATAAGCTTTTATCTTCTCCTTAACTAGATTTTCTTCATCCTTTGTACACCATGGTTTCTTTTTACCTTACCATCCTTTCTGTGCCTCAATGGAACATACCTATACAGAATGCCACGTAAATGTTCCCTGAATATTTGCCACATTTCTGCCATGCATTTCCTTGAGAACATCTGCTCCCAGATTATGCTCCCAAGTTCCTACCTAATAGTTATAGTCATACTTCATTGATCCCGGGGGAAATTGGTTAAAATAGCATTATATTTCCCCCTATCCCAATTAAATGTTTTCCCAAATTGTCTGCTCCTATCCCTCTCCAGCGCTATGGTAAAGGAGATAAGAGTTGTGATCACTACCTCCAAAATGCTCTCTCTTTGAGAGATCTGACAACTGACCAGGTGCATTTCCCACCACCAGATTGTGCAGTTTTTTCTCTCCTGTTGGCTTATCCACATATTGCATCAGGAAACCTTCCAAAACACACCTAACAAACTCCACCCTATCTAAACCCCTTTCTCTGAGGAGATGCCAGTCAATATTTGGAAGGTTAAAATCTCCTATCACAACAACACTATTATTCTTGCTCCATTCCAATATTCTGCCTCCTCATCTGCTCCTCGATGTCCCTTTTACTATTGGGGAGTCTATAAAAAATACCCAGTGGAGATATTGCCCCCTTCCTATTTCTGACTTCCACCCACACTGACTCAGAGGATAATTGTTCCATGACTTTCTCCCTTTCTGCAACCGTGATACTATCGCTGATTAGCAATGCCATGCCCCACCTCTTTTGCCTCTCTCCCTGTCCTTTCTGAAACATCTAAAGCCTGGCACACTCAGCAGCCATTCCTGCCCCTGAGACATCCATGTCTCTGTAATGGCCACAATGTCATAGTTCCACGTATTGGTCCACACTCTAAGTTCATCCGCCTTGTTTATGATACTCCTTGCATTAAAATAGACACATCTCAGACCATCAGGCTGAATGCATTTTGCTCTATTATCTGCCTATCCTTCCTCATAAACTCCCTACAAGCTGTCACTACTTCTGCAGTAACCACCTCGTCCTCAACTTCTTCACTTCGGATCCCACCCGCCTGCAAATCTAGTTTAAACCCTCCCCAATAGCATTAGCAAACCTTCCTGCCAGAATATTGGCTCTCCCCCAGTTCAGGTGCAACCCGTCCCACTTGTACATGTCACCCCCTTCCACAGAAAAGGTTCCAAATACTCCAAGAACTTGAAACCCTGCCCTCTGTACCATCTTCTCAGCCACTCATTCATCTGCACTATCTTCCTGTTCTGACCTTCCCTAGCATGTGGCACCGGGAGTAATCCGGAGATTACCACCTTGGAAGTCCTGCTCTTCAGCCTCCTTCCTAACTCCCCAAACTTACTGTGCAGGACCTCTACCCCTCTCCTGCCTTTGTCATTGGTACCAACATGTACCACGACCTCTGGCTGCCCTTTAAGAATATTCTGCAACTACTCAGAGACATCCTGGACCTTAGTACCTGGGAGGCATCACACTATCCTGGTGTCTCTTTTGCTGCCACAGAATCTCCTATCTATCCCCTGACTATCAAGTCCACTATGACTATTGATCTGCCTGACTTCACCCTACCCCTCTAAGGCTCAGAGCCAACCACAGTGCTGTTGGTCTGGCTGCTGCTGCCTTGCCCAGACAGATCATCTCCCTCAGTAGTATCCAACGAGATATACATATTACTGAGGGAATGGCCACAGGGGATCCTGCACTGACTTCCTTCTCCCTTTACCCCTCTCGGTGTTCATCTATCTACTCCCTGAATTCTGCACTCTGGGTGTAACCACATGCTCTGCCTCCCGGATGATCCTAAGGTCATCCAACTCCAATTCAAGCTCCTAAATGCACTAGTCACAGATATTGTCATCAGGGACACTATCAGGTTCTTAGAATTCCCATATCCTACAGGAGGAACTAATATCAACGGAGATACTAAAAGCTTTTTAAAATATATAAAGGGTAAAAGAGAGTCAAGGGTAGATATAGGACCAACAGAAAATGACGCTGGAGATATTGTAATGAGAGATGCAAAGATGGCAGAGGAACTGAATGCGTATTTTGCATCAGTCTTCACAGCGGAAAACATCTGCAGTATACTGGACATCCAAGAGTGTCAGGGAAGTGAAGTATGTGCAGTGAAAATTACGACTGAGAAGGTGCTGAGGAAGTTTAATGGTCTGAGGGTAGATAAATCTTCTGGACCTGATGGAATGCACCCTCGGGTTCTAAAGGAAGTAGCTGGAGAGATTGCTGAGACATTAACAATGATCTTTCAAGAATCGATAGATTCTGGCATTGTAGCAGATGACTGGACAATTGCAAATGTTACTCCACTATTTAAGGAGGCAGCAG
The DNA here is from genome assembly GCF_030028105.1 of Mobula birostris. Classification (NCBI taxonomy): domain Eukaryota; kingdom Metazoa; phylum Chordata; class Chondrichthyes; order Myliobatiformes; family Myliobatidae; genus Mobula; species Mobula birostris. The sequence continues at coordinate 96,838,964 of NC_092376.1, forward strand.
AAAGGAAACTGTAGACCTGTTAGCCTGACATCAGTGGTTGGGAAGTCGTTGGACACGATTGTTAGGGATGAGCTGACGGTATACCTGCAGGCACATAACAAGATAGGCCAAAGCCAGCATGGTTTCCTGAAAGGAAAATTCTGTCTGATTAACCTCGAGGAATATAAACAATGTAAAAAGAATGTTAAGAAAGAAATTAGAAAAGCTAAAAGAATATACTAGGTTGCTTTGGCAAGTATGGTGAAAATAAATCCAAAGGGTTTCTACAGTTATATTAATACCAAAAGGATAGTGAGGGATAAAATTGGTCCCTTAGAGAATCAGAGTGGATAGCTATGTGTGGAAACAAAAGAGATGGGGGAGATTTTAAACAATTTCTTCTCTTCGGTATTCACTAAGGAGAAGGATATTGAATTGTGTAAGGTGAGGGAAATAGGTCGGGAAGTTATGGAAACTATGATGATCAAAAAAGAGGAAGTATTGGCACTTCTAAGGAATATAAAAGTGGATAAGTCTCCGGGTCCTGACAGGATATTCCCTAAGACCTTGAGGGAAGTTAATGTAGAACTAGCTGGGGCTCTGACAGAAATACTTAAAATTTCATTAGAAACGGAGATTGGCGTATTGCTCATGTTGTTTCATTGTTTAAAAAGGGCTCTAAGAGTAAACCTAGCAATTATCGGCCTGTAAATTTGACGTCAGTTGTGGGTAAATTGATGGAAAATATTCCTCGAGATGGTGTATATAATTATCTGGATAGACAAGGTCTGATTAGAAACAGTCAACATGGATTTCTTCATGGAAGGTCATGATTGACAAATCTTATTGAATTTTTGAAGTGGTTACTAGGAAAGTTGACAAGGGTAAAGTGGTGGGTGTTATCTATATGGACTTCAGTAAGGCTTTTGACAAGGTTCCACAGGGAAGGTTAGTTAGGAAGGTTCAATCGTTAGGCATTAATATTGAAGTAGTAAAATGGATTCAACAGTGGCTGGATGGGAGACGCCAGAGAGTAGTGGTGGATAACAGTTTGTCAGATTGGAGGCCGGTGACTAGTGGTGTGCCTTAGGGATCTGTACTGGGTCCAATGTTGTTTGTCATATACATGAATGATCTGGATGATGGAGTGGTAAATTGGATTAGTAAGCATGCAGATGATACTAAGATAGATGACGTTGTGGATAATGAAGTAGGTTTTCAAAGCTTGCAGAGAGATTTAGGCCAGTTAGAAAAGTGGGCTGAAAGATGGCAGATGGAGTTTAATGCTGATAAGTGTGAGGCGCTACATTTCGGCAGGACTAATCAAAATAGGACATACAATGTAAATAGTAGGGCATTGAAGAATGCAGTAGAACAGAGGGATCTAGGATTAATCGTGCATAGTTCCCTGAAGGTGGAATCTCATGTGGATAGGGTGGTGAAGAAAGCTTTTGGTATGCTGGCCTTTATAAATCAGAGCATTGAGTATAGGAGTTGGGATGTAATGTTAAAATTGTACAAGGCATTGGTAAGGCCAAACTTGGAGTATTTTGTACAGTTCTGGTCACCAAATTATAGGAAAGATGTCAACAAAATAGAGAGAGTACAGAGAAGATTTACTGGGTTTTATCACCTAAGTTACAGAGAAAGGTTGAACAAGTTGGGTCTTTATTCTTTGGAGCGTAGAAGGTTGAGGGGGGACTTGATAGAAGTGTTTAAAATTATGAGGGGGATTGATAGAGTTGACGTGGATAGGCTTTTTCCATTGCGAGTAGGGGAGTTTCAAACAAGAGGACATGAGTTGAGAGTTAAGGGGAAAAAGTTTAGGGGTAACATGAGGGGGAACTTCTTTACTCAGAGAGTCGTAGCTGTGTGGAACGAGCTTCCAGTAGAAGTGGTGGAGGCAGTTTCGATATTGTCATTTAAAGTAAAATTGGATAGGTATATGGACAGGAAAGGAATGGAGGGTTATGGACTGAGTGCAGGTTGGTGGGACTAGTTCGGCATGGACTAGAAGGGCCGAGATGGCCTGTTTCTGTGCTGTAATTGTTGTATGGTTATATGGTTACTGCAATTTTTTGAGGAAATTACAAGCAGGGTAGACAAAGGAGATGCAGTAGATGTGGTGTACTTGGATTTTCAGAAGGCCTTTGACAAGGTGCCGCACATGAGGCAGCTTAGGAAAATAAGAGCCCATGGAATTACAGGGAAGTTACTAGCATGAGTGGAGCATTGGTTGGTCGGCAGAAAACAGAGAAGTGGGGATGAAGGGATTCTATTCTGGCTTGCTGCCAGTTACCACTGGAGTTCCACAGGGGTTGGTGTTGGGTCCACTGCTTTTTACGATGTATGTCAATGATTTGGACTGCTGTATTAATGGATTTGTGGCTGAACTTGCCAATGATACAAAGATAGGTGGAGGAGCGGGTAGTTTCTAGGAAACAGAGAGCCTGCAGAGGGACTTGGATAGTTTAGGGGAATGGGCAAAGAAGTGGCAAATAAAATACAGTTGGAAAGTGTATGGTCATGCACTTTGGTAGAAGAAATAAATGAGCAGACTATTATTTAGAAGGGAAGAAAATTCAAAATGCAGAGATGCAAAGAGACTTGGGAGTACTTGTGCAGGATACCCGAAAGGTTGACCTCCAGGTTGAGTTGGTGGAGAAGATGGCGAATGCAATGTAGGCACTCATTTCTGGAGGTATAGAATATAAGAGCAGGGATATGATGATGAGGCTCTATAAGGCACTTGTGAGACCACACTTGAAGTACTGTGTGCAGTTTTGGGATCCTTATTTTAGAAAGGATATACTGACATTAGCGAGGGTTCATAGAAAATTCTTTATTTTTGTAACTTATTTTTTATTGAATTTCATCATCAAACAAACATTTCCATAGGATGTATTTCAGATACTGTACATATATACCATATAATTATATTTGTCACAAATCTCCACATAATATTTATCTGAGGTATACACTTGCTAGAATGTTACCTGGGCTTTATCACCTAAGTTACAGAGAAAGGTTACAGAGAGGAAAGAAAGAAAATTCAAAAGAAGAAAACTATGTACAGAGTAGGCAGTGATTTTTTTTTACAACATATTCATTGACTTGTGAGAATAAAATCAGGCCTATGCGGTGTTACGTAGTTAAACAATTTTTTTCCAGTATGAATAAAATTGTTCCAACTTATGATTAACAGATGCTGTTATCTTCTCCATTTTGTAAATGCCCATTGTAATTTCCATCCATAGATTTAAAGCTGGGCTCTCCTGTGATAACCATTTCCTGGTAAGCAATACATTCATTAAATATTTATCTCTTTTCAACCATTCTTGAGGTATATACCCAAAATATATGGTCTCACTCTCTAAGGGTATTTCACATTTAAAGATGTCTTGTAGGGCATTATGTATCCCACTCTAATAGTCTTTCTTAACAGGGCCGGTGGGAAGCCTTCAAAGGAGAAATTTTGAGAGTGCAGAATTTGCATGCTCCTGTCAGGATTAAAGGCAAAGTGAATAGGAATAAGGAACCTTGGTTCTCAAGGGATACTGCAACTCTGATAAAGAAGAAGAGGGAGTTGTAACACACATAAAAGTTGCTGGTGAACGCAGCAGAACAGGCAGCATCTCTAGGAAGAGGTGCAGTCGACGTTTCAGGCCGAGACCCTTCGTAAGGGACCCTTCGAAGGGTCCTGACGAAGGGTCTCGGCCTGAAACGTCGACTGCACCTCTTCCTAGAGATGCTGCCTGTTCTGCTGCGTTCACCAGCAACTTTTATGTGTGTTGCTTGAATTTCCAGCATCTGCAGAATTCCTGTTGTTAGAGGGAGTTGTATGACATGTATAGGAAGCAGGGAGTAAATAAGGTGCTTGAGAAGTATAAGAAGTGCAAGAAAATACTTAAGAAAAAAATCAGGAGGGCTAAAAGAAGACATGAGGTTGCCTTGGCAGTCAAAGTGAAGGATAATCCAAAGAGCTTTTACAGGTATATTAAGAGCAAAAGGATTGTAAGGGATAAAATTGGTCCTCTTGAAGATCAGAGTGGTCGGCTATGTGCGGAACCAAAGGAAATGGGGGAGATCTTAAATAGATTTTCTGCGTCTGTATTTACTAAGGAAACTGGCATGAAGTCTATGGAATTAAGGGAAACAAGTAGTGAAATCATGGAACCTGTACAGATCAAAAAGGAGGAGGTCCTTGCTGCCATGAGGAAAATTAAAGTGGATAAATTCCCGGGACCTGACAGGGTGTTCCCTCGGACTTTGAAGGAGACTTGAAATTGCAGGGGCCCTGGCAGAAATACTTAAAATGTCGCTGTCTACAGGTGAAGTGCCGGAGGATTGGAGAGTGGCTCATGTTGTTCCGTTGTTTAAAAAAGGATCGAAAAGTAATCCGGGAAATTATAGGCCAGTAACTTTAACGTTGGTAGTAGCTAAGTTATTGGAGGGAGTACTAAGAGACAGAATTTACAAGCATTTGGATAGACAGCGACTTATTAGGGAGAGTCAACATGGCTTTGTGCATGGTAGGTCATGTTTGACCAATCTATTGGAGTTTTTCGAGGAGGCTACCAGGAAAGTGGATGAAGGGAAGGCAGTGGATATTGCCTACATGGACTTCAGTAATGCCTTTGACAAGGTCCCACATGGGAGGTTAGTTAAGAAAATTCAGTCACTAGGTATACATGGAGAGGTGGTAAATTGGATTAGATATTGGCTCAATGGAAGAAGCCAAAGAGTGGTAGTAGAGAATTGCTTCTCCGAGTGGAGGCCTGTGACTAGTGGTGTGCCACAGGGATAAGTGCTGGGTCCATTGTTATTTGTCACCTATATCAATGATCTGGATGATAATGTGGTAAATTGGATCAGCAAATTTGCTGATGATACAAAGATTGGAGATGTAGTAGACAGTGAGGAAGGTTTTCAGAGCCTGCAGAGGGACTTGGACCAGCTGGAAAAATGGGCTGAAAAATGGCAGATGGAGTTTAATACAGACAAGTGTGAGGTATTGCACGTTGAAAGGACAAACCAAGGTAGAACATATAGGGTTAATGGTAAGGCACTGAGGAGTGCAGTGGAACAGAGGGATCTGGGAATACAGATACAAAATTCCCTAAAAGTAGCGTCACAGGTAGATAGGGTCGTAAAGAGAGCTTTTGGTACATTGGCCTTTATTAATCAAAGTATTGAGTATAAGAGCTGGAATGTTATGATGAGGTTGTATAAGACATTGGTGAGGCCGAATCTGGAGTATTGTGTTCAGTTTTGGTCACCAAATTACAGGAAGGATATAAATAGGGTTGAAAGAGTGCAGAGAAGGTTTCCAAGGATGTTGCCGGGACTTGAGAAACTCAGTTGCAGAGAAAGGTTGAATAGGTTAGGACTTTATTCCCTGAAGCGTAGAAGATTGAGGGGAGATTTGATAGAGGTATATAAAATTATGATGGGTATAGAAAGAATGAATGCAAGCAGGCTTTTTCCACTGAGGCAAGGGGAGAAAACAACTAGAGGACATGGGTTAAGGGTGAGGGGGAAAAGTTTAAAGGGAATATTAGCGGGGGCTTCTTCACACAGAGAGTGGTGGGAGTATGGAATGAGCTGCCAGACGAGGTGGTAAATGCGGGTTCTTTTTTAACATTTAAGAATAAGTTGGATGGGAGGTGTATGGAGGGATATGGTCCATGTGCAGGTCAGTGGGACTGGGCAGAAAATAGTTTGGCACAGCCAAGAAGGGCCAAAAGGCCTGTTTCTGTGCTGTAGTTTCTATGGTTTCTATGGCATTCCCAGAAAATATGATAATGGTTTGCAGTTTGATTTCCACAATTTCTCCAGCAAGCAGGGGGGTTACTATTATAATGGGATTTCTGAGAGGGTGTAATAAAATATCTTACCAAGTTTTTCCACCTGAACTCCCTCCATTTCTGTGAACTGGTACACTTCCATTGATACCTCCATATTATTGTCCATTCTTCCTCAGATATTATTATCCCACCTTCCTTCTCCCATTTTGTTTTAATGTGTGAAGTCAAATGTGTTTTAAGATTTGACAAACCTTTATAAATGCTTGAAATTATTCTACTACCATTGTCTGAATTACATGCTTTTCTAAATAGCTCTATCAGACATGTACTTGCCTTGGTTACATTTTTAACCGTCCTATTAACATCCTGTCGCATCTGTAAATACCGGTAAAAGTCTTGTTTTTCTAATAAGTGTTTCTCTTTGAGCATTTCAAAACTGAACAGTGTTCCTTCTTTCATTATATTGCAAACTGCTGTTATTCCTTTCGCTGTCCAGTCCTTAAATCTAGCATCCAGTTTATTCGGCGTAAAACCCGAGTCATATGCACACCATTTAAGAATTGCAATGTCTCTCTCTAGTGTATATTCTTTTATAATAGTTTTCCATATTTTAAGAGTCCATTTCACCCACGGCTTGTCAATATTATTTATGTAACTTTGTAGGTTGTTATCAGCCAAAATTGCCTGTATGGGGATGGAGAGTATCCTCTCCTAAATGTTTTTCCATTGAGCGTCATATGATGGGTCGCACCAACATATCACGGCTCTCAACTGTGCTGAGAAATAATAATCTCTGAGGGAAGGTAGGCCCCATCCCGCCTTTTCCTTGGCTAATTGCAAAGTTTTGAGATGAACCCTAGGCCTTTTACCTTGCCATATATATCTTGATAGCATCTTGTTCCATTCATTGAATTGATTTTGGTTAATCTCTATTGGTAGGGTCTGAAAGAGATATGGTAGTCTGGGCAGTATATTCATTTTAATAGATTCAATCCTTGAACTGAGACCAAGAAAAGGAATTAGGTTCCATCTTGTTATATCTTCCTTAAATTTTTTATATATAGGCTGATAATTGCATTCTGATAATTTTCCCAAATCTTTTGGCATAATGATGCCCAAATATTTGACGGACCCTGTTTGCCATGCCCAAGGATATCTACCATCAATTTCTCTTGGTGGGCTATAGTTATATGAAAGTAATTGGGTTTTATCTATGTTGATCATGTATCCTGATAATTGGCCATATTGTTCAAAGGACTGCATCAATTTAGGTAAAAAGTACGTTGGTTGCCCTAGATAGATCAAAATGTCATCCGCTTAACAGGCGGATTTACGCTCTGTCCCTTTAATAGTAATTCCTCTGATATCTTCATTTTGTCTGATGTATTGAGCTAATGGTTCCAGATATAATTCGAAGAGTAGCGGTGACGATGCACAACCCTGTCTTGTGCCACTTTCTAGGGTAAAACTATTAGATAAATATCCATTGATTTTAATCCTAGCAGTAGGGTTGTCATATAGCGCCTGTATAGTTTTAATAATTGTGTCATATAGACCAAATCTATGTAAAACTCTGTATAGAAAACTCTAATTAACGAAATCAAATGCCTTTTCAGCGTCCACGCTTATCAATATTGCTTCAATTTCATTTTTTTTATATGATCCATAATGTGAAGTGTCCTTCGTATATTGTCTTGTATTTAGCATTGTTGTATAAAACCTGTCTGATCTTTATGTATCAGTGTGGGAAGAAACTCTTCTTATCAATTGGCCATGATGGAGGTAAATATTCTATAATCCACATTAAGAACAGATATAGAAACATAGAAAATAGGTGCAGGAGTAGGCCATTTGGCCCTTCGAACCTGCACCACCATTTATTATGATCATGGCTGATCATCCAACTCAGAACCCTGCACCAGCCTTCCCTCCATACCCCCTGATCTCTGTAGCCACAAGGGCCATATCTAACTCCCTCTTAAATATAGCCAATGAACTGGCCTCAACTGATTCCTGTGGCAGAGAATTCCACAGATTCACCACTCTCTGTGTGAAGAAGTTTTTCCTAATCTCGGTCCTAAAAGGCTTCCCCTTTATCCTCAAACTGTGACCCACATTGGTCTAAATGACCCATATTCCATTTTATCCTTGCCTTCTTTCGGTATAGCTGAGATTATCACGTCCTTCCAGCTGGGTGGCACTTGTGTCTTTCTTAGGGTCCAGTTCAGTACGGGGACTAAGACAGGAATTAACTTTTAAATTCTTTGTACCACTCTGCCATATACCCATCTGAACTGGTGACTTGCTTAATTTAAGCCTACTAATTGCAGTTTTTAGTTCAGCTTTAGTTATGTCAGCAGTCATCGTTCTATTTTGTTCTTTGCTTAAAGTGGGTAACTCTAAAGAATTCAGGAAGGTATCAACTTGGGTTATGCTTCCCGCTGGAACTTTGGAATATGGAGTTTCGTAACACATTTCAAAAGCTTCTTGAATTTCACTTAGCTTATTTTTTTTATCACTTTTGTTCTTGGATCCCTTATTCTATGAATTTTATTTTCTACTAACTTTTTTTTCAGTTTCCACACTGTATTTTCATAGATTTAGATCCATTTTCACTAGTGTCTCTGTTTCAGAAAATTAATTTTTTTCTAATTACATGTGTAGCCAAACTATTAAGTTCATTCCTAATTTTTAAAATTTCCTCTAGTGTATCCTGTGCCAAACTCAATTTGTGTTTTTTTTCCTAATTCCTTCAGCTTATTTTGTAATTCCTCTCATGTTCCTCTCCTTATTTTTTTCTTATATGAAGATATTGCTATAATTTTCCCTCTTAAGACATCCTTCAGAGTATCCCATAGAATGGGAGGTGAAACCTCTCCATTATCATTGAATTCTAAGTAAAGACCAATTTCTTTTTTAATTTGTTCCTTAAAATAGGGATCATTGAGTAGACTGGAATTTAGTTTCCAAATAGTATTCTTTGTGTGTAGGTCAAAATCAACAGATAAATATATAGGTGCATGGTCACTTACATCTATTGTCCCAATTCCACAGGTGTTTATTCTGTCTTTATCTTTTCCAAATGTCATGAAATAGTCTATTCTTGTATATACGGAATGGTGGGGGGGCAGAGTAATGAGTGTAATCCGTTCTGTCAGGGAAAAGGTCCCTCCATATACAATTAGACCAACATCCTCAAAAAGAGTGTTAATTTTCTTATGTAAGGACTTTGTTTCATAAGTTTTTCTATTGGAAGAGTCTAACTTTGGTTGTAATTGTAAATTTAAGTCTCCCTCACATATCAAGAGACTTTCTGTTTCCGTTACCATAATATTAGTAATTTTCTGGAAGAAACTAATATCACTTCCTGGGGGTGCGTATATATTCAATAAAGTAACTGGATTTCCAAGTATATTCCCCCTTACCAGAATATATCTGCCCTCCTTATTTCCCATTTCGAATACTTTTTCAAAATTTAGCTTACTTGAGATGAGAATAGCAACTCCTTTTCTATGTCCTGATTTATATGAGGAGAAAAACAAATTAGTGAAGCCCATTCTCTTCAATTTTCCATGCTTGTTATCACTTAAGCGAGTTTCCTGTAAATATACTACATGGGCTTGTTCTTTTTTTCCATTTTTGATAGAATTTTACTGCGCTTGACTGGATTCAACAGCCCATTGACATTAAAAGAAATGAATTTTACTTTGTCCTTAGCCATGTGTATTTATTTGTCAGTATATCATTGAAATTTGCAGAATATAACTTAATTGATCTACTCCCTGAAGAGCCAAGAAACGAGAATAATTTTAAAAAAAAGGTAACGAAGGTGTGATTCCAAGGCTGGGGTCTCTAGATGACCCTGGGTTGGGCTAGAAGAAAAGTCTAGCCGTGGGGGATAGCCCCTCCTGCCTGTAAGTGAAAAAAACTATGTCCATTACACAGAAATGATTTCCCTGTGTATTCCTCCCATGTATATATTTTCATTTAGGTGGGGAAAAATGAATAAATAAATGAATTTTAAAAATTGGGTAAAATAAAATCCACTTTAAAACCAATATTTCTTGAGATAGGTATATCACCATCTATTTTTGCTACCGTTTACCTTATCAGCACTTTTAAAGTTAGCCAAACCTTATGGCTCTTCTGGAGGAGGTGAGGGCTGTCCTCGGAGAACTCACAGTCTCTTTCTAATATCCTTCTCTCGTCCTCCTCCCGTCCCCTGCTTTCTAGGTTCTCTTACTATTTCCCAAGCAGATCGGGATAACTGCTCAGCCCGACTTTCCCTCGGTTTGACCACGCTAATGGACAGTCCTCTGTTGTTCATGTCTGTAATCATCTCTTCCACCGTCTGGTATAGTCGTATTCCCTCTTGGTAAAATACCCTCAGCTTAGCAGGGTACGGGGTTTGGAATTTAATCTTTTCTTGCTTTAATATTCGTTTCGCTTAGGAATGCTCCTTCCATTTCTGTAGGACCACCGGGGGGTAATCATGATTGAAGTATATTAACTTCCCGTTCCAAAAAACCCTCTTCTCACCCCAGGCCCTTCGTAGAATCTCCGCCTTGCTCTTGAATCGAAGGAACTTAAGTACTATTGAGCTCTGGGAGGCCACTGGACAAGCGAATGATGCGTCCTCTCAATTTCGATCTCCATAGTCGGGGGAATCTCCAGCGCTTCCCTCAGCAGCTTGTCTACAAAGTCTATCGACAATCCCTCCACTCCTTCGGGAACATTATAAATCCTGATATTTTTCAGTCGCGATCTTCCCTCCTGGTCAAGCAATTTACTTTCCTGTTGATTTAATATTTTTATCGTCTTACTTAGTATCTGTTCCATGTTTTGCACGCAATCTTCCACCTTCTCAATTCGAGTCTCTGCCACCACTATTTTCTGATTGACGTTGGCGAGCTCTGACTTTATAGCATTGAGTTGCAACGAAGGTACTCTCAAGACCGTAGAGAATGATACCATTAAGAAAGTCTTTGACTACAAGTCCCTCGGGTCAAGAATGATGAGTTCGGAGAAGGACGAAGATACAGAAGGTGCTGGCGTGGAGGGCTATGAACGACATGATGGAAATCTGGAAGTAGAACCTGACCAGAGGGCTTAAAAAGAGGATTTTCATAGCAGTCATAGAGTCCTTTCTCACGTACAGATGTGAGATGTGGACACTCACCAAGACGATGCGAAAGTCTCTAGACGGTTGCTATACACGAATGCTCCGGATGGCTCTTGACGTGAGTTGGCAACAGCAAATGACGAACGTCGAGCTCTATAACAACCTACTGATGCTCATCACTAAAATCGAGGCGAGAAAACTGCAACTAGCGGGGCACTGTCTACACCATCCCGAGCTACCTGCCAGCCTAGTCATCATATGGGAGCCCAAGCACGGGAGGATGAACCCTGGGCGCCCTCCCAAGACTTTGGTCAACATGCTCCTAGAAGACAGCGGCGTGGCTAACGTAGATGAACTGAACACACTGATGAGGGAGAGAGAGAAGTGGAGAGTCCGTCATCGTGCCCGACGCTGGCCCCCTAGGCCTGAGTCGACGTAGTAGTAGTAGTGCTGTTTTATATCTTTTTGGACTTCCCTTGTCTCTTCCAGAATCCTTATCATATTTGCCGCTTCGCCTGAACGAGGCCCCGCGTCAGCCTCGCCACCACGCGCACATGTAGGAGAGCCTCTCATTGTACCTCTCTCTCTTCTATAGGCTCCGCAGTGGTGCTTTTTTTATCTCCATTCTTTTTCCCCATTCTTGCCCCTCCCTTATCAGTTCAGATATTTTCGGAAGATCTTATATTTGATGGATTAACGGGGCAAAATATGTGTTTTTCTGGAGGAGCTGTTGATTTAAGCTGCCATTGTGAACAATGACATCACCAGAACCCGATTCAGAGAAGATTCACAGGAATGATTCCAGGAATAAAGGGGTTACTGTATGGGGAATGACTGGCAGCTCTTGGGCTGTATTCCCTGGAGCTCAAGAGAATGAGGGGGGGATCTCATAGAAACATTCTGAATTTTAAAAGGCCTGAACAGATTAGATATGGCAAAGTTATTTCCAATGGTAGGGGAGTCCAGAACAAGAGGGCACAAACTTCGGGATTAAGGGACGTCCATTTAGAACAGAGATGTGGAAAATTACTTTAGTCAGAGGGTGGTAAGTCTGTGAAACTTCTTACCATGAGTGGCTGTGGAGGCCATGTCATTGGGTGCATTTAAGGCAGAGATAGATAGGTTCTTGATTAGCCAGGGCATCAAAGGGTATGGGGACAAGGCAGGGCAGTGGGGATGACTGGAAGAATTGGATCAGCTCATGATTGAATGGTGGGGCAGACTTGATTGGCCGAATGGCCTACTTCTGCTCCTATACAGTATCTTATGGTCTTCTTCCACTGTCATATCTGTCAACCTTCCTGCACCGAACAATGGGCAACCAAGACCAAATCTTCCAACATGTGTCTTTGGCCTCAGCTTGACTCTCCTACTCTCACCACTGGCCTAGTCCCACAATGCCCTTTCTATACTTTGATTTAATTTGCAGTTTTTATTTAAGTATACAGATAGAAAAGATTTAGAGGAATATGAATAGATGGTCAGCATGTTGAAGGGCCTCTTTGCAAGCTGCATGACTCATAGATATTGACTATGATGAATCAATCAAGGAATCCAAATTGGGATTATTGAGAATTCTTTTTACGGACATGGGTATCACAGATAATGCCAATATTATTACCTAAGAAATGGAAACAAATACATGTTGATAAGAAGCCACATTTCTCATAAGTTTACAAAAGGCAGTGTAATATAAATTGTATAAATGGCTACAGATATTGCTCTGCTCTCTATATCTTTCCTGGACAAAATCCAATAGCAACTTCAGCTTCAGTTCTGGCATTCCAGGTTCCAGATTTAATATGGAGGAGGGAACCAATATCTTTACATGTGAGGTAGCCACTGCAATCAAATATCAGAGCAAGGTCTTAGCTTAATAGCGACAAGTTTCATAAATAAGTGGTCCAAAACTGCTCTCAATACTCTAAATGCAGTCTCACCAAGTCCTTATAAAGCCTTGTTAAAAGAAAAAGCAAAGCTCCCTTCCTGGCATTGCTGAAATGACCAAGCACCATTTTCTGATGCATGAGTTTAAAACATACTTCTGAGGGGTATTAACAACCACATACACTTGACTCACAATCCTATTTTTATGCACACAGAAGAAAACAGTATACACTTTTACTCAAAAGCACTCTATGTTTGTTCCTGATTCTACATTTCAAAATAATAAAATAATAGCACCCTGTTAAAAGCATCTTAACAGAGTTTCCAGCAGCTTCTTCCAAACTTTTGTAATTCAACCCCTAAAGTAGAACAAAAGTCCAAAGCATTATATGGAACACAGTTAATTCATTCAGTTCATTAATCAGAGCACAGACTTGTCTTTTCACCCGAAGAACTGGAATATTTTCTGATCCTTAATTTATAAATCAATATCTTCAGTTAAAGTGGAACAAAGTACTATGCACGCAGACTAGTATAGAAACATAGACATAGAAACATAGAAAACCTACAGCACAATACAGGCCCTTCAGCCCACAAAGTTGTGCTGAACATGTCCCTACCTTAGAAATTACTAGGCTTACCTATAGCCCTCTATTTTTCTAAGCTCCATGTACCTATCCAAAAGTCTCTTAAAAGACCCTATCGTATCTGCCTCCACCACCGCTGCCAGCAGCCCATTCCACACACTCACCACTCTCTGAGTAAAAGACTTACCCCTGACATCTCCTCTGTACCTACACTCAGCATCTTAAACCTGTGTCCTTATCATTCATATCAGTTTACTATGACTGGTATTGGTTCATTATTATCATGTGTACTGGGATCACACCATCATAAGACCATGAGGCCATAAGACAGGAGTAGAAATAGACCATTCAGCCCATCAAATCTGCCCTTTCATTTCATCATGGCTAATCCAATTTACTTAAAGTGCCAATCTTGAGAGCTTTCTCCCTGTATCCCTTCATGTTCTGACCAATCAAGAATATATCAACCTCTGTCTTGAATATACATAAAGACTTGGTCTTCACAGCTGCTTTTGGCACTCTATTCCATCTCAGAGTCAGAATCAGGTTTATTGGCATGTGTCGTGAAATTTGTTAACTTAGCAGCAGCAGTACAGTGACATACATGATAATATAGAAAGTAAAAATAAATAAATTACAGTAAGTATATAGTGCAACATAGAAATAATAGATTTTAAAAAGTGAGTTAGTGTTCATGGGTTCAATGTCCATTTAGGAATTGTATGCAGAGAGGAAGAAGCAGTTCTTGAATCACTGAGTGCGTGCCTTCAGGCTTCTGTACCTCTTACATAATGGTAACAATGAGAAGAGGGCATGTCTTGGATGATGGGGGTCCTTAATAATGGATGCCACCTTTCTGAGGCATTGCTCCTTGATGATGCCTTGGATACTATGGAGGCTAGCATGCAAAATGGAGCTGACAAATTTTATAACATTCTATAGCTTCTTTTGGTCCTGTGCAGTAGCCCCATCACTGAGGTCAGAATAACTTCCTATAGTTTCCTTTCTTCTTCCTCTCTCACTTCTTCCCTTCTTGAAGAGTGGCAGTTTTCCAATCTTCTGGAACCATTTCAGAATCTCATGATTCTTGAAACCATTACTAATGCCTCCACAATCTTTTCAGCCACCTTTCAGAACCCTGGTGTGTAAATTGTATAGTCCAGATGGCTTATCTACCTTCAGACCTTTCAGTTTCCAAGAACTTCCTCTCTAGTAATGGTAACTTCACACACTTCATGATCCCTGGCACCTGGAACTTCCACCATACTGCTAGTGTCTTCCACAGTGAAGACTCATGCAAATACTGACTCAGTTTGTCCGCCATTTCCTTGTCCTCCATTACTATGTCTCCAGCATCATTTTCCATTCATCCAATATCCACTCTTGCCTCTTGTTTACACTTCATTATCTGAAGAAACTGTTCAGTATCTTTAATATTATTAGCCTACTTTTGTATTCCATCTTTACCTTCTTAATGACTTTTTTAGATGCCTCCAGTTGGTTTTTTGAAAGCTTCCCAGTCCTCTAACTTTCCACTAATTTTTGCTCTATTATATGCCCTCTCTTTGGCTTTTATGTTGTATCCTTCGATATTAAACTTCCGACCATTATCTTCTTTCAGACACAACTCAGTAATACCCATGACGTCATGCCTGCCAATCTCTAACCACTCTACAAGATTATCTACCATTTTCCATATACTACACACATTCAAATATAGCACCTTCAGTCCTATATCATTGCCCTTTTTGATTTTGTCTGCCTTTTACACTGCAATGCATCCCATTGACTGCAATGTTGCCCTATCATCTGCTGTCCTTCCTGACTGTTTCACTACACACTGCCTCTGCTTGTAAACCAAAAGCCTTACCACTCCATTTCGCATCCCCTTTATACCCTCCCCAACAGCTCGAGCAAACCTGCGCACAAGAATATTGGTAACACACATCAAAGTTGCTGGTGAACGCAGCAGGCCAGGCAGCATCTCTAGGAAGAGGTGCAGTTGACGTTTCAGGCCGAGACCCTTCGTCAGGACTCAAGAATATTGGTCTCCCTCGGGGTCATGTATAACTTTTGTCTCTTTTGTACAGGTCATATCTTCCCGAGAAGAAATCCGTGACCCAGAAATCAGAAATATTGCCCCCTGCACCAGTTTCTCGGCCACACATTCATCTACCAAATCATCCGATTCTTACCCTAACTTACCATCTTTTCAAGCAAACACTGAGGCACAAATTTGTCTTACTAATGGAAATATTTGGTAACATATTCAAGCAACAGAGAAACCTGTCAGTCACAAAATGAGGTTTCCTGAGGCAAGTGGAAAGAATGTCTACCTTGAGTAAGTGTTTTCATTTACACAGTACTTATCAAGCCCATATACACCAAAGTGCTTCACTAATTACTAAACATTTTGATGAAACATTACTGAGGCGAATAGTAAACTTATGGAACCAAAATAATGAGGATGATAAATTGTCATTGATCTGAACCTGGTAATTTAGCTGAGAGAGGGGAAAAAAACCCTGAACTGATAACTGGAAGCTCAGTATTGCATTGCATTCATAAAATTACATTTTGGGAAATTCACCGGGATGTTAATTCAGAAAATAGTTCTGTGCTCTGAACTAGGAATTGAATTCCTCAAATTCTCATTTAAGTGAACAAGTATGCTCAAACGGATAGAGTACAGATACAAATGCTGGAAAGGCTCAGGAAAATTTACTGGCACCATCTGGCAACAAACAGATGAAAACACGGGACTGAAATACACTGAGCAATAAACAGAGAGGCAGATGATGGATGGAGTACAATGAGACACAGGTGGCAGCAAAACAAGTAATAATGAGAAACACTAGTGAGAAATGGAGTACTGTACTCAGTAATACAGGGGCTGGAGTAGAGCAGGAGCAGGGACAGGAGCACAGGGCAATACAAAACCACAGACTGACAGCTAGGGGGAAACATACAAAATGACAGATTTCAACTGGAGGTACTGACAGCTAATTAATTTTACAAAGCTATATAATGTGAAAATTAGACATTTGGCAACACCAGGAGGTGATCTGTACTTTTTAAATATAAGGTTTTATTAGTCAGACTGTGTTTGGAGCACTGTGAGCAGTTTTGAGCTCCTTATCTATAAAAAGATGTCCTGGCATTGAAAAGATTCATGAGAATGATTCTGGGACTAAATGGGTTAACATACAGGGAGCTTTTGATGGTTGTACTCGCTGAAGTTTAGAAGAATGAGGTGGGATCTCATTGAAACGCATCAAATATTGAGAGGCCTATACAGGGTAGACGTGGAGAGGATGTATTCTGTAGTCGGGGACCAAGTGGCACAGGCTCAGAATAGAGGAACATCCATTTAGATGAGAAAGAATTCATCCCATGGATGACTGTGGAGGCCAAGACATTGACTATGTTTAAAGCAGAGGTTGTTAGATTCTTGGTTAGTCATGGTGTCAAAGATTACAGGGAGAAGGCAGTGGAATGGGGTGGAGAGAGATAATATATTAGCCATGATAGAATGACAGAGCAGACTTAATAGTTTTAGTGGCCTAATTCAGCTCCTACGTCTTATGCTCTTGTAACACCCTGGGAAGTTTTCACTGCTAATCTAATGGTCTTTCTGTAGAAGCAGTGTTTAGGTTATGGTGAGAGATGACAGATGCTTCAGAATGTGAGCTGGGTCCTTTGTTCAGTGTGAGATGAAGAGAGAAGACACTGGAGAGAACCAGTCATAGGATGTGACCCTGTGGAGAGATCATGATTCAATGGAGACAGGCGCCGAGTTCGACTGAAGATCGGTGATTGAGCTCCAACTGGCGCACATTTGACTGTTTAATTATAATGGGCCCTTTTTGTTTTTTCTTTCTTTTCTTCACTAAACCTTCAGTTAAGATTCAATAATATGATTCCTCTAATGCATACAATGTAAGCATTCCAACCATAGAGGAAACAATGTTGAAATGGATAAAACCACAAGAGTTTCTACAAGTGCTGAAAATCTTTAGCAGTACAGGTCGACCTTCACTAGTCCAGCACCATTGGGACCTGAGCAGTGCCGGATTAGTGAAAATGACGAATTACAGAAGGATTAAGCATGAATTAAGCATGGGAGGATGAACCCTGGGCGCCCTCCCAAGACTATGGTCAACACGCTCCTAGAAGACAGCGGCGCGGCTAATGTAGGTGAACTGAGCACACTGATGAGGGAGAGGGAGAAGTAGAAAGTTTGTTATCGTGCCTGATGCCGGCCCCCTAGGCCTGAGTCGACGTAGTAGTAGTAGTAGTACATTAAGCATAATCAGTGCCAGATTATCGAAGGAACCAGATTACAGGTAGTCAGATTAGTGAAGGTCAACTCTACTCACAAAATGCTGGAGGAACTCAGCAAGACAGGTAGTATCTATGGGGAGACATACTGTAAACAGTCAATGTTTCAGGCTGAGACCTTTCATCGGGACTGAAACAAAGGGGGCAGATGGTTCCGGCGACGTCATCGTCCAGAATGGCAGCTTAAATCAACAGCTCCTCTGGAAAAACGCATATTTTGCCCCGTTAATCCATCAAGTATAAGATCTTTCGAAAATATCTGAACTGATAAGGGGGGGGCAAGAATGGGGAAAAAGAATGGAGATAAAAAAAGCATCACTGCGGAGCCTATGGAAGAGAGAGGTGCAACATGCGGCTCTCCTACACGTGCGTGTGGCGGCGAGGCTGACGCGGGGCCTTGTGCAGGAGAAGCGGCAAGTATGATAAGGATTCTGGAAGAGATAAGGGAAGTCCAAAAAGATATAAAACAGCAACTCAATTATATAAAGTCAGAGCTCGACAACGTCAATCAGAAAATAGCGGTGGCAGAGACTCGAATTGAGAAGGTGGAAGATCACGTGCAAAACGTGGAACGAATACTAAGTAAGACGATAAAGATATTAAATCAACAGGAAAGTAAATTGCTTGACCGGGAGGGAAGATCGTGACAGAAAAATATCAGGATTTATAATGTTCCCGAAGGAGTGGATGGGTTGTCGTTGATGAAGTTTGTAGAAAATTTGCTGCGGAAAATGCTGGAGATTCCCCCGACTATGGAGATTGAAATTGAGAGGACGCATTGTTCGCTCGTCCCGTGGCCTCCCGGAGACAGAGAAAGCAAACCGCACTCCATAGTACTTAGATTCCTTCCATTCAAGAGCAAGGCGGAGATTCTACGAAGGGCCTGGGGTAAGAAGAGGGTGTTTTGGAACGGGAATTTAATATACTTAGATCATGATTACCCCCCGGTGGTCCTACAGAAACGGAAAGAATATTCCGAAACGAAAGGAATTATAAAGCAAGAAAAAATTCCAAACCCCGTACCCTGCTAAACTGAGAGTATTTTACGAAGGAGAGATACAACTATATCAGACAGTGGAAGAGGCGACTACAGAAAT
Organism: Mobula birostris; assembly: GCF_030028105.1. Classification (NCBI taxonomy): domain Eukaryota; kingdom Metazoa; phylum Chordata; class Chondrichthyes; order Myliobatiformes; family Myliobatidae; genus Mobula; species Mobula birostris. The sequence continues at coordinate 96,857,784 of NC_092376.1, forward strand.
GAACAGCAGAGGACTGCCTGTTAGCGTGGTCAAACCAAGGGTAAGTCGGGCTGAGCAGTTATCCCAATCTGCTTGGGAAATAGTAAGAGAACCGAGAAAGTAGGGGACGGGAGGAGGACGAGAGAAGGATATTAGAAAGAGACTGAATTCTCTGAAGACAGCCCTCACCTCCTCCAGAAGAGCCATAAGGTTTGTCTAACTTTAAAAGAGCTGATAAACTAAACAGAAGCAAAAATAGATGGTGATATACCTATCTCAAGAAATGCGTATTGTAATGTGGATTTTATATCAGTCAATTTACTTTATTCATTCATTCACTCCTTTTTCCCCAGCTAATGAGAATAGGGAGGAATACACAGGGAAATGATTTCTGTGCAATGGACAGATTTTTTTTAGTTACTTTTATAGGTACTGCAACGGGAGCCCTCAACTCACAGGTAGGAGGGGCTATCCCTCACGACTAGACGTTTCCTCTACCTCAACCCAGGGTCATCTAGAGACCCCAGCCTTGGAATCACACCTTTGTTACCTTTTTCTTATTATTCACATTTCTAGGTTCTTATTTGTTCAGGGAGTAGATCGATTAAGTTATATTCTGCAAATTCCAATGATATACCAACAGATAAATACACATGGCTAAGGACAAAGTAAAATTCATTTCTTTTAATGTCAATGGGCTGTTGAATCTAATCAAACACAGTAAAATTCTATCAAAAATGAAAAAAGAACAAACCCATGTAGTATATTTACAAGAAACTCACTTAAGTGATAATGAGCATGGAAGATTAAAGAGAATAGGCTTCACTAATTTGTTAATCAGGACATAGAAGTGGAGTTACTTTTCTCATCTCAAGCAAGCTAAATTTTGAAAAAGTAGTCGAAATGGGAGATAAGGAGGCCAGATATATTCTGTAAGGGGGAATATAGATAGAAATCCAGTCACTTTATTGAATATATACACACCCCCAGGAAGTGATATTAGTTTCTTCCAGAAAATTACTAATATTATGGTAACGGAACAGAAGGTCTCTCGATATGTGGGGGAGACTTAAATTTACAATTACAACCAAAGTTAGACTCTTCCAACAGCAAAATTTAAGAAACAAAGTCCTTACATAAGAAAGTTAACACTCCTTTTGAGGATGTTGGTCTAATTGATATATGGCGGGACCTTTTCCCCGACAGAAGGGATTACACTCATTACTCTGCCCCCCCATTCCGTATATACAAGAATAGACTATTTCATGACATTTGGAAAAGATAAAGACAAAATAAACACCTGTGGAATTGGGACAATAGATGTAAGTGACCATGCACCTATATATTTATCTGTTGATTTTGACCTACAACCAAAGAATACTATTTGGAAACTAAATTCAGGTCTCCTCAATGATCCCTATTTTAAGGAACAAATTGAAAAAAAAAGGTCTTTACTTAGAATTCAATGATAATGGAGAGGTTTCACCCCCCCATTCTATGGGATACTCTGAAGGCCGTCTTAAGAGAGAAAATTATAGCGATATATTCATATAAGAAAAAAATAAGGAATAAAACATTGGAGGAATTACAAAATCAGCTGAAGGAACTAGAAAAAAACACCAATTGAGTTTGGTAAAGGATACACCAGAGGAAATTTTAAAAATTAGGAATGAAATTAATTGTTTGGCTACACAAGAAATTAGAAAACATTTAATGTTTCTGAAACAGAGACACTATGAAAGTGGATCTAAATCAATGAAAATACTGGCATGCAAACTGAAAAAAAAAGATAGCAGAAAATACAATTCATAGAATTAGGGATCCAAGAACAAAAGTGATAAAAAAAAATAAGCTAAGTGAAATTCAAGAAGCTTTTTCTAATGTTTTACAAAACTCTATATTCCAAAGTTCAAGGGGGAAGCATAACCCAAATTGACACCTTAGATTAGAATAGATTAGATTAAGGAATTCTTTAGAATTACCCCCTTTAATCAAAGAACAAAATAGAACGATGACTGCTGACATAACTGAAACTGAACTAAAAATTGCAATTATTAGGTTTAAATTAAACAGGTCACCAGGATCAGATGGATATACGGCAGAGTGGGATAAAGAGTTTAGAAGTGAGTTAATTCCTGTTTTACTCCCCACACTGAACTGGACCCTTAGAAAGGCACAAATGCCACCCAGTTGGAAGGAGGTGATAATCTCAGCTGTACCGAAAGAAGGCAAGGATAAAATGGAATGTGGATCATTTAGATATTGGTATAGAATATTTACCTCCATCATGGACAAAAGATTAAAAGAGTTTCTACCCACACTGATGCTTAATGGTCAGACAGGTTTTACACAACAACGTCAAACCCAAGACAATATACGAAGGACACTCCACGTTATGGATCATATAAAAAAAATGAAATTGAAGCAATAGTGATAAGCATGGATGCTGAAAAGGCATTTGATTCAGTTAATTGGAATTTTCTTTACAGAATTTTACATAGATTTGGTCTATATGACACAATTATTAAAACTATACAGGCACTATACGACAACCCTACTGCAAGAATTAAAATCAATGGATATTTATCTAATAGTTTTACCCTAGAAAGGGGCACCAGGCAGGGTTGTGCATGGTCACCGCTACTCTTCGCATTATATCTGGAACCATTAGCTCAATACATCAGACAAAGTGAAGATATCAGGGGAATTACTGTTAAAGGGACAGAGCATAAATTGGCCTGTTAGGGGGATGACATTTTGATCTATCTAGGACAACCAACATACTCTTTACCTAAATTGATGCAGTCTTTTGAACAATAAGGCCAATTATCAGGATACAACATAGATAAAACCCAATTACTTTCATATAACTATAGCTCACCAAGAGAAATTGAAAGTACATATTCTTGGGCATAGCAAACAGAGTCTGTCAAGTATTTGGGCATCATTATGCCAAAAGATTTGGCAAAATTATCAGAATGCAATTATCAGCCTATATATAAAAAATTTAAGGAAGATATAACAAGATGGAACCTAATTCCTTTTCTTGGTCTCAGTTCAAGGATTGAATCTATTAAAATGAATATACTGCCCAGACTACCATATCTCTTTCAGACCCTACCAATAGAGATTAACCAGAATCAATTCAATGAACGGAACAAGATGCTATTAAGATGTATATGGCAAGGTAAAAGGCCTAGGGTTCATCTCAAAACTTTGCAATTAGCCAAGGAAAAGGGAGGATGGGGCCTACCTTCTCTTAGAGATTATTATTTTGCAGCACAGTTGAGACCGTGATATGCTGGTGCAATCCATCATCTGATGCTCAATGGAAAAACTTTCCATCCCCATTCAGGCAATTTTGGCTGATAACAACCTACAAAGTTACATAAGTACTGTTGATAACCCATTGGTGAAATGGACTCTTAAAATATGGAAAACTATTATAAAAGAATATACACTAGAGAGAGACATTGCAATTCTTAAATGGTGTGTATATGACTCGGATTTTTATGCCGAATAAACTGGATGCTAGATTTAAGGACTGGACAGCGAAAGGAATAACAGCTATTTACAATATAATGAAAGAAGGAACACTGCTCAGTTTTGAAATGCTCAAAGAGAAACATTTGTTATAAAAACAAGACTTTTACCGGTATTTACAGATGCAACAGTATGTTAGTAGGATGGTTAAAAATGTAACCAAGGCAAGTACATGTCTGATAGAGTTATTTAGAAAAGCATATAATTCAGACAACGGTAGCATGTATAAGGGTTTGCAAATCTTAAGACACATTTGACTTCATACATTGAAACAAAATGGGAGAAGGAAAAAAGGGATAATTATATCTGAGGAAGACTGTACAATAATATGGAGGTATCAATGGAAGTGTACCAGTTCACAGAAATGGAGGGAGTTCGGGTGGAAAAACTTGGTAAGATATTTTATTGCACCCTCTCAAAAATCCTATTATGATAGTAACCCCTCTGTTTCCTGGAGAAATTGTGGAAATCAAAATGTAAACCATTATCATATTTTCTGGGAATGCCCTGTTAACAAAGACTGTTGGAGTGGGATACATCCTGCAAGACATCTTTAAATGTGAAATACCCTTAGAGAGTAAGACCATACACTTTGGGTATATACCTCAAGTCATAGTCATACTTTATTGATCCCAGGGGAAATTGGTTTTCGTTACAGTTGCACCATAAATAATAAATAGTAATAGAACCATAAATAGTTAAATAGTAATATGTAAATTATGCCAGTAAATTATGAAATAAGTCCTGGACCAGCCTATTGGCTCAGGGTGTCTGACCCTCCACGGGAGAAGTTGTAAAGTTTGATTCAACAAAGAACGGTTGAAAAGAGATAAATATTAAATGAATGTACTGTGGCTGGTTAAAAGACCCTTACCAGGAAATGGTTATCACAGGAGAGCCCAACTTTAAATGTATGGATGGAAATTACAATGGACATTTACAAAATGGAGAAAATAACAGCATCTGTTAATCATAAGTCGGAACAATTTTATTCATACTGGAAAAATGGTTTAACTACATAACACCTCGTAGGTCCGATTTTATTCTCTCAAGTCAGTGAACATGTTGTAAAAAAAATCACTCCCTACTTTGTGCATAGTTTTCTTCTTTTGATTGTTCTTTCTTTCCTCTTCTTTCTATAGGTGTATACCTCAGATAAATATTATGTGGAGATTTGTGACAAATATGGCTATGTGATATATATGTACAGTACCTGAAAAAACATCTTGTGGAAAGTTTTGTTTGATGATGAACTTGAATAAAAAATAAATTACCAAAAAAAAAGAAACGAAGGGGGCAGAAGCCAAAATACAAGGTGGTCAAGGTGGCAGGGGACAGGTGAGACCAGGTGCAGGGGCAGGTGGGTGTGTGGAGGAGGGAAAATGAAAAGGAATAGTATGAGAAGTTGGAAGGTATTAGGAATGGTGTAGGAAGTAAACAGGTGAAGATGGAATCTGATAGGAAAGGACAATAAACCAGGGAATAAAGAGAAGGAAGTGGGGAACCAGAGAGAGATGATGGACAGATCAGGGGGGCAGGGGATGAGAAGAGAAGGTGTAGACGTTGCCTTACTTGCTGAGTTTCTCCAACATTTGAGTGTTCTACTGAAGAAGTCTGAGGTTTTACAAAATCATAACAGGCATAGATTAAGATGGATGATCACAGTCTTCTTGCAAGGGTAGAGGACCCTGAAAACTAGAAGATGCAGGTTTAAGTTGAAGGGGAAAATATGAAGGAGACCGAAGCAGCAGTTTCTCACACAGAGGTTGGTGGGTGTGTGGAACAAACTACCAGAAGTGATAGACATGGTATACTTGCAGTACTTACAAGACTTTTGGACGATGTGGGCCTAACACACACAAAATAGGACTAGCTCATGAAGGCACCTTGGTCAGCATGAATGAGTTGAGTCAGAACTCCTGCTTCCATGCTATAAACGCTATCATTCGTACAACGAAATTTATATGATTATGTCTGTAGCTCCTCCTCCTCACTGGCAGAGAGCTATGAATTTCTATAATTTACTGTCCCTGAGGCTAATTTACCAAAGGTCCTAAACCAGTTAATGCTGGAGCGTTTCAGCCATGATTGTATTGAATGGCAGATCAGGCTTCAAGAACCAGATATAACAATATAACAATTACAGCACGGAAACAGGCCATCTCGGCCCTTCTAGTCCATGCCAAACCCTTACTCTCACCTAGTCCCTCCGACCTGCACTCAGCCCATAACTCCATTCCTTTCCTGTCCATGTATCTATCAAATTTAACTTTAAATGACAACATCGAACCTGCCTCAACCACTTCTGCTGGAAGCTCGTTCCACACAGCTACCACTCTCTGAGTAAAGAAGTTCCCCCTCATGTTACCCCTAAACTTTTGCCCCTTAACTCTCAACTCACGTCATCTTGTTTGAATCTCACCCATTCTCAATGGAAAAAGCCTATCCATGTCAACTCTATCTATCCCCCTCATAATTTTAAACACCTCTATCAAGTCCCCCCTCAACTTTCTACGCTCCAAAGAATAAAGACCCAACTTGTTCAACCTTTCTCTGTAACTTAGGAGATGAAACCCAGGCAACATTCTAGTAAATCTCCTCTGTACTCTCTCAATTTTATTGATATCTTTCCTATAATTCGGTAACCAGAACTGTACACAATACTCCAAATTTGGCCTCACCAATGCCTTCTACAATTTCAACATTACATCCCAACTCCTATACTCAATGTATAAAGGTCAGCATACCAAAAGCTTTCTTCATCACCCTATCCACATGAGATTCCACCTTCAGGGAACTATGCAAAATTATTCCTAGATCCCTCTGTTCTACTGCATTCTTCACTGCCCTACCATTTACCATGTATGTCCTATTTTGATTAGTCCTACCAAAATGTAGCACCTCACATTTATCGGCATTAAACTCCATTTGCCATCTTTCAACCCACTCTTCTAAGTGGTCTAAATTTCTCTGCAAGCTTTGAAAACCTACTTCATTATCCACAACTCCACCTATCTTAGTATCATCTGCATACTTACTAATCCAATTTACCACCCCATCATCCAGATCATTAATGTAAATGACAAATAACATTAGACCCAGTACAGATCCCTGAGGCACACCACTAGACACCTTCCTCCAATCTGACGCATAGTTATCTACCACTACTCTCTAGCGTCTCCCATCCAGCCACTGCTGAATCCATTTTACTACTTTGATATTAATACCTAACGATTGAACCTTCCTACCTAACCTTCCGTGTGGAACCTTGTCAAAGGCCTTACTGAAGTCCATATAGACAACATCCACCGCTTTACCCTCGTCAACTTTCCTAGTAACCTCATCAAAAAATTCAGTAAGGTTTGTCAAACATGGTCTTCCACGCACAAATCTATGTTGACTGCTCATAATCAGACCCTGTCTATCCAGATAATTATATATACCATCTCTAAGAATACTTTCCATCAATTTACCCACCACTGACGTCAAAGTCACAGGCCGATAATTGCTAGGTTTACTCTTAGACCCTTTTAAAACAATGGAACAACATGAGCAATACCCCAATACTCCGGCACCATCCCCGTTTCTAATGACATTTGAAATATTTCTGTCAGAGCCCCTGCTATTCCCACACTAACTTCCCTCGAGGTCCTAGGGAATATCCTGTCCGGACCCAGAGACTTATCCACTTTCATACTCCTTAAAAGCGTCAGTCTTCCTCTTCTTTAATCATCATACTTTCCGTAACTACCCTTCTTGTTTCCTTTACCTTACACAATTCAATATCTTTCTACTTAGTGAATACCAAAAAAAGAAATTGTTCATAATCTCCCCCATCTCTTTTGGCTCCACACATAGCTGTCCACTCTCATTCTTTAAGTGACCAATTTTATCCCTCACTATCCTTTTGCTATTAATATAACTGTAGAAACCCTTGGGATTTATTTTCACCTTACTTGCCAAAGCAACCTTGTATCTTCTTTTAGCTTTTCTAATTTCTTTCTTAAGATTCTTTTTACATTCTTTATATTCTTCGAGTACCTCATTTACTCCAAGCTGCCTATATTTATTGTAGATCCCTCTCTTTTTCTGAACCAAGTTTCCAGTATCCCTTAAAAACCATGGCTCTCTCAAACTTTTAACCTTTCCTTTCAACCTAACAGCAACATAAAGAACCTGCACCCTCAAAATTTCAACTTGAAATGACTTCCATTTCTCTATTACAACCCTTCCCATAAAACAAATTGTCCCAATCCACTCCTTTTAAATCCTTTCGCATCTCCTCAAAGTTAGCCTTTCTCCAATCAAAAATCTCAACCCTGGGTCCAATCCTATCCTTCTCCATAATTATATTGAAACTAATGGTATTGTGATCACTGAAGCCCATTTTCCTGCTCCCATTTTCTTGCATTTTTGTTGTATTTTCTGGTGAAGGAGACCATAGCTTTGGGTGAATGAAATTAGCTGTAGGTTTCAGTTTCTGATTTGTGCCAATACAGGGACAAGATCCAGACACAACCTTCAACCAACAACACACGCAGTTTATAGCAAGACCTGTACACCGTCACAGACTTCAAAGCTAAGTGCAGTGGTGCTGCCAACATCGACGCTTCTCTCTCAGATGAGCTAAATCTTTTTTTATGCTCGGTTTGATGTCGCCAACACTGAGCCCCTGAGGAGAGCCACCGAAGAGACCTGCACCTTGGTCATCTCTGAGGCTGGTGTTTCCAACAAGTAGACAGCCGCAAGGCTGAGGGATCCGACGGCATCCCAGGGCAGGTACTCAGGATGTGCATGGCACAACTGGCAGGTGTGTTTACAGACATTTTTAATCTCTCCCTCTCCTAATGTAAAGTGCCCTCCTGCTTCAAAACATCCATCATTGTTCCTGTACCTAAAAGGACGAAGGTAACATGTCCAAATGACCAGTGTCCTATTGCACTCACCTCAATAATAAGCAAATGATTTGAGATGCGGGTCAAGGATTACATCTGCAGCATGCTACCACCCACACTGGACCCCCTACAATTTGCCTACTGACACAACCATCAACAGATGTCACAATAGCCACAGCTCTACACACCATCCTTACACATCTGCAGAAGAGGGATGCTTATGTGAGAATGCTGTTCCTGCACTGCAGTTCAGCATTCAAAACCATAATTCCCTCCAGGCTTGACAAGAAGCTCAGAGACCTCGGTCTTCACCCTGCCTGTGTAGCTGGGTCCTAGACTTCCTGTCAGATCACCGGCAGGTTGTAAGAGTGGGTTCCCTCACCTCTGCCCCTCAACACAGGTGCCCCACAGGGCTGTCTACTAAGCCTCCTCCTTTACTCTCTGTATACCCATGACTGTGTTATCACCCACAGCTCCGATCTGTTAATTAAGTTTGCTAATGGTACTACATTGATTAGCCTAATCTCAAATAATAATGAGGCAGCCTACAGAGAAGAAGTCATCACCCTGTGATAGTGGTGTCAAAAAAACAGCCTCCCTCAATATCGCAAAAACAAAGGAGCTGGTTGTGAAGTACAGGAGGAATAGAGACAGGTTAACCCCTATTGACATCAAGGGATCTGGGGTTGAGAAAGTGAACAGCTTCATGTTCCTTGGCATATACATCACCAAAGATCTCACACGGTCTGTACATACCGGCTGTGTGGTGAAAAAGGCACAACAGTGCCTCTTCCACCTCAAACAGTTGAAGAAGTTTGGTATGGGCCCCCAAATCCCAAGAATTTCCTACAGGGACACAATTGAGAGCATCCTGACTGGCTGCATCACTGCCTGGTATGGGAACTGTATTTCCCTCAATCACAGGGCCCTGCAGAGAGTGGTGCCGACAGCCCAGCGCATATGTAGATGTGAACCTCCCACTATTCAGGACAGGTGTGTAAAAAGGGCCCGAAGGATCACTGGGGACCCGAGTCACCCCAACCACAAACTGTTCCAGCTGCTTCCATCCGGGAAACGGTACTGCAGCATAAAAGCCAGGACCGACAGGCTCTGGGACAGCTTCTTCCACCAGGCCATCAGACTGATTAATTGTATTTCTATCCTATATTGACTGCCCTGTTGTACATAACATTTATTACAAATTACTATAAATTGCACATTTAGATAGAGATGTAACAATTTTTTTACTCCACATGTATGTGAAAGATATGAATATATGAAAGTGAATTCAATTCAATTAGTCAATTTTAGCAAAGATGAAATTTGGTGTTTATAGATTGCAGCTCTAGAGGTCAGATTTGAAACTACGGCAATAGACTGAAGCTGAGGCTATAGCAGTACTAACTGATGCCTTTGTACTGTCATGACATGGGTATCAGGCAAAACTGATGTTGCAGTTCACAGAACCAGCTCAGTTTAATGCTTAGCCTTGTATGTAAACAATGCACCATCAGGCCAGACTCCAGAGGAGGCAAACATTGATACATCTTTTCCAGAGCATTATTAAGTATTACGTTCATCATCTACATTGATCCAAAGAGACAGAAATCAAGAAAATTTCTCCAGTAAATACAGTAAAGATTGATATACTGTATTTTAAAAATACACAGTACCTAATTATATGCTCTTTTCTTACACTCTGTGCACCCTTCTATAAGTGTTTACTAGAAGTGTTTTTAATAATTTTTCCGTCTCCATTTCTAATTGTCCCAGTAGTACTGCCCAATACCTAAAAACACTGTGAACTATATGCTCCCAAGTAAAACAATGGACATTCCTTGATTCTGACAAAATCAACATGAAAGTAAAATTCATCTTGCTGAATTACTTCTCCAGTATAATACCCAAAGCTACTAAGCACTTGATGATTTTGCTCCAAGGATGATCTGAAAGAATTTAGTCTCGAGCGGCTCAGTTAGGTAGATTAGCTTTGGAAACAACTATGTTTTATTTAGCTATGATATCCTGAAACACAAATCATGATTCAACATGATATTACCATACTTTTATCAGAGTCGTCATCATCTAACTTTAGTCTCTGACTAATTAAGAGCTTATTAGATGGAGAACAGAAATCTGCATTGGAGATAAGAAATGCTGCACACATCAGTTGAACAGTTGTCAGCTATGATACAAGAGTGGGAACTCTAGAGGGAAAATTAAGAAATATATTTTGTTATGCAGTACTTTCTGTCTGTACTAAGGAAGAAGAATGGTCAAACAGAGTGCTCTGATATACTTAACACTGTGAAATAAGTAGCCACCTGTCTAAAGCACTTCCACAAGTGGAGAAAAATGTACTTCTGCAAATAATATTGCTTCTTTCCAATTGCTTGAGACAGAGAAGAAATTCATCTCCAAAAAGCCAAAAAGCCAGGCAGTGGAAAGTCACCATCAGCACTCAGCAATCATTTAAGGTTGATGAGCAAAAAACTGTTCGTGCACATTCAAAAATTATTTAAATTCTTGAACAAGAGTTGCTCTAGGGATAATATAATGTCTAGATGAAGTGGTGTTACAAGAACAGTAAATAAGAACTGAATATGAAATGCTTACATCATTCCTTACTATTTTCATTTGACAGACTCACTGAGCTGGGTATGCATGGTTCCTGTAACAACAAGCCCATATTGATTCAACTAAATGGCCACCTTTTGGGTCATCTCATCCAACCCAGCTTCCAACTGCCCACTTGCAATTTAGTTAAAATTGCTAGGCCTATGTATCAGCAGTGAGCCCTGCTCTTCAGTGATTCAGCTTCAGTAAGATATTTCTGTGTAATTGGACTTCTGGGTGGTTCTGAGGACAACTTCCTAGTTCAGGCTAGGTCTTCATCTGTTGAGGGGGCCGGAAGATAACGGTTGTGATATTTCAGAAGTTTCCTGTACCCAAGTAACTGTTTGCCCAAAACCCCAGCTCACAGAGTAACAGGACCTGGACAAGGAGATCGGAAGATGTTTCCCAGATGTATCCTTCTGTTAACAAAGAGGAAGTTGGGCTGGAGGCAGGGCTGTGGATTTGTGGCCAAAAAGTCATGGCCCACTGGAAAATAAAGGATATAGTCTAGTGTTATCATAAATTTCTATATCAATAGACGGTGAAAATGAGCCACATTACTTTACTTTATTGTTGTATTAATTTAGTTTATTGGTGTCAAGGAGGTGTACAGGAGCAAGATAGACTGGCTGATTGGTGTCACAAACAAAAACCTCGAAATCAATGCCAGCAAGATCAAGGAAGTGATTGTGGACTTCAGGAAGGAGAATTCAAGAAAACACACACCAGTCCTCATTGAAGAATCAGAAGTGGAAAGGGTGAGCACCTTCAAGTTCTTGGGTGTCAACATCTCAGAGGATCTATCCTGGGCCCAACACATCGATACAATCATGAAAAAAGCTCAGCTTTGTTGGGAATTTGAGGAGATTTGGTATGTCATCAAATTTCTGTAGATATATAGTAGAAAAATTCAGGCTGGTACAGAGGCTCCAGTTCTTAGGATCTCAAGGGGCTCAAGGGGGTTAACGACTCAGAAGTCTAAATCAGATGCTATTTCATTGGCTCTTCACTCAACCCTGGGACATCTGGACAGTGAAGGTGCACACATCAGGATGCTCTTCATTGAGTACAGCCCTGCATTCAGTATTATCTTCCCCGCAAAACTAGTTTGTTAACAACATCATTGTTGTAAGCCAAATCAAAGGTAGTGACGTATCAGTACATCAGAGAGAGATTGAAAATCTGTCCGAATGGTGCCACAACAATAACCACTTACTCAATGTCAGCAAGACCAAAGAGCTTCAGTAGGAGGAAACCAGAGGTCCATGAGCCAGTTCTCGTCGGAAGATCAGAGGTGGTCAGGGCCAGTACTTTAAAATTCCTCATCACTTATCACTTCAGTGCACCTGTCCTGAGCCCAGTATATAAGTGTCACGGCAATGCCTCAACTTCCTGAGAAATTTGCAAAGATTTGGCATGCCGCCTAAAACTCTGACAAACTTCTATAGATACACAGTGGAGAGTATATCATGGTCTGGAATAGAAACACCAATGCTCATGAATGGAAAACCCTACAAAAAGTAGTGGGTACAGTCCATTCAATCACAGGTAAATCCCTCCCCACTACGGAAATATCTACAAGGAGCACTGTCGCAGGAAAGCAGCATCTGTCTTCAAGGATCCTCACCACTATCTTTTTCTCTTTCTGACCATCAATGAGGAGACACAGCAGTAGTTTCAAAAAGGGCCACTTTTCAACATAATTGTATAAGGGCTAAGAATGTTGTAAAAGCGAGCCTGAAGGCTTTGTGTGTCAATGCAAGGAGCATTTGTAACAAGGTGGATGAATTAAAAATGCAGATTGTTATTAATGAATATGATATAGCTGGGATCACAGAGACATGGCTCCAGGGTGACCAGGGATGGGAGCTCAACATTCAGGGATATTCAATATTCAGGAGGGATAGACATGAAAGAAAAGGAGGTGGGGTGGCATTGCTGGTTAGAGAGGAGATTAACGCAATAGAAAGGAAGGACATTAGCCGGGAGGATGTGAAATCGATATGAGTAGAGCTGCATAACACTAAGGGGCAGGAAACGCTGGTGGGAGTTGTGTACAGGCCACCTAACAGTAGTAGTGAGGTTGGGGATGGTATTAAACAGGAAATTAGAAATATGTGCAATAAAGGAACAGCAGTTATAATGGGTGACTTCAATCTACATGTAGATTGGGTGAACCAGATTGGTAAGGGTGCTGAGGAAGAGGATTTCTTGGAATGTATCCGGGATGGTTTTTTGAACCAACATGTCGAGGAACCAACTGGAGAGCAGGCTATTCTAGACTGGGTATTGAGCAACGAGGAAGGGTTAATTAGCAACCTTGTCGTGAGAGGCCGCTTGGGTAAAAGTGACCATAATATGGTGGAATTCTTTATTAAGATGGAGAGTGACATAGTTAATTCAGAAACAAAGGTTCTGAACTTAAAGAAGGATAACTTTGAAGGTATGAGATGTGAATTAGCTAAGATAGACTGGCAAATGACACTTAAAGGGTTGACGGTGGATATGCAATGGCAAGCATTTAAAGATCACATGGATGAACTACAACAATTGTTCATCCCAGTTTGGCAAAAGAATAAATCAAGGAAGGTATTGCACCCGTGGCTGACAAGAGAAATTAGGGATGGTATCAATTCCAAAGAAGAAGCATACAAATTAGCCAGAAAAAGTGGCTCACTTGAGGACTGGGAGAAATTCAGAGTCCAGCAGAGGAAGACAAAGGGCTTAATTAGGAAGGGGAAAAAAGATTATGAGAGAAAACTGGCAGGGAACATAAAAACTGAGTGTAAAAGTTTTTAAAGATATGTGAAAAGAAAAAGATTAGTTAAGACAGATGTAGGTCCCCTACAGACAGAAACAGGTGAATTGATTATGGGGAGCAAGGACCTGGAAGACCAATTGAATAGCTGCTTTGGTTCTGTCTTCACTAAGGAGGACATAAATAATCTTCTGGAAATAGTAGGGGACAGAAGGTCCAGTGAGATGGAGGAACTGAGAGAAATACATGTTAGAAGGGAAGTGGTGTTAGGTAAATTTAAGGGATTAAAGGCAGATAAATCCCCAGGGCCAGATGGGCTGCATCCCAGAGTGCTTAAGGAAGTAGCCCAAGAAATAGTGGATGCGTTAGTGATAATTTTTCAAAACTCTTTAGATTCTGGACTGGTTCCTGAGGATTGGAGGGTGGCTAATATAACCTCACTATTTAAAAAAGGAGGGAGAGAGAAACCGGGGAATTATAGACCGGTTAGCCTGACATCGGTGGTGGGGAAAGTGCTACAGTCAGTTATGAAAGATGTGATAACAGTACATTTGGAAAGCGGTGAAATCATTGGACAAAGTCAGCATGGATTTGTGAAAGGAAAATCATGTCTGACGAATCTCATAGAATTTTTTGAGGATGTAACTAGTAGAGTGGATAGGGGAGAACCAGTGGATGTGGTATATTTGGATTTTGAAAAGGCTTTTGACAAGTCCCACACAGGAGATTAGTGTGCAAACTTAAAGCACACGGTATTGGGGGTAAGGTATTGGTGTGGGTGGAGAATTGGTTGGCAGACAGGAAGCAAAGAGTGGGAATAAACGGGACCTTTTCAGAATGGCAGGCAGTGACTAGTGGGGTACTGCAAGGCTCAGTGCTGGGACCCCAGTTGTTTACAATATATATTAATGACTTAGATGAGGGAATTAAATGCAGCATCTCCAAGTTTGCGGATGACATGAAGCTGGGCTACAGTGTTAGCTGTGAGGAGGATGCTGAGAGGATGCAGGGTGACTTGGATAGGTTAGGTGAGTGGGCAAATTCATGGCAGATGCAATTTAATGTGGATAAAGGTGAAGTTATCCACTTTGGTGGCAAAAACAGGAAAGTAGATTATTATCTGAATGGTGGCCGATTAGGAAAAGGGGAGGTGCAACGAGACCTGGGTGTCATTATACACCAGTCATTGAAAGTGGGCATGCAGGTACAGCAGGCGGTGAAAAAGGCGAATGGTATGCTGGCATTCATAGCAAGAGGATTCAAGTACAGGAACAGGGAGGTACTACTGCAGTTGTACAAGGCCTTGGTGAGACTACACCTGGAGTACTGTGTGCAGTTTTGGTCCCCTAATCTGAGGAAAGACATCCTTGTCATAGAGGGAGTACAAAGAAGGTTCACCAGATTGATTCCTGGGATGGCAGGACTTTCATATGATGAAAGACTGTATCGACTAGACTTATACTCGTTGGAATTTAGAAGATTGAGGGGGGATCTTATTGAAACATATAAAATCCTAAAGGGATTGGACAGGCTAGATGCAGGAAGATTGTTCCCGATGTTGGGGAAGTCCAGAATGAGGTGTCACAGTTTGAGGATAAAGGGGAAGCCTTTTAGGACCGAGATTAGGAAAAACTTCTTCACACAGAGAGTGGTGAATCTGTGGAATTCTCTGCCACAGGAAACAGTTGAGGTCAGTTCATTGGCTATATTTAAGAGGGAGTGAGATATGGCCCTTGTGGCTAAAGGGATCAGGGGGTATGGAGGGAAGGCTGGTACAGGGTTCTGAGTTGGATGGTCAGCCATGATCATACTGAATGGCGGTGCAGGCTCGAAGGGCCGAATGGCCTACTCCTGCACCTATTTTCTATGTTTCTATATTTCTATGTTTCTTCTCTTCTGCCATCAGATTTCTGAATGGTCTATGAGCACAATTTCAATATTCCTGTTTTGCACTATTTGTCTTTGTAACATAGTAATATTGTGTCTTTGAACTGTACTGCTGTCACAAAGCAGATCATGCAATTCTGATTAGACCATAAGACATAGAAGCAAAATTAGGCCATTCAGCCCATCCAGTCTGCTCCAGCATTCCATAATGTCTAATCCCAGATCCCACTCAACCCCATGCACCTGCCTTCTCACCATATCCTTTGATGCCCTCACCAAATAGGAAACAATCAACTTCCACCTTAAATATACCCACAGATTTGGCCTCCACTGCCGTCTGTGGCAGAGCATTTCACAGATCCACCACTCGTTGGCTAAAAAAAATTCCTCCTTACCTCTGTCCTGAAAGGTCGCCCCTCAATTTTGAGTCTGTGCTCTCTAGTTCTGGATACCCCCACCAGAGGAAACATCCTCTCCACATCCACCCCATCTAGCCCTTTCAACATTCAGTAGGTTTCAATGAGATCGCCGTGCATTCTTCTGAATTCCAGTGAGTACAGGCCCAAAGCTGCCAAACACTCCTCATACATTAACCCCTTTATTCCTGGAATCATCCTTGTGAACTTCCTCTGGACTCTCTCCAATGACAAAAGGGTTTTATATTTTTGGATCATTGGGATCTCTTCTGGGGAAGAGGGGGGCCTTTACAAGTTGGATGGGTTGCATCTGAACTCGAGGGGGAGCAATATCCTTGCAGGTGGGTTTGCTAGCATGGTTCGGGAGGGTTTCAACTAATTTGCAAGGGGGATGGGATCCGGAGCTATAGAACAGTGAAAGAAGTGCATGGAATAAAGCCAGATCTACCATATGGTGAGGCTTTGAGGAAAGAGAAGCAGAATAAAGGGTGTAAAGGTAGGAAGAAAGAAGGGCTAAAGTGCGTGTACTTCAATGCAAGAAGCATCAGGAACAAAGGTGATGAACTGAGAGCTTGGATACATACATGGAATTATGATGTAGTGGTCATTACAGAGACTTGGCTGGCACCAGGGCAGGAATGGATTCTCAATATTCCTGGATTTCAGTGCTTTAAAAGGGACAGAGAGGGGGGAAAGGGGAGGAGGGGTAGCATTACTGGTCAGGGATACTTTTACAGCTACAGAAAGGGTGGGTAATGTAGCAGGATCCTCTTTTGAGTCAATATGGGTGGAAGTCAGGAACAGGAAGGGAGCAGTTACTCTACTGGGGGTATTCTATAGGCCCCCTGGTAGCAGCAGATATACCGAGGAGCAGATTGGGAGGCAGTTTTTGGAACAGTGTAAAAATAACAGGGTTGTTATCATGGGTAACTTTAACTTCCCTAATATTGATTGGCACCTGATTAGTTCCAAGGGTTTGGACGGGGCAGAGTTTGTTAAGTGTGCCCAGAACGGATTCCTGTCACAGCATGTTGACAGGCCAACTAGGGGAAATGCCATACTAGATCTAGTATTAGGTAACGAACTGGGTCAGGTCACAGATCTCTCAATAGGTGAGCATCTGGGGGACAGTGACCACCACACCCTGGCCATCAGCATTATCATGGAAAAGGATAGAATCAGAGACGACAGGAAAATTTTTAATTGGGGAAGGGCAAATTATGAGGCTATGAGGCTGGAACTTGCGGGAGTGAATTGGGATGATGCTTTTGCAGGGAAATGTACTATGGACATGTGGTCGATGTTTAGGGATCTCTTGCAACATGTTAAGGATAAATTTGTCCTGGTGAGGAAGATAAAGAATGGTAGGGTGAAGGAACCATGGGTGACAAGTGAGGTGGAGAATCTAGTCAGGTGGAAGAAGGCAGCATACATGAGGTTTAGGAAGCAAGGATCGGATGTGTCTATTGAGGAAAATAGGGAAGCAAGAAAGGAGCTAAAGAAGGGGCTGAGAAGAGCAAGAAGGGGTCATGAGAAGGCCTTGGCGAGTAGGGTAAAGGAAAACCCCAAGGCATTCTTCAATTATGTGAAGAACAAAAGGATGACAGGAGTGAAGGTAGGACCAATTAGAGATGAAGGTGGGAAGATGTGCCTGGAGGCTGTGGAAGCGAGCGAGGTCCTCAATGAATACTTCTCTTCGGTATTCAACAATGACAGGGAACTTAATGACGGTGAGACAATATGAGTGAGGTTGATGTTCTGGCGCATGTTGATATTAAGGCAGACGAGGTGTTGGAGTTATTAAAATACATTAGGAGGGATAAGTCCTCGGGGCCTGACAGAATATTCTCCAGTCTTCTCCATGACGTGAGGGAAGAGATTGCTAAGCTTCTGGCTAGGATCTTTATGTCCTCGTTGTCTATGGGAATGGTACTGGAGGATTGGAGGGAGGCGAATGTTGTCCACTTGTTCAAAAAAGGTAGTAGGGATAGTCTGGGTAACTATAGACCAGTGAGCCTTACGTTTGTGGTGGGAAAGCTGTTGGAAAAGATTCTTAGAGACAGGATCTATGGGCATTTAGAGAATCATGGTTTGATCAGGGACAGTCAGCATGGCTTTATGAAGAGCAGATCATGTCTAACAAGCCTGATAGAGTCTTTGAGGAGGTGACCAGGCATATAGATGAGGGTAGTGCAGTGGATGTGATCTATATGGATTTTAGTAAGGCATTTGACAAGGTTCCACATGGTAGGCTTATTCAGAAAGTCAGAAGGCATGGGATCCAGGGAAGTTTGGCCAGGTGGATTTAGAATTGGCTCACCTGCAGAAGGAGGAGGGTTGTGGTGGAGGAAGTACATTTGGATTGGAGGGTTGTGACTAGTGGTGTCCCACAAGGATCGGTTCTGGGACCTCTACTTCTCGTGATTTTTATTAACGACCTGGATGTGGGGGTACAAGGGTGGGGTGGCAAGTCTGCAGACGACACAAAGGTTGGTGGTGTTGTAGATAGTGTCGAGGATTGTCAAAGATTGCAGAGAGACATTGATTGGTTGCAGAAGGGGGCTGAGAGGTGGCAGATGGAGTTCAACCCGGAGAAGTGTGTGGTGGTACACTTTGGAAGGACAAATTCCAAGGCAGAGTACAAAGTAAATGGCAGGATACTTGGTAGTGTAGAGGAGCAGAGGGATCTGGGGGTATACGTCCACAGAACTCTGAAAGGCCTCACAGTTAGATAGGGTAGTTAAGAAAGCTTATGGGGTGTTAGCTTTCATACGTCTAGGGATAGAGTTTAAGAGTCGCGAGGTAAAGATGGACGGATAAGATGGCGCCAGTAATTGGCGACTCTGCGCGTGCTCTCCCGAGCAAACTGCCCTCTACACTATCCTAGACCCGAGAAACCCTTCTAAAACTTCAATCTGCTACATCTAGATTCACGATTCAAGATTCAATATTCAAAAAACTTTATTGTCATTCTAACCGTACATCAGTTCTGCAGGGCAGAATGAGACAGCATTTCCCAGGAGCAGTGCAATCATAACATAACAAACGCAACACTAAATAATAAACATAACAATAAATAGTAAAACACAACAGCCACATGTCAGTTAAAATCAAGTTATAGGTGTCCAGCGCAACTTATAAGTGTCCAAAGCAGAGTCAGGTAGAGCAGCTATTTAGCAGTCTGACTGCCTGTGGGAGGAAGCATTTTAGTAGGCTCGTGGTTTTAGTTTTGATGCTCCTGTAACGTTTGCCTGATGGCAGAAGAACAAACAAGATCTAGCAAGATCAACACCACCCTGGCGAAGCTACTAACCCAGCTGGAGATCACCGCGCCAGAATTGCTTCTTAAACTCTGGATCGCACCTGGACCCGACCAGCGAGGCCTGGTCCAAGGCCCACCACGTTCCCAGAGACCCGCGGCCTGCTACCGTGCCGGAGCGCTTGGAGACACGGCCCATTCCAAACAGCACCTCTCCGGAGGAGACGACCACACAGAAGTGACGTCGGAGTCCTCAAGGTGCCCCAGACGCTTCCCCGGAGCAACAAACGTAAAGCACCGTTGGTGGACATCCACAGCTGCTGGAAGTGAGGCCTCCGCTGACGACCTCGGAATTCAAGCTTGAGGCTCGGCTGGAGCGGAGGCCTCCACAACCCTGACTCAGCTTACGGTCTTATTTCAGCCAGGAGCCTGGCCCTCCGGGATTAAGTGTCAGCTTCGGGGCCCGACCCAATCGACAGCCCGGGGTCCCAGCAGCTGGAAGTGGCAGCGGAGCCTCCCCCGTCACTCGGCCCGACCCAGACCGTCCGACGATGCGACCCACCAGAAGATCCCCGCGAGATGCATTCACCAACCTCAAGAAGCTGACAACAACACACTGCATCGATGGAAACCTGGAAAGATGCACTACTTACCGAGGAAGCATGGGGAAAGAGCTGGGCTGCTGGTCAGATTGAAACTGAGGGGCTTCGGGGTCCCTATGCCCACCAGCCTACTAGCTAATGTGCAAGCCATAGAGAACAAGGTGGATGATCTTAAAGGTAGACTCACCTACTGCAGGGAGATGCAGAACTGCTGTGTATTCTGTTTCACCAAGACCTGGCTCTCCCCTGCCACCCCCGACTGTGCCAATCGACCGGAGGGATTTTCAATCCATCAGATAGACCGCACGGCGTCTTCGGGCAAGACGAGGGGAGGTGGTGTCTGCCTACTGATCAACACTGCGTGGTGCTCGGACGCAGTGGCACTGACAAGCTCCTGCAGCCCAGACCTGAACACCTGTCGGTGAAGTGTTGTCCCTACTATCTGCCACAGGAATTCACCTCGGTCATACTGACAGTGGTCTACATTCCCCCCCGGCGGACGTGGAGTGTGCTCTGAACATACTGTATGCCAACATCAGTGAACTTGAGACCAGGTACTCGGAGGCTTTGCTCATTACAGCCGGGGACTTTAACCAGGCCAACCTCAGAAAGGCGCTGCCAAAATTATACCAACATGTCTCCTGCCCCACTAGAGGCCCGAATATACTTGACCACTGCTACACAGCAGTCAAGGATGCCTACTGTTCCGTCCCAAGACCTCACTTCAGGAAATCGGACCATCAGGCCGTACTCCTCCTCCCGGCTTACAAACAGAAACTGAAGCGGGAGGTCACAGTGTCAAAAGTAGTGTCGCGTTGGACAGAGGAAACGGATGTGGTCCTCCGTGACTGCTTTGAATCAGTGGACTGGTTAGTATTCAAGGACTCGGCAGCTAACCTTGATAAGTATGCCTCAGCTGTCACGGACTTTATTTGGAAAGACACGGAGGACTGTGTGTCTCGCAAGACAATCTGGGTATTCCCTAACCGGAAACCTTGGATGAATTATGAGGTCAAGTCCCTTTTAAAGGCTAGAGCTGCGGCTTTTAGGGATACCAGTCGCTACACGGAATCCAGGCGTGAACTCTGGAAAGCCATTAAGGGCGCCAGGAACAATATCGAGCCAAGTTGGAAGCCCAGGCTAACCAGAGGGATGCCAGTAGACTATGGCAGTGTCTAAATGAGATAACTGGGGGCAAAGAAAAGGCTGGGAATATCAATAACTATGGCGCTTCTCTTCCTGATGAACTTAACATATTCTACACAAGATTCGAACAGAAGTGGAGCGTCTCGCTCCCTCCGGATGAAGCAGACCTGGTGGCATCGAGATTCATCGTCACCGAGGAGGACGTCAGAAGGGCCTTCCTGAAGATAAGCCCAAGGAAGGCGACGGGCGCAGGTGGCGTCCCAGGACGGGTTCTCTGGGCCTGTGCAAGCGAGCTAGCTGGAGTGTTTGCTGACATCTTCTCTGCTCCTTGCTTCGGTCTAAGATCTCCTTGTGCTTTAAGGAGGCAACGATAATCCCAGTGCCGAAGAAGAGCAAGGTGGCGTGCCTGAATGACTATCGACCTGTGGCTCTGACATCAATTGCTATGAAGTGCTTCGAGCGATTGGTTATGGCACACATCAACCACAGCCTACTGGTCAACCTCGACGTTTTGCAATTCGCCTACCCGAGCAACAGGTCAATGGCAGATGCCATCTCTCTGGCCCTACATTCCTCCTTAGAACACCTGGAGAATAAAGACACATACGTAAGGCTCCTTTTCATTGACTACAGCTCTGCCTCTAATACCATCATTCCAAATAAACTGACTCCTAAGCTCAGGAACCTGGGCCTTATTACTCAGATCTGCAGCTGGATCTTCAACTTCCTCACAGACATGACCCAGGCTGTAAAAATAGGGGACAAGCTCTCCTTTACAATCACTCTGAGCACCGGTGCCCCACAAGGCTGTGTACTCAGCCCTCTGCTGTACTCACTGTACACCCATGTTTGTGTAGCCAAGTTTCCATCAAACTCAATATATAAGTTTGCTGATGACACAACAATTATAGGCTGTATCTCGGGTAATGATGAGTTTGAGTACAGAGAGGAAATTAAGAACCTGGTGGCATGGTGCGAAGACAATAACCTATCCCTCAACGTCAGCGAGACGAAGGAATTGGCTGTTGACTTCAGAAGGAGTGGTGAACCGCACGACCCAATTTAATTCGGTGGTGCGCAAGCGGAACAGGTCAAAAGCTTTAGTTTCCTTGGGGTCAATATCACAAATGACCTGACTTGGTCCAACCAAGCAGAGTTCACTGCCAAGAAGGCCCACCAGCACCTTTACTTCCTAAGAAAGCTAAAGAAATTTGGCCTGTCCCCTAAAACCCTCACTAATTTTTACAGATGCACCGTAGAAAGCATTCTTCTAGGGTGCATCACAACTTGGTATGGAAGTTGTCCTGTCCAAAACCGGAAGAAGCTGCAGAAGATCATGAACACAGCCCAGCACTGTCCTTGGACTCACTTTACACTGCACGCTGTCGGAGCAGTGCTGCCAGGATAAACAAGGACACGACCCACCCAGCCAACACACTTTTTGTCCCTCTTCCCTCCAGGAGAAGGCTCAGGAGCTTGAAGACTCGTACGGCCAGATTTGGGAACAGTCTCTTTCCAACTGTGATAAGACTGCCGAACAGGTCCTGACCCGGATCTGGGCCGTACCCTCCAAATATCCAGACCTGCCTCTTGGTTTTTTTGCACGACCTTACTTTCCATTTTCCTATTTTCCATTTATGATTTATAATTTAAATTTTTAGTATTTACTATCGATTTGTAATCCAGGGAGCGGGAAGCGCAGAATCAAATATCGCTGTGATGATTGTACGTTCTAGTATCAATTGTTTGGCGACAATAAAATATAAAGTAAAAAGTTAAAATAAAGTATTGATGCAGCTCTATAAAACTCTGGTTAGGCCACACTTGGAATATTGTGTCCAGTCCTGGTCACCTCACTATAGGAAGGATGTGGAAGTTTTGGAAAGGGTACAGAGGAGATTTATCAGGATGCTGCCTGGTTTAGAGAGTATGGACTATGATCAGAGATTAAGGGAGCTAGGGCTTTACTCTTTGGAGAGAAGGAGGACGAGAGGAGACATGATAGAGGTTTACTAGATAATAGGAGGAATAGATAGAGTGGATAGCCAGCGCCTCTTCCCCAGGGCACTACTGCTCAATACAAGAGGACATGGCTTTAAGGTGGGGTGGGAATTCAAAGGGGATATTAGAGGAAAGTTTTTTACTCAGAGAGTGGTTGGTGCGTGGAATGCACTGCCTGAGTCAGTGGTGGAGGCAGATACACTCGTGAAGTTTAAGAGACTACTGGACAGGTATATGGAGGAATTTAAGGTGGGGGCTTATATGGGAGCCAGGGTTTGAGGGTTGGCATAACATTGTGGGCTGAAGGGCCTGTAATGTGCTGTACTACTCTATGTTCTATGTTCTATGATAGAGGTGTACAAGATAATAAGAGGAATAGATAGAATGGATAGCCAGCGCCTCTTCCCCAGGGCACCACTGCTCGACACAAGAGGACATGGCTTTAAGGTAAGGGGTGGGAAGTTCAAGGGGGATATTAGAGGAAGGTGTTTTACTCAAAGAGTGGTTGGTTCATGGAATATACTGCCTGAGTCAGTGGTGGAGGCTGATACACTAGTGAAATTTAAGAGACTACTAGACAGGTATATGGAGGAATTTAAGGTGGGGGTTTATATGGGAGGCAGGGTTTGAGGGTCGGCACAACAATGCGGGCCGAAGGGTCTGTACTGTGCTGTACTATTCTATGTTCTATAAAACATCATTGCTGAGATATGGTGCCCAAAGTGGTTGACAATACTCCAAGTGTGGCCCAGCTAGTGTCTTATAAAAACTCAGCATTATCCCCTTGCTTTTATATTCTATCCCCCTTGAAATAAATGCCAACATTACTTTTGCCTTCTTTATGCAGACTCAACCTGTAAATTCACCTACTGGCAGTCTTGCACAGGGATTCCTACGTCCTTCTATACCTCTGATGTTGACTCGACAGTGAATGGCTGTGATGGGTCTGGGTGTTGCACCAGCGGGGCAGTGGTGAAACATCACTTTAGCTCTGAAAATGCTTGGTCGGCATTGTGCACCCAATGGAATCCTGCCGAGGTCTTCTTGGTGAATGCATTAATTGGAGCAGCGATAGAGCTGAAATTCCGGGTGAAGCAGCAATAAAAGTTCGCAAACCCCAAGAAACGCCATACCTGTTTGACTGTAGATGGTTTGGGCCACTCTGCAACTGCCTGATCTTTACTAGGGTCCATTTGAACACTGGATGTGGTAAGTATATAGCCCAAAAATGACACCTGGTCTTTATGGAATTCACATTTTTCAGGCTTGGTGTAAAGGTTATTTTCAAGAAGGTGTCTGAGTCCTCTCCGGACATACTGGAAGTGCTCCTGACGAAAGTGGGAATAGGTAAGGATGTCATCTAAATACACAAACACAAACTGGTTCAACGTGTCCCTGAGCACATCGTTAACCAAGGCCTGGGATACAGCAGGGGCGGTGGCCAGACCAAAAGGCATCACCAGGTATACATAGTGGCCATTAGAGGTGCTGAAAGCCATTCTCCACTCATCCCCTTCTCTTATGCGAATCAGATTGTAAGCATTGCGCAGATTAATTTTGGAAAATATTGTTGCTCCCTGGAGATGTTCAAGCGCAGATGCCAGCAAGGGAGGAGGGTAGCGGTTCTTCACAGTGATGTTCAGGGGCCAATAAGCGATGTAGGGATGGAGCTTGCCACCTTTCTTGCTCACAAAAAAGAAATTCACTCCTGCAGGTGAGGTTGACAGATGGATAAACCCCATGCTCAATGCCTCCTTAATGTATTCCTCTATGGCCACTGTTTCAGGACAAGAGAGGGAAAAGAGCCAGCCCCGGAGAGGACTAGTGCCAGATAGGAGGTCTATGGCACAGTCGTATGGCCGGTGTGGGGGCAGAGTGGTGGCCTTTCTTTTACTGAAAACCTCAAAGAGATCCGCATATTCAGCCAGAATCCCAGACAGGTCCACATCCTTAGCTGACACAGGAGGGATTCATGGAATGAGGCTTGAGCTGGACCCAGACAGTAGACAGGCATGCTGGTCCCCGTTCTTGGAGTACCTTCAGAGAACAATTGATCCGTGAGTCATGTCGGGATAACCAGGGGAGACCAAGTACCAGTGGCAGTTCAGGTGAATTAACCAGATAGAAAGATATTTCTTCATGATGGTTGACTTCCAGCACCAGTTGGAGGGGATTGGGTGGAAAGGGGGATCTGGCCGGTTCCCAGAGGTTGACCGTCTAGCACCTTTATCTTGATCTTTTCTCTTAATTCCTGAGTTGGAACTCCCCATCTTTGAGCAAGAGAGATGTCCATAAGATTCCTGTCTGCACCAGAGTCGATAAACGCCTTAAGTCCATGATCTGAGACCTCCACGACAAGGAAGCTGCGAGCATTACAGAACTCGGGGAAGCTGACTGAAGAGAGAACTGACCCGTCAGGATTCCCCTCCTTGTTGACGGATATTCTCCTTTACTGGACACTTGGAACATGCCGCCCGGAAGAGCCCTGGATCACCACAATAGTGGCAGGAACCTGTTCTCCGGTGCCGCTGTCGTTCCTCTGAGACAGGCGCATACACCCCACTTGCATGGGCTCCTCCATGGGCTGGGTGCTGGGTGGTGTGGGAGTGGGAGAGACGTAGAAAGTACAGCACAGAAACAGACCCCTTGGACCATCTAGTCTGTGCTGAACCATTTAAACTGCCTACTCCCATCAACTTGCACAGGGCCTACAGCCCTCCATGCTTCAACCATCGATGTACCTATCCAAACTTCTCTTAAATGTTGAAATTGAGCTTACATGCACCTCTTGTACTGGCAGCTCATTCCACATTCTCACGAGAATGATTCCAGGAATAAAACGTTTGGCAGCTTTGGGCCTGTACTCACTGAAATTTGGAAGAATGCGGGGGGATCTCATTGAAACCTACCGAACGTTGAAAGGTCTAGAAAAAGTTCTATTCAAAAAGTTCAAAGGAACATCTAAACAAGCCAGATGCATTTTGGAAACAAGTACTGTGGACTGATGAAGTTAAAATAGAACTTTTTGGCCACAATGAACAAAGGTATGTTTAGAGAAAAAAGGGTGCAGAATTTCATGAAAAGAACCCCTCTCCATCTGTTAAGCACGGGGGTGGATCAATCATGCTTTGGGCTTGCTTTGCAACC
This sequence comes from Mobula birostris, assembly GCF_030028105.1. Classification (NCBI taxonomy): domain Eukaryota; kingdom Metazoa; phylum Chordata; class Chondrichthyes; order Myliobatiformes; family Myliobatidae; genus Mobula; species Mobula birostris. Next base: position 96,884,033 of record NC_092376.1, read on the forward strand.
AGTGGCACGGGGGAACATTTACTGGTAGAGGGAAGAATGAATTCAATTAAATACCAGCAAATTCTGGAAGCAAACATCACACCGTCTGTAAAAAAGCCGAAGATGAAAAGAGAACGGCTTCTACAACAGAATAAAGATCCTAAACACACCTCAAAATCCACAATGGACTACCTCAAGAGGCGCAAACTGAAGGTTTTGCCCTGGCCCTCACAGTCCCCCAACCTAAACATCATTGAGAATCTGTGGATAGACCTCAAAAGAGCAGTGCATGCAAGACGGCCCAAGAATCTCACAGAACTAGAAGCCTTTTGCAAGGAAGGATGGGTGAAAATCCCCCAAACAAGAATTGAAAAACCCTTACTGGCTACAGAAAGCGTTTACGAGCTGTGATACTTGCAAAAGAGGGTTTTACTAAGTACTGACCATGCAGGGTGCCCAAACTTTTGCTTTGGGCCCTTTTTCTTTTTTGTGATTTTGAAACTGTAAAAGATGGAAATAAATAAGTTTTCTTGCTTAAAATATTAAAGAAATGTGTCATCTTTAACTTTATGCCTTTTGGAAATCAGTTCATCTTTTAATCGCTTAGCTATTCACAGTAACAGAAATTTTGACCAGGGGTGCCCAAACTATTGTATGCCATTGTACATATGTAAATACATGTAAATATATATGGCAAGTAAAGGTGATCCTTGATTTTTTTACCTACTTGCATGCACTCATAACAGGTGTCACAGCAAAATAAACAGCATCACGATCTCTAATAAATTTTTGTCCCCAACCAGATATAGCACTTAAACCACTGCACCAGCTGAGTTAGCTAAGTTAGTGCTGAATAAAAATCATACCTGAAACCACTGCATCTCTCCAGCTTTCTTTACAAAAATTAAAATGTGAAAAGAACTTGCTAATTCACAAATTATCTGGAATTTTATTGGTTTATTATTATCGTATATACGGAGATACAGGGAAAACTTTTGCTTGTATACCATCCAGAAAGGTCAATCCATTGAGGTAAGGAAACAGAAAAGACACCAACCATAATATAGAACAATAACCACAAAATGGAGGAACTCAGCAGGCCAGGCAGCATCTATGGAAAAGAGTAAACAGTCAACATTTCAGGCCAAGACCTTTCATCAGAACTGGAAAGGAAGGGGAGAAGGTGGGGGAAGGGGAGGAAGGGGAGGAAGAAGTACAAGGTGGCAAGTGATCAGTGAAATGGAGAGGGGGAGGGGTGAAGTAAAGAGTGGGAAGTTGATTAGTAAAAGAGATAAAGGGCTAGAGAAAGGGGATTCTGATAGGAGAAGAGAGAAGACCATGGAAAAAAGGGAAGGGGGAGGAGCACCAGAGGGAGGTGATGGGCAGGTAAGGAGATAATGTGAGAGAGGGAAACAGGAACGGGAAATCAAGTCAAGTCAAGTCACTTTTTATTGTCATTTCTATCATAAACTGCTGGTACAGTACACAGTAAAAACGAGACATTTTTCAGGACCATGGTGCTACATGAACAATACAAAAACTACACTGAACTATGTAAAACAACACAGAACTACACTAGACTACAGACCTATCCAGGACTGCATGAAGTGCACAAAACAGTGCAGGCATTGCAATAAATAATAAACAAGACAATATGCACAGTAGAGGGCAGTAGGTTGGTGTCAGTCCAGGCTCTGGGTATTGAGGAATCTGATGGCTTGGGGGAATAAACTGTTACATAGTCTGGTCATGAGAGCCCGAATACTTTGGTGCCTTTTGTCAGATGGCAGGAGGAAGAAGGGTTCATATGAGGGGTGTGTAGGGTCCTTCATAATGCTGTTTGTTTTACGGATGCAGCGCGTGGTGTAAATGTCTGTAATGGCGGGAAGAAAGACCCCGGTGATCTTCTCAGCTGACCTCACTATCCGCTGCAGGGTCTTGCGATCCGAGATGGTGCAATTTTCGAACCAGGCAGTGATGCAGCTGCTCAGGCTGCTCTCAATACAACCTCTGTAGAATGTGGTGAGAATGGGGTGTAGGACATGGACTTTTCTCAGATTTCGCAGAAAGCAGAGACGCTACTGGGCTTTCTTTGCTATGGATCTGGTGTTGAGGGATTAGGTGAGACTCTCTGCCAGCTGAGCACCAAGAAATTCGGTGCTCTTCGTGATCTCTATGGAGGAGTCGTCGATGTTCAGCGGAGAGTGGTCACGCCATGTCCTCCTGAAGTCAACAACCATCTCTTTTGTTTTGTTCACATTCAGAGACAGGTTGTTGGCTCTGCACCAGTCCATTAGCGCTGCACCTCCTCTCTGTAGGCTGACTCACCGTTCTTACTGATGAGACCCACCACGGTTATGTCATCAGCGAACTTGATGATGTGAAGGAGATGGTGAAGGAGAGGTAATGTTGCAGCTATATAGGACCATGGTCAGACCCCACTTGGAGTACTGTGCTCAGTTCTGGTCGCCTCACAACAGGAAGGATGTGGAAGCCATAGGAAGGGTGCAGAGGAGATTTACAGGATGTTGCCTGGATTGGGGAGCATGTCTTATGAGGATAGGTTGAGTGAACTCAGCCTTTTCTCCTTGGAGCGACAGAGGTAACCTGATAGTGGTGTATAAGATGCTGAGAGGCATTGATCGTGTGGATAGTCAGAGGCTATTCTCCAAGGCTGAAATGGCTAGCACGAGAGAGCATAGTTTTAAGGTGCTTGGAAGTAGGTACAGAGGAGATGTCAGGGGTAAGTTTTTTTACGCAGAGAGTGGTGAGTGTGTGGAATGGGCTGCCGGCAGCAGTGGTGGAGGCGGAAATGATAGGGTCTTTTAAGAGACTCCTGGAAGGCTACGTGGAGCTTAGAAAAATAGAGGGCTATGGGTAAAATCTAGGTAGTTCTAAGGTAGGGACATGTTCGGCACAGCTTAGTGGGCCAAAGGGCCTGTATTGTGCTGTAGGTTTTCTATGTTCCTACATTTCTATGAGGAGGCTAGGCAATTATCAGTGAAAATCAATGTTCATGCTATCAGGTTGGAGGCTACCCAGATGGAAAAAGGGTGTTGTTCCTCCAACCTGAGTGTGGCCTCATCGCAACAGTAGAAGAGGCCGTGGATTGACATGTCGGAATGGAAATGGGAAGTAAGTCACGCTTTTTCTGACATACAGAAACTGTCTTCCAATCAATATCAGATTTTGTGGATGTACAGGAGACCACACTGGGAACACTGGATACAGTCAATGACCCCAACAGACTCGCAGGTGAAGTGTTGCCTCACTTTCAACCAATTTCCCCCGGGGTTAATAAAGTATGACTATGACTATGACTTGGAAGGAATCTTTGGGACCCTGAATGGTAAGGCGGAAGGAGGTGTAGGGGCAGGCCTGTACTTAACAAGGATATGTGCCAAGTGGGAGAACAGAGGGGAGGGATGTGTGGGCAAGAGAGTTATATAGAGGGTGATTCCTTTGGAAAGCAGAAAGTGGGAGGGAGGGAAAGATCTGCTTGGTGGTGGGATCCCCTTGGAAATGATGAAGTTACAAAGAACTATTTGCTAGACGTGAGGCTAGCGGGGTGGTGAGGACAAAAGGAACCTATGTGGCAGCGGGAGGAAGGTGTGAAGGCAGATGTGTGTGAAAAGGAAGAGATGGGTGATGGTGGAGGAAGGGAAGCCTTTTTCTTTGAAGAAAGAGGACATCTCAAGATCTCGGCCTCATCCTGAGAGCAGATGCAGTGGAGGTGGAGGAACTGAGAAGGGGATGGCATTTTTACAAATAACAGGGTGGAAAGAGACATAGCCCAGATAGCTGTGAGAGTCAATGGGTTTATAAAAGATATCTGTCTCCAGTGAATTAGAATATTACATTAGAGTTATAGAGGAAGTGCAGTGCAGGCAGACAAATGAAGTAGAAGAAGTGAAGCTAAAGTGAAAAGGAAGGAGAATACAAGAGAGGTTACAAAAGCCTCCATAATAAATAAAAAGATAAAAAGTCTAAAAAGGAATAATAATTTAAGTTGTCTTGGGAGAAATACTAAAAAGGGTGATGAATTTAGGACTGAAGATGTCATATTAGAATCTAAACAGTATTCAGAAAAAGGAAGATGATCATGTAGCACAGTCAGAGATTATACATAAGCCAGTGTGGGCATCATTGAGTCGTGGCTGAAAGGCTCCTCCACCTAAGGCGGGAGGAGAAGATGGCGGCGCGACACAGCGCATGCAGCCTCTCCCATGAAATGATATCGTATTTGTTAAATAGGGGCAATGCAAAATTCTGATTTGATGGAGACAGTCGTGAGAAGCACAAAGGAACATCTGGAGAAACTTCTGAAATGCTCGGTTCGCTGCTGCTGCTACTGTGCGATCGAGAATCTCCGGAGGGAAGGCTCCAAATCCTCGGCTTTGCCTGCTGCTGGCAGCCGGGGCTGGGGTCGAAGCATTCAGCAAAGATGGTGTTTGGTGCTCGATGTTGGAGGGCTGGTCGGTGGCTCGAAGTTTTCGGATGACTCAGAGTCGGACTGTGGTCAGGTGCTTCCAGGATGCTGAATTGGCAAGTTTGCGGCGCTGGTAGCTCATGGCAGGGAGAGTTTTCTTCCTTCTCCCGTCTGTGTGACATGTGGGACTTCTGAGAGACTTTGAATTTTTTTTTACCATGCCCATGGCCTGTTCTTCCTCAAGTTACAGTATTGTTTGCACTGTTGTAACTATATGTTATAATTATGTGTTTTTTGTCAGTTTTTCAGTCTTGGTCTGTCTTGTGTTTCTGTGATAGCACACCGGAGGAACATTGTATCATTTCTTAATGCATGCATTACTAAATGACAATAAAAGAGGACTGTGTGTCCTCATAATCTAATCTAATCTAAAATCACAGGTGGGAGCTTAACATCCAAATATACACATTGTATTAAAAGGACAGGCAGGTAGGCAGAAGGTGTGGAGTGGCTCCATTAGTAAAAAATGAAATCATATCCGTAAAAAGAGATGACATAGGATCAGAAAATGTAAAATCCTCGTGGGTAAAGTTAAGAAACTGCAAGGGCAAAAGGCTGCGTTGGGAAATACATGCAGACCTCCAAAGAGTAGACAGAATGTGGGGTATGTTACAATGGGAGATAGGAAACCCAGGTAAAAAGGGCAATGTTATGATAGTCATGGGGAATTCCAATATGCAGGTAGAATACTCATTTCTTCGGCAGGTGAATGGGGCACGACTGCACAAGCGCATTTATGTCGGATCATGAGGCAGCAGGAGTGTTTAAAAGAAAGAAGTTTGTGGAAGTCTGTCATTTCTTCGGCAGTTGAGTGGGGCACAACTACGCAAGCACGTGTAAGTTGGACCGTGAGGCAGTGGGAGTGTTTAAAAGCGAGACGATTAATGGAGAGAACGACATTGTAGTGGGCGACGGAGTAGAGGGAGACAGAGTAGGAAGGCTTTGGCTCCTGAGGCTTCGGCGAGCAGAGGATGAGGAAGAGCTTCACTCCAAGTGAGGTAAGGTTAGGTGAGTTCCTTTAATAAATCTAATTACTTTAAGAGTAGGTAATGGAGGCAGCAGTTAGGGCAGTTGAGTGCTCCGTATGCAGGATGTGGGAAGTCAGGGTGAGCACAATCGTCCCTGATGACTACACCTGTGAAAGGTGCATCCAGCTGCAGCTCCTGACAAACTGAGTTCGGGAACTGGAGCTGGAGCTGGATGAACTTCGGATCATTCAGGAGACAGAGACAGAAATAAACAGGTGTTACAGGGAGGTAGTCACCCCTAAGAGTCAGGAGACAGGTAGCTGGGTGAACTGTTAGGAGAGGGAAGGGGAAGAGGCAGAATGAGCAGAACACCCCTGTGGCCGTTCCCACCAATAATAAGAACATCGTTTTGGATACTGTTGGTGGGGACGACCTACCAGGGACAAGTTGCAGGGGTTGCATCTCTGGCACCGAGATGGGATCCTCAGCTCAAAAGGGAAAGAGGGAAAAGAGGAGAGCAGTAGTGATAGGGGATTCGATAGTTAGGGGGACAGATAAGAGGTTCTGTGGAAGAGATCGAGAATCCCGGATGGTCTGTAGCCTCCCTGGTGCCAAAGTCCGAAATATCTCAGATCGAGTTCTCAGAATTCTCAAGAGGGAGGGTGAGCAGTCGGATGTCATGGTCCATGTAGGGACCAATGACATGGATAGGAAGAGTGAGGAGGTCCTGAAGAGTGAGCTTAGGGAGTTAGGCGCCAGGTTAAAGAACAGGACCTCCAGGATAGCAATCTCAGGATTGCTACCAGTGCCACATGCAGGTGGGTTTAGAAATAGTAAGATAGCACAGATCAACACATGGCTGAAGATATGGTTCAGGAGGGAGGACTTCAGATTTATAGACAATTGGGCAATTTTCCAGAGAAGGTGGGACCTGTTCCGGCAGGACGGTTTACATCTGAATGGAGGGGGACAAGTATTCTTGCAGGTAGGTTTGCTAGAGAGGGTCCGGTGGATTTAAACTAGATACAAGGGGGAAGGGGAACCAGAGTGTAGGAACAGATGTAGGGGAGAAGGATGAAAAAGAAAATTGTAAAGTTGTTTGCACCGTTAGTGATAAACAGAGAGTGAGAGGTGGAAAATTTCTTAAATGCATTTGTTTTATATAACCATATAACAATTACAGCATGGAAACAGGCCATCTCGGCCATTCTAGTCCGTGCCGAACTCTTACTCTCACCTAGTCCCACTGACCTGCACTCAGCCCATAACCCTCCATTCCTTTCCTGTCCATATATCTATCCAATTTAACTTTAAATGACAACATCGAACCTAGGAGCTAGGAGCATTCTAAGAAAGGTGGATGAGCTTAAAGCATTGATTGATACCTGGAAGTATGATGTGGTAGCTATTCGTGAAACATGGTTACAGGAGGGGTGTGATTGGCAACTAAATATTCCAGGAATTAATTGCTTCAGGTGTGATAGAATCAGAGGGACAAGAGGGAGAGGTGTTGCATTGCTTGTCAGAGAAAATATTACAGCAGTGCTCTGGCAGGATAGATTAGAGGGCTTGTCTAGGGAGGCTATCTGGGTGGAATTGAGGAATGGGAAAGGTGTAGTAACATTTATGGGGGTGTATTATAGACCACCAAATGGGGAGCAAGAAATGGAGGAGCAAATATGTAAGGAGATAGCAGATATTTGTAGTAAGCACAAGGTTGTGATTGTGGGAGATTTTAATTTTCCACACATAGAATGGGAAACCCATACTGTAAAAGGGCTGGATGGTTTGGAATTTGTAAAATGTGTGCAGGGTAGTTTTTTTGCAGCAATACATACAGGGACCAATTAGAGAAGGTGCACTGTTGGATCTCCTGTTAGGGAATGAGATAGGTCAGGTGACGGAGGATTGTGTTGGGGAGCACTTCGGGTACAGTGATCACAATGCCATTAGTTTCAATATAATTATGGAGAAGGATAGGTCTGGACCCAGGGTTGAGATTTTTGATTGGAGAAAGGCTAACTTTGAGGAGATGTGAAAGGATTTAGAAGGAGTGGATTGGGACAATTTGTTTTATGGGAAGAATGTAATAAAGAAATGGAGGTCATTTAAAGGTGAAATTTTGATGGTACAGAATCTTTATGTTCCTGTTAGGTTGAAAGGAAAGGTTAAAAGTTTGAGAGAGCCATGGTTTTCAAGGAATATTGGAAACCTGGCTCAGAAAACGAGAGATAGCTACTATAAATATAGGCAGCATAGAGTAAATGAGGTGCTTGAGGAATATAAAGAATATAAAAAGAATCTTAAGAAAGAAATTAGAAAAGCAAAAAGAAGATATGAGATTTCTTTGGCAAGTAAGGTGAAAATAAATCCCAAGGGTTTCTACAGTTATATTAATAGCAGAAGGATAGTGAGGGATAAAATTGGTCCCTTAGAGAATCAGAGTGGACAGCTATGCGTGGAGCCAAAAGAGACGGGGGAGATTCTGAACAAATTTCTTTTCTTCAGTATTTACTAAGGAGAAGGATATTGAATTGTGTAAGATAAGGGAAACAGGTAGGGAAGTTATGGAAACTATGATGATTAAAGAAGAGGAAGTACTGGCACTTTTAAGGAATACAAAAGTGGATAAGTCTCCGGGTCCTGACAGGATATTCCCTAGGACCTTGAGGGAAGTTAGTGTGGAAATAGCAGAGGCTCTGACAGAAGTATTTCAAATGTCATTAAAAATGGGGATGGTGCCGGAGGATTGTTGTATTGCTCATGTTGTTCCATTGTTTAAAAAGGGTTCTAAGAGTAAACCTAGCAATAATCGGCCTGTGAGTTTGACGTCAGTGGTGGGTAAATTGATGGAAAGTATTCTTAGAGATGGTCTATATAATTATCTGGATAAACAGGGTCTGATTAGGACCAGTCAACATGGATTTGTGCGTGTAAGGTCACGTTTGACAAATCTTATTGAATTTTTGAAGAGGTTACAAGGAATGTTCACGAGGGTAAAGTGGTGGATATTGTCTATATGGACTTCAGTCAGGCCTTTGACAAGGTTCCCTATGGAAGGTTAGTTAGGAAGGTTCAATCGTTAGGTATTAATATTGAAGTAGTAAAATGGATTCAGCAGTGGCTGGATGGGAGACGCCAGAGAGTCGTGATGTATAACCGTTTGTCAGATTGGAGGCCGGTGACTAGTGGTGTGCCTCAGGGATCTGTACTGGGTCCAATGTTGTTTGTCATATTGTCACGTACCCTGTGACGGAAATAAAGAACCAGCAGAAATAGAAAACACTTTGGAGTCCAGTATTGCTATTAACTAATAATATTTATTAGTAACTATGCAATACAGTAATATAAATGTAGATAACTCAAACAGGTTAGCAATGATTATATATATAAGTAAGTAAATCAGTAAGTCTGGAAATATATGTGAAAACCAAGCTTCTTTAAGTCTAGGGGTAAAAAGATACAGTCTTACAATGATGAGCAAAGTTCAGTTCAGTTCAGTTCGTGGTACTGAGTTGAGTAGTGATGGAGAGAGAGGGAGAGATTTGAGTCTTCAGTTGAGCCGATCCCATCAATCTTTTCCTTGTCCTCCGAAATCATTTAAAAGTCACCGACTGTGACTTCAACAAAGGGGACCGGTTTTCTGTGGTGGAGCTATCAACCCCCAGGCAAGAGTGGACACATGGACAACTTCCCATCGGTCACTGCCTTTTTTTTTCACTGCAAGAGCCACTGATCGTCCTGATTGATCGTCCAAAAAGCCACTTTTTCTGCGGGCACACCAAAGCTCATTCAGTGTCCAAAACATGTGTCTGAGGTCTATCATCTGACCTTCTATTTTATCTTCCCATGCTGAGCACCAACTGTCATTGAAATAACTCCTCTTTCCTTTCTCTGTGTAAGAAATGCAAGCAGGCAAATATCCTTGAAGAAAGTATAAACAACCTGTGAGCAGTCTTCGTCTCTCTCTCTCTTTCAAAACAACATGTCCGTGTTAAATAATTCTCTCTCTCTCTTTTCAAAAGCACTGTTCATAGGGGTAATCGAGCACAGTTTATAGGGGTAATTCAGGACCCCGTCACAATATACATTAATGATCTGGATGATGGGGTGGTAAATTGGGTGAGTAAGTATGCAGATGATACTAAGACAGGTGGAGTTGTGGATAATGAAGTAGGTTTTCAAAGCATTCAGAGAGATTTAGACCAATTAGAAGAGTGGGCTGAAAGATGGCAGATGGAGTTTAATGCTGATAAATGTGAGGTGCTACATTTTGGTAGGACTAATCACATAGGGCATACATGGTAAGTGGTAGGGCATTGAAGAATGCAGTAGAACAGAGGGATTTAGGTGTAATGGTGCATAGTTCCCTGAAGGGGGAATCTCATGTGGCTAGGGGGGTGAAGAAAGCTTTTGGTATGCTGGCCTTTATTAACCAGAGCATTGAGTATAGGAGTTGGGATGTAATGTTGAAATTGTACAAGGCATTGGTGAGGCCAAATTTGGAGTATTGTGTACAGTTTTGGTCACCAAATTATAGGAAAGATGTCAACAAGATAGAGAGAGTACAGAGAAGATTTACTAGAATGTTACCTGGGTTTTATCACCATAGAAGGTTGAGAGGGGACTTGACAGAAGTACTTAAAATTATGAGGGGGATAGATAGAGTTGACGTGGATAGGCTTTTTCCATTGCGAGTAGGGGAGATACAAACAAGAGGACATGGTTGAGAGTTAAAGGGCAAAATTTTAAGGGTAACATGAGGGAGAACTTCTTTACTCAGAGAGTGATAGCTGTGTGGAACGAGCTTCCAGCTGAAGTGGCTGAGGCAGGTTCGATGTTGTCATTTAAAGTTAAATTGGACAGCTATATGGACAGGAAAGGAATGGAGGGTTATGGGCTAAGTGCAGGTCGGTGGGATTAGGTGAAAGTAAGAGGTCGGCACAGACTAGAAGGGCTGAGATGGCCTGTTTCTGTGCTGTAATTTTTATATGGTTATATGGTTAACATAGAAACATAGAAAATAGGTGCAGAAGTAGGCCATTAGGCCCTTCGAGCCTGCACCGCCATTCAGTATGATCATGGCTGATCATTCAACTCAGAACCCTGCACCAGCCTTCCCTCCATACCCCCTGATCCCTTTAGCCACAAGGGCCATATCTAACTCCCTCTTAAATATAGCCAATGAACTGGCCTCAACTGTTTCCTGTGGCAGAGAATTCCACAGATTCACCACTCTCTGTGTGAAGAAGTTTTTCCTAATCTCGGTCCTAAAAGGCTTCCCCTTTATCCTCAAACTGTGACCCCTCGTTCTGGACTTCCCCAACATCGGGAACAATCTTCCTGCATCTAGCCTGTCCATTCCCTTTAGGATTTTATACGTTTCAATCAGATCCCCCCTCAATCTTCTAAATTCCAACGAGTATAAGCCTAGTTCATCCAGTCTTTCATCATATGAAAGTCCTGCCATCCCAGGAATCAATCTGGTGAACCTTCTTTGTACCCCCTCTATGGCAAGGATGTCTTTCCTCAGATTCGGGGACCAAAACTGCACACAATACTCCAGGTGTGGTCTCACCAAGGCCTTGTACAACTGCAGTAGTACCTCCCTGCTCCTGTACTCGAATCCTCTCTCTATAAATGCCAGCATACCATTCGCCTTTTTCACTGCCTGCTGTACCTGCATGCCCACTTTCAATGACTGGTGTATAATGACACCCAGGTCTCGTTGCACCTCCCCTTTTCCTAATCGGCCACCATTCAGATAATAATCTGTTTTCCTATTTTTGCCACCAAAGTGGATAACTTCACATTTATCCACATTAAGTTGCATCTGCCATGAACTTGCCCACTCACCCAACCTATCCAAGTCACCCTGCATCCTCTTAGCATCCTCCTCACAGCTAACACTGCCACCCAGCTTCGTGTCATCCGCAAACTTGGAGATGCTGCATTTAATTCCCTCATCCAAGTCATTAAAATATATTGTAAACAATTGGGGTCCCAGCGCTGAGCCTTGCGGTACCCCACTAGTCACTGCCTGTCATTCTGAAAAGGTCTCGTTTATTCCCACTCTTTGTTTCCTGTCTGCCAACCAATTCTCTATCCACATCAATACCTTACTCCCAATACCGTGTGCTTTAAGTTTGCACACTAATCTCCTGTGTAGGGCCTTGTCAAAAGCCTTTTGAAAATCCAAATATACCACATCCACTGGTTCTCCCCTATCCACTCTACTAGTTACATCCTCAAAAAATTCTATGGGATTCGTCAGACATGTTTTTTTCCTTTCACAAATCCATGCTGACTTTGTCCGATGATTTCACCGCTTTAGAAAAATGTGCTGTTATCACATCTTTGATAACTGACTCTAGCAGTTTCCCCACCACCGATGTTAGGCTAACCAGTCTATAATTCCCCGGTTTCTCTCTCCCTCCTTTTTTAAAAAGTAGGGTTACATTAGCCACCCTCCAATCCTCAGGAACTAGTCCAGAATCTAAAGAGTTTTGAAAAATTATCACTAATGCATCCACTATTTCTTGGGCTACTTCCTTAAGCACCCTGGGATGCAGACCATCTGGCCCTGGGGATTTATCTGCCTTTAATCCCTTCAATTTACCTAACATCACTTCCCTACTAACATGTATTGTTAGTAGAAGGCAGGAGGGGGAGGGATGGAGCCAAGAGCTGTTTTTGCCTGGTGCTCCTTAGTGAGGTCACGATCGAGGGGTAAATAAGAGGAGGTATCCCAGACAGTCCTTCCAGGTGAGGTGACGCTTCATCTGTGAGTTGACTGGGGTGATATACTGCGTCCGGTGCTCCCGATGTGGCCTTCTATATATTGGCGAGACCTGACACAGACTGGGAGACCGCTTTGCTGAACACCTACGCTCTGTCCGCCAGAGAAAGCAGGATCTCCCAGTGGCCACACATTTTAATTCCACATCCCATTCCCATTCTGGTATGTCTATCCACAGCCTCCTCTACTGTAAAAATGAAGCCACACTCAGGTTGGAGGAACAACACCTTATATTCCGTCTGGGTAGCCTCCAACCTGATGACATGAACATTGACTTCTCTAACTTCCGCTAATGCCCCACCTCCCCCTCGCACCCCATCTGTTATTTATTTATATACACACATTCTTTCTCTCTCTCTCTCCTTTTTCTCCCTCTGTCCTTCTGACTATACCCCTTGCACCATCCTCTGGGTTTGTCCATCCACCTCCCCCTTTTCCTTCTCCCTGGGCCTCCTGTCCCGTGATCCTCTCATATCCCTTTTGCCAATCAACTGTCCACCTTTTGGCTCCATCCCTCCCCCTCCTGTCTTCTCCTATCATTTTGGATCTCCCGTTCCCCCTCCCACTTGCAAATCTCTTACTAGCTCTTCCTTCAGTTAGTCCTGACGAAGGGTCTCGGCCTGAAACGTCGACTGTACCTCTTCCTAGAGATGTTGCCTGGCCTGCTGCGTTCACCAGCAACTTTGATGGGTGTTCCTCGAAGATTCTAACAGGAGAGGACATCAATTCCATGTCAATTGGTTGACTCATTATAGAGACTAACGGCCAAGGATGAGATTGACTTCATATCATGCTCTTACTTAAGGGGAAATCTTGCCTGACAAGGGTGGTTTTGGAATTCTTTGAGGAAATAACAGACAGAATAGACAAAGGGGAATCAGTGGCTTAAATTTTCATGAGGCCTTTCTTGGAGGCGAGGTGTTGTACATAAGACTGCTAAACAAGATAACTCATGGTATTACAGGAAAGATTCCAGAATGGATAGAAGATTGGCTGTCTGGCAGGAGATCAAGAGTGGGAATATAAGGTATATCAATGAGACCCAACACAGATTGGGAGACCACTTTTCCATGCACCTATGTTCTGACCGCCAGAGAAAGCGGGAACTCCCATTGGCTACCCATTTTAAATCTACTTCTCATTCCTATTCTGATTTGTTCATCCATGGCCTCCTGTACTGCTGCAATGAGGCCACACTCAGGCCGGGAGAGTAACACATTATATTCCATCTGGTTAGCCTTCAAATGATGGCATGATCTTCAATTTTCACCAGCAATTGTCCTCCCCGTCTCCTTCACTGTTCCCCATTACTGTTTCCCTCTCTCACCTGATCTTCTTCCTGCCTATTGCCTCCTTCTGGTGCTCCTCACCCTTCCCTCTCTTCCATGGTTCTCTCCCATCAGATTCCTCCTTCTCTAGCCCTTTATCTCTTTCACTCATATACTTCCCAGCTCTTTACTTCGCCCCTCCCTCCTCCCAGTTTTATCTGTCACCTCGTATTTCTTCCTCCACTTCCCGCACTTTACTCTGATCTTCCTTTCATCTTTTCTCTCAAGTCCTGATGAGGGGTCTCAGCCCGAAATGTCAACAGTTTATTCTTTTCCACAGATGCTGCCTGGCCTGCTGAGTGCCTTCCATTTTGTGTGTGTTGGTTGAATAAAGGCCTTTTCTGGTTACTTGCAGTTGACTAATGGTGTTCCACAGTGATTAGTGTTAGGATTGCATCTTTTTGCATTATATGCCAATGATTTGGAAGACAGAATTGATAGCTTTGTTTGCAAAGGGATTTAGGAGTCCTAGTGCAGGATTTCCTGTCATGGTCCGGTCCGTGAAGTCTGGATTCCGGTTCACGGTCGGTCCAGTCCATGTTCCTTATTCCAGGTTTTCTGGTGTTCCCTTTTTCTGTTGGGTGTTCTAACTGAGGCAGCTGATTCACAATTTAGGCTGGCTACGTAAATGGCTCCTTGATTCAGCTTCAGTTGCTGTGTTGCAGGAAGTATGGGATACAGAGAGAGATGATGAGAATTAAACTAAGGGAATTGGGGGTGCAGGAATTCACATTAAAAGGATTGCCGGGCATGGGTGTGAGAGCACAGGTCCGGGTATTTTTCGCGTTCTTAAGAGGTACAGGGGTTTTTTTATAGGATATGATGGATAAACAGGAATAGGGTACTAGGATGGTCAAAGATGGGAGGGTAAAGTGTAGGTTTGTGTGTGTGTGTGTGTGTGTGTGTGTGTGTGTGTGTGTGTGTGTGTGAGTGGGGGGGGGGTATGTGCGCGTGCGAGCGAGATTGGGTGAAGGGATTTAGATTATATGTCTAGTGCACATTCCGGAGCCGAAGGTGGCGGTAATGCACCATTAAGCTGGATGCCAACTGCCGTAAAACAAGACACAGACAGACAGGCAGACAGCTTCAGTTGCTGGTGGGGGGCCTGGCGGATGAGATTGAATTCAGACCTTGATGCAGTCTGAGTCTGAGTCCGAGTCGTGACTGGAAAATGGCAGGGAGAGAGAACATCAAGGAAAGAGCCAAGCTGTTGAAGGAAGTTTTTGGCGAGAGTGGAAGTGAACTAGAGATGGAGGTTGGTGGGAAAGAGGAACGGAATGGAAAGAGGAAGAAAAGAAAGCAGAGGTATGGGATATCAAACTCTGAGGAGTCAGCGGATGATCAAAACAGGACAGCAAAACAATGGAAAGAAGATGAGATTAAAGCAATTATAAAACTAAGTGAAGATGGGGCGTCTTTTGGTGATTGGAACCCGATTCATTTGACGAGGATGCTCAACAAAATTATAGGCGAGATTAAAGGAACAAAGATTTTACGAAATAGATCGCTATTAGTGATTTGACGGGATAGTGCTCAGCAAGGCAAAGTGATAAGATTATGTAAAATAGATGGCAAAGAAGTACAACGCTCAATACCCAACAATAGAAAGTGGACTAGAGGAGTTATTTTGGGGATATCAACAAAAATTACTATGGACGAGATTAAACAGAACATAAAAGGAGCAAAAATTATTGAGGCCAAGCATTTGAAAGTTACAAGAAATGGGAAAAAGTGTGATAGTTTATCAGTAATGATTAACTTTGAAAAAGAGAGATTGCCAACTAACTTTTACTTCGGGTATATGTGTTATGCGGTTAGAATATATATACCACTGCTTTTAAGATGCTGTAAATGTCAGAAATACGGGCACATTGCGGCGGTCTGCAGAGGAAAACAAAGATGTGGGAGATGCGCTGGAGTACATGAATATGGGAAATGTGAAGCGGGAGCTAGGCTGAAATGCTGCAATTGTGGCGAGGAACACAGCGCAGTTTATCAAGGGTGCATTTATAGCAAGAAGGCAGCTGAGATACAATATGTAAAAGTAACTCAAGGTATCAGTTATGCAGAGGCAGTGAAAGAATTTGATGAAAAAAAGGCTGTCAAGCAAACAAATACAGGGAATAATAAACTGAATTGTGAGAGCTGTAATATGAAAAATAAGGATACACTATTAATGAGTAGAAAGGATTTTGTGCTTTTTCTGGTGGATGCAATTAATTGTTCAGTGCAAACAAGCAAAAGAACTGAGAAAATTAAAATTATTGTGAAGTCTGCAGAAAAGTATCTTGGTATTAAAGGGGTTAGGTGGGAAGAAGTCAAAGAAACGCAGAATGGAGGATCCAACAGTTCACAGGCAGGAAAGATGGAATCTTAATGGCAGTATATTTATTGCAAATGGTCAAGAATTTAAGAAACATTTCAGAACTTAAGGAAAATCCTCAGATTTTATGGTTGAAGCCCAGGGTAAATGTGCAGAACTCCAACAATAAATAGAAGTACCTGACAAGAACAACGGTGAGTTGGAAAGAGATTGTAAAATGAAGGAAATTATTACAAGGATACAAAAGGAAAAAGAATGTGTTGCAAAGTGAATTATCTACATTCAGATTATAAAATGAAAACATGGAAACAAATGAAGAAGAACTCCAAGGTCTCAGTAAACAACTGCAGGCTACGATCCAAGAAAAGGAAAACCTGAAAAAGCAGATAGACCTGGAAAAATAGCAATTTTAAAAGTATAATGTGCGATAATTACTATTCTTTAACAAGACGATTTTAGTCTTACAAGTGATGTAGATGAAATCAATGTAATTGAGGTAATGCAACTACACGAAAACGTGACAAAATTAGGGAAGAATAGCAGATTGCAGCATTATCTAATGAGCGCATTAAACCTTCACAAGGAATTGAGTGATGCTAATAGAGAACTGCAGGCTGAACTAGATTGTCTAATGTAGAGAACTCCAGGATATATTTGGTTGGAACACAAGAAGTCTAGTCGGTGGTGGTAATACACTGAAAACTGGTTGCCAACCGCCATAAAACAAAAAAGAAGAAGAAGAAGAAGAAGAAGCTTCAGTTGCTGGATTGTTCCTGTCCAAATCCTCTGTCTGAATCCCTTCTCTGCCCCTTCCTCCTGAAGCCTTGCCCTGCAACCAGTGTCTGGAGCCTTGCCTTGCCTGTAACCCTCGCCTGCAAACCTTGCCTGCACTGCTGTCAAGTTCAACTGCTGGAGCAAGATAAGGAACTGTCTATTTTTGTTTTGAACTGTCTGTGTCCACGCCTTCGCTAGGTAGGTCCGGCTGTTTGCCGCTACCTTGTGTAGAGAACCGTCTGTGGCCACACCTTCGCTAGGTAGGTCTGGCCATTTGCTGCTACCTTGTGTTGAGAACCATCTCTGTGTCCACGCCTTCGCAAGGTAGGTCCAGCCATTTGCCGTTACTTTGTGTTGGGAACCGTCTCTGTGTCCATGCCTTCACTAGGTAGGTCCGGCCATTTGCCACTACCTTGAGTGGAGAACTGTCTGTGTTCTGTGTATGAGTCCCGGCCCTACGTCCCGCTCCCTAGGAGGAGTCCTGGCTCTGTGTTTCATGTCCCTGTGTTCCTGTCTCTCCCAAGACCAAGGCTCGGCTTCGTGTTCCTGTCTCTCCCAAGACCAAGGCTCAGCATCATGTTCCTGTCTCTCCCAAGACCAAGGCTCGGCTTCGTGTGCTTGGCCAGCCCAGGAGTATCTCACCCAGCCCGGTGCTGGAGTTCCCTCGTCCTGTCCAGGAGTCACTTGTCCAGTCCTGTAGCCACGTCATGTCCTCGTCTAGTTCCGGGGTCCGCACCCGAGTCAAGACCCAGGTTCTGGGTCCTTGTCCAGTCTCTGGCTCGGAGTCCAAGCCCAGGCTCCAGTTCCCAGTTCCTAGTCCTGGTCCTGCTTGCCTAGCCAATGTCCTTGCCCAAGTCTGTGTTCTTGTCCCAGCTCCTAGTCTGCATCCAGTCACGTCCCTAACTCTGGTCTCTAGTCCTGTCCTGTTCCTAGTACTTCAGTGTCTGTGTCCTGCATTTGGGCCTGCTCCCAGCTGCGCCCTTATGACATCTTCTGCAGGTTAACTTGCAGGATGGGTCAGTGGTGAGGAATGCAAATGCAATATTATCATTCAATTCAAGAGAATGAATATATGAAAGCAAGAATTTTATGCTGAGGAGTTAAGTGATTGGTCAGATTGCACTTGAAGTACCATGAGCAGCTTTGGGTTGCTTATATAAGAAGGAATGTGCTGGCACTGGAGATTAACTAGAGGAAGGAGGTTCATGGAAAAAAAAGATCACTTTGTCTTCAGCGGTTTAATCGAGGCACGACTGTGCTGGGGCATATACGTCAGTGAGTAAGACTGGTGGTAAGGATTTAAAAGGAGATAAATTTTTCTTCAGCAGTTTGATCGAGGCACAACTGCGTAGGCTCGTGGACATCAGCGAGTTAGACCAGTGGGAAGAATTTAAAAAGAAGGTGGCTTTATAGAGCGGGAGTTAGAGTAGAGGGAGGCAGAGTAGGACGGCTTTGGCTCAATGGGGCTTCGGCGATAATGGGTCAAGGCAAGGTAAGTTACTTGTGAGGAATAGAAACAGAAATTATGTCTGTGAGGCCGGTGTCTGTACTGGGTGTCAGATGTGGGATGTCCAGGAGACTCTCACCCTTCCGGATGGCCACATCTGTGTCAGGTGTGCGTCAAGCTGCTGCTCCTTAGGGACCAGGTTAGGAAACTAGAGATACAGCTTGATGACCTTCTTCTGGTCAGGGAAAGTGAGGTGATAGATAGGAGCTATAGGCAAGTAGTCACACTGGGGCCTGGGGAGACAGGTAAGTGGGTAACAGTCAGGAGAAGGAAAGGCAAGAGTCGGATACTAGAGAGTACACTTGTGGCTGTCCCCGTTAACAATATGTACTCCTGTTTGAGTACTGTTGGGGGAGACGACCTACCTGGGGGAAGCAATAGTAGCTGTGCCTCTGACACAGAGTCTGGCCCTGTGGTTCAGAAGGGCAGGGAAAGGAAAAGGATGGCAGCAGCGATAGGGGACTCTATAGTTCGGGGGTCAGACAGGCAGTTCTGTGGATGCAGGAAAGAAACACGAATGGTAGTTTGCCTCCCAGGTGCCAGGGTTTGGGATGTTTCTGATCATGTCTATGATATCCTGAAGTGGGAAGTTGAACAACAAGGGGTCGTGGTACATATTAGTACCAACGACATAGGTAGGAAAAGGGAGGAGGTCCTGAAAAGAGACTACAGGCAGTTAGGAAGGAAGCTGAGAGGCAGGACCATAAGCGTAGTCATCTCAGGATTACTGCCTGTGTCACGCGACGGTGAGTATAGGAATAGAGTGAGGTGGAGGATAAATGCGTGGCTGAGGGATTGGAGCAGGGGGCAGGGATTCAGATTTTTGGATTATTGGGACCTCCTTTGGGGCAGGTGTGAACTATACAAAAATGGACGGGTTACACTTGAATCTCGGGGGACCAATATCCTGGCGGGGAGATTTGCTAATGCTATTGGAAAGAGTTAAAACTAGAATTGATGGGGTGTGGGAACCAAACTGAAGAGACGGAGGAAGAGGCAGTTGGCTCACAAATAGAGAAAGCTTGTAGGCAGGGTGAGAGGGAGGATAGACAGGTGATAGGGAAGGGACGCGCTCAGACTGATGGTCTGAGATGTGCCTATTTTAATGCAAAAAGCATCATGAACAAAGTAGATGAGCTTAGAGCGTGGATCAGTACTTGGAGCTATGATGTTGTGGCCATTACAGAGATTTGGATGGCTCAGGGGTTGGAATGGCTCCTTAGAGTGCCAAGTTTTAGATGTTTCAGAAAGGACAGGGAGGCAGGCAAAAGCGGGGGGGGGGGGGGGGTGCAACTACTTAGCCGAGACAATGTCACAGCTGCAGAAAAGGAGGAAGTCATGGAGGAATTGTCTCCTGATTCTCTGTGGGTGAAAGTTAGAAACAGGAAAGCATCAATAACTCTACTGGGTGTTTTTTCATAGACCACCCAATAGTAACAGGGACATGGAACCTGATTCTGGAACGGTGCAATAATAACAGGGTTGTTGTGATGGTGTGGCGACCCACTTTCTGGTACCCACGAACCGGCTCACAACAGCGCGCGCAGGCAGAGGGCTGGCCCCAAAAAAGGCGCCAGGCCATCTTTACCAGCGGGGGAAAATCCCGCGTGGAAAGGGTCTGGGAATATGCATTCCCCACAGCAGTGCCGCCCAGGGAGGGCGGGAACGGGAAGGCTTTAAAGCAGGCCGCAAAATTTGAAAACATCTCTTTCATCGCACCGACTCCGTGTGGTTATTCTAGCGCTGTGTGTAGCACACTGCTACAATTGGTGACCCCGACAGCCCAAACGATATTTGGACCAGAGATGACCGACGCTGCATCTGTTCATGCAGTTTCCTTAAAACTGCCAAGCTTCTGGACGCTGCGAACCGATTTATGGTTCGAACAAGCAGAAGCTCAATTCCACATTCGACAGATAACCTCGGAGTCCACTCGCTACTACTGCATGCTGAGCTCAGGACAGCCTCCTGTACGCCTAGGACAAACAGTCGGGACGCCGCTTTTTGGTCGACACCGGAGCGGAGATCAGCGTCTTACCTCCAACGAGTTACGACAATTGCAATAGAGAACTGGGACCCACCCTGAGGGCCGCAAATGGCAGCACAATACGAACCTACAGCACCGGCATGGTGCGGTTACAGTTCAGCTCCAGCCGGTTCATGTGGGACTTCACACTGGCCGCCGTGGCCCAACCACTCCTGGGGGCGGATTTTCTACGAGCCCACAGCCTGCTGGTCGACCTGCGAGGGAAGCGATTAGTCCACGCCAAGACTTTTCAAACGTTCTCCCTGGGTGAAGCACAGTTGCCAGCCCTACACCTGGACTCCATCACACTGTCCGACGACGAATTCACCAGGGTCCTGGCGGATTTCCCATGTACTGACACCGCAGTTCACGGCAGCCATGCCCAGACACGGAGTACAGCACCACATCCCGACCCAGGGACCACCCCTCCACGCCCGTGCTCGAAGGCTTCCCCCGGACAAGCTCTGACTGGCGAAGGAGGAGTTCAAGAAGATGGAGGAATTGGGGATCATACGATGGTCCGACAGCCCATGGGCCTCCCCCCTTCACATGGTGCCCAAGGCAACGGGGGGCTGGAGACCATGCAGTGACTACCGCAGGCTGAACGTGGCTACAATGCCAGACCGCTACCCTGTGCCGCACATTCAAGACTTCACAGCAAACCTACACGGCGCAAGGATCTTTTCCAAGGTAGACCTCGTCCAGGGATACCATCAAATCCCTGTACATCCGGACGACATCCCCAAAACAGCACTTATCACCCCGTTCGGACTTTTCGAATTTCTCCAAATGCCGTTTGGTCTAAAGAATGCCGCACAGACTTTCCAGTGGCTAATGGACGCGGTGGGACGCGACCTGGACTTTGCATTCATCTATTTGGACGACATCCTCATAGCCAGCAGTAGTCGGCAGGAGCATCTGTCCCACCTCCGCCAGCTCTACTCCCACCTGAGCGAATTCGGCCTTACAATCAACCCAGCCAAATACCAGTTCGGACTCGACACCATCGACTTCCTGAGCCACAGGATTACCAAAGATGGGGCAACCCCGCTGCCCGCCAAGGTAGACGCGGTCCGCAACTACCCCCGACCCAACACAATCAAAGGTCCGCAGGAATTCGTGGGTATGGTGAATTTCTACCACCGTTTCCTCCCCTCAGCAGCCCGAATCATGTGACCCCTGTTCACGCTAATGTCGGGTAAGGGCAAGGACATTACCTGGGACGAAGAGGCTGCAACTGCTTTCGTTAAAACCAAAGAAGCCTTGGCAAACGCCGCGATGCTAGTGCACCCCAGAACAGACTACTGCCCTCACGGTGGACGCATCCAACACAACGGTCGGTGAAGTGCTGGAACAACTCATCGAGGGTCGCTGGCAACCCCTGGCGTTCTTCAGCAAACACCTACGACCAGCCGAACTCAAATACAGTGCTTTCGACCGGGAGCTATTGGCACTATACCTGCCAATCCGGCATTTCAGGTATTTCTTAGAAGGTAGGCCCTTCACCGCGTTCACAGGCCACAAACCGTTTACCTTTGCGTTCATGAAGG
The DNA here is from genome assembly GCF_030028105.1 of Mobula birostris. Taxonomy (NCBI): domain Eukaryota; kingdom Metazoa; phylum Chordata; class Chondrichthyes; order Myliobatiformes; family Myliobatidae; genus Mobula; species Mobula birostris. The sequence goes on from NC_092376.1 coordinate 96,905,776, forward strand.
TGTCCGACCCCTGGTCGTCCCGCCAGCAGCGACGTCTGTCCTACATCTCTGAGTACACGACGGACATCCGGCATGTCTCTGGAAAGGACAACGTCGTGGCGGACGCAGTTTCCAGACCGACCATACAGGCCCTGTCCCAGGGGGTGGACTATGCAGCGCTGGCAGAGGCACAGCAGGCAGACGCTGAGATCCCCAGTTACAGGACTACAGTCTCCGGTTTGTAGCTCCAAGACCTCCCCGTAGGCCCAGCTGAGAGGACCCTACTATGTGACGTAGCTACCGGCCAACCCCGCCCCGTCGTCCCAGCAGCCTGGCGCCGGCGGGTTTTCGAGTCCATTCACAACTGAGCGCACCCCTCCATCAGGACAACCGTCCGGCTGGCCTCCAACAGGTTAGTGTGGCATGGACTACGTAAACAGGTCAGTGAATGGGCCAAAACGTGCATGCAGTGCCAAACGGCCAAGGTGCAGCGGCACACCATGGCTCCGCTGCAGCAGTTCGAACCCACCCGCCGGAGGTTCGACCACATTCATGTGGATATCGTGGGGCCCCTGCCAGTGTCGCGAGGAGCGCGGTACCTCCTAACTATGATAGACCGGTTCACCAGATGGCCAGAGGCGGTCCCGCTCACCGACACCACCTCCGAATCCTGCGCCAGAGCACTGATTGCAACCTGGGTAGCCCGCTTCGGGGTACCGGCCCACATTACCTCCGACAGGGGCGCCCAGTTCACCTCCAGCCTGTGGTCGGCTATGGCCAACCTTTTAGGATCGCAGCTACACCACACAACTGCCTACCACCCACAGTTGAACGGACTAGTGAAGCGCTTCCACTGTCACCTGAAATCGGCTCTCATGGCCCGCCTGGAGGGGCCTAACTGGGTGGACGAGCTTCCCTGGGTCCTGCTCGGAATCCGCACGGCGCCCAAAGAGGATCTGCACACCTCGTCGGCCGAGTTGGCGTACGGCGCACCCCTGGTAGTCCCAGGAGAGTTCATACCAGCCCCAAGGGGGCAAGAGGAAGAACCCACAGCAGTCCTGGACAGACTACGGGAGAGGCTCAGTAACCTGACCCCCATACCGACTTCACAGCACGGACAGAGCCCGACCTGCGTACCCAAAGACCTGCAGAACTGTAAGTTTCTTTTTGTACGACGGGGCGGACACCGGGCACCGCTACAGCGGCCCTACGAGGGGCCGTTTAAGGTGATCAGGAACAACGGGTCCACGTTCGTGCTGGACATTGGGGGGAGAGAGGAGGTTTTCACGGTGGACCGACTCAAACCGGCCCATGTGGACTTGGCGCAACCGGCTGAGGTTCAGGCACTGCGGCGCAGGGGCAGACCTCCCAAACAGAGACCGATCCAGACTGTGGACATTGGGGGAGGTATCGCCGGTTCTGGGGGGGGGGGGCGGAGTTATGTGGCCACCCACTTTCTGGCACCCACGAACCGGCTCACAACAGCGTGCACAGGCAGAGGGCCGGCCCCAAAAAGGGTGCCAGGTCTGAGAATATGCATTCCCCACAGCAGTGCCGCCCAGGGAGGGTGGGAACGGGAAGGCTTTAAAGCAGGCCGCGAAGTTTGAATAAATCTTTTTCATCACAACTCTAACTCACCGACTCCGTGTGGTTATTCTAGCGCTGTGTGTAGCACACGGCTACAATGGGATATTTTAATTTCCACAATATTGATTGGCATCTCCCTAGAGCAAGGGGTTTAGATAGGGTGGAGCTTGTCAGGTGTCAGGGTGCTGAAGCAGGGACCCAATCACAGACTAAGTACTGTGCGCACTGTGATATTTATTGAGTAGCAGAACCAGAGGGGCAACAAAGTTGGCGTCAAAGTTCAGGCAGAGATCAAAATTTCCAGAGAAATCCAAAAACCAGAATTGGGGAAACAGGCAGAGTCAATATTCGGACAGACAGATTTCAGATATGAATGCTGGAAAGCCTCAGGAAAATTCAATGGCACAATCTGGCAACAAACAGGTGAAAACACAGGACTAAAACACACTGAGCAATAAAGAGAGAGACAGATGATAGGTAGAGCACAATGAGACAGAAGTGAAAACAAAACAGTAAATAAAGAAAAACAGGTGAGAGGCGGAGTACACAGCAATACAGGGGCCGGAGTAGAGCAGGAGTGGGGACAGGAGCACATGGGGCATGAAAACAAACAAGAGCACATGGTAATATAAAACCACAGACTGACGGCTAGGGGGAAAACACACAAAAAGACAGAATTCAACTGGAGGTACTGACAGTAACCCCTCTCTACGGACACCTCCTGGCGTCACGGCAGGTAGAGCTGGGTGCTGGTGATGAAATGCCCTGATGAGAGTGGGGTCCAGGGTGTTATGGGTGGGGACCCAGCACCTCTCCTCAGGACCGTAGCCCTCCCAGTTCACAAACCCACGCCCCGGCGATGAATGTCCAGCAGTCGACGCACCGTGAAGGCCCCTGACCCATCGATGAGCCATGGGGCAATGGGGTTTGGGGACAGGACACAGGGGGTGGCTCATGAAAGACTTGATGCAGGACACATGGGAGGTGGGATGAATGCGGCGGAGAGCGGAGGGGAAATTGAGACGGACAGCAGCAGGGCTGAAGACTTTAGCAATGGGAAAGGGGCCAATGAAGCAGGGGGCAAGCTCGCACGAATCCACCTTAAGGGGCAGGTCTTGGGTTGAAAGTCACATACGCTGTCCCTGGCGGTAACATGGGGCCTTGAAGTGATTGCAGTCAGCTTGATACTTGATCATAGCAGAGACACGGAGAAGGGCAGAGTGAGTATGCCTCTACGTCCGCTGATAACAGCTGATGAATCCCTTGGCAGGTGGAATGTCAACCTCCTCCTCCTGGGCAGGAAACAGTGGAGGTTGGTAGCCAAGGCAGCACTTGAACGGGGACAGACTGGTGGATGAGGACAGGTAAGAGTTTATGGTGTACTCGGCCCAGGGTAGCTGCTGACTCCACGCAGAGGGGTTCTGGGATACCAGACACTGCAATACTGTCTCTAGCTATTGGTTGGCCCACTCGGTCTGGCCATTGGTCTGTGGGTGGAATCCTGAAGACAGACTCACCGAGGCACCAAGAAGGTTACAGAATGCCCTTCAGAAGTTGGATGTGAATTGAGAACCCCTATCTGACACAACATCTGCATGTAAACCATGTAATTTAAAAACAAGCAGTACTAGTACTTTGGCTGTTTCTTTGGCCGAGGGGAGTTTAGGTAAAGAAATGAAGTGTACAGACTTGGAGAAACGATCAACTACTGTGAGAATGGTGGTGTTACCATCTGATGGGGGAAGACCGGTGACAAAATCCAGGGAAATGTGGGACCAGGGTCTTTTTGGGATAGACAGGTTGTAACAGACCAGCAGGTGACCGGTTAGAGTTCTTGCCTTCAGCACAGACCAAGCTGGCTGAGACAAAGTTGCGGATGTCATCTCCCATGGAGGGCCACCAAAACTGCTGACTGATGAAACCCTGAGTACACTTGGTTCCAGGGTGACAGGATAACTAGGAAGAATGACCTCACTGCAATATCTGTGAGCGGATAGAGCTGGGAACATAAACACGGTTAGTGGGGCATTGACTAGCAACTGCCTCACTCTTCAATGTCCCATTGCACATCACCCACAAGACAGTGAGCAGGGAGGATGACAACAGGTACCTCAGGGGTCTCAGAGGAAGGAAGTCTTTGGGAGAGGACATCAGGTTTTCCATGCTTGGAACCAGGGCAGAAGGACAGAGTCAAATGAATCTTGAGAAAAACAGTGACCAATGAGCTTGATGGGAATTGAAACGCTTGGCCGCACGGATATATTCCAGATTCTTGTGATCAGTCCAAACTAAGAATGACACCTTGGCTCCCTCCAGCCAATGCCTCCACTCCTCCAGAGCTAGCTTCACAGCCAGCAGCTCCCGGTTTCGGACATCGTAATCCCACTCTGTGGGAGTGAGGCAGTGAGAGAAGGTGCAGGGGTGAACCTTCTCATCCTTGGCCGAGTGCTGAGAGAGAACAGCTCCTACACCAATGTCAGACGCATCCACCTCCACAATGAACTGCCGGTCAGTGTCAGGTTGAATGAGGATGGGGGCAGAGGTGAAACATTCCTCCAGGTCAGAGTATACTTGTTCAGCAGCAGGGGACCAACAGATGAGGTGAGAGCAGTGAGTGGTGCAGCCAGTGTACTGTAATTTCTGATAAAGCCGGGATAGAAGTTAGCAAAGACCCAAGAAGCGTTGTAACTCCTGACGATTCGAAAGTTGGGGCCATTCAACCACCGCCTTGACCTTCTGTTGGTCCATCTGAATGGAACCGCCTGAAATTACATTCCCCAGGAAGGAGCCTCTTTGCAGTAGTTCAAATGCTGAGGTCATGAGCTGAAGAGAGTAACAGTTCTTAACAGTGACTTCATTCAGTCCCCGGTAATCAGTACATGGACATAAGGAGCTGTCCTTGTTTTCAACAAAGAAAGAACTGGCACCAGCAGGGGAGGAAGACAGCCGGATGATGCCTGCAACCAGAGACTCTTGAATGTACTTACTCATGGCTCCTGTTTCAGGTATGGACAGGGAATACAGGCGGCCCCTGGGGGAGATGTGCCAGGCAAGAGGTCAATGGCGCAATCATATGGATGATGAGGTGGTATGGAAGTGGACCGGGACTTGCTGAACACAGCCTTGAGGTTCATGTATTCAGGAGGGATGGCACTAAGGTCTGGAAAGTCCTTGGGGGGTGGGGGTGGAGGGTGATCTGTGCTTGGAGACAAGGGGATCTGAGCATGGTGGAGGCAGTAGGGGGTGACAGAATGAGCTCCAGCATACAATCTTGTGACTGAGCCAGCCAATGTGGGGGTTGTGTTTAACTAACCAGGGATGGACCAGGACAATGAGAGATTGAGGGAGTCAATGACATAAAGGGTTAACTGTTCATATGGTTGCCGGATCAACTGAGACTCACCAGGGCCATGACATGGGTGATGTTAGCCAGTCTCTGACCATTCAAGGCTTTGGCCACCAATGGTGACTGGAGAACAGATGTGGGTAATCGCCACTGGGCAGCCAAGCCACAATCGATAAAACACCCCTCCGCACCAGAATCAACTGAGATGGAGACTGCCCGCCATCGGACTCTCCACACCAGAGAAGCAGGTATAAGAATGAGTGGTGTCGAGGAGGGCTGGACAGGGGTCATGCTCACCAGTACGCCTCATCCTACTGGTGAGTGCTTGGCTTTTACTGGGCAGGTGGAGATGAAGTGGTATGGTTGGCCACAGTACAGACAGGAATGGGTGCTGATTCTCCTTTGTCTTTCAGTCGGCGTCTCAGGTCCGGAACTCTATGGCGTAATCTGACACAGATCTGAGCCCCTGATGCATGTGTGCAGCATTTCACATCAGCTTCTATCCCATGTTTGGAGCGATCAAACACACAGAAAAGAACACACGGCAGGTACTGGGCTGAACTGAGTACTTTTCTGGAGGAGGCAGTCAGGGCTCTTGGGCAGGAGGAGTATGCAAGCACGCGGAGGGTCGGGCGGAAGATGCAGTGGCAGAATGTTGATGAGTGCTCTGGGACAGCTGGAGTGACTGAGTCTGGCCACAAGATCGGCTACATTGGCAGAAAGTGACTCCACTGCCCTGAACATGAAGTCCAGCTGGTTTTGGTGTCTCCCCAGCATCACTTCCTGTTGTTCCAGGACAGCCCTCAGACAACCAAGGTCTGCTGGATCCATTTGTGGCCAGATTGTACTGTCAGGGTGCTGAAGCAGGGACACAATCACAGACCAAGTACTGTGTGCACTGTGATATTTACTGAGTAGTAAATCCAGAAGGGCAACAAAGTCAGTGTTAAAGTTCAGGTGGAGATCAAAAATTCCAAAGAAATGAAAAAACCAGAATAGGAAACAGGCAGAGTCAATATTCAGACAGACAGAGCTCAGATACAAATGCTGGAAAGGCTCAGGAAAACTGACTGGCACAATCTGGCAACAAACAGGTGAAAACACAGGACTAAAATACACTGAGCAATAAACAAAGACAGATGATGGGTGGAACACAATGAGACAGAAGTGGCAGCAAAACAGGTAATAATGAGGAATAGGTGAGGGGCGGAGTACTCAGTAATACAGGGGCTGGAGTTGAGCAGAAGCAGGGACAGAAAACAAATAAGAGCACATGGCAATACAAATAAGAGCACATGGCAGTACAAATAAGAGCACATGGCAATACAAATAAGAGCACATGACAATACAAAACCACAGACTGACGGCTAGGGGGAAAACACAAAAAGACAAAGTTCAACTGGAGATACTGACGTTAGGTGTGTTCAGGAAGGTTTTCTGACACAATATGTAGATAAACCTACAAGAGGAGAGGCTGTACTTGTTCTGGTATTGGGAAATGAACCCGGTCAGGTGTCAGATCTCTCAGTGGGAGAGCATGTTGGAGATAGTGATAACATTTCTATATCTTTACCATAGCATTGGAGAGGGATAGGAACAGATAAGTCAGGAAAATGTTTAATTGGTGTAAGGGGAAATATGAAGCTATCAGGCAGGAACTTGGAAGCATAAATTGTGAGCAGATGTTCTCAGGGAAACATATGGCAGACATGTAGCAAGTGTTCAGGGGATATTTGCATGGCATTCTTCATAGGTATGTTCCAATGAGACAGGGAAAGGATGGTAGGGTAAAGGAACCACGGTGTACAAAGTCTGTAGAAAATCTCATCAAAAAGAAAAGAAAAGCTTACGAAAGGTTAAAAAAACTAGGTAATGATAGAGATCTCAAAAATTATAGGGGTAGCAGGAAGAGCTTAAGAATGAAATTAGGTGGGGCAGAAGGAGCCATGAGAAGTCTTTGGCGGGCAGGATTAAGGAAAACCCCAAGGCATTCTAAGTATGTGAAGAGCAAGAGGATAAGATGTGAGAGAACAGGACCAATCAAGTGTGACAGTGGAAAAGTGTGTATGGAACTGGAGGAGGTAGTGGAGGTACATAACGAATACTTTATTACAGTATTCACTACAGAAAAGGATCTTGGCAATTGTAAGGATGACTTACAGCAGACTGAAAAGGTTAAGCATACAGACATTCAGAAAGAAGATGTGCTGAAGCTGTTCAAAAGCATTAATTTAGATAAATCACTGGGACCGGATGAGATCTACCCCATGGGAGGTGAGGGAGGAGATTACTGAGCCTTTGGCAATGATCTTTGCATCATCAGTGGGAATGGGAGAGGTTCCGGAAGATTGGAGGTTTGCAGATGTTGTTCCCTTATTCAAGAAAAGGAGTAGAGATGGCCCACGAAATTATAGACCAGTGAGTCCTACTTCAGTGGTTGGTAAGTTGATGGGGAAGATCATGAGAAGCAGGATTTATGAACACTTGCAGAGGCGTAATATGATTCGGAATAGTCAGCATGGCTTTGTCAAAGGCAGGTCGTGCTTTATGAGCCTGACTGAATTTTTTGAGAATGTGATTAAATACATTGATGAAGGTAGAGCAGTAGATGTAGTGTATATGGATTTCAACAAGCATTTGTTAAGGTACCCCATGGAAGGCTTATTGCGAAAGTAAGGAGGCATGGGATCCAAGGGGACATTGCTTTGTGGATCCAGAATTGGCTTGCCCACAGAAGGCAAAGGGTCATTGTAGATGGGTCATATTCTGCATGGATGTCAGTGACCAGTGATGTGCCTCAGGGATCTGTTCTGTGACCCCTTCTCTTCGTGATTCTTTGCATCTCTGCATTCTGAATTCTTTCCCCATCTAAATAAGTCTTCCCATTTATTTCTTCCGTCAAAGTGCATGATCATACACTTTCCAACATTGTATTTCATTTGCCACTTCTTTGCCCATTCACCTAAACTATCTAAGTCTCTCTGCAGGCTCTGTTTCCTCAACACTACCTGCTCCTCCACCTATCCTTGTATCATCGGCAAATTTAGCCACAAATCCATTAATACCATAGTCCAAATCATTGACATATACATCGTAAAAAGCAGGGGTCCCAACACTGACCTCTGTGGAACTCCAGTGCTAACTGGCAGCCAGCCAGAGTAGGATCCCTTTATTCCCACTCTCTGTTTTCTGCCGATCAGCCAATGCTCCAGCCATGCTAGTAACTTCCCTGTAATTCCATGGGCTCTTATTTGCTAAGCAGCCTCATGTGTGGCACCTTGTCAGAGGCCTTCTGAAAATCCAAGTGCATCACATCTACTGCATCTCCTTTGTCTTGTAATTTCCTCAAAAAATTGCAGTAGGTTAGTCAGGCAGGATTTTATTTTCAGGAAACCATGCAGGCTTTGGCCTATCTTGTCATGTGCCTGCAGGTATACTGTAAGCTCATCCCTAACAATCAATTCCAACAACTTGCCAATCACTGATGTCAGGCTAACAGGTCTATAGTTTCCTTTCAGCTGCCTCCCACCCTTCTTAAATAGCGGAGTAATGTTTGCAATTTTCCAGTCATCTGCTACAATGCCAGAATCTATCGATTCTTGAAAGATCATTGTTAATGCCTCGGCAATCTTTCCAGCTACTTCCTTCAGAACCCGAGGGTGCATTCCTTCAGGTCCAGGAGATGTATCCACCCTCAGACCATTAAACTTCCTGAGCACCTCTCAGTCCTAATTTTCATTCCACATACTTCACTTCCCTGACACTCTTGAATGTCTGGTATACTGCAGATGTCCTCCACTGTGGAGACTGATGCAAAATACACATTCAGTTCCTCTGCCATCTTTGCATCTCTCATTACAATATCTCCTAGCGTCATTTTCTATTGGTCCTATATTTACCCTTGACTCTCTTTTACCCTTTATATACTTAGAAAAAACTTTTAGTACCTTCTTTGATATTAGTTGCCAGCTTCCTTTCACAATTCATCTTTTCCTTCCTAATGACCTTCTCAGTTTCCTTCTGCAAGTTTTCAAATGCTTCCCAATCCTCTATCTTTCCACTAATTCTTCTTTGTCTGTCCTCCCTTTTGCTTTTACTTTGGCTCTGACTTCACTTGTCAACCATGGTAGTATCCTTCTTCCATTTGGAAAAAAATTCTTCTTATTTAGAATATATCTCTCCTGCACTTCTCTCATTTTTCACAGAAATTCCAGCCATTTCTGCTCTGCTGTCCTTCCTGCTAGTGCGTCTTTCCAGTTAACCTTGGCCAGTTCTCCTCTCATGCTATTGTAATTTCCTTCATTCCATTGAAATAGTGACACATTGGAATTTAGTTTCTCCTTCTCAAATTTCAAAGTGAACTCAATCATATTGTGATCACTGTTCCCTACAGGTTCCTTAACCTTAAGCTCTCTTATCGCCTCTGGATCATTGTACAACACCCAATCCAGCATAGTTGATCCCCTAGTGGGCTCAACAACAAGCTGTCCTAAAAAGCCATCCCTTAGACATTCTACAAGTTCTCTCTCTTGAGGTCCAGTACTAGCCTGGTTTTCCCAATCCACTTTCATGTTAAAATCCCCAACGATTAAAACGATCAAGACATTGCCCTTCTGACTCGCCTTTTCTATCTCCTGCTCTAATTTGTAATCCACATCCCTTCTGCTGTCTGGAGGTCTGTATATAACTGCCATTTTGGTCCTTTTACCCTTGCCATTTCTTAACACAACCCACAGAGACTCTAGAACTTCTGATCCTTGGTCATCCCTTTCTAATGATTCAATATTATTTCTTATACACAGGGCCACACCACCCCCTCTGCCTACTAACCTATCTTTTTGATACATCGTATATCCTTGGACGTTCGGCTCCCAATGGCAGCCATTCTTTAGCCAAGTTTCAGAGATGGCCACAACGTCATACTTGCCAATCTGTAGCTGAATTTCAAAATCGTCCATTTTATTTCTTATGCTACATGTATTCAAATATAACATTTTCAGTCAGTATATGCTGCTCTCTGTTTTAACTGCATCACGCCTCTATTGCCCTGTAACTCATCCCACTGGCTGTGATTATGCCTCATCTCCTGCCTGTCCTTTCTATCATTCCTGTTGCACGCTATCTTTGATACATTTCTGCTTTCCCCTTCCTCCGCCTTATCACTCCCTGCCCAATTGGTTCAAACCCTCTCTAACAGCTCTATTAAACCTGCCTGCTAGGATATTGGACTCCTTTGGGTTCAGGTGTAACCCATTTCTTTGATACAGGTTGTACCTCCCCCAGAAGAGGCCCCAATGATCCAGAAACCCGAAGCCCTGCCCCTACACTAGTCTCTCAGCCATGCATTAATATGCCTGATCATGCTATTCTTGTGCTCGTTAGCATGTGACACAGGCAGCAATCCTGAGATTACTACCCTGGAGATCCTGCTTTTCAGTTTCCTACCCAACTCCCTGAGTTCTCTCTTCAGGACCTAATGCACTGATAATCACCCTGCTGGCTGCAATTATGTCTACCAGCTGCCTGTCCTTGCTGAAAGTTTGACTGCACACTGTCTTTGCTTTTTTTTAACCATCCATTCTATCCTGCATGCCCTCATCTGGTTCCCATCCTCCTGCCAAATTAGTTAAAACCCTCCTTAACAACTCTATCCAACATGTCTGCGAGAATATTGGTCCCTCTCGGATTCAGATGCAACCTGTCCCTTTAGTACAAGTCATACCTCCCTCAGAAGAGATCCCAATGATCCAAGAGCCTGAAGCCCTGCCCCTACACCAGATTCTCAGCCATGCATTAATCTGCCAAATCATCCTGTTTCTTCCCTTACAGGTAGCAATCTAGAAATTACTACTCTGGAAATCCTGCTTCTTAGCGTTTTACCTAGCTCTCTAAATTCTCTCTTCAGGACCTCTTTGCTTTTCCTTCCTGTATCATTAGTACCAGTATGTACCAAAACATCAGGCTGCTTCTTTCGTCCTCTAAAATGCTGTGGATGCTACTTGAGATGTCCCTGATCCTGGCAAGTGGGAGACAATATACCATCCGGGTGTCCTGTTCATGTCCACAGAATCTCCCATCTGTTCCTCTGACTATTGAGTCCCCTATCACCACTGCTCCCCTCTTCTCCCTCTTTCCCTTCTGCACCATGGACCCATGCTCAGCGCCAGTAACCTGGTCTCTGTGGCATTCCCCTGGGAGGTCATACTCCACAACAGTATCCAAAATGGTATATTTGTTATTGAGGGGAATGGCCACAGGGGCGCTCTGTGCTATCCGCCTATTCACTGTCCCATTCCTTCACCTGGCAATCACCCAGCAACCTGCCTCCTGAGACTTAGTGGTGACTACTTTCCGGTAGCTCTGATCGATTATCTCCTCACTCTCCCGTACAAGCCAAAGGACATCCATTTGCTGCTCCAGATCCCTAACATGGTCTTCAAGGAGCTGCAGCCGGATGCACTTCATGCAGATGTAGCTCCTTGGGAGACTCTGGGTCTCCCAGGACTCCAGCATCTGGCATGAAGAACTACACAAGTATCCCTGACACAGTAAGAAAATAAGGAAACTTAACAGAAACTTACTCAGAGCCAATGCCTCTTCTGAGCAAGTTTTACAGGGATAACAAATCAACCATGATGGAATGGGGGAGCAGACTCGATGGGCCAAATAATGTAATTCTGCTCCTCTGTCTGGTGTTTATATAGTTTATTTTCTTTTAACAGACAACAGACTAATAATAGTGGGAACAGAATCTGTCCTCAAGTCTGATGGTATAACTGTTTGTCCAGTGGGTGATAAAAGAGAATGACCAGGATGAGACGGGTTATTTCAAGATTCAAGATTCAAAATTGTTCAATGTCTTTTCCAGTACACAAGGGTAAAGGAGAACAAAATTCAATTGTTACTCCATCTCCAAAGCAGCACAAAAACACAGTAACATAAAGAACAGATTAATAAAAAAACCACCATGAATATAAATACATCAGATAGCTTACATACAGAGATTGATTGCATGTCCTTGAAGTGACTGTAGCCACAGGAGTTTCTGCACATAAGATGACTCTGACAGGAAATAATTAAGTTGTCCTGGTTGTGGGTGTTGAGTCGATGTGACCAATGCCTTTTTTTCCTATGGTACCCTTTTAAAGACTAAAGTCCCAACCAGCCTTGGCATTGAAGTCCCTAAGAGAATTATCCTATCCTCCTTGGGGATGTTCAACAGTTTTCAAAGGTTCGTTTATTGTCAAAGCATGTATCCAAATACAGCTCTGAAATTTGTCTTCTCCAGATAGTCACAAAGCAAAGGAAGAATATGAAAGTCATTCAGAGAGAAACATCAAACCCACCCACTCCCGCACAAAAAAGAACACATCAAATATCAACCACCTCCCCCACACAAAATGGAACAGGAACATCAGCTCCCATAAAACAACCCCTCCCCTGCACAATAAACTAACAGAACACAACAGAACATCAACTTCCCATCACATAGCAGATCAGAAAAGGAACAGGAGTTTAAAAAAAACAGCATAAAAACCATTAGTCTGAAAAAATCCACAGTCCAGATGCAATAGTCCAATCCATAAACACAGAACCACAATACCATCCTCTGAGATCACCAACATTCATTGAAAGAGAGGGACACCATGCGAGGCAGAGAGGCCTACCTATGCTGCAGTGAGCCTACAGAAACAGGCCGCTCACAGACTCCTTCTCCGGCAGGCAGTCTGCACCGAAACTCTCACTCACCTTCCACATTCGACTCGATGTCTCAATATTCCTTGACACTTTAGTCGATGATTAATGGATGCTTTAAATGCTGAAATGGAGTTGAAAATTGGTTGGCACCCCATCTTGACGTTTCTTCACATCGAGGCTTCCTGAGTACACGCTCACTTTCTGGAATCTTCTCAAAGACAGCAAAGTATTGGATCACTCAGACAATCTCCAAACTGTAAATCACAGTCTCTAACAGTCCCAGAAACACATTTAAGGTGAAAAACAGAAGCAAAAGAAGTTAAAAAAAAAAATTTTTGTTTGCTGTCTGGAAGATGTCAATTGAAGGAGTTTTGAACACTGGTGCCACCTTGACTAGAATTCCAGTGTCGCATCCAGAGAAGCATAGAAAGCCTCTTTTTCATACTCATGTGAGTGCAGAGTTCTTGCATAAGCACTCACAACTATTGGGTACAAGTCCAGAGAACATCAGGATTCGTTTGATGATAAAGATATCCCCAAGAAAAAGAAAACCTTTTGTACTTGATAGAATGACATCAGCAACAAGGCCAAAAGAGAAGATTACACCACAGCCAAGCAAGTGTTCAGCGCAATGAGAAAGCTAAAGAATGCCTTGTGGGCTGAGAAAACCCTGGAAGTCCAGAGACTGGCAGATTCTAGTGACACAAGAGGCTTCAGTGCTACCAAAACCAAGTTACCGTTGATTAAACACCCTGCACTCAAAAGATGGGAAGAACTTGCTGAAGTGTGTGAAGGATATCAACGATCAATGGATAGCGCACTTTCAAGAAATTCTTAACTATGACAGCATTGCTCAGCTAGAGGACACTAACCAAATCCTCCAGAGACTTGTGAGAGAAGACATGGAGGAACTCTTACCCACACTGTACCAGAATATGTGGATCTGGATCGGTCTCTACCGCCACCTGAGGTCCCACCAATAGACAATCCCCAAGGAGAACATCATACTCAATTCAAGTGATTGCACTACTACTAGAAGATTTCATTCCAGGAATGAAAGGATTACCATATGAGGAAACTTTGATGTCTGTAGGCATGCGCTCAGATGGAGTTCAGAAGGATAGATTATGAAGACACGTTGTCCCCTTTTATTGTCATTTAGTAATGCATGCATTAAGAAATGATACATTATGTCCTCCAGTGTGATATCACAAAACACAGGACAAACCAAGACTAAAAAAACTGACAAAACCACATAATTATACATATAGTTACAAACACTGTAACAATACTATAACCTGATGAAGAAAGTCCGTGAACACAGTAAAGTTCAAGGTTTCTCAAATGTCCCACATCTCACGCAGGCGGGAGAAGGAAGGAAGAAAAGCTCTCCCTGCCATGCCGACCGCAATCTGACTCTGAGTCATCCGAACACTTCGAGCTTTGACCAGCTCTCCGAACACTGAGTACTGAGCGGCATCTCTGCCGAACGATTCAACCTGCTTCTTGGTCGCCAAAAGCAGGCAAGGCCAGGGATTTTGAGGCCTACCCTCCGAAAGATTCCCAACCACACAGTAACGACAGCAGCGGACGAGCGTTTCAGAAATCTCTCCAGATGTTCCTCTGTGCTTTCACATCCATTCTCCATCAAATCAGAATTGTCCATGGCCCCTATTTAACAGATACAACATCATTTTTCACCGGACAGCTGTGCACGCACGGCACGCTGCCATCTTCTCCTCCTGCCCCCGATGACGGGGTAATCTCATTGAAATCAACCAAACAATGAAAGGCTTAGACAGTGTGGATATGGAGAGCGTGTTTTCATGTTATGTCTTAGATTCAAGGGCACAGAATAAAGGGGCATCACATTAAAAATGAGATAAGGCGATGTTTCTTCAGCAATGAGTTATGAATCTGTGGAATTCTTTGCCATGAAAGGCTGTAGTGGACAAGTCACTAACTATTTTTAAATCAAAGACTAACACATTTTTGATTGATAATGAAGTTAAGGATTATGGGGAGAAGACAGGAAAATGGAGTTGAAAAAAATTCATCCATGATGGAATGGTGGAACAGCTTTCTGCTTCAATAGGCTGGCCTACATCAACTACAAGCTTTATTGCAATTCACCTACTACTGAAACTGATTCATAGTGAGCATCATTCTCCTGCCCTATACTCATCACTGGAGCTTCTGGTCAGTGAAGACACCTATTTAGACTATAATTAATTGTTTAGTAACTGCAAGCAAACTCATCTGCAAATTCCTTGACCTGGAAATCAACAGTTCCCTTTGCAAATGGATCCATGACTTCCTGACCAATGAACTGCAGCCAGTAAGGATAAGCAGCATGATTATCCTCAATACTGGTGCCTCACAAGACTTCATCTTCAACCACAACCTTTCCTGCAATGTACCTACTCATGAAATTGGTTCAAGCGGATGTCATTTCCCCTGCCCTACACTTACATTTGGAGCATCTGGTCAGTGAAAACACCTTGAAAACAAAATAAATTGTCATTGTCTTCAGGAAGGGTCTGTGGTGCATGGGCTTGTGATTATAGCAATGGTCCTGAACTTTAAGTAGCTTGGAGCCTTTTCCTGACCAATCACATAGACACCATGGACAATAAAGTACACCAGCATCACTGCTTCCTCAGGAAAGTTAAAAAAAATTGCATGTTTCCTTTGACCCTCACCAATTCTTATTGGTGCACCATAGAAAACATCCTATCTGTATGCATCATGGATTGCTTTGGCAACTGCTCTGCCTGAGATGGCTACAAACTGTAGAAAGTTGTGGACACAGCTCAGCACATCTTGGAAACCAACTCTCACTCCATGGATTCTTGCCTATATCTTGCTATTTTAGTAAAGCGAACAGCATAATCAAAGAACACACACAAAATGCTGGTGGAACGCATCAGGCCAGACAGCATCCATAGGAAGAAGCACAGTCGATGTTTCAGGCCGAGACCCTTCGCCAAGACGAACTGAAAGAAGAGATATTAAGAGATTTGAAAGTGGGAGGGGGTGGGGGAGATCCAAAATGATAGGAGAAGACAGGAGGGGGAGGAATGGAGCTAAGAGCTGGAAAGTTGATTGGCAAAAGGGATACAAGGCTGGAGAAGGGAGAGGATCATGGGACAGGAGGCTTAGGAAGAAAGAAAAGGGGAGGGGAGCCCAGAGGAAGATGCAAAGAAGGCAAGGAATAATTGTGAGAGGGACAGAGAGAGAAAAAAGAGAGAGAGAAAAAAACAAAAATAAATAAATAAGGGATGGGGTAAGAATGGGAGGAGGGGCATTAACGGAAGTTAGAGAAGTCAATGTTCATGCCATCAGGTTGGAGGCTACCCAGATGGAACATAAGGTGTTGTTCCTCGAACATGAATGTGGCTTCATCTTGACAGTAGAGTAAGCCATGGATGGACATATCAGAATGGGAATGGGTCGTGGAATTAAAATGTGTGGCCACTGGGAGATCCTGCTTTCTCTGGCGGACACAGCGTAGGTATTCAACGAAATGGTCTCCTAGTCTGTGTTGGGTCTCACCAATATATAGAAGGCCGCACCAGGAGCACCGGATGCAATATATCACACCAGTCGACTCACAGGTGAAGTGTCACCTCACCTGGAAGGACTGTCTGGGGCCCTGAATGGTAGAGGGGGGAAGTGTAAGGGCATGTGTAGCACTTGTTCCGCTTACAAGGATAAGTGCTGGGAGGGAGATCGGTGGGAAGGGATGGGGGAACGAATTGTCAAGGGAGTCACATAGGTTGCGATCCCTGTGGAAAGCAGGGGGGGGGGTAGGGAAAGATATGCTTGGTGTATGTGCTCCTTGTATGTGCTTGGGATCCCGTTGGAGTTATGGAGAATTATATGTTGGACGCAGAGGCTGGTGGGGTGGTAGGTGAGGACAAGGGGAACCCTATTCCTAGTGGGGTGGCGGGAGGATGGATCAGATGTGCGTGAAATGGTGAAGATGCATTTGAGAGCAGAGTTGATGGTGGAGGAAGGGAAGCCCCTTTCTTTAAAAAAGTATAGCCCTTGGTAAGCCTCAGGCTTGCTCAGCTCGCTGTCGTCTAGGGGGAGCAGCCTTCGGCCCTGCCAAACTGGGTAATCAAGTTTGTGTAGATGCTGTGTGATGTACCCCACCCCACCAAATAACAGACAATACACCATATGCGATTAAATGATTACACTTCATAGATCTTACTGGAACTAGGTAATTAATAGAGATAAAATATAAAAGGAAAGTAAAAGGCGCCAAACTTATCAAAGTTCAACCACTTCGTGCACAACAGTTGGAGCTCAATTAACGGGGTCTTTGTTCCACCATGTGATCCCCTCCGACCCCCTCGACCCACCACTCGGGACCAACCACGGTGGTCGACCAGAGCGCTTCCAGCACGTCCTTCCTCTTCGGGTCTCCTCCTGAAAGCCCTGGGCCTCAGACTCACGCTCAGGGTCCGTTCCGCCACCCAGTTTACAGCACCGCGTCTCCTCTCCCTGTCCCCATCGCGCCTTCTGCCCCAAAAGCCCCCGAAACAATAGCTTGCAGACACACAAGAAAGAATAACATCTATCCCCATTGGTTAGCAAATGAATACAATGCTCTTATCAGTAATTTAACCCAAACAAGCTGCTAGAGAGAGAACTTTCTCAGCAGATAACATAACAAAGAAGCCATTTTATTCTAACATAACAAAGAAGCCATTTTGATTAGCCTCAGCAGTAACATAAAAGAAGAAACCCCTTACAAAAGGAAGACATCTCCTTCCTGGAATGAAAGGCCTCATCCTAAGAGCAGATGCGGCAGAGACAGAGGAATTGCAATAAGGGGATGGCATTTTTGCAGGAGACAGTGGGAAGAGGAATTGTCCAGGTAGCTGTGAGAATCCATAAGCTTATAGTAGACATCAGTAGATAAGCTGTCTCCAGAGATAGAGACAGAAAAATCAAGAAAGGGGAGGGAGGTGTCGGAAATGGTCAAGGTAAATTTGAGGGCAGGGTGAAAGTTGGAGGCAAAGTTAATGAAGTCAACGAGCTCAGCATGCGTGCAGGAAGCAACGCCAATGCAGTCATCGATGTAGCGAAGGAAAAGTGGGGGATGGATGTTCGTGACACTTCTCACACTCTGGATTTTTTCAATTATTTTTAGTTCCCTGGCCCCCACTGCTTTATTTTCACTATGGATGTCCAGTCCCTATATACCTACATCCCCCACCAGGAAGGTCTCAAATCTCTCCGCTTCTTTTTGGATTCCAGACCTAACCAGTTCCTCTCTACCATCACTCTCCTCTGTCTAGTGGAATCAGTCCTTACTCTGAATAATTTCTCCTTTGGCTCCTCCCCTTGGTATGAACATAGAATTGCCCAACTTCCGGTAAATCCCTCCCCCTCCCCCAGCTGCCTATCACCTCGCTCATGGTTCCACCTCCTTCTACTACCCATTGTGTTTTCCCTTATTCCTTCTTCACCTTTCCTGCCTATCACCTCCCTGCCTCCCCTCCCCCAACCCTTTATTTTTCCCCTTACTGGTTTTTCGCCTGGAACCTACCAGCCTTCTCCTTCCCACCCTCCCCCACCTTCTTTATAGGACCTCTGCCCCTTCCCTCTACAGTCCTGACGAAGCTGTCCGGCCCGAAATGTTGACTGATCGTTTCCACGGATACTGCCCAACCTGCTGAGTTCCTCCAGTGTGTTGTGAGTGTTGCTTTGACCCCAGCATCTGCGGGTTATTTTGTGTTTATATTCCATCTGGGTAGCCTCCAACTTGATGGCATTAACATTGACTTCTCTAACTTCCATTAATGCCCCTCCTCCCATTCTGACCCCATCCCTTATTTATTTATTTACACTTTTTCTCTCTCTCTCTCTTTTCTCTCTCTGTCCCTCCGACAATTATTCCTTGTCATCTCTGCATCTTCCTTTGGTGCTCCCCTCCCCCTTCCTTTCTCCCTTGGCCTCCCGTCTCATGATCCTCTCCCTTCTCCAGCCTTGTATCCCTTTTGTCGATCAACTTTCCAGCTCTTAGCTCTGTCCCTCCCCCTCCTGTCTTCTCCTATCATTTTGAATCTCCCCCTCCTCCTCCCATTTTCAAGTCTCTTACTATCTCTTCTTTCAGTTAGTCCTGATGAAGGGTCTCGGCCTGAAATGTCGACTGTGCTTCTTCCAATGGGTGGTGTCTAGCTTGATGCGTTCCACCAGCATCTTGTGTGTGTTGCTTGAATTTTCAGCATCTGCAGATTTGTTCGTGTTTGCTGACATAATCAAAGACCCCACCTACCTCAAAAGTCTCTCTTCTGTCCCTTCTCATTGAGAAGAAAATACAAAAACCCAAAGCATGAACTTCCAGGCCCAAGGACAGCTCCTATCTAAGTGTTGTAAGATCATTGGAATGTTCCTTAGTTTTTCCCATGGTAGGTTTATCCAGAAATTCATGAGGCAAGGGATCCATACAAACTTGGCTGTATGGATTCACAATGGACTCATATTGTGGAGGTGAGTCGAGAATCGAGATCATGGATCGAGTCGCCTGACCGGGTGTTTCCTCATCTGTACATCAGAGAACTACAACTTCAAGATTCAAAGATTCAAAAAACTTTATTGTCATTCTAACCATACATCAGCTCTGCAGAGCAGAATGAGACAGCGTTCCTCAGGGGCAGTGCAATCATAACATAACAAACGCAACACTAAATAATAAACATAACAATAAATAGTAAAACACAATGGCTGGGAACGAAGGTTCGGCGGTGTCGTGGGCGTCCAGGGAGTGTGGATATTAATTGCCGTGGTCTATGCGGGGCACCCGAATCCTTGCACCATGTTATGCAGTCTTGTACTGTTACACACTTGGCACGATGTGCAAGGCATAATCGGGTTGCCCGTCTGCTAGCCAAGTCAAATCGCTGAGGGGGCTATGAAGTGCTGGAAGAGCCCAGGATTCCAACTGCTAGGACGTTTTGCAAACCTGATCTGATTGTTAAGAAGGGTCAGGCTGTTGTTGTCAGTGACATTGCTGTTGCCATGGAAGAAAGACTCTTTGAGTCCTGGGACTTTAAAAGACTCAAATATAGCGAGCCATCAAGGCTCATCTGAGGAATATTGACTGGGACATTCAGGAGGTTCAGCATGAACCCGCGGTGTTTGGACTGCTATACGTTAAATCTGCAAGGACTCTGACAGCTCCAGGACTTTCCCGCTTGACACGGGCTGACGTTGCCCTCCTCGTGGTGCATGGGTCGCTGGGTTGTTATGATGCCTATATGCTGGGTGCGGGTGGCGGGCGTGGGCGTGATTGGGACACATAAAAACTGGATGATGTGGGTCTTTGTAAAGATTCCTGAAGGATCTGGTTCTCGGGTCTAACTGTACACCTTTGCGTGTTTCTTGGAATGTTGTATATTTATTAGCTTGTATGTACATATGGGTTTTAATGTATGCTCTTGTTTTCTATGATTGTCTGCATTCCATCAGTACATTCCAAAAATAAATATGTCAATAGCCAAATGCCTCGTCATCTAATTAGTGATGAGGCATTAATTAGATGACGAGGCATTTGGCTATTGACATATTTATTAAGGCAAAAGATGGTAATAGATGAAACGTATTCTGCCTGGAGGTCAGTGACTAGGGGTGTTCTACAGGGATCTGTTCTGGGATCCATACTCTGTGATTTGTATAAGTGACTTTGTAGAGGAAGTAGAAGGGTGAGTTAGTAAATTTGCAGATGACATAAAGATTGGTGGTGTTGTTATTAGTGTGGAAGTTTGTCATAGGTTGCAAAAGGATGAAGAAGATACAGAACTGGGAAGATAAATTGCAGATGGAGTACGTAGAAAATAGAATAGGACAGACACCTCAGTCCATGATTTTGTGCTGACATTATAACCTACTCTAAGATCTATGTAAATTTTTTCTTCTACATAGACCTTCATTCTCTATCACCTCTGTGCTTCTACCATCACCATTCACAGTCTGTGTGAAAAAAACTACCTCTGATAGCCCTTACACTTTGTTATTGTTATAAATAAAACAACTGAGTTCAATGTTTAAAAGTGTGAAGTGATGCACTTTGGAAAATCGAAATTGAAGGCAGAGTACAAGGTTAATGACAGGATTTTTAACAGTGTGGAGGAACAGAGGGACCTTGGGTTCAAGTCCATAAATCCCTCAAGTTGCTGCACAAGTTGATAGTGTGCTTATAAAGGTATATGGTGTGTTAGAGTTCATTAGTTACAGGACTGAGTTCAAGAGCTGCAAGGTTAAGTCGCAGGTCAATAAAACTCTGGTCAGACTGCACTTGGAATATTGTGTTCATTTCTGGTCACCTCATAATAGGAAGGGTGAGGAAATATTACAGAGTGCAGAGGAGATATACCTGGTGTTGGCTGGATATGAGAAAATGTTTTATGAAGAAAGCCTGAGTGGGCAAGAGCATTTTTCCTTGGAGTGAAAGAGAATGAGAGGCAACTTGATACAGGTGCACAAAATTATGGGAGGCTTGATAAAAAGAACATCCAGCAACCTTCTCCAAGATCACAATGGCCAGTAGAAGAGAACATTCAGCTAAGGTGAGTGGAGGAAGCTCTCGTCTTTTGGGGAGATGAGAGAGGTAGGTTTTCAGACACAGAGAGTGATATGTCCCTGAAAAGTACTGCTGGGAGTAGTAAAGGCAGATGCAATAGGGGAATTTTAGAGAATCTTAGATAGGCACATGGATGTAGTCTGTGAGTCAGGACCCCAAATTTGGGCCACCGGTACCATCTGGGGGGAATAATTCTTACAGTGATTTTTGGCAAGTGCTAGAAAATATGTAATACCATTGCAACGGTGGTAGCTTTCTGTGAGGAGGACTGGGAGTTGCACCTCCATGCTGTAAGAACCATGATCCCATGGTGCTTTGCCTGTGATAAGATGAATTATGCCAGGTACCTGTCCCCTTACTTTGCTCAGATGATGAACTTCCCAGAGAAGAATCCTTCTGTGTATGAGACCTTCAAGGCAGGCCAATTCTCAGAGCAGCTGTCAAGTAACAACCCCTTTGGGCAGATCCCTGTGGACCAGACTATTGAAGCCACAGTGAACAAAGACACACAGACTCCTGGAGGCACATCACGTTTCAGCCTGAATGCTGGAGCTATCAAGCATTACTACATAACAGCTGAGTACCACAGGCATTCCTGGGACAGTGAAGAGAGACAGTGCAAGGTAACAAATCAGAGCTTTGTCATGCGGAGCTACAGCGGCCAAGAATCCAGAAAGATGAGGAAGCAGTTTCAGCAGTGGTTAGCATCACACATGAATGGGTCAACCCATTTGCAGAGAAGCGGGACCTCATTAGCATCTCTACGGCAAGGGCAGCCCCCAAGGACATTGCCTCCGACCTGATGAACACATATGAGATTGGTGAGCAATACTATGCAACCTTCAAGGACGAGAGACTAGAGGAAGACCCACCAGCAAAGAAATTCCATGACCCAATGAAAACCAACAAGCTGAAAACATTCAGTGATATGTGTAAGAAGAGAGAAGTGAAAGCAAATGGGAGGACAATCATCTTGAAAGCAGAGAGGTCTTTGTTTGGACGCATCATAGTGATGGCACAAGGGCACAGTCTACGTATGGAGGATATCGTTTTTCATCCCTTTGCATCATTGCCCTCGGCCCTGTCCACACCAGAAGGATTGCCGAGAAAGACAAATAAAGCTACTTTAGCCACAACTTTGCAGAAAAATGTAGCAGTAGAAGAGCAAGATCCCAGAAAACTCTACTACAGTGGTTGATGGAATGAACTTGGTCCAAAGATTGAAAGGTGATCAAGTTACTTTCAGAGATATTGCCACAACAATTCTGAGTATGGCTTTGAGGGAAGGCAGTCAGAGTAGCAAAATAGATGTTGTGTTCGACACATACAAGGAGAACTCTATCAAGAATAGTGAAAGATCTCTACGGGGTGAAGAGACTGGTCATGAGTTGCAAGGAATCACAGGCACACAGATGGTGAGGCAGTGGAGGAGCTTCCTGACCAAAGCCAGTGACAAAAATAGTCTCATTAGCTTCATAGTCCATGAATGGAGGAAGTTGGAGAACAGAGCAAAGCTACAGGAGAAGATTCTGTATGCAACTGTGAATGTCAAATGTTACAAAATCACATCTCAAGACAGTGAGGTGGTGTCAGCTCTTCAGTGTCAACAAGAAGAAGCAGATGGCCGCCCACTTCTCCATTCTGCCCATGCCACAAGAGAGGGATACCAATCTGTAGTGATCTGCTCAGAAGACACAGATGTCTTTATCATGTCTTTAGCATTTTGTGACAAAATTGAGGCCTTATTGTTCCAGAAGTGTGGCACTATGTATGTGAGGTAACGTGACACTGAGCCAATAAGGGTCCCCATATTCTCTCAAATATATTCTGTGTATTGGGTTTGTGCAGGCGCAGTCTTTCCATTTGTATAATAGACAACATCGCCTTGAGCCAGTGTGCGAAGGTGGGTGGAGTAGTAGACTTCCACGTCAGAAGAATAAGTTTCTTAGCCACCACCATTCCTAGATGCAGAGCAATCTGCATGTCGTGCAGCAACTCAAGGGTCTCTGCAGAGCATCCAAAGATGGCGAGGCAGTGATTGGGCTGAATGTCTCCAGAATAGACTTTTGAGAGCCACTCAAAAATTGCAGTCCAAAAGTTGTATAATGTACGACAAAACCAGAAAAGGTGTGCTAGTGAGCCCTCAGCAGAGCGGCACTTATCGCATTCAGGAGACGCAGATGGGAAGATGCGATTCAGTTTTGTTTTTGAATAATGCAATCTATGCATCACCTTGTACTGGATTCATCTGTAGCATGAATTAGTAGAACAACAGTGAACCTGGGACATTGCCTCTTCCCAAAGTTCTGCTGGTATCTCTGAGTTCAAGTCCCTGGCCCAGGCTTCCCTAATAAAATCTGTAGAAACCAAAGGAGTAAAGTAATTCACAAATTTTGATATTAACTATTTGGAGTCTGGAGGGAGTAAGAGGTTTTCAAGAAAGGGATGGGTGGTAGAACCTGTACAAGGCTTCTAGACATCAGGAAGGTTGCTGCCACTGTTGGCACAGAGGTTTGTAGGGCTCTCATCCGGTTGCACACATATACAGGATGTGACACTGTAAACGCTTTTGCAGGCAAAGGGAAGACAAGTGCCCTAAAACTTCTGACCAGCAACAGGGAAACTCAGGACACATTTTTAGAGTTGGGTCAGGAATGGGACCTCTCACCAGAACTGATGGACAAACTGGAGGCATTTACATGTCGCCTGTATACCCCAAAAGCGTCGATCACCAAGGTCATTGAGCTCAGGTATCACCTTTTCAGTACCAAAAACGGTGAAATTGAATGTCATCAACTCCCACCATGCAAGGACTGCTTAACAAAACATGCACAGCGAGCCAACTACCAGGCTGGTATATGGAGAAGATGTTTGGAGATCAACCCACAAGTGCCAAGCCCTGTTGGCAGAGGATGGAAGATGGAGAGAGAAGAGGAAGCTGAATAGTTGGTGGTGCACTGGATGGAAGGCCAGCCAGCACCCGATGCCATCCTGGATCTACTGGCCTGTAACTGTCCAAAAAAATGTTCACTCCACTCCCAAGATATACGTGTGTTGCAAATGGCCTCAGGTGTACTGACAGGTGTAGACTGGCAGATTGTGAGAACCAGGCATCCACCTCAGAGAGTGTGGAAAGTTCAGATGAAGATGTGGAAGACATGGAAGACTTGGAAAATTATTATCATTATTAATAGGTTATGAAAGTATAGAAAACGAAGTATGGAAAGCAGTCTTTGATTAAATATATTCATTTTACAAACGGTACAACCAAATGGGGCCTATGTTATGGCTGTGTGGAACCCCACATTTGAATTATTGTACTGTAATTCTATATGCTATGACAAAAGCTTAAAATTGTTTTGATTTGATACAATATGGAAAATATCATGACATTGATAAAACTCCAGGAATCTCTCCAAATGAGGTTTTTTACCTTTTGGGGGTGGGGGGTAACATTTTCTGCTGTACTGATGTTACATGCGATATACATACACTTTTAATTGTGACCTTGAGAGAGAGAGAGTACGGTGCCAGCTGAGACACGAGCTGGGAAGTCACCATGGTAACAGCTCAAAGCCGTTGAGCTAACAGACAGTTGGAATTTCGGATGGATTATAAAAAGTTGATCCTTCGGTCTGATAATGGCAGAGGAGACATGACACGAGAGAACTGGGGAAGCTACCCGAGAAACCACTGGTGGAGCTTAAGACCACCACGAGAGTGAAGGCCACAGACCGATTAATTTCCACCCATGATGACCAGTGCGCGTAAGAGCTTGCCTGTGAGGGTCTGCTGGTGGTGAATCCGTGCTGTGGGTTAGTAGACCATTTCTGAGAAGGGGCTCTGTCCATCTGTGTCTGTGTGGGGGTCACACCAAGTGACTCTGAAGACTTCAGAAGCAAGAACAACTAATTTGTAGTAGTAATAAATGTAGTCTTAATTTATAGTAAACCAGACTCCAGGTATGTTCCATTTCTGCTGGTCCTTTTCAACCTGTCATGGGGTTCGTGACACTTCCCTTCTTTATATCTGTACAATTAGGACAATAGAGATACTAAGAAGGGTAGTTGAATGCTCCTCTTGCGAGATGTGGGAAGGCATGGAGACCACCAGTGTCCCTGATGACTACAGCTACAAGAAGTGCATCCAGCTGCAGTTTCTAACAAACCGTGTTAAGGTGTTGGTACTGGAGACAGGACATATAGAGAGGTAGCTACACCCAAGGTGCAGGATGCTGGAGACTGGGTGACAATCAGGAAGAGGAACGGGGTTAAGGAGCCAGTGCAGAGTACCTCTGTGACCATCCTCATCAATAACAGGTTTAGCATTTTGGATACTGTGGAGGGGGGTGGGGTTGATTTATCAGAGGAAAGTAACAGTGGTCAGGTCTCTGGCACTGCATCTGTCTCTGTGACTCAGAAGTGAAGGGGGAAGAAGAGGCACACGGGCCTGATAGGGAATTCGTAAATTAAGGGAAATATACGTGGGTCTGTGGGTGAGAACAAGATTTCCGATGGTATGTTGCCTCCCAGGTGCCAGGGACCAAGATATTTCAGATCGAGTCCTCAGCATTCTGAAGTGGGAGGATGAACAGCCAGAGAGCGTGGTACATGTAGGTACCAATGACATGGGTAGGACAAGTGACAAGGTTTTGCATGGAGTTCAGGGAGTTAGGTGCTAAGTTCAAGGGCAAGATTTCAAGTGTTATGATCTCAGGATTGCTACCCATGTCACATGCTAGTGAGGCCAGAACTTGGAAGATTATACAATTTAATACATGGCTAAGGAGTTGGTGTAGGAGGGAGGGCATAAGTTCTTTGGATCATTGGGCTCTCTTTTAGGGAAGGTGGGAACAGTACCAAAGGAACATCTTGCACCTGAACTGGAGTGGAATAATATCCTAGCGGGAAGGTCTGCTAATGTTAACTATAGTTGGGGGGGTGGGGGTGGAATCTGTGTACCACTTATCTCATGTGACTGGTCACTGCATATGTTGAGAAAACCAAATTACATTATACTGCACTAGGTGCTAGTAGCCCATCAGAAATTCTAGGTTTCAGGAGGAGGCAGTGAATAGAGAACACAGTTATGGAGGCAAGTTTTGTTTATATAAAAAACAATATACACAAAAATGAGTAAGAACAATTCAAAATTCCAACATTCTGTTTTGGTTCCAAATCTTAGATATCAAATGAAAACCAAATTGCTGCTTAGTTAAAATCAGTGAGATGTATTAGAATAACCCCTATTACTCCAATTTCTTAACTAATTAGATCTTACGTTATTCCCTATGTAAAGGTTTACAAAATAACCTTTCCTTTTTATTTATTCCTGGTTAGTTAGAAAACTAATTGAATACCTATTTTTAAATATCATGGCTAACTTCAGTTTCAGTCAATATGTCTACAAATTCAAATTCAAATTCAACCTCCAAAAAAATACAGCTCAACTCCTTTCATAACAATTTTACAAAATCACAATTTTTAAACAAAGCAAGTCTCATTCAGTAACTTTATCAAAGACTTTGCAAAAATAATTAGTTATTGCAGGAAACCAAATTCAGATCCTTTGAATGAAAATAAACTTATACATCCAATCGTATTGGATCCTCTACATCATTAACCATTTTGTTCCCACACTGGTCTTCGACCTTTGGTGGCCCGCCATCTTGTTTCTTAGTTCATTGGATGAAATAGTTGATCATCCACAGAAAGTCGATTCAAAATACTTACACCAAAAAAAAGCCTGACCAAATCCCTTGGTATGATTTAACTGAGCTAATTCCTGGTTATATGGTAGAGATCTTGGAAACTCATCTCTTCCAATGTTGTCTCATTATAGCTATTGCCTATTATAGTCATAGTTTCAATAAATCTTTTATCACTATCATCTCTCCTCCAAGTGTTTCACCCTAAGGTTTTCAAGTAGGGTAGAGATACTCTCTACTAATTCCAATTAATAGCTTTAGTTTCTAAAAGTTTGCTGCATTTCTTTTTCCTGCGCCTGCTTCAGCCATGCCTCATTGTGCATAGCATTATTCCCCCCCCACCCTAAGTTCTCTTTATATATATATATATATGTATATAAATCAGTAAACCTCATCTTCATCACTCCACAGGTGGAGCTTTCTAAGATTACATCTTTGGGTGTCATTAAACTGGGTTACCCCCTCCCCCTTGAATTATTTATGCAAGTCTCTGCATACAGCTACAGGTCGCACTGTCATGGTTTGGAGTGTTCAACGTATGTGAAATCTGGAAGAGACTCTACAATAACTGAACTCAGAGCTTGGAAAAGGGACTGAACTATTGTTACTAAATGATTTCCTAGCTCAGGATATGTTAGAGCTCTAGGTTTTTCATGTGTCTGGAAGACCTTTAGGATACCATAGGGTCTTTTAAGAGACTCTCAGATAGGTACATGGGGCTTAGAAAAACAAAGGGCTATGTGGTAGGGTAATTCCAGGCAGTTTCTAGAGTAGGTTACATGGTTGGCATAACATTGTGGGTGAAGAGCCTGTAATGTGCTGTAGGTTTCTATGTTTCTGAGTTCAGGCTCTTCTTTGTGAGAATGTCATTTTTGTCATGCCATCACTTCAACACCCGTTTCTTTTGCTTATTGAATCTCAGAACCATTCGCGATTTGAAAAAAACTTCCAGACTTTTTTCATCAGGTAGGATCACCGATTATGCATTTCATCATTTGTTGGTTTTCTTTAGTATGGCAGGCAAGTTACTTTCTACAGTGGCTTCCTCTACATCAGGCAAGTCCCTTGTATTTCTGTGGGATTCCAGCACTGGATCTGCAACTGGAGTGGTTATAAATGGCAGGTTTGGGCTTGGGTTGGAGCCCACAATTCTTGTGTACTGTTCACAAGTTTTTCGACTCTTAGAAGGTTCATCTACAATGTCAAGTCTTGGTCTGAGGTAATCTCAGAGTCAGTTGGTTTTTCTTCCTTGTTCACTGTCTTCAGAAAGAAGAAATCCACAAGGGAGCAAAAGATCCCTATGCAATATTCATATGGGCCCAGACTAGCTCTCAGGATGTACCTTGGAAACAGGCAGATCGCCAGCTTGCCTCACCACTACATAAACTATTTCTTCCCATTTGTCAGCAAGTTTGGCTTTTCCTCATAGACGTATACTCCTTACTAGCACTCTGTCTCATTCTTTCAACTCTGAAGTTGTCATATCTGGTCTTATTTCAGTCTGCCTTTTTCTGTGAATTCCCCATAGCCATCCTGAAGCTTTCCTCAAGTTATGATTTCAAATTTTGTACATACTGAGACTGTGATTTACCATGTTTGTCTTTCAAGAGTAGCCCAAAAGCTAAATTAACTGGGAGTCTGGGCTGTTGTCCGAACATCAATTCATATTGACTAAAACCAGTCGTCTTGTTCCTAGTACCATTATAAGCATGGACTGGGGGTTTCACAAATTATGTGAGTGACTTTTATCTTTCATCTCCAGGGTTCCCAATATATTTAAGAGGGTACTGTGTCCAGTTCTGGTCGCCTCACTATAGGAAGGATGTGGAAGCATTGGAAAGGGTATAGAAGAGATTTACCGGGATGTTGCCTGGTTTAGAAAGTATGCATTATGATCAGAGATTAAGGGAGCTAGGGCTTTACTCTTTGGAGAGAAGGAGGATGAGAGGAGACATGATAGAGGTGTACAAGATAATAAGAGGAATAGATAGAGTGGATAGCCAGTGCCTCTTCCCCAGGGCACCACTGCTCAATACAAGAGGACATGGCTTTAAGGTAAGGGGTGGGAAGTTCAAGGGGGATATTAGAGGAAGGTTTTTTACTCAGAGAGTGGTTGGTGCGTGGAATGCACTGCCTGAGTCAGTGGTGGAGGCAGATACACTCATGAAGTTTAAGAGACTACTAGACAGGTATAAGGAGGAATTTAAGGTGAGGGGTTATATGGGAGCCAGGGTTTGAGGGTCGGCACAACATTGTGGGCGAAGGGACTGTACTGTGCTGTACTATTCTATGTTCTACTCTATGCAATAGAGTAGCTCCTTAGCAGCTGGCCAGCTAGTTTAAATAACGTTAGCTATGCTAATGAACAAATGACACCTGTTAAACTCACCTCAACATGTCTTTTACAGTCTTAACCCACCATGGGCAATAGAAAAGTCACTGTTGCAAACAGTGCAGCGAGCAACACTGTCATTATTTTGACTCCTATTAGGCAGGGGTACACTTTAGTGTAGACTGGGGTGACGTACGTTTTAGAATTTTTTTGGGACACTCTGCCGCTCTTGACTTTTTTTGGAACTCTCTCGCTCTTGCTCTCACTCTCTCTCTATCACGCACTCTCTCGCTCGTGTCGCTCTCGCTCATGCTCGCTCTCTCGCGCTTGCTTTCTTGCTCTTGCTCTCGTTCTCTCGCGCTTGCTTTCTTGCTCTCACTCTCTCTTGCTCTGTCGCTCACTCTCACTCACTCACGCTTGCTTTCTTGCTCTTGCTCTCGCTCTCTCGCGCTTGCTTTCTCCCACTCACTCTCACGCTTGCTTTCTTGCTCTTCCGCTTGCTTGCTCTCTCGCTCTCTCTCGCGCATTCTCTCACGCTCACTCTCAAAAAAATCAATTTCCGGGACATTGTATATAATTTGCGGGCATCAGGGAGCCACTATCAATTTGCAGGAGACTCCCGGAACTTCCAGGAGAGGTGGGATGTCTGTAGATAAGTGCCATGGTGTGCACTGCCAATGTCGGAGCCCCAGACTTCCACGTAAAGACAGAAACAAGAGCTTTCACAGAGATTGCTCAACCAAGTGACACCATGAGACGGATCATTCTCAAAATGAGGACCCTCCGATTGGAGTTAATCAGGCATCTGCTTCAACAATAAAACTAACACAATCCCTGAGCCTATCAAAATAAATTTTAACTTAAACAGAAAGCACCAGGAAACCACATTACAAAGAGCGAGTCGCTCGAGAAAAAACACAAGGAATTCTTAAACCATTAATAACTGTTGTTAAGCAACAATTAACTAATTCAAGTGCTCTGAAAACCTCAGAGCCCAATGCTCTCTGATGCCCTGCACAGGCCTGAAAAAGTCACTACAGGACCCCCTCCTTATAGCTGCACCTGATTGTCCAGGAAGACCTGAAAACTCGAGATCTCGGGACGACTCGAGAGGCAGGGAGACTTGGGGATCCAGAGAGACTGAGACCTGGGAATCCCAACAGCCAGAGACTAGGGAACCTCGAGTGAGATCAAGAAACCTCGGGTGGGGCCAAGAGGGAGACCTGGGAGCCCTCGAGATGGGCAGGACATTGAAAACCCCGCAAATACACTGTTTCCAAGTCTTATTCAATCAGAAAAATAAAAACCTCGGGAACATAGAAATAAGTCTTTGGGAAATCTTGACAACATGAAACTTGAAAGCTGAAACCTAGAGAAGTAACCTTTTCAAATCTTAGTGTTTTATCTTTCACAATTTTTTTGAGGGGTAATTAGGATATACTCTCAATTTTACAGATCAAGACAGCATAGACAGGTTTCTTTCATCACTAAGCTAGCTAGTTCTCTCTAGATCTGTTTAATTTGCTACATGAAAGTTAAATTTTCCCAGGTTGTACCATGACTTTCATCAAGAGGTTAAAAATAGTCTTAATAGGGTTTCTTTACTTGTGTATTTGCACACGCAAGCCAAGGATCACCTTTTGGAGTAGGGTTCTTCCAGAATTTCCACTGTTGACCTGAATGATGATTTGTTGAATCAATTGATAAGCCTGCTTGAATCAATTCATTATGCAGATCTGAGTCATGGGACCACAAAGCAGGAACCTGGGTACTTGCGACTTGAAAAGCTTGGAATGGATACCAGAGAAACTCAATGTAGATAAGAGAAGCTCAGTATGTGGACTTGGGACTCTACATTCCGAGAGTCAAGACATGCACTGAGAATAAAGGCACCGGGTCAGGTCACAGACCTCTCAGTGGGTGAGCATCTGGGGGACAGTGACCACCGCTCCCTGGCCTTTAGCATTATCATGGAAAAGGATAGAATCAGAGAGGACAGGAACATTTTTAATTGGGGAAGGGCAAATTATGAGGATATAAGGCTAGAACTTGCAGGTGTGAATTGGGATGATGTTTTTGCAGGGAAATGTACTATGGACATGTGGTCAATGTTTAGGGATCTCTTGCAGTATGGTAAATTTGTCCCAGTGAGGAAGATAAAGAATGGTAGGGTGAAGGAACCATTCCAGTGAGGTGGAAAATCTAGTCAGGTGGAAGAAAGCAGCATATATGAGGTTTAGGAAGCAAGGATCAGATGGGTGTATTGAGGAATATAGGGTAGCAAGAAAAGAGCTTAAGGAGGGGCTGAGAAGAGCAAGAAGGGGACATGAGAAGGCCTTGGTGAGTAGGGTAAGGAAAACCCCAAGGCATTCTTCAATTATGTGAAGAACAAAAAGATGACAGGTGTGAAGGGAGGACCGATTAGAGATAAAGATGGGAAGATGTGCCTGGAAGCTGTGGAAGTGAGTGAGATCCTCAATGAATACTTCTCTTCGGTATTCACCAATGAGAGGGAACTCGATGATGGTGAGGACAATGTGAGTGAGGTTGGAGCATGTTGATATTAAGAGAGAGGAGGTGTTGGAGTTGTTAAAATAGTTTAGGACGGATAAGTCCCCGGGGCCTGACGGAATATTCCCCAGGCTGCTCTACGAGGCGAGGGAAGAGATTGCTGAGCCTCTGGCTAGGATCTTTATGTCCTCGTTGTCCATGGGAATGGTGCCGGAGGATTGGAGGGAGGCGAATGTTGTCCCCTTGTTCAAAAAAGGTAGTAGGGATAGTCCAGGTAAT
Organism: Mobula birostris; assembly: GCF_030028105.1. Classification (NCBI taxonomy): domain Eukaryota; kingdom Metazoa; phylum Chordata; class Chondrichthyes; order Myliobatiformes; family Myliobatidae; genus Mobula; species Mobula birostris. Next base: position 96,937,811 of record NC_092376.1, read on the forward strand.
TATAGACCAGTGAGCCTTACGTCTGTGATGGGAAAGCTGTTGGAAAGGATTCTTAGAGATAGGCTCTATGGGCATTTAGAGAATCATGGCCTGATCAGGGACAGTCAGCATGACTTTGTGAAGGGCAAATCATGTCTAACAAGCCTGATAGAGTTCTTTGAGGAGGTGACCAAGCATATAGATGAGGGTAGTGCAGTGGATGTGATCTACATGGATTTTAGTAAGGTATTTGACAAGGTTCCACACGGTAGGCTTATTCAGAAAATCAGAAGGCATGGGATCCAGGGAAGTTTGGCCAGGTGGATTCAGAATTGGCTTGCCTGCAGAAGGCAGAGGGTCGTGGTGGAGGGAGTACAATCAGATTGGAGGGTTGTGACCAGTGGTGTCCCACAAGGATCAGTTCTGGGATCTCTATTTTTTGTGATTTTTATTAACGACCTGGATGTGGGGATAGAAGGGTGGGTTGGCAAGTTTGCAGACGACAGAAAGGTTGGTGGTGTTGTAGATAGTGTGAGGATTGTCGAAAATTGCAGAGGGACTTTGATAGGATGCAGAAGTGGGCTGAGAAGTGGCAAATGGAGTTCAACGCAGAGAAGTGTGAGGTGGTACACTTTGGAAGGTCAAACTCCAAGGCAGAGTACAAAGTAAATGGCAGGATACTTGGTAGTGTGGAGGAGTAGAGGGATCTGGGGGTACGTGTCCACAGATCCCTGAAAGTTGCCTCATGGGTAGATAGGGTAGTTAAGAAAGCTTATGGGGTGTAAGTCGAGGGATAGAGTTTAAGAGCCGCGAGGTAATGGTGCAGCTCTATAAAACTCTGGTTAGGCCACACTTGGAGTACTGTGGAAGCATTGGAAGGGGTACAGAGGAGATTTACCAGGATGCTGCCTGGTTTAGAGAGTATGGATTATGATCAGAGTTTAAGGGAGCTAGGGCTTTACTCTTTGGAGAGAAGGAGGATGAGAGGAAACATGATAGAGGTATACAAGATACTAAGAGGAATAGATAGAGTGGATAGCCAGTGCCTCTTCCCCGGGGCACCACTGCTCAATACAAGAAGACATGGCTTTAAGGTAAGGGGTGGAAAGTTCAAGGGGGATATTAGAGAAAGGTTTTTTACTCAGAGAGTGGTTGGTGTGTGGAATACACCGCCTGAGTCCGTGGTGGAGGCTGATACACTAGTGAAATTTATGAGACTACTAGACAGGTATATGGAGGAATTTAAGGGGGGGTTATATGGGTGGCAGGGTTTGAGGGTCGGCACAACAATGTGGGCCGAAGGGTCTGTACTGTGCTGAACTATTCTATGTTCTATGTTCTAATAAAGGCACCCTCTCCTCAAGCCACCAATGTTAAAACTTTGCTGTTCAAACCACTGGGTCCATTACTTGGCAAGATCCTTCTGTCAGGATGGAGACAGAAACATGAGTTTTTACATGGGAATTCTAACAGAACATTGTTGCCTTGACGAATCACTCTGACCAATGAATCTTATGGCTCAATTCTGGTCGCTTCACTACAGGAAGGACGTAGAAACCATAGAAAGGGTGCAGAGAAGATTTACAAGGATGTTGCCTGGATTGGGGAGCATGCATTATGAGAACAGGTTGGGTGAACTTGGCCATTTCTCCTTGGAGCAACAGAGGATGAAAAGTGACTTGATAGAGGTGTATAAGATGATGAGAGGCATTGATCATGTGGATAGTCAAAAGCTTCTCTCCAGGGCTGAAATGGCTAGCACAAGAAGGCATAGTTCTAAGGTGCTTGGAAGTAGGTACAGAGGAGATGTCAGGGGTAAGTTATTTACGCAGAGAGTGGTGATTGTGTAGAATGCTGCCAGCGGCGGTGGTGGAGGCGGAAACGATAGGGTCTTTTAAGAGACTCCTGGATGGCTACATGGAGCTTAGAAAAATAGAGGGCTACGATAAAGCCTAGGTAGTTCTAAGGTAGGGACATGTTCGGCACAGCTGTGTGGGCTGAAGGGCTTGTATTGTGCTGTAGGTTTTCTATGTTCTATGTTTCTATGTTTCTAAGGTCAACTGCTCTCTCTCTCTCTCTCTGCTGGGTCCTTCTCTGTGTGATCGAGTTGCTGTCACCAGGTTCAGATATGGCCCAAATGTAGAGTGAGACACTGAAGCAGGTCGATAGTTCACAGACTTTAATGTGAACAATATTAAAGAGAAATGAAAATAATAAACGCTCGGCCAAACAGGGCCATTAACTAAAACTCTCAAATGGAAAACGGATCCTACACTGCGGTTGAAAGGAACAACTCAGAATAAAATGAACACCGCCAGTCCAATTTCTTAGGCAAGGCAGAATGCAGGCATTGCTGTGTCCAAGTCTCGACAAATACTACGACAGAATGAATGAAGTTAAATCCTATCACAATGAAATAATAATTAGTTGACATGTGCATATTCACAGTGTAATTGCCAAATCCATGGTTATGACCGTGGCAGATTCTGTTTGTTGGCTAGGACGACTTTCACATGCAGCTTGCTCAGCATCAGCACTAACTTCACATACATCACCTGAATTCACCAGATGACTCTCAGTAAACTTCAAGATGCGTTCCTGCTCTTTCTGGGACTTTGTTTCACCAAGCAAGATCTTGGAGCTTTTGGGACATGCTTTGCCAACTTCAGTCTCCGTTTGTCCTGCAACAGGAACTGCTTCTAATTTAAAACGAGGCATAGAAGTACTATGATGTGACTTCTGCTCAGGCCGTCTCTTCTCAAGCTGTTTCTGTTTTCTGCCACTAACGACGGATTGAGTTCATAACAGCAAGAGCTGGCTATGTGGCCACCTTCACCACATTTAAAACAGTACCAAGGTTTTGGGTTTACATTTGGTTGTTTGTTGTCGCTGTGGACTCTCGCTTATCCTTTGTGTCAGCCTTTCCTTTTGGTGGTGTCTCACTTGCTGCCTTGGAGCTTGCTTTTACCTTCTGCTGTTTCGTAGCTTGTTGACGGTGAAGCTCAGCGATTTGTTCAGTCAGTTGAGAAGTAACTGAGGTTTGGGGTAAGACATCACCTTCTTTACAGGCACCTGTGTTCTAAGACTGTATAACAGCACGTTGTTTTACTGTTCCCAAACGCTGTTTCATGCATGCTGTTCTGGAAAGCATACTTGTCTTCCTTGGTGTATAAAAATGTCAATAGTTCGGTAAACGATGGCAGCTTTTCTTTTTCTGTTCCAGTTGCAGCTCTAAGATTGGGGAGCAGTCCCAACATCCTCTACAAAACTACTTAAAGAGACGCTTGCTGGCCTCAGTCTCAGGAACTACAACTCTCTTTACAGTCTGTGTGAACGCTACCTGTAGTCGCTGTAGGTAGGCGTATGGTTTTTCACCCGTGTTTTGTACTGCGTTCATGAATTTGGTGAATAATTCATCACCGTCTTCCATGGCGGCAAAAGTTGACTCCAGGAGTTGTACATAATAGCGAGTGAAGCTCCAGGGCAAATTGACTTGATTATGTCAGAAGCTGGTGGAAGAATACTTTCACATATTTTCTGTGTTCTATGAAGATCAGACACACTTGGGTCTTGCAAAAGCAGTTCAACACTAGTGCGCCAAGTATCATAATGTGCCTCATTAGGTAGACCAGGGGTTCCACCCGAAAAAGTTCAGAGCCTTACTGGCGGATTGTCATGAGCCACCAAGTCATTATTACTCACAATGTGCTCTACTATGACTCTTTGAATATTTGGGGGGCTTAAATCATTGGGAAAGAGGCTTGGGTTCATTGCAACTTTGTTAGTAGTTGGAGAGGTGGAGCAAATTCAACATGGTGCTAAACGGCCAGACCTTTGCTTGCCTCTTCAGAAACAGCTCTATTTCTATCCTTGATGTCTCTTTTTTTCCTTTTCAATATTCTTTAGAAGACCTTCACCTGGAGTTACACTCTGACTTCGGTTCTTTGCGGGAATGGGACCCACTCTCAGGGCATCACGAACAGCCGCTTTTTGATATCCCAAGGACGAAGCCTAGAAGGCGAGAGCACCTTCAGGGTTCTGGATTTTCATGTCTCTGGAGCCGTGCTGTTTCCAGGCTGGTGCCCCTGACTGAAGCATCGTGGGAGAACACAGAACATCGGGAGCAGCAGGTTTGTTGCCGGGGGTTGTGTGTCTGAAGAGCTGTGCCTTTTTGGTGCCGACTCTGAGCACAGAGCTCAGAAAAAGCAAAGCAACAGACTATTAGCATCGTAAATCAGTGAATTGTTTGTTATGTCTCCCCTCTCACTGTGAAACAGGGACACATCTTTTTCCCTTATTGGGGAGAGAGAGAGAGCCGGTGGTATGTTGAATTATCGGGTGAACAAGTAGTTTTTGGGGCACTGCAAGTTTGTCTCTTTACCGATGCTTTGCTGCATGCTTGAGTGCTCCGTGGATGGTGCTGATGCTTTTTTGCTGGTGGGAGGGAGTTGTTGCCTTGCTACTGCTTGTGCGTGGGAGGGGGTGGAGGGCTTTGGGGTTCTAGAATTTTACCTGTCATTTGTTCTTTGGGGCACTCTTCTGTTTTCATGGATGTTTGTGAAGAAAAAGATTTTGTATAAAAGATTTTGTTATATTGTATACATTACTCTTTCATTAAATATACCTATTGAAACGTATTGGAGTTTGTATTACAAGGATTGAGTTATTCTGCATAACAGCTAGAGCTGTTTCTGGCTGGTTAGTATCAAAGGAGTCTGCTCTGAATTGGAGAGTTGTGGTCTTGTTACATCTTACAGTGGTTTCAACAGTGACTGTTTCCCTACTCTCAGTAGTAAGGAATTCACTGACTTGGGTTAACATCTTTCTGAAGATTTCATCATAATCTTTGCCAATACACGTGTAAGGTCTTCAGCTCACCGAGATAAGTTGGTGGTATCTTTTCCAACTTTCTGAGTGTAAACACTGGCTAAAGTGATTACATTGTAGGAAACTTTTTGGTCACACTTGCCAGTGGAACGTATGGTAGTAAGGGCTGGAGATCTTGCACTGTGGAGCCAAAATTGTACTCTACTATAAAGGACTTAGGAAATTCTACACCAGGATCAGTTAGACAAATAACTCTGGCAACTGTATCATATCTTTTAGAAAATCTAGTATTTCTTCATCTTTCTCTGTTCCTGTTATGCCACTGATTTTGGTATGCATTTGGGATTTTGACATCCTTTTCCTCTATGACTTCCATTTTTTTTCATTGTAGGTCATAATTGAACAAGTGAGTTAGAACAATAAAATTCTTTTAGAGCTTTGTATACTAATCAGTGTGTTACTGGATATCTAATACACTGCCTCCTGGCTGGCTCACCAGGTTTTAAGTAAGACCTGTGGCACATTTTATCTTTTCTGACTGGTTGCTGCACTCTTTATGCAAAAATCAAATTATATACTACTACATTAGGTGCTAGTAGGCCATCAGAAGGAGGCAGTGAATGGAAAACACACAATTCTGGAAGTAAGTTTTTTTTAAAAAAATATATAAATTATTTACATGAGTAAGAACTATTTAAAATTCCAACATTCTGCTTAGGTTCCAAATCTCAGATATCAAATGAAAACCAAATTTCTGTTTAGTTAGAATCAGCGAGATTAGTTAAAATAACCCTTATTACTCCAATTTCTCTTAGATTGTGTTATCCCCTATTTAAAGGTTTACAGACTAATCTTTCTTTTTTATTTATCCCTAATTAGTTAGAAACAAATTGAATTCCTATTCTTAAATGTCATGGCTAACTTCAGTTTCAGTCAATATGTCTGTAACTTCAAATTCAACCTTAAAAAAACATAGATACAGCTCAACATATCAAAGTCTTTGTAAAAATAATCAGTATTTACAGAAACTCAAGTACAAATCCTTCAAATGAAAATAAACTTATACATCCAACCATATTAAATTCTCTATGTCATGTCATTCCCCCGCTGGTTCTTCATCTTGGGTGGCTTGCCATCTTGTTTCTTGGTTCGTTGGATGAAATAGTTGATCATCCACAGAAAGTTGATTCACAATACTTACGCCAAAAAAAACCCTAAACAAACCTTTTGGTATGATTTAACTAATTCCTTGTTATACGGTAGAGATCTTGGGCACTTGTCTCTGCTGATATTAGCTTATTATAGCTGCTGCTTGTTATAGCTGTAGCTTCAATAAATCTTTTATCTCTATTGTCTCTCCTCCGGGGGTTTCACCCTGAGGTATTCAAGTAAGTGGTATAGAGATACTCACTACCAATTCCATTCTTAACAGTGTATAGATTTAGGTTCTAATAGTTTGCTGTGTTTCTCATTCTCGCATAGCTTTCTCCCTCCCCCCCCCCCACCCAAGTTCTCATTTAAAAAAAAATCAGTAAGCCTTGTCTTCCTCCACAGGTGGAGCTTTCTAACATTACATCTTTGGGTTTAATTAACTTGGGTTACAATCATAAAGAAGGCGGATGATGGTGCTGAAGATGATAAAACTGGTTTGCAAACAGAGGCAATGTGTAGTGAGGGAAGGTTGTTGATGGGGCAAAATTGCAGTCAATAGGATGAGTTGCAATATAAAAGGCAAACAAAATCGAAGGGGTGAATACAGGACTAAAGCTGTTATATTTGAATGCATGCAGTATACTGAACAAGATACATGAACTTGTGGCACAGTTACAGGTTGTCATGTATGAATTTGTAGTCACCTATTCTGGACTGGATGATATGCAATGAACCAGAATTAATTAGAGTGGTTAGGGTAGAAGAATCCTTAGGGACAAGTGATCATAATATAATTAAGTTCACTCCGAAATTTAAGAAGGAGAAGCTAAGGTCAGGTGTATCAGTATTACAGTGGAGTACAGGGAATTACAGAGGCATTTGAGAGGAGTTGGCCAGAATAGATTGGGAAAAAATTATTGGCAGGGATGATTGCTGAGCAATTCCGAAGGCATCCCGAAGAGGAAGTAGTATTCTAAAGGCAATGTGACACAACTGTGGCTAACAAGATAAATCAGAGCCAACAGTAAAGACAAAGAGAGGGCATATAATAGAGCAAAAAGTTAGAGGATAAGGAAGCTTTTAAAAACCAACAGAAGACAACAAAACTGCCACTATGAAAGTAAAGATGGAATATAAAAATAAGCTAGCTATTAATATTAAAGAGGATACCAAAAGTTTCTTCAGATATGTAAAGTATAAAATATATGTGACAGTGGATATTGGACAACTGGAAAACAGTTTTGGAGAGGTAGTAACAGGGGATAAGGAAATGGTGAACCCTAACCCTAACCCCAATCTGTTATTACAGACAGGACAATTTATAATAACTGCCCAGATATAATAATACAGGATAAACAAGCAAGAACAATTTACTTAATAGATATAGCCATTCCAGACACACTTACAGAACTTACAGAAATCATAAGTGAAAAACACCAGAAATAAATTAAAAGGGGAACTTGAAAGACTATGGAACATAAACCGGGTAAGCTTTGACCCAATGGTAATATCTATAACTATAATCCCAAAGGCACAGCACAATAATATTAAACAATTAGGCCAATATATTGTTGTGTTTTTTGTTTTACCAGTTTGATCTGAGAAAATAAAAGTAACAACAAGACAACCCAACAAAATGACCCAATATATGAAAACAAAATATGCCATCAATGTTTTGAAAAATAATTAATATTCTCAAAAATATTATAATACCATAATATTTAGATAAACTTGAAACATTTGAAGAACTATACAGAATTACATACTGTGCAGCATCAGCAGCTGTGCCGTGCAATGGATCCAAAACAGAGGCACTTATCACCAGAATCCCAAAGCTGAGTAATGAAATTAGAAGACCAAAATAGCAGAAGACGTAAAGAAACAAAATTGAAATCTTAAGAGCAGAAATAGCCCTCCTAAAGGACTATAAAATGGATAATCTGAGCAAGAAAGAGACAAGCAAATGAAATATAAGGGCCATACAATATATGATCAATCTAACAAAAGCACTGTAATATTTATAGATACACTAAAACAAAAGCTTGTTGCATACAGAGCCAGACCTAATATATGCATGAAATGAGCCAGACAAAGAGAAGAGAATTATCGATTCAGAAACAATGAAAAAGGTTCATACAAGACATTGAAAGTAAATTAAAAGCATCGAACTGTTACCAACCCTAGCACAGAATTGCTAACAAACACAGAGATGACGTACCTTCGGTCAAACAGGGTCAAACCTTCGCACAATGAAGCAGCAGGCTGAATTAGGGAGAAAAATGAATGCACTCACACAACTGAGAAAGTGCACATGCCTTAAGGTACAATAGGTATGTGAAAAGCAGTTATAAAATACCCGCAACTGGCAAAGTACCAGCAGTGATAATATTTATAATTATTGGGATAAAAAATTTATTTGCTATTATCAATATCTATTAATACATATCAATAATCTTTTGAAAAAGTGCTCGAATGTTTGACAGATGGTAAAACATGTCTCTTATCTAAAGAAGAAATCACAAGTTATTCATCAAAATATTGTCCTATTACTTTCTGTTAAGAAATTCAGGGTACAGTTACAGAGAGAGGCATTGAGACCCAGCAAGGACAGTTTCCCCACCATTTTCCAGGGTATGATGATGTTAAAAGCTGAACTGAAGTCTGTAAACAGCAACCTGGCACGTGAAACCCCATTTTCCAGGTGAAACAGGGCAAAGACTAAGACCAAAAGATCTAGAAGCAGAATTAGGCCATGTGGTCCATTGAGTCTGCTCTACCATTTTATCATGGCTGATCCAATTTTTATCTCAGACCCGATCTGCTCCCAATCAATCAATTAAAAATCTATCAACCTCTGCTTTAAATGTACATAAAGACTTGGCTCTACAGCTGCCTGTGGCAAAGAATTCCACAGATTCAACACTCTCTCAGAATGAGAATCAGATTCAGGTTTATTATCACCGGCATGTGACATGAAATTTGTTAACTTAGCAGCAGCAGTTGAATGCAATACATAATCTAGCAGAGAGAGAAAAAACATAATAATAAATAAACAAGTAAATCAATTACGTATTTTGAATACATTATTTAAAAATGTGCAAAAACAGAAATACTGTATATTAAAAAAAGTGAGGTAGTGTCCAAAGCTTCAAAGTCCATTTAGGAATCGAATGGCAGAGGAGAAGAAGCTGTTCCTGAATCACTGAGTGTGTACTTTCAGGCTTCTGTACCTCCTACCTGATGGTAACAGTGAGAAAAGGGCATGCCCTGGGTGCTGGAGGTCTTTAATCATTTCTTTAATAAAGAAATTCCTCCTCATCTCCATTCTAAAAGGATGTTGCTCTGTTCTGAGGCCGTGTTCTCTGCTCGTAGACTCTCCCTCCATAGGAAGCATCCTCTCCACATCCATTCGATCGAGGCCTTTCATCAATCGATAGGGTTCAATGAAGTCACTCCTCATTCTTCTAAATTCTAGTGAATACAGACCCAGAGCCATCAGATTCTCTTCATATGATAAGCCATTCAATCCTGGAATCGTTTTCATGAATGTCCTTTGAACCCTCTCTAGTTTCAGCACATCCTTTCTAAGGAGCCCAAAACTGCTCACAATACTCCAAGTGAGGCCTCACCAGTGCTTTATGAAGTCTCAACATTATATCATTGCTTTTATATTCTAGACCTCTTGAAATGAATGCTGATGTCACATTTCCTGTCACATAACCTGAAAATTAACTTTTAAGGAATCCTGCACAAGGATTCTCAAGTCCTTTTGCACCTCCATTTTTTTTTATTTTCTCTCCATTTTGAAAATAATCAACTCTTTCATTTCTTCTACCAAAGTGCATGACCATACACTTCCTGACATTATTCTATTTGCCATGCCTTTGCCTGTAGTCTTAAGTCCTTTCATAGCCTCTCTAATTCCTCAAAACTAACTGCCCCTCCTCCTATCTTTGTATCATCTACAAATTTTGCAACAAAGCCATCAATTCCATCATAAAAATGATTGATATAAAATGTAAAAAGAATCAGTCCCAACACAGATGCACTAGTCACTGAAAGCCAATCAGAAAAGGTTCCTTTCAGCCCCACACTTTGTCTCCTGCCAATCAGCCACTGCTTTATCCATCCTTCCTGTAACACCATGGGCACAAAGCTTGTTAAGCAGCTCATGTCAAAGTGGCACTTTGTCAAAGGCCTTCGGAAAATCCAAGTACACAACATCAACCAATTCTCCTTTGTCTATCTTGCTTGTTATTTATCCAAAGAATTCTAACAGTTATGTCTTACGAGATTTTTCCTTGACTACGGCCTATTTTATCATTTGCGTCCAAGTACCCTGAGACCTCATCCTTAGTAATCGACTCCAACATCTTCCCAACCACTGAGGTCAGGCTAACTGGGCTATTGTTTCCTTTCTTCTGCCTCTCTCCCTTTTTGAAGAATGGAGTGAGAATTGCTACTTTCCTATCTCCCAGAACCATTCCTGAATCTACTGATTCTCCATGACCTCTTCAGCCATCTCCTTCAGAACCCTGGGGTGTACACCATCTGGTCCAGGTGACTTCTCTACCTTCAGACCTTTCAGTTTCCCAAGAATCCTTTCTCTAACATTGGCAACTTCACACACTTCATGACCCCTGACATCAGGAACTTCCACCATACTGTTAGTGTCTTCCACATTGAAGACTGCTGTGGGACTCACACTCTGAAACTGGATCAAGCTTGTATTTGAAGTATGGGGTATGCTTTTTTTATCTTTGTATTTCAAAGCAAGATATTGGTGAATGATGTTTGGCAGTTGATTGTGCCTGTGTAGGTAATCAGATAGAGTTCAACTGCTATGGATCCTGTAATGTGTTGGATTGTTTCCGGTTTACCTTGGCATTTTCTGTATTTATCATCCTGAATTTGTGGTCTTTGTGATGTATTTTTGATAATGTGTGTTAATTAGCTGGTTCTGTATTGTCACCAGGAACCCTTCTTTTCCTGGGAAGAGGTTTCCAACTCTAAGCCTGGCATTTGATGCTTTTTGTTAACATCTAGTATGCTCAGATCGTGGGGATATCTTCCAGGGAGGGTCATGCTCTTCTATTGGTTAACATTTTCTTCTGTAGTGATAATTTCTTCATTTTTCTAGATTGTGTTTTCATTTAAGTTCAGTGTGTATGCTTCCTACCAGAATTGCATATGCTTGTGTGAAGTGCTGAATCCTGTTTCCAGTGATGAAAATATATCCTCAGAAGTTTTATCTATCTGTTGTGTAAATTCTTTGTCTCTTATTCCTGTTCCTCCTACTGTGCTCGATAGTGTGAATCTAAATGTGTTCTTGTGTACTTAGTATTTTCTAAAATTTGTCATTTCAGTTCTCATTTTTCTTTGTAAGTTTTCCAGATTGATTTTGGACCAAGATATTTTGCCAAAAGAATGCATTAGTATGGGTACAGTGAAAGTGTTTGTTGCCTTTGTTATATTTTTACTATTGAGCTCCGGCAGATTTTCTTAAGCCTTGAAGTAAATTCGGTTGAAAGGTTTCACTTTATTGCACTGTGATCTATTTTCTTTGCTTGTTAATTTTGCAAATACTTATATGTTTCATATCCATCCATTGGTTGTATTGTATCCTGCTGCTCTGTTTTGTATTCTATTGCTCTGTTCTAAGGCACATTTCTTTATGTTTAATGTTCTGCACTTACCTAGTTCAAAGTTCATGTTCATATCTTTAGAAAATAGTTCTACTATATGAATTAATTGCTTTAGACGTACTGCTAAAAAAATTTGTGCAGGCAACTAGTACAGATAATAGATTGCCTTTGTACATTGTTGTCCACGATTGCACCCCCTACATCTACCTTTTCAAGATGACTGTTGATATCTTCAAATTCTTTATTGTTCCCAACTTGTTGAAGTAATGAAATAATTTTAATTTCACTCAAGGACGTTTCTGGCACCTCCAAGCATTAATTCTTGAAACCACAATGAGAAAAACTGGTTCTGAATTGTTTTATGTTGTGGAATTGACTTTGGAATTGACTGTTGAAGAAACTTATGAGAGGAAAAAGACCAAGTACTCTGAACTGACAACTAAAGCTGCCCAGAACGGCTGGAAGACCAAGATTTTCCCTGTAGAAGTGGGATGCAGAGGATTCATTGCTACATCTACGACCAGTCTATTGAGGAAGATGGGGGTGAGGGGTCACTCCCTCCAACAAGCAATCAAGTCCTTGTCACAAGCATCAGAAGAAAGCAGCAATTGGATTTGGATTAAAAGGAAAGACAACAACTGGGCTGCAAGATGAAGACAGGAGGGTATGGAACTGAAGGAGGTGTATCTGGGACACCAGGTAGCACTGTTGAGCCCTCTGGAGACGTTGTGGGCTTATCAACGAAACGTCAAAGAAGGAGGGTGCCCACCTGATGACCCCAATGACGTACCTACCCTCCCTCCTTGTCACCATTCCAAGCCCACTGCCAACATCAAGAGTGCCAACTTACCAGAGGGATTGAAACATCAAACTACTGCTTCTACCTTGCCAACTATCAGTGGCAAAAATCACTGCTTTTTTTTAACACAAACATGCGCAACTGACACTAATTAAAAACTGTTCACTCTAAATCTGGTGTAGCGTCTAATGGCCACACAAGCTCACAAAACTGATGCTATTAGGTGGTTAGGTGGCAGTGTCCCAAATATAAAAAGGAAATCCCACCTATTTTCTCAATTAGTTTTTGTTCTGTAAGAGTTGTCCCAAATAAGCAACTTCCTTGATTAACAAATTTTATGTCACATGCTGGTGATGATGAACCTGATTCTGATTCTGATTCAGATCACCTTCCCCTCCACTCTCATTTAAACACTTGGCTGTTTCTGAAAAGATTTAAATTGGTACTTCCACTACTGCATCTGAAAACAAAAACTCCTGGAACCACCTGCGCCTGAAGTTCTCTCAAAAGTCACAGAGACAATGAATAACTACATCATGATAAGTGTCATTATGGAAAACAATCATGCAAGTTTTCTGTGCCTTTCTATTATGGCCTATAAATCAAAGTGATGTCACAAACAGAACTGAATATAAGATCAGCACTTCTTGTTTCATCCTCATCCTCATCTAAAGTTAAAAGGGATGGATAAAAAGGGGTTGTATTAGATCTCGAAAGATTAACTATAGTTTCCAGGGAGTTGACTGAGGCCTGATGTATGGATGTACTGCATAGACAATACATGTCCAACATGGTTCATAGTGTGACGTTCTGGGGGCGGAGCGGGGTGCAGTTGCCAGACCCTCCCCGCAGTTCTAATGATCAATGCTGTTTATTGTTCCTGTCCACAATGCTTTTGCAGGATTATGGTGGGAAGTGTGTTAATTTAGTGTTACATCTTAGCTTGGTTCTTCGCTGGTGTATTTGTGGATCATCTTAACTGTAATTGGGGTGTGTAATAATCACCTCCCCCATCTGTATGAGACTGGCTGGGTTCACTCTCTGGGTCATAGCATCCGTATGAGACTCAAACAACAGGAATTCTGCAGATGCTGGAAATTCAAGCAACACACATCAAAGTTCCTGGTGAACTCAGCAGGCCAGGCAGCATCTCTAGGAAGAGGTACAGTTGACGTTTCAGGCCGAGCCCCTTCATTAGGACTAACTGAAGGAAGAGTTAGTAAGAGCTTTGAAAGTGGGAGGGGGAGGGGGAGATCCAAAGTGATAGGAGAAGACAGGAGGGGGAGGGGTGGAGCCAAGAGCTGGACAGGTGATTGGCAAAGGGGATATGAGAGGATCATGGGACAGGAGGTTCGGGGAGAAAGAAAAGGGGGGGGGAACCCAGAGGATGGGCAAGGAGTATAGTCAGAGGGACAGAGGGAGAAAAAGGAGAGTGAGAGAAAGAATGTGTGTATAAAAATAAATAACGGATGGGGTATGAGGGGGAGGTGGGGCATTAGCGGAAGTTAGAGAAGTCAATGTTCATGCCATCAGGTTGGAGGCTACCCAGACGGAATATAAGGTGTTGTTCCTCCAACCTGAGTGTGGCTTCATCTTTACAGTAGAGGAAGCCGTGGATAGACATGTCAGAATGGGAATGGGATGTAGAATTAAAATGTGTGGCCACTGGGAGATCCTACTTTCTCTGGCGGACAGAGCGTAGGTGTTCAGCAAAGAGGTCTCCCAGTCTGCGTCGGGTCTTGCCAATATATAGAAGGCCACATCGGGAGCACTGGACGCAGTATATCACCCCAGCCAACTCACAGGTGAAGTGTCGCCTCACCTGGAAGGACTGTCTGGGTCCCTGAATGGTGGTAAGGGAGGAAGTGTAAGGGCATGTGTAGCACTTGTTCTGTTTAGAAGGATAAGTGCCAGAATCAGTGGGGAGGGATGGACAAGGGAGTCGCGTAGGGAGCGATCCCTGCGGAAAGCAGAGAGGCGGGGAAAGACGTGCTTAGTGGTGGGATCCCGTTGGAGGTGGCGGAAGTTACGGAGAATAATATGTTGGACCCGGAGGCTGGTGGGATGGTAGGTGAGGACCAGGGGAACCCTATTCCTAGTGGGGTGGCGGGAGGATGGAGTGAGAGCAGATGTGCGTGAAATGGGGGAGATGCGTTTGAGAGCAGAGTTGATGGTGGAGGAAGGGAATCCCCTTTCTTTAAAAAAGGAGGACATCTCCCTCGTCCTGGAATGAAAAGCCTCATCCTGAGAGCGGATGCGGCGGAGACAGAGGAATTGCGAGAAGGGGATGGCATTTTTGCAAGAGACAGGGTGAGAAGAGGAATAGTCCAGATAGCTGTGAGAGTCAGTAGGCTTATAGTAGACATCAGTGGATAAGCTGTCTCCAGAAACAGAGACAGAAAGATCTAGAAAGGGGAGGGAGGTGTCGGAAATGGACCAGGTAAATGATGGTGGAGGAAGGGAAGCCCCTTTCTTTAAAAGGAAAGCTCCTTTCTGTATGAGACTGGCTGGGTTCACTCTCTGGGTTATGGCATCTAGTTTGCTTTTGTTTATTTTACAATAAAAGTGCTGTTGAGTTCAATGAGCTTTCTCATCTGTCATTATGAACCAAATACTCACCACAATATTAAACCACTGACTGCTGCAGTCGGAGGTTTAAAAGGGCGGCAGTCATACCAGTGCCCAAGTAGAGCAGGGTGATCTGACTCAATAGCAATCTCCCAGTTGCACTCACATCTACTATGATAAATTGCCTTGAAAGGCTGGTCATGGCCAGCATCAACTCCTACCTAAGGAAGGACCTGAATCTGCTGCAATTTGCCTGTCACCACAATAGTTCAAAAGCTGACGTAATCCATTCTGCCTTGGGTCACTTCGAGAATGGCAATACCAATGTCAGAATGCTGTTTACAACTCAGCAGTTAACACCATCATACCCTCTGTACAAATCAACAAAGTCCAAAACCTGGGCCTCTGTACCTCTCTATGCAACTGTCTATGCAACTGGATCCTTGACTTCCTCACCGGGAGACCACAGACAGTGAAGGTTGGAAATAACATCTCCCCCTCACCAATAATCAACACTGGCATGCCTCAAGGATGTGTGCGTAGTCCACAGCTCTTTTAAATCCATGACTGTGTGGGTAGGCACAGCACAAATACTATCTATAAATTTGCCAATGACACAACTATTGTTGGTAGAATTTCAGATGGTGATGGAGAGCTGTCCATGAGTGAGATCGATCAGTTGGTTTGTGGTGTTGTACAAAAACCTTGCATTCAACATCAATAATACCAAGAAATTGATTGTGGACCAGGAAGGAGAAGTTGAGGGAACACACACGAGTCCTCATTGAGGAGATTTTTGTATGTCACCAAGGACTCTCATAAATTTCTACAGAGATACCATGGAGAGCATTCGAGCTGGTTGCATTGCGGTCTAGTGTAAAGGGGCTCAGCAAGAAATCAGAAAAAGCTGCAGAAAGTTGTAAACTCAACCAGCTCCGTCATGGGCACTAGTCTCCTAGCATCGAGGACATCTTCAAAAGGAGATGAAAGATTGCATCCATCATTAAGGACCCCCATCATCCAGGTCATGCCCTGCTCTCATTGCTACAGCAAGGACAAGGTATACAAGTCAGAAAACACACCCTGAATATTTAAGGAACAGCTTCTTCCCCTCCACCATAGATTTCTGAATGGATAACAAACTCATTTACATTACCTCACTATGTATTTTTTTCTTTCTTTGCTCTGTTTTTGCATAACTTATCTAATTTAAATTCTTAATATATAACCATATAATATAATATACTGTATATAGTACTCTCTTATTGTAATTTATAGTTTTTTGTTAATATGTATTGTGCTGTTGCTGCAAAACAAACTTCATGAAATATGCCAGTGATATTAAAACTGATTCTGATTCTGATCCTGAGAGATACCTTTTGGCTGCATGCACAAATTACCGCCATGCCCTTAATGGACTCTCATTTTTCCTTGGTTATTCTTGTGCCTCTTATATACTTACAAAACGCCTTCAGATTTACTTTAATTCTGTCCTCCAGTGATATCTTGTGATGTTGTTTCCTTCCTAATTTCATTTCTAAGAACTCCCTGCACTTTTTGAACTCTTGCCCAGCACATCTTTAGTTCTTTGTTTCTGTCATTTGCTTCCTTTGCTCTCTTTATCTGATCATGAGTATCCCTGACATTCAGTATTATTGGTGCAATTTAGTGTGATGCTCCCCAGCAAGGGTAGAGTCAATTCCAGCAAGGAAGGAGGTTGACAGGGCTCTGACATGTGCTGTACTGGGTGAAGAACTAAAAGAAGGCATGAGGTATACGAGTATACAGTATATGAGTATCTGGATAGACATAGACTGATTCAGGATCTGTCTGTCAGCATGGCTTTGTGCATGGTAGGTTTTGTCTAACCAGTCTTAAAGAGTTTTTTGAGGAAGTTACCAGGAAAGTTGAAGAAGGCAAGGCAGTGGATGTAGTCTACGTGGACAAGGCATTTGACAAGGTCCCACATGGGAGGTTAGTCAAGAAGGTTCAGTCACTTGGCATTCAAGATGAGGTAGTAAATCGGATAAGACATTAGCTCTGTGGGAGAAGCCAGAGAGCCTTAGTAAAGAGCTGCATCTCTGACTGGAGTCCTGTGACTAGTGGAGTGCTGCAGCAATCGTGCTGGGTCTATTGTTGTTTGTCATCTATATCAAGAATCTGGATGATAATGTGGTTAACTGGATCAGTAAATTTGTGGATGACACCAAGACTGGAGGAGTAGTGGAGAGCGAAGTAGATTATTATGGCTTGCAGTGGGATCTGGACCAGCAGAAAAAATGGGCTGAAAATGGCAGATGAAATTTAATGCAGATAGTGAGGTGTTGCACTTTGATAGGACCAGCCAGGGAGGGTGTCACACAGTAAATTATAAGGCACTGAGGAGTGTGGTAGAACAAAGGGATCTGGGAATACAGGTCCATAATTAATTGAAAGAGTATCACAGGTTGATAGGGTCATAAAGAAAGGTTGTGTCACATTGGCCTTCATAAATCAAAGTATTGAGTACAGGAGATGGAATGTGATGTTGAAGTTCTATAAGATATTGGTTAGGCCTAATTTGGAGTATTGTGTAAACAAAATTCTAAGTGTACAGAGAAAATTTATGTAAGGGGTTTCTTCTTTTATGTTATTGCATAGGCTAATTAAAATGGCTTCTTTGTTTTGTTAACTGCTGAGAAAGTTCTCCCACTAGCAGCTTGTTTGGATTATGTTATTGATAAGAGAGAAAAACGAACCAATTGGGATAGATGTTATTCTTTCTAGTGTGTCTGTAGGTCATTGTGATGCGCGGGTTTTTGGGCAGAAGGCGCGATGGAGAGTGAGAGAATGGACAAGGGGGTGTGAACTGGTTAACAGGGTCAGGCCCCAAGCAGGAGTCCAAGGTCCAGGGTCTTCAGCGAGGAGAGGAGACGGAGACAGACTCATGTGGAGCTTCTGGTCAACCACCATGGCAGCAGGTCGAGGTGGTCAGAGGGGATCAAATGGTGAAGAGAGGATCGTTACTAGAGCTCCAACTGTTGTGCATGAAGAGACTGAACTTTGATAAGTGTGGCGTCTTTTATTTTCCTTTTATATTTTATCTCTACTAATTATATAGTTCCAGTAATATCTATAAACTGTAACTCATTTAATCGTATATGGTGTATTGTCTGTTATTGGGTGTGGTGGGGTACATCACACAGCATCCACACAAACTTAATTACCCAGTTTGGCGGGGCCGAGGGCTGTTTACCTAGACGACAGCGAGTTGAGCGACCCTGAGGCTTGCCAGGGGGGCTACATTTACAAGACTGTTGCTAGGCCTGAGTTATATAGAAAGATTGAATAGGATAGGACTTTATTTCTCAGAATGTCAAAGACTGATGGGCGATTTGAGAGACATGTTCAAAATTATGAGGAGTATAGATACGGTAAATGCAAGCAAGCTTTTTCCTCTGAGGTTGGGTGGTACTACAACTAGAGATCATGGGTTCAGGGTGAAAGGTGAAAGGTTTAAGGGGGGCATGAGGAGGGAACTTCTTCACTCAGGGGATCATTCGAGTGTGGAATGAGCTTCCAGTGTAAGTGGTACCTGTCAGCTTGGTTTCAATGTTTAAGAGAAGTTTGGACAGGTACACGGATTGTATGGGTATGGAGGGCTGTGGTCCCAATGCGGGTTGATGGGAGTAGGCATCTTAAATGGGCTCATAAGCCTCTGTCTGTGCTGTACTCTTCCATTACTCTATAAATTAATAAAGTGAATAAACAATCAACTTAAAATACCTTTCAATGGTTTAATTGAAAAACACTAAGTAAAATATAAACTTAGATAAACTTAGAGTTTGGACCAGCACCTGGAATTATGATGCTGTTGCAATTTCAGAGTCCTGGTTGCATGAGGAACAGGACTGGCAGCTCAATATTCCTGTTTTTTCTGCAGAGGTGGGTAGTAGTGTTGGACAGCCGCAGTACCTATAAGGGAGAATGTCACTGCAATACTGAAGGAGGACTTTCTCGAGGGCTCATCCAGTGAGGCAATTTGGGTGGAGCTCGGAAATAAGATAGGTGCAATGATGCAATTGTGATTATGAAATAACACCCCGCCCCCGTAGTCACCAAGAAGTGGAAGAGCAGATTCAAAGGTATAATTTAATGTCAGAGAAATGCATACAATTACATCCTGAAATGCTTTTTCTTTGCAACCATCCACGAAAGCAGAGGATTACCCTAAAGTCCCCCCCAGATCCCCTCACTCCCACGCATAAGTGGCAACGAACAACAACCCACCCTCCCCCCACCGACAAAAAAAAGCTTCCGCACCGCCACCCAGCACTCAGCGTGAGCAAAGCAACAGCAAAGGCACAGACTTGCAGTACCCCGAAGACTTTGCATTTCACCCGGTATTCAACATACCACAGGCTCTCCCTATCCCTAATAAGGGAGAGGGAGGTGTCTCCATTTTCCCAGTGAGTGGGAAGACATAACAAACAACTCGCTGGTGTATGATGTTAAAAGTCAGCCACATTGCCTTTTTGAACCCTGTGCCTGAACATCGCAAAGATCTCGGGTCTCCAGGCACACAGTCACAGATATTCCATCTCCCCTGACGACTCACGGGTCTCCCGTCATGACACTGACCCTCGATCTGCCTGTCTCCAGAGCCCCGAGATTCTAGGCTTCCAAATCTGAGCCAGACTCTTAGGCCAAGCCTTTGATCTTTGAACAACAACAGCCGGTCCCATTCCTGCAAAGAACCGTAGTCAGTGTGTGACTCCAGGTCAGGGTCTTCAAAAGAACACAGAAAGGGAAAAATAGAGATATTAAAGATGGAAATAGAGCTGTTTCCAAAGATGCAAGCAAAGAAGTCACCGTTAGGCACCATTAACCCACCTAGGCTTCGCCTTCTATAGACAGATAGATTTGGAAAGTTGCAGCAACAACGGGGTTGCATAATGGGTGATTTCTCGAATATTCTCAAGTAAGTAAGAGGCTTAGATGGTGAGGGATTTCAAGGTATCCACGATAAGTTTTTGAAGCTGGAAATAATTCAGAAACAGTGTAGCTCAGGCATACAACAAAGCAATAATTAGCGGGAAAATAGAGGATTGGAAAGCTTTGAAAAACATACAGAGACCAACTAAAAGACTCATTAGCAGGGAAAAAATTAGGTAAAAAAGCAAGCTAGTAAACAATATCAAAGTGGATAGTAAACACGAGGAGTTCTGCAGATGCTGGAAATGCAAGCAACACATATCAAAGTTGCTGGTGAACGCAGCAGGCCAGGCAGAATCTCTAGGAAGAGGTACAGTCGACGTTTCGGGCTGAGACCCTTCGTCAGGACTAACTAAAGGAAGAGCTAGTAAGAGATTTGAAAGCTACCTCCCCCTCGTATCCCATCCGTTATTTATTTATAAACACACATTCTTTCTCTCTCTCTCTCTCTCTCTCTCTCTCCTTTTTCTCCCTCTGTCCTTCTGACTATACCCCTTGCCCATCCTTCGGGTCCCCCCCCCCTTCCTTCTCCCTGGGCCTCCTGTCCCATGATTCTCTCATATCCCTTTTTCCAATCACTTGTCCAGCTCTTGGCTTCTTCCCTCCCCCTCCTGTCTTCTCCTATCATTTTGGATCCCCCCCTCCCCCTCCCCCTCCCCCTCCCACTTTCAAATCTCTTACTAACTCTTCCTTCAGTTTGTCCTGACGAAGGATCTTGGCCCGAAATGTCGACTGTGCCTCTTCCTAGAGATGCTGCCTGGCCTGCTGTGTTCACCAGCAACTTTGATGTGTGTTGCTGAAAGTGGATAGTAAAAGCTTTTTCAAGAATGTAAAAATTAAGAGAGTTGAGAGTGGAACTGAGGACGGAGAAATAACAACAGGAGACAAGGAGATGGCCAGATGAACTAAATAGTATTTTGCATCTATTCTCACTGTGGAAGACTCTAGCAGTGTGCCAGGTGCTGAAGGGAAGAGGAATGAGTGCATTTATTGTTACAAGAGAGAAGGTTCTCAGACAGCTGAAAGACCTGAGGGTACATAAATCACGTGGGCCAGATAAACTGCGCCCTAGGGTTCTGAAAGAGGTAGCAGTAGAGATTGTGGAGGCATTAGTAATAACGTTTTAAAAATCATTGGACCTCGTACCAGAGGACTGGAAAATTGCAAATGTTACTTTACTCTAATTAAGGAGGAAAGCAGCAGAAAGGAAATTATAGATCAGTTAGCCTGACCTCTGTGGTTCGGAAGATGTTGGAGTTAATTGTTAAGGCTGAGATTCTGGAGTATTTGGTGACACAGGACAAGATAGGACAAAGTCAGCATGGATTCCGTAAGGGAAAATCTTCCCTGATGGACCTGTTGGAATTCTTTGATGAGATTACAAGAGGGATAGATAAAGGGGATGCAGTTGATGTTGTATATTTGGACTGTCAGAAGACCTTTGACAAGGTGCCACACATGAGACAACTTAACAAGTTAAAAGCCCATGGTATTACAGGAAAGTTACTGGCATGGTTAGACCATTGACTTATTGGTAGGATGCAGCAAGTGGGAATAAAAGGATCCTTTACTGGTTGGCTACCAGTGACTAATAGTGTTCTGCAGGGTTTGGTGTTAGGACTGTTTCTTTTTATGCTGTAAATCTATGATTTAGATAATGGAATAGATGGCTTTTTTGTCAAGTTTGTAAATGATACAAAGATTGGCAGGGGGCGGGTAGTGCTGAGGAGCAGTTAGCCTGTGGAAGGACTTAGACAGATTAGGAGAATTGGCAAGAAAGTGGAAACTAAAATACAATGTTGGAAAATGCATGGTCATGCACTTTGGTTGTAGAAATAAATGTACAGACTATTTCTAAACTGGACGAAAATCCAAAAATCTCAGATGCAAAGGGACTTGGGAGTCCTTGTGCAGAACAACCAAAAGGTTAACTTCCAAGTTTTGTCAGTGGTGTGGAAGGCAAATGCAATGTCAAAATTCATTTCAAGAGGCCTAAAATATAAGAGTAGGGATGTGATGTTGAGGCTTTATAAGGCACTGGTGAGGCCTTATTTTGAGTATTGTGAAAAGTTTTGGGCTCCTCATCTCAGGCTACGTCCATACTACGCCGGATAATTTTGTAAACGCTGGTTTCAAGTAAAAACGACAGGCGTCCACACTAAGTGTTTTTCAAAATATCTCTGTCCACATTAGACAGATATTTGGGTGAATCTCATCTATTGGGCACACGCAGGACACACAGAAAACAAGCGAAGAGGAAACGGTATACTCGGTGCGCGTTTGTCCAGTTACAGAGTAGGAAAACTTAAAAGGAATTGCTCTTGTCTCTCGGGCAGGAGGACGTAAAACTAAAAAAATACAAATACTGGAGCATATGGAGGCAACCGACAGGGAGTTCACAGACAGTATGACCCGGCTGACGACAAACATTGAAAAACTGACTAACTCTGGTGCATTAATAAAGCACCTTGTTAAATGTATAAAACGTCTGCATGTGTTATCTTGTATTTCCATACAATGTTACATTAGGCTGTTACACATCTATTGTCAGAGAAGTACTTGCATAAATAGGTGAACCACCTTCATACAAGCAAGGACAGAAAACAGGGCAAACTGATATATGTATTTATTCAGTAACCTATGGGTCAAAGTATTTGGTGAGTACATTTCTAACCCTTCTGGCTTCAGTCTCGTTGCCATCTGTTCTGAAATTGTTAGGTGGTTGCGTTCAAGAAAACAACGAAATGCCGCGCTGCGGTCATCTGTTCTGGCACATCATGACAGCGTTTTTAAATAGTCAAACAAGCTCACTTTACAATTTAACTCTCACACCGTTCACACCGACTGTACGTAATAACAGCTTGCGCAGTACCAAGCAGAAGCAGAAAAAAGCATTGTTGTTGTGGTGTTGTCATGACAGCATTTTTAAATCTCTCCGGTTACCCCGTACACACTACAATGGATATTAGGCATTTTCAGATTTATTCACTCTGGAGATCATTTCTGAAAATCTCCGTTTTCGGGGAATGAAAACGCCATTTCAGTGTGGACAGAAGGTCAAAACGAAGAGAAAAAGCTTTGTTTTCAAAATTATCTGGCGTAGTGTGGACGTACCCTAAGAAAAGATGTGCTGGCATTGGAGAAATTTCAGAGGAGGTTCACAAGGATGATACCGTGAATAAAAGGATTATCATACGAGGAATGTTTGATAGCTCTGGGAGTCCACTCACTGATCAAAGAACACTGAGGCTGTCTACAAGAAGGGTCAGAGCTGTCTCTATTTCCTGAGGAGACTGAGGTCCTTTAACATCTGTTGGACGATGCTGAGGATGTTCTACGAGTCTGTGGTGGCCAGTGTTATCATGTTTGCTGTTGTGAGCTGGGGCAGCAGGCTGAGGGTAGCAGACACCAACAGAATCAACAAACTCATTCGTAAGGCCAGTGATGTTGTGGGGATGGAACTGGACTTTCTCATGGTGGTGTCTGAAAAGAGGATGCTGTCTAAGTTGCATGCCATCTTGTTCAATGTCTCCCATCCTCTACATAATGTACTGGTTGGGCACAGGAGTACATTCAGCCAGAGACTCATTCCACCGAGGTGCAACACTGAGTGTCGTAGGAAGTCATTCCTGCCTGTGGCCATCAAACTTTACAACTCCTCCCTTGGAAGGTCAGACACCCTGAGCCAATAGGCTGGTCCTGGACTTATTTCCTGGCATTTACATATTACTATTTAATCATTTATGGTTTTATATTGCTTTATTTATACTCTATTCTTGGTTGGTGCAACTGTAACAAAAACCATTTTCCCTCAGGATCAATAAAGTATGACTATGACTATGACTATATTTAGAAAGATGAGGGGGGATCTCATTCAAACCTTTCAAATGTTGAATGGCCTAGACAGTGTACATGTGGAAAGGATGTTTCCCATGGTGGGAGAGTCTAGGACAAGAGGGCACAGCCTCAGGATAGAGGGCTGTCCATTTTAAATAGAGATGCAGAGAAAAAATTCTTTAGCCAGAAGGTGGTAAATTTGTAGAATTCATTGCTGCAGGTGGCCGTGGAGGCCAGGTTGTTACTGTATATGTATTTAAAGCAGAGCTTGATAGGTTCTTGATTGAACACAACATCAAAGGTTGGGGGAAAAGTTGGGGAATGGGATTGAGGAGCGAAAAATGAATCAGCCATAATTGAATAGCAGAGCAGATTTGATAGGCCAAATAGCTCAATTCTGCTCCTTGTCTTGGTCTTATAAATAAGATCAAGGTCTACCTGTTTGTTTACAGGATGTTTCATGGAAAACCACACTTCTAGGAAATCCCTTGCATGCCACTATTTACTTGCACCATTTGTGTCCCTCTTGATTTTCATGAGTAGGGACGAGGGAGAGTTGGTCATGCCACTTTTCAGACAGTTGATGTCTCCTCAAATGGTGACAAAATCTTGGCAAGTAAATTGCCCAAGATCAGAGAACAGGTGAACCCAACCAGTTCTTGAAGCAGTAGGTAGAGAGTCTAATTGGAGGTGAAAATAACATAAAGATGAAGCCACACTCAGGTTGGAGGACCAACACCTTATATTCCATCTGGGTAGCCTCCAACCTGATGGCATGAACATTGACTTCTCAAACTTCCGTTAATGCCCCACCTCCCCCTCATACCCCATTCGTTATTTATTTATATACACACATTCTTTTTCTCTCTCTCCTTTTTCTCCCTCTGTCTCTCTCACTATACCCCTTGCCCATCCTCTGGGTTTTCCCCTCCTCCCCCTTTTCTTTCTCCCTGGGCCTCCTGTCCTATGATCCTCTCATATCCCTTTTGCCAATCAACTGTCCAGCTCTTGGCTCCATCCCCCCTCCCCCTCCTGTCTTCTCCTATCATTTTGGATCTCCCCCTCCCCCTCTCAAATCTCTTTCTAGTTCTTCTTTCAGTTAGTCCTGACGAAGGGTCTCAGCCTGAAACATCGACTGTACCTCTTCCTACTGATGCTGCCTGGCCTGCTGCGTTCACCAGCAAATTTTATGTGTGTTGCATGAAAATAATGACTTGGCTTTGAAAAATAAGCTGGACCTGGTAACAGACCTGATAGTGGTTGAACATTTTGGGATTAGTGAACACAACTTGTGCTTTTAAGATAGATTTGAGTAAGAGAAAAAAAGAAAAATCAGATATTATGGGAAGGGACGAATTTTGGAGAAGGCAAGTTATGACAGGACAAAGTCAAGAGCCATGGGACATTGATTGAGAGCAGTTGTTGTCAGACAAGTCTGCATTTGAGTTGTTTATAGACAATAGACAATGGGTGCAGGAGTAGGCCATTCGGCCCGTCGAGCCAGCACCGCCATTCACTGTGATCATGGCTGATCATCCACAATCAGTATCCAGTTCCTGACTTATCCCCATAACCTTTGATTCCGCTATCTTTAAGAGCTCTATCCATCTCTTTCTTGAAAACATCCAGAGACTTGGCCTCCACTGCCTTCTGGGGCAGAACATTCCACATATCCACCATTCTCTGGGTGAAAAAGTTTTACCTCAACTCCGTTCTAAATGGCCTACCCTTATTCTTAAACTGTGGCCTCTGGTTCTGAACTCACCCATCAGCGGGAACATGCTTCCTGCCTCCAGCGTGTCCAATCCCTTAATAATCTTATATGTTTCAATCAGATCCCGTCTCATCCTTCTAAATTCTGGTGTATACGAGCCCAGTCATTCCAATCTTTCAACATATGACAGTCCCGCCATCCCGGGAATTAACTTTGTTAACCTACGCTGCACTCTCTCAATAGCAAGAATGTCCTTCTTCAAATTTGGAGACCAAAACTGCAAATAATAATGCAGGTGTGGTCTCACCAGGGACCTGTACAGCTGCAGAAGGACCTCTTTGCTCCTATACTCAATTCCCCTTGTTGTGAAGGCCAGCACGCCATTAGCTTTCTTCACTGCCTGCTGTACCTGCATGTTTGCTTTCAGAGACTGATGTACAAGAACACCTAGATCTCGTTGTACTTCCCCTTTTCCTAACTTGACTCCATTTAGAAATAATAACCGCCTTTCTGAGGTTGGCCTGGTTAAAATCCCCGGCTGTAACGAGCAAAGCCTCCGGATACCTGGTCTCAAGTTCACTGATGTTGGCATACAGTATGTTCAGAGCACACTCCACATCCGCCTGGGGGGGAATGTAGACCACTGTCAGTATGACCGAGATGAATTCCCATGGCAGATAGTAGGGACGACACTTCGCCAACAGGTGTTCCAGGTCCGGGCTGCAGGAGCTTGTCCGTGCCACTGTGTCCGAGCACCACGTAGTGTTGATCAGTAGGCAGACACCACCTCCCCTCGTCTTGCTCGCAGACACCGTGCGGTCCATCCAATGGATTGAAAATCCCTCTGGTTGGATGGCACAGTCGGGGGTGGCAGGGGAGAGCCAGGTCTTGGTGAAACAGAATACACAGCAGTTCTGCATCTCCCTGCAGTAGGTAAGTCTCCCTTTAAGATCATCCACCTTGTTCTCTATGGCTTGCACATTAGCTAGTAGGATGGTGGGCATAGGGACCCTGAAGCCCCTCAGCTTCATCTGACCAGCAGTCCAGCTCTTTTCCCACACTTCCTCGGTAAGTAGTGCATCTTTCCAGGTTTCCATCAATGCAGCGTGTTGTTGTCAGCTCTTTGAGGTAGGTGGACGCATCCCACGGGGATCGATCGGCGGGTCACGTCGCCGGACGCTTCGGGCCAGGCCGAGTAACGGGGGAGGCTCCGCTGCCACTTCCAGTTGCCGGGGGCCCAGGCTGTCGATTGGGTCGGGCCCCGAAGCCGACACTTAATCCCGGAGGGCCAGGCTCCTGGCTGAAACAAGTCCGTAAACTGAGTCACAGTTGTGGAGGCCTCCGCTCCGTCCAAGCCTCGCGCTGGATTTCCAAGGTCGGCGGCGGAGGTCTCACTTCCGGCAGCTGTGGATGGCCACCAACGGGGCTTTATGGTGGTCGCTCCGGGGAAGCGTCTGGGGCACCTTGAGGTCTCCAGCGTCACTTCTGTATGGACTGTGTGCCTTGCAAGACGATCCTGGTATTCCTTCACCGGAAACCTTGGATGAATTATGAGGTCAAGTCCCTTTTTAAAGGCTAGAGCTGCGGCTTTTAGGTCCGGGGATACCAGTCGCTACACGGAATCCAGGCGTGAACTCTGGAAAGCCATTAAGGATGCCAAGAGGCAATATCGAGCCAAGTTGGAAGCCTAGCCTAACCACAGGGATGCCAGTGGATTATGGCAGGGTCTTAATGAGATCACTGGGCGCAAAGAAAAGGCTGGGAATATCAATAACTGTGGCACTTCTCTTCCTGACGAATTTAACATATTCTACGCAAGATTCGAACAGAAGAGGAGCGTCCCGCTCCCTCCGAATAAACCGGACCTGGTGGCATCGAGATTCATCATCATCGAGGAGGACGTTAGAAGGACCTTCCTGATTCTGCAGGGAGCGCTCATGGAGTGAGGTCGTCTCTCTGGCTTCGCTCCATTCCCGTTATCCTTTTTAACCTATGATCTCCTTGATCTAATCAACTTTAAGTACACCAGAAGACTTACTTTATCTCTCTGAATTACCGATTAATTGACTTCCTTTTGTCAATCGCAACTTTTGAGCTTAAAGAAATGAGTACGAGATCTAAAACCAAAGATGGGAAAGACGCTGATGGGAACGGAGGAAAGAAGAAAGGTGACTCTAAACCAACGGAATTAACTTACGAAGTTATGGTGAAGTGTTTGGAGGAAATGTTTGAGCAGCATCGGATAAAATTATCTGAAAGTTTAACTGCTCAATTTGAACAACATCGTCAAAGCCTTAATGAAGATTTAAAATCAATCACGGAATCTTTGAAATTCCTGAATGCTGATGTTCAAAAGCACGATGCAAAAATTTCTGAGCTGGATACTAAATCTCAGAAGACGGATACAAAAGTTGAGATCTTAGAGAAGAATCTAGCTTCGACTACTAAACAGCTCCAACAACTTAAATCCAAAGTTATTGATCTTGAGAATCGATCGAGAAGACAAAATTTACGTTTAATTGGCCTACCCGAGGATGCTGAGGTTGGAGATGCTGTAATATTCTTTGCTAAACTTTTAAAGGATTCGTTCGGTTCAGTTTTTCCCAACGATCCTTCATTACTCGATCGCGCCCATCGTATACCGTGGGTAAAGTCGGCAGCGGCTGTTTCCAAACCCAGACCAGTTATCCTTCGTTTCCATTATGTTAATGTTAAAGAACAACTTCTCCAGATCGCTCGTCGACAAGGGATGATCAAGTATCACCAGCATTCCTTCAGAATAGTTCAAGACTACAGTCCTGAAGTGATGAAGGAACGACTGACTTTTAAACCTTTAATGTCGGAATGCTATCAAAAAAATCTCAAACCGGCACTACTGTATCCTGCACGACTCAGAATCTCTTCCCGATGGAAATCGTCGTGTTTTCCACTCTACAACTGCCGCTCGGAGTTTTTTGGATGATAATTTCCCATTTGATACAGACACCCTCTCTTAATCTGTGTCGGGTGCTTCCAGCACCATTTTTTTTTCTCTCTGGTGTTTTTCTTCAAAATAAACCTTCTACTACTGTGCGATGAAGGTTTTTTATAAGTTTAAGATTTTTGTTCTTTGTTTTTTACTATAGTGATTATTCTATAACATATAGAATATTTATCTTCTGTGAATAACATCACTTTCCCTTAGTTTACCTTTTGTTTTAATTTATCCTTTTTTGTTATTACTAATGATCCGATCTGACCGTCATTTGTAGTTATATGTTTCCTATTTTTGATTTTCGCATAATTAAAATGGCGACTTCTCTTTCTTTTTCTATAATCTTTGTGTTTTTTTCGGGACGCCATGTTCTTATGCTTCTTCTTCCCATAATCCAGTTTTCTTATTTTGGAAGCGTTTTTTTTATTTACTCGTTTATAATTAACTAATTATATGCACTGATACTGGTTTCTTTTATTTTATATATTTTAGTAATTTTTACTATGGAGACTAATTTACAATACTGCTTATTTTTCACATATTAGTCTTTGGGAGGTCACTTATCTAACATATATTTTTGGAGTTGCCCCCTGCAGAAATGGGGTTAAAGTTAGTATTAGTTAGTGCTTTCTTCAGCCTTTTCTGGCTTAGTTCGGGTTTCTATTTGGGGTTGGGGGAGGGGTGGTCTTTTTCTTTTTTAATTTTTTCTATTGGGCTGATTCAGAACTACAAAGATGTCCCCAGTGTCGAGATTTCCGGTTCCTCTCTAATCATGTATTCCTCTTCCGATTTCATGAGCTCACATTATGGTTAACCCCTTACTTACCAAAGGGTTAATTTTTAGTTATGGCTCATTCTATTAATTTTGTCGCTTGGAATACAAATGATTTAAACCATCCAATAAAACGGAAAAAGATTTTCAAAATATTTCAAAGACTGAATGCTCATATTATCTTTGCTCAAGAGACTCATGTAAGGAAAGAGGACAGTCAACGCTTCTTTAAGTTTTGGAAGGAACAACAATACCACTCAAATGCTCAAGCCAAAATTAAAGGCGTTTCAATTTTTATTGATCCCTCAATTACATTCATTCATCAAGACATCATTTCAGATCCTAATGGCAGATTTCTGTTAATTACGGGGGTACTTTTTAATAAAAAGGTCGCTATGGTTAATGTTTACGCTCCGAATGTGGATTATCCTGAATTCTTTAAACATTTACTTACTTCTCTTCCTAATTTAAACGAGTATATGTTGATAATGGGCGGTGATTTTAATTTATGTTTGAATCCCATGTTGGATAGATCCACAAGTAGTCCGGCTTTACCGAATAAGTCGGCTACTATTATCAACTCTTTTATGTTGGATGCTGGGATTTCAGAAATTTGGAGATTTCTACATCCAAATGATAAGGAATTCTCCTTTTTTTCACATGTTCACCGTTCTTTTTCCGGAATTGATTATTTCCTGATTGACTCTCATTTGATTCCATATGTAGCTGATTGTAATTATGACATTATTGCTATTTCAGATCATGCTCCATTGAAACTTTCCATCAAGTTAATGGATACCTTTTGTACTACCAGACAATGGCGATTTAACCCTATTTTGCTTCAAGATCAGGACTTTGTCAAATTTACAAAGGAGCAGATTGATTTCTTCTTTTCAACTAATACTACGGATGAAGTTTCCAACGGAACTGTTTGGGACGCCTTTAAAGCTTATATCCGTGGTCAAATTATTTCCTATTCGGCCGGTTTGAAAAGACGTATTAACAATGAAATACTTCTACTGGTTGATACAATTAAAGAAGTTGATAAAAAATATGCTATTTCTCCTAGCAAGGAGCTGTACAAACACAGAGTTGAACTCCAATTGGAACATAGCTTATTATTAACATCCTTGATCGAAAATCAATTAATGAGAACTAGAAGTGATTTTTATAATCATAGTGATAAATCGGGTAAATTACTGGCTAACCAATTGAAATTTGATTCGGTTAAACGTCAAATTACTAAGATCCGCAAACAGGATGATACTTTCACAGTTGATCATGTTGGGATAAACCAAACCTTTCAAGAATTTTATACCTCTTTATATCATTCTGATTTTCCTCATGATTCTAATTTCATGCATGATTTTTTAAGTAAATTGAGTTTTCCGAAACTATCTCCCGAAGATTGCCTATCATTAGAAACTTTCATTTCAGAGGAAGAAATAATAACTGCAATCTCATCATTAAATTCCGGTAAAGCACCCGGTCCCGATGGGTTTACAGTGGAATTTTTTAAATTTTTTTCCTCCATTCTTTCTTCTAAGTTGTCTAGAATATTTAAGGAAGCAATTAGTTTAGGTAAATTACCACAATCGTTTTATGAAGCCTCTATTTCCTTAATTCTTAAAAAGAATAAAGATCCTACGGATTGTGCATCCTACAGACCGATATCTCTTCTGAATGTAGATTCAAAAATTTTTTCAAAAATTCTAGCTACTAGACTGGAGAAGGTGTTACTTCAAATTATTTCCATGGATCAAACCGGATTCATTAAAAATCACTATTCATCTTTGAATATTAGGAGGTTAATGAATATTGTTTATACCCCCTCACTTACTACCCCGGAATGTATTATCTCATTAGATGCTGAGAAAGCCTTTGACAGAGTTGAATGGCCTTATTTATTTAATGTTCTTGAGAAATTTAATTTTAATTTGACATTTATATCTTGCATTAAATTGTTATATTACTCCCCGGTAGCCTCGGTCTGTACAAATAATTATAGATCTCCTTTTTTTCGTCTTTTTCGTGGTACTAGGCAAGGTTGCCCTCTTAGTCCTTTACTATTTAATATTGCTCTTGAACCTTTAGCAATTGCTATCCGTGACTCGCCAAATATTGTTGGTATTACCCGTGGAAATGAAATACATAAACTATCATTATATGCAGATGATTTGTTGTTATATATCTCTAACCCGGAGAAGTCAATTCCTGCTATCTTAGATCTGTTAGCTCAATTTAGTAACTTTTCTGGTTACAAATTGAATCTTAGTAAGAGTGAATTATTCCCTTTAAATAAGCATGTACCTATTTATGGACGTTTACCATTTAAATTGGTTACTGATTCATTTATATACTTAGGGATAACAATTACCAAAAAATATAAAGATTTATTTAAAGCTAATTTTTTTACCTTTAATTGATCAGATTAAACTTTTATTTACCAAATGGTCCCCAATCTCTTTGTCTTTGATTGGTTGGATTAATGCTATTAAAATGATCATTTTGCCTAAATTTTTGTATATATTTCAATCGGTTCCAATTTTTATCCCAAAATCTTTTTTTGATAACGTAGATTCAAAAATTTCCTCATATATTTGGCAGAATAAAAATCCTAGGTTAGGTAAGAGATATTTACAGAAATCCAAGAAGGAGGGGGGACTTGCCCTCCCAAATTTTAGATTCTATTATTGGGCAATTAATATTCGATATTTAGAATTTTGGCTACAAGATTTGGACGCATCTTTAAACCCTCACTGGGTAAATCTTGAATCTAAGGGTTTTCCTTGGGTTCGGTTTTAGGAACTTTACTTCCTTTTACTTCTTTTAAATCATATAAACAAATGAATAACCCAATAGTTAAACATACTTTACGTATATGGTTTCAATTCCGAAGATTTTTTGGGTTTAATCAATTCATTCTAGCAAGTCCCATTATATCAAATTTTCTTTTTCAACCTTCCATGATGGATCAAGCTTACTTTGATTGGAAAACCAAAGGTATAATATCTTTTCGCGATTTATTCTTGGATAACAGTTTTATGTCTTTTGATCAACTCTCTAATAAATATAACTTACCCAGATCTCACTTTTTTAGATATTTACAGATTAGAAACTTTTTAATTACTGTCTCTCCTAATTTTCCACACCCATATCCAATGGACACTTTGGAAAAAATCTTAGACTTAATTCTTTCTCAGAAAGGTGTAATAGCAATTGTATATAATATAATTATGAATTTATGTCCTGATGCCTCTAATAAAATTAAAGCTGACTGGGAAAGAGAACTTGAGATTAATATACCGACTGAAAAATGGGAAAAAATTCTTCAGTTGGTGAATTCATCCTCTGTATGTGCTAAGCATAGGTTGATACAGTTTAAAGTAGTTCACAGGGCTCATATGTCCAAAGATAAACTATCTCGTTATTACTCTTATATTAATCCAATATGTGACAGATGCCAGTCTGAGATTGCTTCTTTAACTCACATGTTTTGGTCATGTCCCTTGTTGGAGAAATATTGGAAAGATATTTTTGATATTATTTCAACGGTCCTAAATATAGACTTACAACCTCATCCAATTACTGCTATCTTTGGACTACCAATGATAGACTCAAATAATTTAACCTCTTCATCACGAAGGATGATTGCATTTCTTACTTTAATAGCTAGAAGGTCCATCTTGTTGAATTGGAAAGAGATCAACCCTCCTACAGTATTTCATTGGTTTTCACAAACTATGGTGTGTCTGAATTTGGAGAAAATTAGAAGTGCAGTTTATGACCCTTCTATTAAGTTTGAAAAAATTTGGAGGCCATTTATTCAGCATTTTCATTTGATGTAATTTGATCATTTCCAAACTTGTTTTATTTCTCTGTACTGTTGTTGGAGGGGAATGGAGGCGTCGACGCTGAGGTTTTCTTCTTTTCCATTTTTAAGTTGTTAGTTTTGCCCAAGTCTTTTAGTTTAGTTTAGTTGTTTTTTTTTTCTTTTGGGATGGGTTTTTTTTCTATTTTTTGTCTTTTTCCTTTTTTTTTGCTTTATATTATCCGTGATCAGTTCTACATGTATGGGAGTTTTGGTAATTTCCACTATTTGGTTTTGCAATTACTCTTTTTTAAATGTAACAATACATCTCATATTATCTGTATTATTGCTATGTTTTGTTTCTATATTTTGAAATTAATAAAAGGATTGAAAAAGAAAGAAGGGCCTTCCTGAAGATAAACCCAAGGAAGGCGATGGGCCCAGGTGGCGTCCCAGGACGGGTTCTTCAGGCCTGTGCAAGCGAGCTAGCTGGAGTGCTTGCTGACATCTTCAACTGCTCCTTGCTTCAGTCTAAGATCCCCTTGTGTTTTAAGAAGGCAACAATAATCCCAGTGCCGAAGAAGAGCAAGGTGGCATACCTGAATGACTGTCGACCTGTGGCTCTGACATCAATTGCTATGAAGTGCTTGGAGAGATTGGTTATGGCACACATCAGCCACAGCCTACTGGTCAACCTCGACGCTTTGCAATTTGCCTACCGGAGCAACAGGTCAACGGCAGATGCCATCTCTCTGGCCCTACATTCCTCCTTAGAACACCTGGAGAATAAAGACGCATACGTAAGGCTCCTTTTTATTGACTACAGCTCTGCCTTTAATACCATCATTCCAAATAAACTGATTCCTAAGCTCCGGAACCTGAGCCTTAGCACTCAGATCTGCAGCTGGGTCTTCAATTTCCTCACAGAGAGGACCCAGGCTGTAGAAATAGGGGACAAGCTCTCCTCTACAATCACTCTGAGCACCGGTGCCCCACAAGGCTGTATACTCAGCCCCCTGCTGTAGTCACTGTACACCCATGATTGTGTAGCCAAGTTTCCATCAAACTTAATATATAAGTTTGCTGATGACACAACAATTGTAGTCCGTATCTCAGGTAATGATGAGTTTGAGTACAGAGAGGAAATTAAGAACCTGGTGGCATGGTGCGAAGACCTATCGCTCAACGTCAGCAAGACAAAGGAATTGGTTGTTGACTTCAGAAAGAGTAGCGGACTGCACGACCCAATTTACATCGGTAGTGCACAAGTGGAACAGGTCAACAGCTTTAAGTTCCTCGGGGTCAATATCACAAATGACCTGACTTGGTCCAACCAAGCAGAGTTCACTGACAGGAAGGCCCACCAGCACCTTTACTTCCTGAGAAAACTGAAGAAACTTGGCCTGTCCCCTAAAACTCTCACTAATTTTTATAGATACACCGTAGAAAGCATTCTTCTAGGGTGCATCACAACCTGGTATGGAAGATGTCCTGTCCAAGACCGAAAGAAGCTGCAAAAGATCGTGAACACGGTGCAGCACATCACACAAACTAATCTTCCGTCCTTGGGCTCACTTTACACCGCACGCTGTCGGAGAATTGCTGCCAGAATAATCAAGGATATGACCCACCCAGCCAACACACATTTCGTCCCTCTTCCCTCCGGGCGAAGGCTCAGGAGCTTGAAGACTCGTACGGCCAGATTTGGTGATAGCTTCTTTCCAACTATGATAAGACTGCTGAACGGATCCTGACGGAATCTGGGCCGTACCCTCCAAATATCCGGACCTGCCTCTCGGGTTTTTTTTTGCACTAACTTACTTTCCAGTTTTCTATTTTCTATTTATGATTTATAATTTAAATTTTTATATTTACTAATTTTTACTATTTTTAGTATTTAATATTTGTAATCCAGGGAGCGGGAAGCACAGAATCAAATATCGCTGTGATGATTGTACGTTCTAGTCTCTATTGTTTGGCGACAATAAAGTATAAGTATAAAGTATCTGCCTTCCTGTTCTTACCACCAAAGTGGATAACCTCACATTTATCCACATTAAACTGCATCTGCCATGCATTCGCCCACTCACCCAGCCTGTCCAAGTCACCCTGCATTCTCATAACATCCTCCTCACATTTCACACTGCCACCCGGCTTTGTGTCATCTGCAAATTTGCTAATGTTACTTTTAATCCCTTCATCTAAATCATTAATGTATATTGTAAACAGCTGCGGTCCCAGCACATGGCAAATTTTGTGCCTTTGTTAAAGAAAGGAAACATGGGTAATCCGAGTAATTATAGCCCTCACATTGGTGTTTGGGAAAATCATGGAGAGGATAATGAGGGATAACATTTATAAATATTTGCAAAGGTATGGTCTGCTTAAGGACAGTCAAGATATCTTTGCGCAGAACAGGTCATGCCTTACATCAAGTTTTTTTTGAGGAGCTGACAAATGAATTTATTGACGGTAAGGTAGTGCGCGTTATCCTGTGATCGGTGATCATGAGGTTGTGTATTCTGTGATCAATGGCTATGAGGTTGGTTATCCTGTGGTCAATTGTTTTGAGTTTGGGTATCTTGTTGTTAGTGGTCATGTGGTTTGGTATCTAATGGTCAGTTTTGAGGATATTGGATATCCTGTGATCAGTTGTCATGCAGTTGGGTATCTTGTGTTCAGTGGTCATGAGGATGGTTATCCTGTGTCCAGTTGACCTGATGTTGGGTATCCTGTGTTCAGCTGTCATGAAGTTGGTATCTGGTGATCTGTGGACATAAGTTTGGGGATGCTGTATCCAGTTGACATGAGGCTGGTTATCCGATGAAACTTGTCGCACTGTTGGGTATCCTATGGTCAATGGTCATGAGGTTAGGTATCCTGTGGTCAGTGGTCACGAGATTGGGTGTCCTGTGGTCAGTGGTCACTAGGTTGGGTGTCCTATGGTCAGTGGTCACAAGGTTGGGTATCCTGTGGTCAATGGTCACGAGGCTGGGTATCCTATGGTCAATGGTCACGAGGTTGGGTGTCCTGTGGTCAGTGGTCATGAGGTTGGGTGTCCTGTGGTCAGTGCTCACTAGGTTGGGTATCCTTTGGTCAGTGGTCACGAGGTTAGGTATCCTGTGGTCAATGGTCGCGAGGTTGGGTGTCCTGTACTCAGTGGTCATGAGATTGTGTGTCTTGTGGTCAGTTGTCATGAGGTTGGGTATCCAGTAATCAGTAGGTTTAGGGTTGGGTATCCTGTGGTCAGTGGTCACTAGGTTGGGTGTCCTGTTGTCAGTGGTCATGAGGTTGGGTGTCCTGTGGTCAGTGGTCACTAGGTTGGGTGTCCTATGGCCAGTGGTCATGAGTCTGGTCATCCTGTGGTTAGTTGCCATGAAGTTGGGTGTCCTGTGGTCTATATATAAGGTTGGGTATCCTGTGGTCTGTATATAAGGTTGGGTATCCTGTGGGAAGTGGTTATGAAGTTGGCTATCATGTGTACAGTTGTCATGAGGTAGCATATCCTGAATTCAGTGGTCATGAGGTTGGGTATCTTGTGGTTATTTGTCACGAGGTTGGTTATCAAGTGGTCAGTTGTCACAAGAACTGGTACCCTGTGGTCAGTGGTCACGAAGTTGGGTATACTGTGGTCAGTGGTTATATGGTTGGTGGTCAGTGCTAATGAGGTTGGGTATCTGGTGGTCAGTGTTTATGACGTAGGGTACCTGTGGTCAGTGCTCATGAGGTTGGGTATCCAGTGGTCAGTTGTTGATGCAACTGAGTATCCCACAGTCAACAGTTATGGGGTTTGGTATTCAGTAATCAGTTATCAAGAGGTTGGGTATCCTTTGGTCAGTGGTTTTGAGGTTGAGAATACTGTGGACAGTTCTTATGATATTGGCAATCCAATGGTCAGTGGTTATAAGGTTGGATAATCTGTGGACAGTGGTTTTGAGATTGTGTGTCCTGCAGTCAGTAGTTATGAGGTTTGGTATCCAGTAATGAGTGGTCATAAGGCTGGGTATCCTGTGGTTAGTGGTTATGGGTTGGGTATCTGTGATTAGTTGTTATGAGTTTTGATTTCCCGTGGCCTGTTCTCATGAGGTTTTGGTATCCTTTGGTCAGTGGCTATGAGGTCAGGTGTTATGTAGTCATTTGACATGTGGTTGGGTATCATGTTGTTAATGGGCACAAGTTTGAGTATCCTGTGGTCAGTGGTTATGAGGACGGGTATCATGCAGTCATTGGTCATGAGGCTGGGTAACCTGTGATCATTGGTTATGAGGCTGGGTAACCTGTGATCATTGATTATGAGGCTGGGTAACCTGTGATTATTGGTTATGAGGCTGGGTATCCTCTGGTCAGTTGTCACGAAGTTTGGGTTCCTGTGGTTAGTGGTTATGAGGCTGGACGTCCTGTGGTCAGTGGTTATGTGGTTGGGTATCCAGTGGTCAGTGCTAATAAGGTTGAGTATCTTGTGGTCAGTGGGTATGTGGTTGGGTATCCTGTGGTCAGTGGTCACAAGGCTGGTTATCCTGTGAGCAGTTGTCACAAGGTTAGGTATCCAGTTGTCAGGATGTTGGGTAATTGTGGTCAGTGGTCATGAGGTTGGGTATTCTGTGATCAATTGTCAAGAGGTTGGTTACCCTGAGGTCAATGGATATTAGGTTGGGAATCCCGAGGTCAACAGTCATGAAATTGGGTATCCTGTGGTCAGTGGTCGCAAGGTTAGTTATCAAGTGGTATCCAGTGGTCAGTTGTCACAACCACGGATTCGGCAGTGCAGTAGATACGGTAATTGCGCTTGTGAATATGCACATGTCAGCTAATTATTATTTAATTGTGATAGTATTTAACTCCATACTTGTCGTCATAGTGCTTGTCGAGACTTGGACAGAGCACAGCAACGCTTTGCTGCCTGTTTGCTTTCGGCCTTCCCTGAGAAATTGGACTTTTAAGTCAACTGACTCTGAAGACCAGCGGTATTCCTTTAATGTTTAGATTTTCTTTTCAGCTGCAGTGTAGGCTTCCTTTTCCATTTAAGAGTTTTTGTTAACGGCCCCATTTGGCCTAGTGTTTATTGTTTTATTTTCCCTTTAACACTGTTCACATTAAAGTTGGTAAACTATCAACCTGCTTCAGTGTCTCTGACTCTGCACTTGGGCCATATCTGAACCTGGTAACATCAGTGCTTATGAGGTTGGGTATCCTGTGGCCAGTGCTAATGAAATTGGATATTCAGTGGTCAATAGTTATGAGGTTGGGTATCCTGTGGTCAGCGCTAATGAAGTTGCATATTCAGTGGTCAATAGTTATGAGGTTGGGTATCCTGTGGCCAGTGCTAATGAAGTTGGATATTCAGTGGTCAATAGTTATGAGGTTGAGTATCCTGTGGTCAGTAATCATGAAGTTGGGTATCCTGTGATCAGTTTTCACTAGGTTGGGTATCTAGTGATCAGTTATCTCCAAATGAAAATCGATGCAGCATCCAAGAAATACCTGACAATAAATACACACAAAGGACTTTATCAGTATAACAGGTTGGTGTTTGGGATAGCATCAGCTCCTGCAATTTGGCAAAGGGCAATGGACCAGGTCCTGCAGGAGATTCCAGGGACTCAGTGTTACCTGGATGACATAATTGTCACTGACAAGGATGACGACGAACAGCTTTCTAACCTTGAACAAGTTCTCACCAGGTTACGAGAACATGGGCTCAGAGCTAATCAACATAAATGTGAGTTTTTCAAAAAGGAAGTTTCATACTTTGGGCATGTGATCAACAAGGATGGCTTACTCATGTCTCAAGACAAGATAGAAGCGGTGCTTAAGGCACCACCACGCAAAAATGTGTCTCAGTATGGCATTCCTCCATACTGTGACAGGAATCTGTCCTGGACTCACTTAACAAACTCTGCCCCGTCCAAATCCTTGGAACTAATCAGGTGTCAATCAATGTTAAGGAAGTTAAAGTCACCCATGATAACAACACTGTTATTTTTGCACCTTTCCAAAATCTGCCTCCCAATCTGCTCCTCGGTACAGGAAGAAAAAACCCACAAAAATTGGGGTTGTGGATAGCGAGGAACATTGCCTAAGAATACGGTGGCATATAGATCAGATGAAAAGTCGGGCAGAGATGTACATGGAGGCCAATTTATTTAGTGTATTTAAGGAAAAGACTGACGGTCTATGAATAAAAGATTATGGAGGAAGACGGGAAAATAGAGTCAACCATGATTGTATTGTGGAGCAGACTTGAAGGGCAGTATGACATATATTCTGCTCCTATATCTTATGGTCTAATCTATCAAATGCGATTTGCAAGAGACAACAGATGCTGAAACCTGGAGCAAAAAACAAGCTGCTGGAAGAACTTAGAAAATCAAACAGCATCAGCAGACAAATGAGTACTCTACATTTTGGGTCAAAACTTTGTGTCAGAACTAGTATAAGGCCCTGATAGAGGGACTTGACATAAAACAATGATAAATGCTTTGTCTCCACAGATGCTGTCTGACCCCACAGTGCTCCTCTAGAAGCTTGTTTTTTATGAGGATTTGTGCAGATAACTAAAAGGTGGACGTAGTCATGGTGGGCCAAAGAGCCTTTTTCTGTGTTGTACGACTCTGATGCAAATACCAACTCTGCCAATCCTCAAACTGAAACATCCTCTCACAGATAATGGCCATTTTGATTATGCAAACAGACTAAAGCAACACTTCTATGCTCTTTCCAATATTAGGAAAATGGAATGGGAAAAAAAGCACAAGGGACTTACTTGCCTCAGCCAGACATCATCCAGGATCCAAGAACAGTGAGAATTCATTTTTAAAAAGTTTTCTTAGAGACAGATTTTTTTCAAATAAAGTCATGCATTAAAGAGCAGCTAAGATAAAAACATGACTTAGAAACTGTATTCTTTTCTGTAATTACCCTCAAAAGCTACCCAGAAAAAAATCCTGTAGTTATATTAGATAAATGCAAGATTAATCATTTTAAAAATCCCCAAGATGAACATTTTTGCTAGTTAAATCAATTTTTCAAAAGAATTCAGTAAGTGTATATTAATATTTTTTGTTGGACTCTGCGCTCATATTTGACTATGCACATATCATTGGAGAAAATTAATTTTTAATACTTGTCACTGAATCATTAAAGAAAAAATGTTATTTTTTCAATGAATCAGTGATCAGTTAAATATTAATTCTTTACTAAAATACATAGAACCATTTGAAAAGAAAGTAATACTGATTTAAAAGGCTAACAGATTTTCCTTTGAAATAAAGTTGTTATTTACACATGGCAACTTAAATAAAAGATTCTACTTTAAGATTGAGTATGGAATTTTCAAATCATTTTCTTTCAGAGCAGCTACACAGCAGCCCAGAGAAAAGGGAATATATTAAAGCAAGTAATAAAACATCATTTTTCACATATATTTCACCTTCCTTTACCTCTTTCTTGTAACATGCCCTTCAATCACACCACAATTGAGTTTCTTTGCATTCTAATTGATTAAGCCAAGGTTTCCGTTTTTATCTTTTAACTGAAGCATGCTTTATTCTTTAGCTCACCACAATCTCAGAAATGTCCTCTTTATTTAAATCCATGCCATAGTAAAAGCAAACAATGCTGAAGTAAACAGCAGATCAGGAAGCATCCGTAAATGTGGAACAGTTGAAATTTGAAACATTACCTCCATTTCACAGACCTGCTTAATACTTCCAGGATTTACTGTACTCAATTTATGTTTCCAGCATCAACATATTTTAATTTTTCAAACAGATGCCAAGGCCTGCTTCGGGCTGGGGAAGAGACATTGAAATGGGGATCTCATTAATAGACTTAATTCCCCATGAGGCAGTGAATAATCTGGATGACCACAAAGTAGAGAAACAGGTCCTTCAACATGTCATGTATATCAAGCAGCCATCTATACTTGTCCTATTTCCTAGCACTGGGCAACCAAAGAAATCTGGTGACAAAGGATATTGAAGATTTGATCAGGTAATTAAAATCAAGCATATGAAAAGTATGGGACCAGTTGAATCTTCTCAGGAATATACTGTAGATAATTGAATCATGCAGCACAGGCACAGTCTCTTTAACATTTAACAAAGTCAAACTTAAGTGGGTAAAAACACTAGAAGTATTTTATTTATAGATTTACAGAATGGCTTCAGCTTGACCACATTATTCAGGACTTTCAGCCCACCAAAAGCGTGTGTAAACCATTCAGCAACTCACTTCCACTTAGACTATGAGACCATAAGACATAGGAGCAGAATTAGGCCATTCGGCCCATCAAATCTGCTCCACCATCCATTCATGGCTGATCCTGGATCCACTCAACCCCTACACCTGCTTTCTCATCATATCCTTTGATGCTCTGCCAGTCAGGAAGCTATCACCTTCCACTTTAAGTATACCCATGGACTTGGCCTCCACCACAGTCTGTGGCAAAGCATTCCACCGTAGGAAACATCCTCTCCAAATCCACGTTATCTAGTTCTTCCTACATTCGGTAGGTTTCAAGCAGATCCTACTACATCCTTCTAAATTCCAGTGAGTACAGGTCCAAAGCTGCCAAACAGCTGTTAACCCCTTCATTTCCTGAGTCATCCACATGAACTTCCTCTGGACTCCGTCCAATGACAACACATACTTTCTGAGATATGGGGTCCAAAATTGTTGAAAATACGCCAAGTGTGGCCTGAGTAGTGTCTTATAAAGTGTCAGCATTATCTCTTTACTTTTATATGCTATTCCCCTTGAAATAAAAGGCAACATTGCATTTGCCTTCTTTACCACAGTCTCACATGTGAATAAAACTTCTGGGAGTCTTGTACAAGGACTCCTAAGTCCCTTTACAACTCTGATGTTTGAATTTTCTCTCCATTTAGATAATAGTCTACACTATTGTTCCTTTTACCAGATTGCATTATCATACATTTCCCAACACTGTATTCCATTTTCCACTTTTTTGTCCATTCCTCCAACTTGTCTAAGGCCTGCTGCAATTGCATTGCTTCCTCCACCTACCCCTCCACCTGCCTTCATATCATCTGCAAACCTTACCACAAAACCATCAATTCAATGACCTAAATCAATGGCAAACAATGTGAAATGTAGCAGTCCTAATATTGACCCCTGAGGAACTCTACTAGTCACTGGCTGCCAACCAGAAATGCCCCCTCTATTCCCACTCATTGTTTGTCATCGATTCCTCTATCCATGCCAGTATCTTTCCTGTAACACCATAGGATTTTATCTTGTTAACCAGTCTCATGTGTGGCACCTTATCAAATGCCTTCTGAAAATCCAAGTAAATGACATCTACTACCTCTCCTTTGTCCACCCTGTTTGTTATTTCCTTGCAGAACTCTAACAGATTTATCCGGCAAGATTTCCCTTCAGAGAAACCATGCTGACTTTGACTTATTTTATCATTAGTCTCCAAGTATCCCAAAACATCATCCTTAATAATGGACTCCAACACTTTCCCAACCACTGAGGTTAGGCTAATTGGCCTATAATTTACTTTCTTTTGCTTTTATCCTTTCTTAAAGAGTGGGTGACATTTTCAATTTTCCAGTCCTCCAGGACCATGCCAGAATAAAGTGATTCTGGAAAGATCATGAGCAATACATCTGTTATCTCTTCAGCAACCTCTCTCAGGACTCTTTGATGTAGTCCATCTGGTTCAGGTAACTTATCCACCTAAAGACCTTTCTGTTTGTCTTGTATTTTTTTCTTTGCAATAGCAATGGCACTCACTCTTGCTCCCTGACACTCATGGACCTTTGGCACACAGCTAATCTCTTCCACATTGAAGACAAATGCAAAGTACACAAAGTTCATCTGCTTTTTTTTTTGTCCCCTATTACTACCTCACCAGCATCTTTTTCCAGTGGTTCAATATAAACCCTCACCTTCCTTTTACTCTTTAGGTAGCTGAAAAATCTTTTAGTATCCTGTTTTCTATTATTGGCTAGTTTTCCGTCAGTTCTGCGTGAACACCCTGGATTGCTCACTAGGAACTGGAGTTCTTTATTATGTACAGACATAATAGCACATCGTCCCCTTTTGAAGAAAACAAACACAATAGTATGTCCTCATAAGCCTGCAAGATACAATAATGCTTTCCAACAAAGATATTTATATTAACTTCAATTGTAATGAGCAAATACAATTGTCCATTCACTCAGTCACTCTCAATCCATCTCTCTGGTGGCTTAATGATCCCTTTTGGACTGTTATTTGTTTCCAGAGATGTATTGCTTCCACTTGTTGCATTAATGGACCAGAGTCCTTTTGAGAACTCTCATTCACATGTTCATTTCTTTCACTTCCTTCTGCTAAGATCTTATCTGTTCGTCTCTGTTCTTGTTCTTGTTGTGTAACCATAATTCACTCCACGAGTCTCATAATGGAGCCCTGGACTACATCCATGTGATCACCGAGTCTTTACATGAGTTACAACCAATTCTGTCACAATTCACAGAACTCCTTCTGTTGACTGCGTGTCATACATAACAAATTCCCCGATGGTTTGTGTTGAACTGCTGTTGTTCTGACCTTAGGGATTGTATGGTCTCCCCATCTTCCTTTTTATTTTTTGTCCTCAACTTTGGCAAGGATCGTGGAGTTATTTTTGATTTCCAGTGAAACACCCTGGTTTCCTTGGCTGTGTAAGTCTAGGGAAGACACTCTCAAATCCCACCAAGTGAGGTTGAAATGGCTCATCCCACCCCAAATCCCAGTTTGTGTGGATGCTGTGTAATTTACTACCCTGTAACAAACTAGTACCACAAATTAACAGACAGTACAATGCATATGATTAGCGGAATTATATTTATGAATCTTAACTAAAGGGTTAGTAAAGAATAGCAAAAAGAAAAGGGGTCATTCTAATTAAACAGTCAAATTTGCACAAGTTGGAGCTCATCTTGAACTTCTCTGTCAATCACGTGCTGGGCCCTCTGTCAACGTGAAAGCACACACCACCTTCCGAATATCACTTGCAATCCATCTTGAACATCTCCCACTGGATCTTATGCTACGACTAGTTCTCCCCAGAGTCTTCTCTCTTCAACTCCCGACCAACAAAAGCCCAAGGTCAAACTTACTGACCCTTACCTAGACAACCTCCCGCTAATTGGATGGCACATATTCCACATCATCATTTATCTTCAACAATATTCCAAACAGGCTGAAAGCGGAACAGAGCTGCTAAATGAAACACCTACAGAATAACAGTAAAAATGTGAACCAGGGCATTACACTGGTCTTCAACAGGATGTCGATGAGAGACACATTTTGAACCAAAATGTGGAAGTAAGACAGCCAACTTCTTCATCATGATCGCTGTTCAGCACTGGCATCCTGACTGTCGTGCTGGTGTAGCTGGTACAGATATCTATGGAAAATGGAGTTCTTGTGCTTCTCTTGCATAATCTCTCTTGTGGACGCTGTTATGAGTTTCTCAAGTTATATCAGGTAAGCATCCTAGCCTCTCAAACACATCTTTGTAC
The DNA here is from genome assembly GCF_030028105.1 of Mobula birostris. Lineage (NCBI taxonomy): Eukaryota > Metazoa > Chordata > Chondrichthyes > Myliobatiformes > Myliobatidae > Mobula > Mobula birostris. The sequence goes on from NC_092376.1 coordinate 96,982,382, forward strand.
TCCCAATCACCTTCGGTCTGCGAAGCCACTGCAAAAACTTTCCAGCAGATTGAACCTTATGCATGCAGTCTGGCCTAATATTGTTTGTACTCGCTTTTCTACAGTCTGTAGCTGTGGCTTTAGCTGCTGTCCCTTGCACTTGAGTTCACTATACAGCCCCCTCTTACTGGTAGTTTTCTCCAGTATAGTCTGTCACTTTTAAACTCACTGGGTAAATCTTGCTCTTTATTTTGAGAGTCTTGTTATCATCCATAGATAACAGATTCATCTGGGCTCTGGTGTCAAGCTTGAATGGAATTACGGTCTCATTGACAGTCACTGGAACAATCCATTCTGTTTTACCTGCACTTGCAGTCTGCAGAGAACCTACAAAATCTTCTTCCATTTCCTGAGCAACCATATGCTGTCACAGTCTGGTTCATTGACTCCTCATTTCAGTTAATTTCCTTTTCCCCATGTAACACTGGGCTCCTTGATTAGGGCACCTGATCCTCATTCGAACCAGCAGGATAAAAACCTTGGCTTACATCTACTTGCTGCTGGTTTGTCACCGTAGCCAGTGCGGCTATGCTTGTCCCGGAGCTGCAGAGAATCGTGAACTCTAAGTTGCTTCAGTGCCTGTGGCTGCTTAGTGAATTCAGTCGTTTTCATGTCCAGCTGAGTTGCCGGCCATTTTGCCACTACTTCGAGTCAAGATGTGAATTCTGTCGTTTTCATGCCCGGCTGAGATTTGCTGGCCGATTGCTGCCACTCCGAGTCAAGATACAGATGAACTGCCATTGTTTGGTTTTTGTCACCTCATTTCCAGCTGAGTAGCTCCAACCGTTTTCTGCTACCCCGAGTTGGGAATTCTGTCTCTTCTTGTCCAGCTGTGTAATTGCCGGCCGTTTGCCACTTCATGAGCTACTCCGTGTCAAAATTCATATTTTCTGTCATTGGTTTATTTAGTCATCTCATTTCCAGCAGAGTAGGTCCGGCTGTTTTCCGCTACTCCAAGTTGAGAATTCTGTCTCTTCGTGTCCAGCTCAGTGATTGCTGGCTGTTTGCCACTTCATGAGCTACTCTGTGTCAAAATTTGTATTGTCTGTCATTGGTTGGTTTAGTCATCTCGTTTCCAGCTGAGTAGGTCCGACTGTTTTCTGCTACTCCAAGTTGAGAATTCTGTCTCTTCATGTCCAGCAGAGTGATTGCCAGCTATTTGCCACTTCATGAGCTACTCTGTGTCAAGTTATAGTTTGTTTGTTGTTGTTTGGTTTGGTTGCCTTATTTCCAGCTGAGTAGGTCCGGCCGTTTGCCGCTACTCCGAGTTGAGGATTCTGTCCCTCTGTGTCCAAATCCAAGTTCAAGTCCAGGCTCTGTTTTCAAGTCCATGTCCAAATCCAGGCTTGAGTCCAAGTCCTAGTCCCAGGTCCAGGCTCTGTGTCCAAGTCCAAGCTCCGGGTCCAAGTCCAAGTCCAAGTTCAGGCTCTGTGTCCAAGCTCAAGTCCAAGTCCAGGTTCTGGGTCCGTCCGAGTCCAGGTCCAGGATCTGTGTCCAAGTCCGAGTCCAAGTCCTAGTTCAGGTCCAGGATCTGTGTCCAAGTCCGAGTTCAAGTCCAGGCTCCGGGTCCATGTCCGAGTCCAAGTCCAGGCTCTGGGTCCAACTCCAAGTCCAAGTCCAGGCTTTGGGTCCAAGTCCAGGGTCGGGGACCAAGTCCAAGTCCAAGTCCCGCTCCCAGTCCAAATCCGAGTCCAAGTCCAGGGTCAGTGTTCAAGTCTGAGTCCAAGTCCAGGCTTCGAGGCCGAGTCCAAGTCCAAGTCCAGGCTCCGGGTCCGAGTCCGAGTCCAAGTCCAGGCTCCGGGTCCAAGTCCGAGTCCAAGTCCAGGCTCCGGGTCCAAGTCCGAGTCCAAGCTCCGGTTCCAAGTTAGAGTCCAGGCTTTGGGTCCAAGTCCAACTCCAGGCTCTGGGTCCAAGTCCTACTCCAGGTCCAGGATCTGTGTTCAAGTCCGAGTCCAAGTCCAGGCTTTGGGTCCAAGTCCAGGGTCCGGGTCCAAGTCCAGGGTCTGGGACCAAGTCCAAGTCCAAGTCCAAGTCCAAGTCCCGCTCCCAGTCCAAATCCGAGTCCAAGTCCAGGCTCCGGGTCCGAGTCCGAGTCCAATTATTGCAGGACTTTCCATAAGCAAGACTCTTCTGTGGAATATGCCGACCTCTGCATTTGCTGCATTTGCTGTATTTACCATTTGAATCTACCTCTTTGCTTTGGGAAATGCCTTGAGCTCTGCCCCTCTGTTCTATAGGACGCACTCTTGTTTCTGCCTGTGCAGGTCTTTATCTTGTGCGCATGTAGCCTCCACTACTCTACTCATATTCACAGCCTTTTCCAGCATGTCCATGGAGTAATTTTTCATATCAATGGAGAACATTATCTGGGATTCCACAAACTATTTTGTCTCTGATGAGTGAATCACTCTAATTTCCAAACTCACAGGACTTACTCAGTGTGTGAAGCTCAAAGTTGACACTTTTACTTTCTAATCACCGGAAATAACTTTTGTCTTTCAAACGTGACATTTTCACTTGATACAAAATGCTCCTCAAATTTTGTCATCAGCGTGTCCAACATAAAATCTGTCTCATCAATTTGAAAGCTTTTAGAGATGTCCAAAGCATCTTCACCAATTACATGTAGAAAGATAGATGCTTTCAATGTTTCATCCCTGCCACCAGCTCTGGTTGTTGTTAAATATATATTGAATCACTGTTTGAAGTGTTTCCAGTTATCAGCTAAGTTGGCAGTAAACTGCACAGCTGTAGGAGTTATTCATTGCAGAACCTTTGGGCTTTTCTCACCTGTATTCTCTTGGTGAATATGGTGAACTTCAGCAGCTTGAAGACACATAGTGCTCTCTGGGCAGCAGCTTCTCTCCTTTGGAACCAGCATCTCTTTCTCAGTTGCTTAGGGTATTTATTTACACTTCGTATGTATACTTCACTCCAACTTATGTTATTTTTTTTCTTTATGGGTAAAAACTCTAGAAGTATTTACTTACAAATTTACAGAATGGCTTCAGCTTGATCACATTTTACTCGGGGCCTTCAGCCAGCCGAAAGTGTGTGTGACCTGTTCACTAATGTCACTTGTAGTTGCGGGTGAACTCCCCGCATTGCACATTGGGAAAAGAAGCTCTTAATTAGGTACAGACGCAATAACAGAGTCCATGTCCATTAAAATTCCCATCTGAGCTAATTCCCTCCAATCCTTTCTTGTTGAAAAAGGCATTTAACATGCTGACCTTCATCAGTCAGGGCACCGAAGTTAGGAGTTCAGAATCAGAATCATGTTTATTATCACTGCCATACAGTGATTTGTTGCTTTTTGGCAGCAGTACAACACAATACATAAAAATACAATAGGTTACAATAAGAAATATAATGGTTTTCATAATTCTGATGGCAGAGGAAAGAAGCTGCTCCCAAAACAGTGAGTGTATAACTTCTGGCTCCTGTATCTGCTGCCTGTTGGCAGCAATGAGAAGAGGGCATGTCCTGGATGGAGAGGGAACTTACTGTTGACACTGACTTCTTGAGGCATAGGCTTTTGAAGATGACCTCGATGCTGAGGAGGCTAGTGCCAATGATGGAGCTGCCCGAGTTTGCAACCTTCCGCAGCCAGTGAGAATGCTGTTCACATTACAACTGTAGAAATTTGCTAGAGGCTTCAGAAACATACTAAATATTATCACACTCTTAGTGATATATAACCATTGTCATGCCTTCCTTGTAATTGCATCAATATGATAGGCTGAGGATAGATCTTCAAAGACACAGACATCCAGGAACTTGAAACTGCTCACCCTTTCCACTGCTGATCCCTTGACAAGGACTAGTGTGTGTTTCCCTGACTTACCCTTCCTTGTCCACTATCAAATCTTTGGTCCTACTGATATTGACTGCAATGTTGTGTCACTACTCAACTGGTAAATCTGTCTCCTCGTCTCTTCCTGAGATTCTGCTAACAATAGTTGTATTATTAATGAATTGAAGGATGCTGCTTGAGATGTCCAGCCACACAGACGTGAGTGTAGAGAGAACAGAGCAGTGAGCTATGCACACATTTTTGAAGTATGCCTGTGTTGATTGTCAACAAAGAGACAGTATTGTTTCCAATTCATGATGACTGTGATCCCTAGATGAAGAAGTCACGGATCCAGTTGCAGAGAAAGGTAACAGATTTTGGAGCTTGTTAATTGGTACTGAGGGAAGGATGGTGTTGAACACTGAGCTGTAATCAATAAACAGCAGCCTTACATAGGTATTATTGTTTTCCAAGTGGTCCAAGATGGAGGGAGAACCAGTGAGATTACATCCACTGTAGACCTACTGCATATTGCAGCCAAACCGTATTATTGCTTAGTCTGGAGTTAATTTTAGCCATGCGCAAAGTAACCTCTCAAAGTATTTCATCAGAGCAGATGTGAGAGCTACTGGAGCACTGAGAGATTAAAAATGCCCTTGAACAGTCTAGCCAGTTGTCATAATGGGGGCGCTGGATTGTTCTGTCACAGTGGGGCACTGGATTGTTCTGTCATAGTGGGGGCACTGGATTGTTCTGTCATTGTGCGGCACTGGATTGTTCTGTCATTGTGCGGCACTGGATTGTTCTGTCATAGTGGGGCGCTGGATTGTTCTGTCATAGTGGGGGCACTGGATTGTTCTGTCATAGTGGGGCACTGGATTGTTCTGTCATAGTGGGGGTCTGGATTGTTCTGTCATAGTGGGGGGCTGGATTGTTCTGTCATAGTGGGGCGCTGGATTGTTCTATCATAGTGGGGTGCTGGATTGTTCTGTCATAGTGGGGGGCTGGGAGCAGACCCAACTGCAAGACACAGACACTGTAGTACAAGGAACAGGACTAGGTAGTCAAGGAAGCAAGGGAAGTGGGGAAGAAAGGACGCTGGACATGACACAGGCCCTGGACGAGACAGGGATACAGGGCCTGGGCTAGGACTTAAACAAGGGACACGAGACCTGGACGTGGAACTGGGAACTAGGAGCCTGGACTAGGACCCCGAGCCAGAGACTGGACAACGACCCAGAACCTGGATCTTGACTCGGGCTCGGAACCTGGAACTAAATGAGGACATGACATGGCTACAGGACTGGACATGTCTTGGGTTCTTCATGGCTAGGGTTTCTTTAAGGCTTGGACATGACAGGGCTTGGGTTCCTCGAGGCTTGGGTATGGACTCCGAGCCAGAGACTGGGTAAGGACCCAGAACGTGGGATTTGACTCGGGCTCAGACCCCGGAACTAGGCGAGGACAAGACGTGGCTCCAGGAAGAGGAGTTGCAACAGGACTGGACGTGAGACTCCTGGACAGGACGAGGGAACCCCAGCACCAGGCTGGGCAAGGTACTCCTGGGCTGGGCGATAAACATGGAGAAGATGAGAACACAAAGCCATAGCTTGGACAGGACAAGGCTCTTGGATCGTGGCTAGGACTGGATGAGACCCAGAAGCCTTGAATTGGTCTAGGGAGAGACAGGAACGCAGAGCCTTGGTCGAGGGAGAGACAGGAACATGAAATAGAGCCGGGACCCCTGCTTGGAAACAGGACATAGGGCCGGGACTCATAGACAGAACACAGAGCCGAGACTCCTTCTTGGAAACAGGACGTAGGGCCGGGACTCATTGACAGAACACAGGCCCGGGACCCCTCCTTGGGTATGTGACGTAGGGCTGGGACTCACTACACAGACGAGACAGTTCTCAACACAAGGTAGTGGCAGACGTCCGGACCTACCTAGCGAAAGCGTGGACACAGATGGTTCCTGACGCTAGGTAGTGGCAAATGGCCGGACCTACCTAGCAAAGGCGTGGATACAGACAGTTCCCAACGCTAGGTAGCGGCAAATCGCCAGACCTACCAAATGAACGCGTGGACACAGGGACAGTTCAAAACAACGATAGACAGTTCCTTATCTTGCTCCGGGAATTGAACTAGGCAGTGGTGCAGGCAAGGGTTACAGGCGAGGCAAGGCTTCAGACGAGGCGAGGTGAGGCAAGGCTTCAGACGAGGTGGGGCGAGGCGAGGCTTCAGATGAGATGGCGAGACGAGGCTTCAGATGAGGTGAGGCAAGGCGAGGAAACAGAAGGAAGGGAAAGGGAAGGGACTCAGACAGGGGGTTTGGACAGGAAGCATCCAGCAGCCAGAGGCTTCTTCTTTTTCTTCTTCCCTGAGTTTTTACGGCAGTTGGCATCCACACTGTTGCATTACTGCCATCTTCAGGATTTATTGTCCCTCATTGTCCATTCACTTTAAAGCCGTCTTTCCAGTCCCGTCGCCCTTAAAAAACTAAACAACCATTTCTTCCCCTGATCACTCTCCCCACATTCCAATAGATCTTTAACACTGTTCTTTCCAGTCCTATTTTGTAACATTTGTTGTCTTTCCTGTGCAAATTTCCTGCATGAAATAAGGATATGCTCTACTGTTTCAGTCTCCTGACATAGATCAAAAAAACCTGTTGGATGATTATATATGATGACCAGAGTACCATTAAGGTTGCTGTGCCCAATTCTCAGTCTACTTATAATTACTTATTCCTTCCACTTTACTCCTCTACTTCTTCCCATATCTACTCTGTTCTGAACTGAATGTAAATGTCTTCTTTTCATTGCTCTATCCCAATGCTGCTGCCACTGTTGATTTCTCCTTCTCACACTATGCTCTTCCCCTCTGATTTTGATAGTTTAATATTGACCTCTACAGGTCATTTTTTGACTGCTGCTTTTGCCAGCCTATCTGCTGTCTCATTTCCCATAGTACCCAAATGTGCTGGAGCCCACATGAATGTGATATTTTTGCCTTGTCTAGCCAGTCTTGAATTTGCAAACAGGATTTCATAAAGCAGATTCTGGTGACCTCTAGCTGTACCCGCCTTAATGCTTGCAAGGGTTGATACAGAATCGTTACATATCACAATATTATTACAATCAACCTGCTCACTCTGTTCTAGTGCTAACAATACGGCAAACATTTCAACTGCATATACACTCAAGCAATCAGGTGTTCTCTTGCTAATTTCCACTTGGTAACTTGGTACAACAATTGCAGAACCTGTTGCACCTGTTTCTGGATCCTTTGATCCATCCGTAAGAATCTGTATGTCTTTATATTTATATTCCCTGTAACTATGATATTCACTGAGTATATCAGATATTTTATTACTGCGTTTAATCTTAAGCAATTCCAAATCTACAGAGGGATTTTCTAATACCCAGAAAGATCTGACAGGCCACACCACACTTGGACAAAACTCTTTATCATATACACCCATATCTTTTGCTGTTTGCTCTCCTGTCCAGCCAAAACTTTCTTTTTGTGTCCCCTCCTTCTTCCAGCATGTTTGCAACACCCTTTTTGTAGGATGGCTATCACCATGCCCCCTTAAATTAATCCAGTAATTGGCCTCCAGCTGTTTACGCCGCAGCCCCAATAGCATTTCATTTGCTTCAACTTGGAGTGCACACACTGGGGAAGTTCTAACCGCTCCCAAGCACACCCTTAGAGCCTGAGCTTGCACGATATCCAGTTCTGCTAGCACAGATTTTGCTGCTGACTCATATATAATACTTCCATAGTCTAATCTTGATCTTATTAATGCTGCATAAATATACTTCAGTGATGCAAAATCAGCATCCCATTCCAATCCAGCAAGACACCTCATAACATTTATCACATTTTTACATTTAGTAACTACATATCTAACATGTTCTCTCCATATTAATCTCAAGTCAAAGTGCACTCCCAAAAACCAAAAACTTTCAACTCTCTCCAGGTTACTTCCATACAGATTCAAAATAAGTTCCCTGAGCTTTTTCCTTGTAAAGAACCTGGCTTTTGTCTTCTCCACAAAAAATTTAAGACCCCACTTTGTCCCTGTCTCTTAAACTTGATTAATTCCATCTTGCATTTTCATAACTATATGTTCAATATTTCTCCCACTTTTTCTGAAAGCCCCATCATCTGCAAACAATGACCTCCCCACTTCCATTGGAATATTTACGAATATATCATTTATCAAAATGGACAACAAAGTTGGACTTGCTACGCTCCCCTGAGGTGTCCTGTTTCCTACAACATACTGGCTTGATAGTTCTGATCCTATCTTCACCTGAATAGTTCTCCCATTTAAAAAGTCTTTAACACAATTGAACATTGCACCCACCGCCCCGATTCCCATTAAATGTAGCTTGATTAGGAGCCCCTCTTTCCATAACATATCATAAGCTTTCTCAACATCAAAAAAAATTGCAACCACTGTCTCTTTATTTATTTGAGCTTTTCTTATTTCGTCCTCTAGACACAACGCCTTCATGGGTACATATATGAGATTGGCCTAATCTCAAATAATAACCAGGCAGTCTACAGAGAAGAAGTCATCACCCTGACACAGTGGTGTCAAGAAAACAACATCTCCTTCAATGTCGCAAAAACAAAGGAGCTGGTTGTGGACTACAGAAGGAATAGAGACAGGCTAACCCCTATTGACATCAACTGATCTGGGGTTGAGAGGGTGAACAGCTTTAAGTTCCTCGGCGTACACATCACTGAGGATTTCACGTGGTCTATACATACCAGCAGTGTGGTGCAAAAAGCACAACAGCACCTCTTTCACCTTAGACGGTTGAAGAAGTTTGGCATGAGTCCCCAAATCGTAAATATTTTCTACAGGGGCACAACTGGGAGCATCCTGACTGGCTGCATCACTGTCTGGTATGGGAACTGTACTCCCCTCAATCGCAGGACTCTGCAGAGAGTGGTGTGGACAGCCCAGCGTATCTGTTGATCTGAACTTCCCACTATTCAGGACATTTACAGCGACAGGTACATAAAAAAGGCCTGAGGGATCATTGGGGACCCGAGTCACCCCAGTCACAAACTGTTCCAGCTGCTACCGTCCAGGAAACGGTACCACAGCATAAAAGCCAGGACCAACAGGCTCCGTGACAGCTTCTTCCACCAGGCTGTCAGACTGCTTAATTCATACTGTTACAATTGTATTTCTTTGTTATACTGACTATCCTGTTGTACATACTATTTATTACAAATTACTATAAATTGCACATTGCACATTTAGACAGAGATGTAATGTAAGGGTTTTACTCCTCGTCTATGTGAAGGATATTAGAAGACTACTTCTTGCTTTGAGATATATGCAGCCTAGAACATGAGAACCACCATGCTGAAATTTTTGATTCCTGACTTTGAGGTCTTAACAGCATCTTTCTCCACAACCACTCCACTTTCTGTTCTGGCGCTCTGGTTCCGGTGCCCCTGCAACTATTTTAAATCCCCTCCTCCACCCTTATACAGCACTGGCAAACCTTTCCATTAGGGTATTTGTCAGCCTCCAGTTGCTTCTGTACAGAACCCACCTTCCTTGCAACAGAGCCCAATGATTCAAAAATCTGAAGCCTTTGCCCTGCACTATCTTCTTAGCCACGTGTTAAATTGTACGATCTTTCTATTTCTGAAGTCAATAGCATGTGACATGGGTAGCAATTCTAAGATCATTTATCCTGGAGGTCTTGCCCTTTTAATTAGCACCAATCTCCCTGAACTCTCTTAGCAGGACCTCGTTACCAATCATAAACATGGACCACAACCTCTGGCTGCTCACCATCCCACTTAAAGAATGATGTGGACTCAGTCCAAGATGTTCTAGATCCTGGCACTTAGGAGGCAATATACCATCCAGGAATTTTGTTCTCATCCACAGAGCCTCCTTTCTGTTCCCCTAAACAATGATTTCCCCTACCACTACAGCACACCTCTTCTCCCCGCTTCCCTTCTGAGCCACAGAGCTGGAATCAATGCCTGAGGCCTGATTGTCGTGGCTTTCCTTTGTTAGGTCATCCCTGTATCCAAAGTGGTACACCTGTTGTTGAGGGGAATGGCCGCAGGGATACTCTGCACTAGCCCAGCCCCTTTCTCCCTCCCGATGGTCACCGAATTTCCTGCATCCTGCATCTTTCTGTAATTACCTCCCTGTGGGCCATGTCTATCAACCCCTCAGCCTCTCGAACGTTCCAGAGTTCATCCAGTTCCAGCTCCTGATCCTAAATGTGGTCTGTTTGAAGCTGAAGCTGGATACAATTTTTGCAGGTGTAGTCATCAGGGACACTAGAGGTCTCCCTGTCTTCCCGCATCCTGCAAGACAAGCATTCCACTATCCTACCTGGCATTCCCACTACGCTACATGTGCAATAAGAAAGAAAGAAAGAATAAATAACAAAAATAAATCTACCTACAGCCTACACCTCTCCTCACCCTAGCCTTGATCAGCCAAATCCTCAACTCCCCACTCTTAACTCTGACTCAGTCACACAATGCTTAAACCTAACTTCTTTTTAATTATGTGCAATCTAATGTCTCCTCAGGAATGGTGGCGTGTTTATCTAAAAGATGCGTAAAATCCAGCAGCGTGCCTGATTCCACTATTAACCCTGTTAACCTATTCCAGGCACTGACCAGTCACTCCATAAAAAGAAATGTGCTCCTCACATTACCTTTGAACTTCCTCCTTCTAACTTTAAAAGCATGTCCTCTGGTGTTTGATATTGCTGCCCTGGGGAAAAGATCCTTACCAGCTAGCCTATATACGGCTCTGATAATTTTAAATATTTCCTTCAGGTCATTGCTTAGACTCCAGTGAAAACAACCCACATTTATCAGCACTTGAAGAGAAATCTTTGTACAAAGACAGTGGCAAGTATCTGAAACTCACTGCCCAGGAGGCAGAGGAATCAGATATATAGTAACTATTAAGAAATATTAGCCAGGCACTTGGAAGGGTCAGGAATGGAACAATACAGCATTAATACCAGCAAAATGGATGAGTGTAGATGAGCATAATAGGTAGCATGAAGAGGAGGACTAAAGAAAATTTTTCCATATTGTATGATTCTAGGACCATGAGGCTTCAGATTATATGTGCTGATCCATAGAAACTGTGAATCTCTGCAGCTGATGCTGAAATATTCCATCAATTCAAGACACAATTATCAATTGCCATTCTGCCCTCATTGTTTAGCCTGCAACTAGATATTAAATAGTCAGTAACATTGCAGACTGCAAGTATGCAGATATGATTAATCCAGTCATTTAATGAATACCTTTAAAAGATAAACTGCTTGCCATAGTGTTATCAGCTTCTGATGATATTAACCCAAGTGGCTCCAGGTGTTATGCATGAAAAGGGTGACTGTGTATGGGCAACCTATAATTTACTTGATTTTGCCTTAATTACATTATGTAAAAAAAATTAAATCTTTTAGTCTGAATAATCCTTGTTGCAGTGTCTGACTCAGACCGAGAATTGAATGGAAAACTTCAGCCTGTTATGACAGCATGAGAAATTCCAATGTGAAGTGGCAATGATTGATTGTTTGCTGTTGATTGAAAGACCATCTCAAAAGTTCTGTATTGGCTTACAATGAGTGTTTGAATGATTTGAGTTTAAACATACAAAAAGCAACTCATGAGAATCAAACACTACCTCATGCTGCAGCTGCACAGTCAGTCGGTCGGTGGGTGCCGTCCTGAATCCAGGGTTTGCGGCTATGCACCTCCATCTTCTTCAATCTTGCACTCTTTTCTGGCCTCAGCATAACTCAACCCAGTCCATTTCCTCACAATATAGTACCAAGTGGTTTGCTGGCTTCCTCTTTCCCTCTTTCCTTCTATCATCTATTCCAATAACAATTTCTGCAATCTGCCCAGCATATTCCAGCTTCCTTTTCTGCACATTCTTCAGCAACTCCTTTTTTCCTCCTCGCTCTCTTCAACACTTCCATATTACTGACCTTCATCACCCATCTAATTCTCTACATTCTCCTTAAGCACCACATTTCAAATGCCTCCAGTCGTTGTTGCGCTTTCTTGCATAAGGTCCACAATTCGACTCCATACAACAGACTGCTCCAGACATAGCATTTCCAAATTCTACAACGCAGTCCAAAGTCCAGCCTCTTGCCGCACAGCACGTCACTCAGGCTCCAGAACGTTGATCTTGCAATCTCAATTCTTTGTCTAATTTCTGTGTCACATTTCCCATCCTCTGTGACCATCTGTCCCAAGTACACAAACTTCTTGACTTGCTCTATGCCTACGCCGTTAATTTTGATACTGATATTGGGGACTTCTTTCTTCCATGATACTACCATCATCTTTGTCTTTGCAGCATTTATTTTCATTCCAAATCGTTCACCTTCAGCATTTATCTTACCTATTCTGAGTAACTCGTCCTCAGTCTCGGCTAACAACAATGAATCATCTGCATACCTCAAGTTGTTCACCATCACTCCACCAATTTGGACACCAGCTTCATTGTTCAACACCCTGAAGATTACCTCTGAGTAAATGTTAAATAATAAAGAGGAGATAATGCAGCCCTGGCAAACCTCTTTTTGGATCTCAACTTCTGATGAATTCCCACCACTAGTTCTTATTACTGCCTTCTGATGCCAGTACAGACTCACAATCAGTCGAACATCTTTCCCATCCAGCCCCAATGAGTTCAGGCAATTGGCTTGGTCAAAAGCTTTTTCGTAATTCAGGAAGCACATGTAAATGTCTTTTTTTTTCTAGACCCCATTCCACAATCATTCACAAATTGAAAATCCCTTCACGGGTACCCTTACCCAGTATAAATCCGCTCTGGCACTCATTAATTTCGTTAAGAACTGTCCTTTTTATTCTGCTTTGAAGTATTAATAACAAGATCTTGGAGGCATGACTTATAAGACTTATACTTTATACTTTATTGTTGCCAAATAATTGATACTAGAATGTACAATCATCACAGTGATATTTGATTCTGCGCTTCCCAGTCCCTGGATTACAAATATTAAATATTAAAAATATTAAACATTAGTAAATATTCAAAATATAAATTATAAATCATAAATAGAAAATAGAAAAATGGAAAGTAAGGTAGTGCAAAAAAACCAAGAGGCAGGTCCGGATATTTGGAGGGTACGGCCCAGATCCGGGTCAGGATCCATTCAGCAGTCTTATCACAGTTGGAAAGAAGCTGTTCCCAAATCTGGCTGCACGAGTCTTCAAGCTCCTGAGCCTTTTCCCAGAGGGAAGAGGGACGAAAAGTGTGTTGGCTGGGTGGGTAATGTCCTTGATTATCCTGGCAGCACTGCTCTGACAGCGTGCGGTGTAAAGTGAGTCCAAGGACAGAAGATTGGTTTGTGTGATGTGCTGTGCCGTGTTCACGATCTTCTGCAGGCTTCTTTCGGTCTTGGACAGGACAACTTCCATACCAAGTTGTGATGCACCCTAGAAGAATGCTTTCTACGGTGCATCTATAGACAGGCCAAATTTCTTTAGTTTTCTTAGGAAATAAAGGCGCTGGTGGACCTTCTTGGCAGTAAAGTTTGCTTGGTTGGACCAAGTCAGGTCATTTGTGATATTGACCCCGAGGAACTTAAAGCTGTTGACCTATTCCACTTGCGCACCACCAATGTAAATTGGGTCGTGTGGTCCGCTACTCCTTCTGAAGTCAGCAACCAATCGCTGATGTTGAGGGATAGGTTATTGTCTTTGCACCATGCCACCAGGTTCTTAATTTCCTCTCTGTACTCAAACTCATCATCACCCGAGATATGGCCTACAATTGTTGTATCATCAGCAAACTTATATATTGCGTTTGATGGAAACTTGGCTACACAATCATGGGTGTACAGAGAGTACAGCAGGGGGCTGAGTACGCAGCCTTGTGGGGCACCGGTGCTCAGAGTGATTGTAGAGGAGAGCTTGTCCCCTGTTTTTACAGCCTGGGTCCTGTCTGTGAGGAAGTTGAATATCCAGCTGCAGTTCTAAAGTCTGAGTATTTCGTGCTCTTACTTTTCTTTGTGATCATGACAAACTCTGACACCACAAAATCTGTTGGCCACTTTCCTGTTGAGTAGATTGTATTGCAAAGCCTTGTGATCTCCTCAACCTCTGAGTTGCCAAGGCATTTCAACATTTCGGCTGTAATACCATATACACCACAAGTTTTACTAGTTTTTAACTTTCCAATGGCTGCTCTTACTTCTGTTACCAAAATTTCCAGACCTTCCGTGTTCTTCTCAGTCACTTGATCATTTCTAGCATTGTAGTACAATTCCCTAATGTATTCCATCCATCTACTTTCCAACTTGTCATTCTCAAAGAGTATGTTCCCGTTCTTGTCTTGAATAATGCCAGTCCTTGATTGTTTCTTGTTCCTGTTAGTCATCTCTGCAATCGCCCTGTGCATGATGCAACATGTCCCTGGTCTCTATCTTTTCACACTGTTTGATAAACCATTGTTCTTCAGCTTTTGCACATACTGCTCTTATTTATTGGTCCAATTCCTTGTACTTAGATGTGTCCTTCTTGTGCTTCTTTCTCTCTTCCATGAGCTTCTGAATGTGATCCACCATCCAGGTTTGTTTAGCTACGCACCTTCTTTTGGGCAGACATTCTTCAGCTGCCATTTGCATACAGTCCTTCAGGTTTGACCACATGTTATCTGGTGTCTGCTCCATGTCTTCTACTCTCAGTCCTTTAAATCTATTTTGTACCGCTGCAGAAAATCTTTTACTATACTCGCTCTTCTTCAGTAAGTTCATATCCAGCCTGGCATTCTTGGTTGCAGCCTTAATCTTTGTCTTTAGTGCAATCTTCACCCTAACAACCACCGGGTTGTGATCTGAGCCTATATCAGCACCTGGATAAGTCTTGGCCATCCTAATATTTCTCCTGCAGAACTTCCTCACTGCAATATAGTCAATTTGTCTCCTTCCAGTATCCCCAGGCTTCTTCCAAGTGTATAATTTTCATCTGGGTAATTTGAACTATGTGTTTGCTACCATCAGCTCATACTGTTCACAAAATTGTATAAACCTTCCCCCTCTTTCATTTCTCTCATCTAAGCCATACTGACCAATAATGTCCTTGTATTTCACGTTGCCTACTCTAGCATTCAGAGCTCCCATAGCAAAAAGTACATCAGAGCTCTTTGCATTTTTTAAAGCATCCTCATAAAACCATTCCACCTTTCATCCTCATGCTCACCTGTTGGTGCATACACTTGGACTATCGTAACATTGAAAGGCTTTCCTTTTAATTTTACCATTATGACTCTGTCAGATATGGGCCAAAACCCAACCATTGCATTGTAGATATTCCTCTTCATAATAATTCCAAAATCATTGGCATGGCTCTCTCCTCCAGAGTATATCATTGCAAAATCATTCTTGTCAACTGTTCCAGCCTCTGTCGAACAGACTTCGCTTACTCCCATAATATCCAGCTTCATTCGAGATATCTCAAGAATTGCATTATCAAGCTTCCCTGCTTGATACATTGTTCGAACATTCCATGTCCCTATCCGTAAGATACTTCCCCTAGTTTTCAGTCTATCATTAGCCAGTGTCAAATGTCCTTTCGGATTTGGTGTGCCACCTTCATTCCCAACAGACCTACAATTCCCAAGGTCGTTATTTTCTTCCTTGTGGCTATGTACAGCAGAATTGCTCGCAAGGGGCCCAAGTTCATCTGCACAACGCATGCCTCTTCTAACTAAGTGCATAGCATACGATTCATAGATACTTGGTGAGGCTTTAATCTCTTCCACGGAAGATAGTCGTTGGCTCACAAGGACCTCATCCGCCTTTTGTCAGGTCTTGTTTTTTAGTCCTGCTGGGTGTCCTCACACCCTCCTCACCAGCTGCGCAGCTATCCTCAATAGAGAAATATGGGATCGGTTAAGCATTTGAATTGAGTGCCTCCTCAGCCCATCTTCTTCCTCTTTCTTCAGTTTTTCTTGGTCATCCTGTGACATGGGTTATTCCAATCATCGGTCTCCAGACAGTGAATGAAACACTACAAAGGTAGAGCACCAATCTTCTAAAACCAAGAAGCACCACCTGAGTAGTACAGACAGGGAAATCTAAGTTTCAGCAGTTTTCACGCAGTGTAAATTACTATTTTTAGTGCTCAGTTTGCTGTTCAATACTGTCACTTCGGAATAAACAAGGTCCCTCAATGAGGCTGACGCAGAGATTAAGGTTCATGGAGACTAAGTAGCTTAGCCACAGAAGACAGTAATGGAGGAGTGTTGTTCCGATTGCAGATCTATGACCCATGGTGTTCCACAGGAGTCCGTGCAGAAACACCTGCTCTTTCTGATGTGACCCATGGTGTTTCATAGGAGACCGTGCAGAAACCCCTGCTCTTTCAAATATGACCCATGGTGTTCCACAGGAGTCCGTGCAGAAACCCCTGCTCTTTCTGATATGACCATGGTGTTCCATAGGACTCCGTGCAGAAACGCCTGCTCTTTGTGATATGACCCATGGTGTTGCACAAGAGTCCGTGCAGAAACCCCTGCTCTTTGTGATATAGAAACATAGAAAATAGGTGCAGGAGTAGGCTATTCGGCCCTTCGAGCCTGCACCGCCATTCATTATGATCATGGTTGATCATCCAACTCAGAACCCCGCCCCAGCCTTCCCTCCATACTCCCTGACCCCCGTAGCCACAAGGGCCATATCTAACTCCCTCTTGAATATAGCCAATGAACTGGCCTCAACTGTTTCCTGTGGCAGAGAATTCCACAGATTCACCACTCTCTGTGTGAAGAAGTTTTTCCTAATCTCGGTCCTAAAAGGCTTCCCCTCTATCCTCAAACTGTGGCCCCTCGTTCTGGACTTCCCCAACATCAGGAATAATCTTCCTGCATCTAGCCTGTCCAAACCCTTTAGGATCTTATACGTTTCAATCAGATCCCCCCTCAATCTTCTAAATTCCAACGAGTACAAGCCCAGTTCATCCAGTCTTTCTTCATATGAAAGTCCTGCCATCCCAGGAATCAATCTGGTGAACCTTCTTTGTACTCCCTCTATGGCAAGGATGTCTTTCCTCAGATTAGGGGACCAAAACTGCACACAATACTCCAGGTGTGGTCTCACCAAGGCCTTGTACAACTGCAGTAGTACCTCCCTGCTCCTGTACTCGAATCCTCTCTCTATAAATGCCAGCATACCATTCGCCTTTTTCACCGCCTGCTGTACCTGCATGCCCACTTTCAATGACTGGTGTATAATGACACCCAGGTCTCGTTGCACCTCCCCTTTTCCTAATCGGCCACCATTCAGATAATAATCTGTTTTCCTATTTTTGCCACCAAAGTGGATAACTTCACATTTATCCACATTAAGTTGCATCTGCCATGAACTTGCCCACTCACCCAACCTATCCAAGTCACCCTGCATCCTCTTAGCATCCTCCTCACAGCTAACACTGCCACCCAGCTTCGTGTCATCCGCAAACTTGGAGATGCTGCATTTAATTCCCTCATCCAAGTCATTAAAATATATTGTAAACAATTGGGGTCCCAACACTGAGCCTTGCGGTACCCCACTAGTCACTGCCTGCCATTCTGAAAAGGTCCCGTTTATTCCCACTCTTTGCTTCCTGTCTGCTAACCAACTCTCCACCCACACCAATACCTTACCCCCAATACAGTGTGCTTTAAGTTTGTACACTAATCTCCTGTGTGGGACCTTGTCAAAAGCCTTTTGAAAATCCAAATATACCACATCCACTGGTTCTCCCCTATCCACTCTACTAGTTACATCCTCAAAAAATTCTATGAGATTCGTCAGACATGATTTTCCCTTCACAAATCCATGCTGACTTTGTCCGATGATTTCACCGCTTTCCAAATGTGCTGTTACCACATCCTTGATAACTGACTCCAGCAGTTTCCCCACCACCGACGTTAGGCTAACCGGTCTATAATTCCCCGGTTTCTCTCCCTCTCCTTTTTTAAAAAGTGGAGTTACATTAGCCACCCTCCAATCCTCAGGAACTAGTCCAGAATCTAACGAGTTTTGAAAAATTATCACTAATGCATCCACTATTTCTTGGGCTACTTCCTTAAGCACTCTAGGATGCAGACCATCTGGCCCTGGGGATTTATCTGCCTTCAATCCCTTCAATTTACCTAACACCACTTCCCTACTAACATGTATTTTGCTCAGTTCCTCCATCTCACTGGACCCTCTGTCCCCTACTATTTCTGGAAGATTATTTAGGTCCTCCTGAGTGAAGACAGAACCAAAGTAATTATTCAATTGGTCTGCCATGTCCTTGCTCCCCATAATCAATTCACCCGTTTCTGTCTGCAGGGGATCTACATTTGTCTTTACCAGTCTTTTCCTTTTTACATATCTATAAAAGCTTTTACAGTCCGTTTTTAAGTTCCCTGCCAGTTTTCTCTCATAATCTTTTTTCCCCTTCCTAATTAAGCCCTTTGTCCTCCTCTGCTGAAGTCTGAATTTCTCCAAGTCCTCAGGTGAGCCAATTTCTCTGGCTAATTTGTATGCTTCTTCCTTGGAATTGATACTATCCCTAATTTCTCTTGTCAGCCACGGGTGCACTACCTTCCTTGATTTATTCTTTTGCCAAACTGGGATTGTTCCATGGGAGTCCGTGCAGAAACCCCTGCTCTTTCTGATATGACCCATGGTGTTGCACAGGGGTCCGTGCAGAAACCCCTGCTCTTTCTCATATGACCCATGGTGTTCCATAGGAGTCCGTGCAGAAACCCCTGCTCTTTGTAATATGACCCATGGTGTTCCATAGCTGTCAGTGCAGAAACCCCTGCTCTTTGTGATATGACCCATGGTGTTGCACACGAGTCCGTGCAGAAACCCCTGCTGTTTGTGATATGACCCATGGTGTATCATGGGAGTCAGTGCAGAAACCCCTGCTCTTTGTGATATGACCCATGATGTTGCAGAGGAGTCCGTGCAGAAAACTCTACTCTATCTGATATGACACATGGTGTTCCACAGTACTCTGTGCAGAAACCCCTGCTCTTCGTGATATGACCCATGGTGTTCCATGTGAGTCCGTGCAGACACCCCTGCTCTTTCTGATATGCCCCATGGTGTTCACAGGGGTCTGTGCAGAAACCCCTGCTCTTTCTGAAATGACCCATGGTTTTCCACACGAGTCCCAGCCAAAACCTCTGCTCTTTCTGATATCACTCATGGTGTTCCACAGGGGTCCGTGCAGAAACCCCTGCTCTTTCTGATATGACCCATGGTGTTCAAGAGGGGTCGTGCAGAAACCCCTGCTCTTTGTGATATGACCCATTGTGTTCCATGGGAGTCCATGCAGAAACCTCTGCTCTTTCTGATATGACCCATTGTGTTCCATAGGAGTCCGTGCAGAAACTGCTGCTCTTTGTGATATGACCCATGGTGCTCCAAGTGAGTCCGTGCAGACACCCTGCTCTTTCTGATATCCCCTATGGTGTTCCATAGGGGTCCGTGCAGAAACCCCTGCTCTTTCCGATATGACACATGGTGTTCCACAGGAGTCCGTGCAGAAACCCCTGCCCTTTCTGATATGACACATGGTGTTCCACAGGAGTCCGTGCAGAAACCACTGCTCTTCGTGATATGACCAATGGTGTTGCACAGGTGTCCGTGCAGAAACCCCTGCTCTTTCTGATATGACCCACGGTGTTCCATAGGGGTCACTGCAGAAACCTCTGCTCTTTGTGATAGGAGTCCGTGCAGGAACCCCTGCTCTTTCTGATAGGAGTCCGTGCAGAAACCCCTGCTCTTTCTGATATGACCCATGGTGTTCCACAGGAGTCTGGGCAGAAACCCCTGCTCTTTGTGATATGACCATGGTGTTCCATAGGAGTCTGTGCAGAAACCCGTGCTCTTTGTGATATTACCCATGGTGTTCCATGGGAGTCCGTGCAGAAACCCCTGCTTTTTCTGTTATGACCCATGGTGTTCCATAGGGGTCCAAGTAGAAACCCCTGCTCTTCGTGATATGACCCATGGTGTTGCATAGGATTCCGTGCAGAAACCCCTGCTCTTTCTGATATGACCCATGGTGTTCCAAAGAAGTCCGTGCAGAAACACCTTCTCTTTCTGATATGACCCATGGTGTTACATAGAAATCCGTGCAGTAACCCCTGCTCTTTCTCATATGACCCATGGTGTTCCATGCGACTCCGTGCAGAAACCCCTGCTCTTTCTGATGTCACCCATGGTGTTTCATAGAAGTATGTGCAGAAACCCCTGCTCTTTCTGATATGACCCATTGTGTTCCATGGGAGTCCATGCAGAAAGCCCTGCTCTTTGTGATATGACCCATGGTATTCCACAGGAGTCCGTGCAGACACCCCTGTTCTTTCTGATATGCCCCATTGAGTTAAATAGGTGTCCGTGCAGAAACCCCTGCTCTTTCTGATATGACCCACGGTGTTCCATAGGGGTCAGTGCAGAAACCCCTGCTCCTTGTGGTAGAAGTCCGTGCAGAAAGCCCTGCTCTTTGTGATAGGAGTCCGTGCAAAAAACCCTGCTCTTTCAAATATGACCAATGGTGCTCCACAGGAGTCTGTGCACAGTACAGAAACCCCTGCTCTTTCTGATATGACCCATGGTGTTCCATTAGGGTCAGTGCAGAAACCCCTGCTCTTTCTGATATGACCCACGGTGTTCCATAGGGGTCAGTGCAGAAACCCTTGGTCTTTGTGATATGACCATGGTGTTCCATGGGATTCAGTGCAGAAACCCCTGCTCTTTGTGATAGGAGTCCGTGCAGAAACCCCTGCTCTTTGTGATAGGAGTCCGTGCAGAAACCCCTGCTCTTTCTGATATGACCCATGGTGTTCCACAGGAGTCTGTGCAGAAACCCCTGCTCTTTGTGATATGACCATGGTGTTCCATAGGAGTCTGTGCAGAAACCCGTGCTCTTTGTGATATTACCCATGGTGTTCCGTGGGAGTCCGTGCAGAAACCCCTGCTTTTTCTGTTATGACCCATGGTGTTCCATAGGGGTCCATGCAGAAACCCCTGGTCTTCGTGATATGACCCATGGTGTTGCACAGGAGTCCGTGCAGAAACCCCTACACGTTCTGATATGACCCATGGTGTTCCATAGAAGTCCGTGCAGAAACACATTCTCTTTCTGATATGACCCATGGTGTTACATAGAAATCCATGCAGAAACCCCTGCTCTTTCTCATATGACACATAGAGTTCCATGTGAATCCGTGCAGAAACCCCTGCTCTTTCTGATGTCACCCATGGTGATCCATAGGGATCCGTGCAGAAACCCCTGCTCTTTCTGATATGACCTATGGTGTTCCACAGGAGTCCGTGCAGAAATCCCTGCGCTTTGTGATATGACTCATGGTGTTACATGGGGGTCAGTGCAGAAACCTCTGCTCTTTCTGATATGACCCATAGTGTTCCATGGGAGTCAGTGCAGAAACCCCTGCTCTTTGTGATATGGCCTTTGATGTTCCATGGGAGTCCGTGCAGAAACCCCTGCTCTTTCTGATATGACCCATGGTGTTCCATAGGGTTCAGTGCAGAAACCCCTGCTCTTTGTGGTAGGAGTACCTGCAGAAACGCCTGCTCTTTCTGATGTGACCCATGATGTTCCACAGGAGTCCGTGCAGAAACCCCAGCTCTTTCTGATATGCCCCATGGTGTTCCATAGGGGTCCCTGCAGAAACCCCTGCTCTTCGTGATATGACCCATGGTGTTGCACAGGAGTCCGTGCAGAAACCCCTGCACTTTCTGATATGACCCATGGTGTTCCATAGAAGTCCGTGCAGAAACACACTCTCTTTCTGATATGACCCATGGTGTTACATAGAAATCCGTGCAGAAACCCCTGCTCTTTCTCATATGACCCATAGTGTTCCATGCGAATTCGTGCAGAAATCCCTGCTCTTTCTGATGGCACCCATGGTGTTCCATAGGGATCCGTGAAGAAACCCCTGCTCTTTCTGATATGACCCATGTTGTTCCACAGGAGTCCGTGCAGAAATCCCTGTGCTTTGTGATATGACTCATGGTGTTACATAGGGGTCAGTGCAGAAACCTCTGCTCTTTTTGATATGACCCATAGTGTTCCATAGGAATCCGTGCAGAAACCCCTGATCTTCGTGATAGGAGTCCGTGCAGAAACCCCTGCTCTTTCTGATATGACCCATGGTGTTCCACAGGAGTCTGAGCAGAAACCCCTGCTCTTTGTGATATCACCCATGGTGTTCCCAGTGGACCGTGCAGAAAACCCTGCTCTTTCTGATATGACCCATGGTGTTCCATAGGAGTACGTGCAGAAACCCCTGCTCTTCCTGATATGACCCATGGTGTTCTACAGGGTTCAGTGCAGAAACCCCTGTTCTTTCTGATATGACCCATGGTATTCCACAGGGGCCGTGCAAAACCCCTGCTCTTTGTGATATGACCCATTGTGTTCCATGGGAGTCCATGCAGAAAGCCCTGCTCTTTGTGATATGATCCATGGTATTCCACAGGAGTCCGTGCAGACACCCCTGTTCTTTCTGATATGCCCCATTGTGTTAAATAGGCATCCGTGCAGAAACCCCTGCTCTTTCTGATATTACCCATGGTGTTCCACAGGAGTCCGTGCAGAAACCCCTGCTCTTTCTGATATGACCCACGGTGTTCCATAGGGGTCAGTGCAGAAACCCCTGCTCTTTGTGGTGGAAGTCCGTGCAGAAACACCTGCTCTTTGTGATAGGAGTCCGTGCAAAAAACCCTGCTCTTTCAAATATGACCAATGGTGTTCCACAGGAGTCTGTGCACAGTACAGAAACCCCTGCTCTTTCTGATATGACCCATGGTGTTCCATTAGGGTCAGTGCAGAAACCCCTGCTCTTTGTGATAGGAGTCCGTGCAGAAACCCCAGCTCTTTCTGATATGACCCATTGTGTTCCATAGGAGTCCGTGCAGACACCCCTGTTCTTTCTGATATGCCCCGTTGTGTTAAATAGGCGTCCGTGCAGAAACCCCTGCTCTTTCTGATATGATCCACGGTGTTCCATAGGGGTCAGTGCAGAAACCCCTGCTCCTTGTGGTAGAAGTCCGTGCAGAAACCCCTGCTCTTTGTGATAGGAGTCCGTGCAAAAAACCCTGCTCTTTCAAATATGACCAATGGTGTTCCACAGGAGTCTGTGCACAGTACAGAAACCCCTGCTCTTTCTGATATGACCCATGGTGTTCCATTAGGGTCAGTGCAGAAACCCCTGCTCTTTCTGATATGACCCACGGTGTTCCATAGGGGTCAGTGCAGAAACCCTTGGTCTTTGTGATATGACCATGGTGTTCCATGGGATTCAGTGCAGAAACCCCTGCTCTTTGTGATAGGAGTCCGTGCAGAAACCCCTGCTCTTTGTGATAGGAGTCCGTGCAGAAACCCCTGCTCTTTCTGATATGACCCATGGTGTTCCACAGGAGTGTGTGCAGAAACCCCTGCTCTTTGTGATATGACCATGGTGTTCCATAGGAGTCTGTGCAGAAACCCCTGCTCTTCGTGATATGACCCATGGTGTTGCACAGGAGTCCGTGCAGAAACCCCTACACGTTCTGATATGACCCATGGTGTTCCATAGAAGTCCGTGCAGAAACACATTCTCTTTCTGATATGACCCATGGTGTTACATAGAAATCCATGCAGAAACCCCTGCTCTTTCTCATATGACCCATAGAGTTCCATGTGAATCCGTGCAGAAACCCCTGCTCTTTCTGATGTCACCCATGGTGATCCATAGGGATCCGTGCAGAAACCCCTGCTCTTTCTGATATGACCTATGGTGTTCCACAGGAGTCCGTGCAGAAATCCCTGCGCTTTGTGATATGACTCATGGTGTTACATGGGGGTCAGTGCAGAAACCTCTGCTCTTTCTGATATGACCCATAGTGTTCCATGGGAGTCCGTGCAGAAACCCCTGCTCTTTGTGATATGGCCTTTGGTGTTCCATGAGAGTCCGTGCAGAAACCCCTGCTCTTTCTGATATGACCCATGGTGTTCCATAGGTTTCAGTGCAGAAACCCCTGCTCTTTCTGATATGACCCATGGTGTTCCATTAGGGTCAGTGCAGAAACCCCTGCTCTTTGTGATAGGAGTCCGTGCAGAAACCCCAGCTCTTTCTGATATGACCCATTGTGTTCCATAGGAGTCCGTGCAGAAACCGCTGCTCTTTGTGATATGACCCATGGTGTTCCATAGGAGTCCGTGCAGAAACCCCTGATCTTTCTGATATGACCCATGGTGTTCCACAGGAGTCTGAGCAGAAACCCCTGCTCTTTGTGATCTGACCCATGGCGTTCCATGGGAGTCCAGGCAGAAACCCCTGCTCTTTCTGATGTCACCAATGCTGTTTCATAGAAGTAGGTGCAGAAACCCATGCTCTTTCTGATATGACCCATGTTGTTCCATAGGGGCCGTGCAAAACCCCTGCTCTTTGTGATATGACCCATGATGTTCCATAGGGGCCGTTGAAAACCCCTGCTCTTTGTGATATGACCCATTGTGTTCCATGGGAGTCCATGCAGAAAGCCCTGCTCTTTGTGATATGACCCATGGTATTCCACAGGAGTCCGTGCAGACACCCCTGTTCTTTCTGATATGCCCCGTTGTGTTAAATAGGCGTCCGTGCAGAAAACCCTGCTCTTTCTGATATGACCCACGGTGTTCCATAGGGGTCAGTGCAGAAACCCCTGCTCCTTGTGGTAGAAGTCCGTGCAGAAACCCCTGCTCTTTGTGATAGGAGTCCGTGCAAAAAACCCTGCTCTTTCAAATATGACCAATGGTGTTCCACAGGAGTCTGTGCACAGTACAGAAACCCCTGCTCTTTCTGATATGACCCATGGTGTTCCATTAGGGTCAGTGCAGAAACCCCTGCTCTTTCTGATATGACCCACGGTGTTCCATAGGGGTCAGTGCAGAAACCCTTGGTCTTTGTGATATGACCATGGTGTTCCATGGGATTCAGTGCAGAAACCCCTGCTCTTTGTGATAGGAGTCCGTGCAGAAACCCCTGCTCTTTGTGATAGGAGTCCGTGCAGAAACCCCTGCTCTTTCTGATATGACCCATGGTGTTCCACAGGAGTCTGTGCAGAAACCCCTGCTCTTTGTGATATGACCATGGTGTTCCATAGGAGTCTGTGCAGAAACCCGTGCTCTTTGTGATATTACCCATGGTGTTCCGTGGGAGTCCGTGCAGAAACCCCTGCTTTTTCTGTTATGACCCATGGTGTTCCATAGGGGTCCGTGCAGAAACCCCTGCTCTTCGTGATATGACCAATGGTGTTGCACAGGAGTCCGTGCAGAAACCCCTACACGTTCTGATATGACCCATGGTGTTCCATAGAAGTCCGTGCAGAAACACATTCTCTTTCTGATATGACCCATGGTGTTACATAGAAATCCATGCAGAAACCCCTGCTCTTTCTCATATGACCCATAGAGTTCCATGTGAATCCGTGCAGAAACCCCTGCTCTTTCTGATGTCACCCATGGTGATCCATAGGGATCCGTGCAGAAACCCCTGCTCTTTCTGATATGACCTATGGTGTTCCACAGGAGTCCGTGCAGAAATCCCTGCGCTTTGTGATATGACTCATGGTGTTACATAGGGGTCTATGCAGAAACCTCTGCTCTTTCTGATATGACCCATAGTGTCCATGGGAGTCCGTGCAGAAACCCCTGCTCTTTGTGATATGGCCTTTGGTGTTCCATGGGAGTCTGTGCAGAAACCCCTGCTCTTTCTGATATGACCCACGGTGTTCCATAGGGGTCAGTGCAGAAACCCCTGCTCTTTGTGGTGGAAGTCCGTGCAGAAACACCTGCTCTTAGTGATAGGAGTCCGTGCAAAAAACCCTGCTCTTTCAAATATGACCAATGGTGTTCCACAGGAGTCTGTGCACAGTACAGAAACCCCTGCTCTTTCTGATATGACCCATGGTGTTCCATTAGGGTCAGTGCAGAAACCCCTGCTCTTTGTGATAGGAGTCCGTGCAGAAACCCCAGCTCTTTCTGATATGACCCATGTTGTTCCATAGGAGTCCGTGCAGAACCCCTGCTCTTTCTGATATGATACATGGTGTTCCATAGGGATCCGTGCAGAAACCCCTGCTCTTTCTGATATCACCCATGGTGTTCCCAGTGGACCGTGCAGAAAACCCTGCTCTTTCTGATATGACCCATGGTGTTCCATAGGAGTACGTGCAGAAACCCCTGCTCTTCCTGATATGACCCATGGTGTTCTACAGGGTTCAGTGCAGAAACCCCTGTTCTTTCTGATATGACCCATGGTATTCCATAGGGGCCGTGCAAAACCCCTGCTCTTTGTGATATGACCCATTGTGTTCCATGGGAGTCCATGCAGAAAGCCCTGCTCTTTGTGATATGATCCATGGTATTCCACAGGAGTCCGTGCAGACACCCCTGTTCTTTCTGATATGCCCCATTGTGTTAAATAGGCATCCGTGCAGAAACCCCTGCTCTTTCTGATATTACCCATGGTGTTCCACAGGAGTCCGTGCAGAAACACCTGCTCTTTGTGATAGGAGTCCGTGCAAAAAACCCTGCTCTTTCAAATATGACCAATGGTGTTCCACAGTAGTCTGTGCACAGTACAGAAACCCCTGCTCTTTCTGATATGACCCATGGTGTTCCATTAGGGTCAGTGCAGAAACCCCTGCTCTTTGTGATAGGAGTCCGTGCAGAAACCCCAGCTCTTTCTGATATGACCCATTGTGTTCCATAGGAGTCCGTGCAGAAACCGCTGCTCTTTGTTATATGACCCATGGTGTTCCATAGGAGTCCGTGCAGAAACCCCTGATCTTTCTGATATGACCCATGGTGTTCCACAGGAGTCTGAGCAGAAACCCCTGCTCTTTGTGATCTGACCCATGGCGTTCCATGGGAGTCCAGGCAGAAACCCCTGCTCTTTCTGATGTCACCAATGCTGTTTCATAGAAGTAGGTGCAGAAACCCCTGCTCTTTCTGATATGACCCATGTTGTTCCATAGGGGCCGTGCAAAACCCCTGCTCTTTGTGATATGACCCATGATGTTCCATAGGGGCCGTGCAAAACCCCTGCTCTTTGTGATATGACCCATTGTGTTCCATGGGAGTCCATGCAGAAAGCCCTGCTCTTTGTGATATGACCCATGGTATTCCACAGGAGTCCGTGCAGACACCTCTGTTCTTTCTGATATGCCCCGTTGTGTTAAATAGGCGTCCGTGCAGAAAACCCTGCTCTTTCTGATATGATCCACGGTGTTCCATAGGGGTCAGTGCAGAAACCCCTGCTCCTTGTGGTAGAAGTCCGTGCAGAAACCCCTGCTCTTTGTGATAGGAGTCCGTGCAAAAAACCCTGCTCTTTCAAATATGACCAATGGTGTTCCACAGGAGTCTGTGCACAGTACAGAAACCCCTGCTCTTTCTGATATGACCCATGGTGTTCCATTAGGGTCAGTGCAGAAACCCCTGCTCTTTCTGATATGACCCACGGTGTTCCATAGGGGTCAGTGCAGAAACCCTTGGTCTTGTGATATGACCATGGTGTTCCATGGGATTCAGTGCAGAAACCCCTGCTCTTTGTGATAGGAGTCCGTGCAGAAACCCCTGCTCTTTGTGATAGGAGTCCGTGCAGAAACCCCTGCTCTTTCTGATATGACCCATGGTGTTCCACAGGAGTCTGTGCAGAAACCCCTGCTCTTTGTGATATGACCATGGTGTTCCATAGGAGTCTGTGCAGAAACCCGTGCTCTTTCTGATATTACCCATGGTGTTCCGTGGGAGTCCGTGCAGAAACCCCTGCTTTTTCTGTTATGACCCATGGTGTTCCATAGGGGTCCGTGCAGAAACCCCTGCTCTTCGTGATATGACCCATGGTGTTGCACAGGAGTCCGTGCAGAAACCCCTACACGTTCTGATATGACCCATGGTGTTCCATAGAAGTCCGTGCAGAAACACATTCTCTTTCTGATATGACCCATGGTGTTACATAGAAATCCATGCAGAAACCCCTGCTCTTTCTCATATGACCCATAGAGTTCCATGTGAATCCGTGCAGAAACCCCTGCTCTTTCTGATGTCACCCATGGTGATCCATAGGGATCCGTGCAGAAACCCCTGCTCTTTCTGATATGACCTATGGTGTTCCACAGGAGTCCATGCAGAAATCCCTGCGCTTT
This sequence comes from Mobula birostris, assembly GCF_030028105.1. Classification (NCBI taxonomy): domain Eukaryota; kingdom Metazoa; phylum Chordata; class Chondrichthyes; order Myliobatiformes; family Myliobatidae; genus Mobula; species Mobula birostris. The sequence goes on from NC_092376.1 coordinate 97,010,462, forward strand.
GTGATATGACTCATGGTGTTACATGGGGGTCAGTGCAGAAACCTCTGCTCTTTCTGATATGACCCATAGTGTTCCATGGGAGTCCGTGCAGAAACCCCTGCTCTTTGTGATATGGCCTTTGGTGTTCCATGAGAGTCCGTGCAGAAACCCCTGCTCTTTCTGATATGACCCATGGTGTTCCATAGGTTTCAGTGCAGAAACCCCTGCTCTTTGTGATAGGAGTACGTGCAGAAACGCCTGCTCTTTCTGATGTGACCCATGATGTTCCACAGGAGTCCGTGCAGAAACCCCAGCTCTTTCTGATATGCCCCATGGTGTTCCATAGGGGTCCGTGCAGAAACCACTGCTCTTTCTGATATGACACATAGTGTTCCACAGGAGTCCGTGTAGAAACCCCTGCTCTTCGTGATATGACCAATGATGTTGCCCAGGTATCCGTGCAGAAATCCCTGCTCTTTCTGATATGACACACTGTGCTCCATAGGGGTCAGTGCAGAATCCCCTGCTCTTTGTGATAGGAGTCTATGCAGAAACCCCTGCTCTTTCTGATATGACCCATGGTGTTCCACAGGAGTCTGTGCAGAAACCCCTGTTCTTGGTGATATGACCCATGGCGTTCCATGGGAGTCCAGGCAGAAACCCCTGCTAGTTCTGATGTCACCCATGGTGTTTCATAGAAGTACGTGCAGAGACCCCTGCTCTTTCTGATATGACCAATGTTGTTCCATAGGAGTCCGTGCAGAACACCTGCTCTTTCTGATATGACACATGGTGTTCCAAAGGGATCCGTGAAGAAACCCCTGCTCTTTCTGATATCAGCCATGGTGTTCCACAGTGGTCCGTGCAGAAACCCCTGCTCTTTCTGATATGACCCATGGTGTTCCATAGGGTTCAGTGCAGAAACCCCTGCTCTTTCTGATATGACCCATGGTGTTCCACAGGATTCCGTGCAAAAACTCCTGCTCTTTATGATATGACCCATGGTGTTCCATAGGGTTCAGTGCAGAAACCCCTGCTCTTTCTGAAATGACCCATGGTGTTCCATAGGGGCCATGCAGAAACGCCTGCTCTTTCTGATGTGACCCATGGTGTTCCAGAGGAGTCCGTGCAGAAACCCCTGCTCTTTCTGATGTCATCCATGGTATTTTATAGAAGTACGTGCAGAAACCCCTGCTCTTTCTGATATGACCCATGGTGTTCCATAGGAGTCCGTGCAGAACCCCTGCTCTGTCTAATATGACACATGGTATTCCTTGGGGATACGTGCAGAAACACCTTTGCTCTTTCTGATATCACCTATGGTGTTCCATAGGGTTCAGTGCAGAAACCCCTGCTCTTTCTGAAATGACCCATGGTGTTCCATAGGGGCCATGCAGAAACGCCTGCTCTTTCTGATGTGACCCATGGTGTTCCACAGGAGTCCGTGCAGAAACCCCTGCTCTTTCTGATGTCATCCATGGTATTTCATAGAAGTACGTGCAGAAACCCCTGCTCATTCTGATATGACCCATGTTGTTCCACAGGAGTCCGTGCAGAAATCCCTGCGCTTTGTGATATGACTCATGGTGTTACATAGGGGTCTATGCAGAAACCTCTGCTCTTTCTGATATGACCCATAGTGTTCCATGGGAGTCCGTGCAGAAACCCCTGCTCTTTGTGATATGGCCTTTGGTGTTCCATGGGAGTCCGTGCAGAAACCCCTGCTCTTTCTGATATGACCCATGGTGTTCAATAGGGTTCAGTGCAGAAACCCCTGCTCTTTGTGATATGACCCACGCTGTCCCATAGGAGTCCGTGCAGAAACGCCTGCTCTTTCTGATGTGACCCATGATGTTCCACAGGAGTCCGTGCAGAAACCCCAGCTCTTTCTAATATGACCCATTGTGTTCCATAGGAGTCCGTGCAGAAACCGCTGCTCTTTGTGATATGACCCATGGTGTTCCATAGGAGTCCGTGCAGAAACCCCTGATCTTTGTGATAGGAGTCCGTGCAGAAACCCCTGCTCTTTCTGATATGGCCAATGGTGTTCCACCGGAGTCTGAGCAGAAACCCCTGCTCTTTGTGATATGACCCATGGCGTTCCATGGGAGTCCAGGCAGAAACCCCTGCTCTTTCTGATATGACCCATGGTGTTCCATGGGAGTCCATTCAGAAACTCGTGCTCTTTCTGATGTCACCAATGGTGTTTCATAGAAGTCGGTGCAGAAACCCGTGCTCTTTCTGATATGACCCATGTTGTTCCATAGGAGTCCGTGCAGAACCCCTGCTCTTTCTGATATGATACATGGTGTTCCATAGGGATCAGTGCAGAAACCCCTGCTCTTTCTGATATCACCCATGGTGTTCCCAGTGGTCCGTGCAGAAACCCCTGCTCTTTCTGATGTGACCCACGGTGATCCCCAGGAGTCCGTGCAGAAATCCCTGCTCTTTCTGATATGCCCCATGGTGTTCCACAGGAGTCCGTGCAGAAACCCCTGCTCTTCGTGATATGATCCATGGTATTCCACAGGAGTCCGTGCAGACACCCCTGTTCTTTCTGATATGCCCCATTGTGTTAAATAGGCATCCGTGCAGAAACCCCTGCTCTTTCTGATATTACCCATGGTGTTCCACAGGAGTCCGTGCAGAAACCCCTGCTCTTTCTGATATGACCCACGGTGTTCCATAGGGGTCAGTGCAGAAACCCCTGCTCTTTGTGGTGGAAGTCCGTGCAGAAACACCTGCTCTTTGTGATAGGAGTCCGTGCAAAAAACCCTGCTCTTTCAAATATGACCAATGGTGTTCCACAGGAGTCTGTGCACAGTACAGAAACCCCTGCTCTTTCTGATATGACCCATGGTGTTCCATTAGGGTCAGTGCAGAAACCCCTGCTCTTTGTGATAGGAGTCCGTGCAGAAACCCCAGCTCTTTCTGATATGACCCATTGTGTTCCATAGGAGTCCGTGCAGACACCCCTGTTCTTTCTGATATGCCCCGTTGTGTTAAATAGGCGTCCGTGCAGAAACCCCTGCTCTTTCTGATATGATCCACGGTGTTCCATAGGGGTCAGTGCAGAAACCCCTGCTCCTTGTGGTAGAAGTCCGTGCAGAAACCCCTGCTCTTTGTGATAGGAGTCCGTGCAAAAAACCCTGCTCTTTCAAATATGACCAATGGTGTTCCACAGGAGTCTGTGCACAGTACAGAAACCCCTGCTCTTTCTGATATGACCCATGGTGTTCCATTAGGGTCAGTGCAGAAACCCCTGCTCTTTCTGATATGACCCACGGTGTTCCATAGGGGTCAGTGCAGAAACCCTTGGTCTTTGTGATATGACCATGGTGTTCCATGGGATTCAGTGCAGAAACCCCTGCTCTTTGTGATAGGAGTCCGTGCAGAAACCCCTGCTCTTTGTGATAGGAGTCCGTGCAGAAACCCCTGCTCTTTCTGATATGACCCATGGTGTTCCACAGGAGTGTGTGCAGAAACCCCTGCTCTTTGTGATATGACCATGGTGTTCCATAGGAGTCTGTGCAGAAACCCCTGCTCTTCGTGATATGACCCATGGTGTTGCACAGGAGTCCGTGCAGAAACCCCTACACGTTCTGATATGACCCATGGTGTTCCATAGAAGTCCGTGCAGAAACACATTCTCTTTCTGATATGACCCATGGTGTTACATAGAAATCCATGCAGAAACCCCTGCTCTTTCTCATATGACCCATAGAGTTCCATGTGAATCCGTGCAGAAACCCCTGCTCTTTCTGATGTCACCCATGGTGATCCATAGGGATCCGTGCAGAAACCCCTGCTCTTTCTGATATGACCTATGGTGTTCCACAGGAGTCCGTGCAGAAATCCCTGCGCTTTGTGATATGACTCATGGTGTTACATGGGGGTCAGTGCAGAAACCTCTGCTCTTTCTGATATGACCCATAGTGTTCCATGGGAGTCCGTGCAGAAACCCCTGCTCTTTGTGATATGGCCTTTGGTGTTCCATGAGAGTCCGTGCAGAAACCCCTGCTCTTTCTGATATGACCCATGGTGTTCCATAGGTTTCAGTGCAGAAACCCCTGCTCTTTCTGATATGACCCATGGTGTTCCATTAGGGTCAGTGCAGAAACCCCTGCTCTTTGTGATAGGAGTCCGTGCAGAAACCCCAGCTCTTTCTGATATGACCCATTGTGTTCCATAGGAGTCCGTGCAGAAACCGCTGCTCTTTGTGATATGACCCATGGTGTTCCATAGGAGTCCGTGCAGAAACCCCTGATCTTTCTGATATGACCCATGGTGTTCCACAGGAGTCTGAGCAGAAACCCCTGCTCTTTGTGATCTGACCAATGGCGTTCCATGGGAGTCCAGGCAGAAACCCCTGCTCTTTCTGATGTCACCAATGCTGTTTCATAGAAGTAGGTGCAGAAACCCCTGCTCTTTCTGATATGACCCATGTTGTTCCATAGGGGCCGTGCAAAACCCCTGCTCTTTGTGATATGACCCATGATGTTCCATAGGGGCCGTTGAAAACCCCTGCTCTTTGTGATATGACCCATTGTGTTCCATGGGAGTCCATGCAGAAAGCCCTGCTCTTTGTGATATGACCCATGGTATTCCACAGGAGTCCGTGCAGACACCCCTGTTCTTTCTGATATGCCCCGTTGTGTTAAATAGGCGTCCGTGCAGAAAACCCTGCTCTTTCTGATATGACCCACGGTGTTCCATAGGGGTCAGTGCAGAAACCCCTGCTCCTTGTGGTAGAAGTCCGTGCAGAAACCCCTGCTCTTTGTGATAGGAGTCCGTGCAAAAAACCCTGCTCTTTCAAATATGACCAATGGTGTTCCACAGGAGTCTGTGCACAGTACAGAAACCCCTGCTCTTTCTGATATGACCCATGGTGTTCCATTAGGGTCAGTGCAGAAACCCCTGCTCTTTCTGATATGACCCACGGTGTTCCATAGGGGTCAGTGCAGAAACCCTTGGTCTTTGTGATATGACCATGGTGTTCCATGGGATTCAGTGCAGAAACCCCTGCTCTTTGTGATAGGAGTCCGTGCAGAAACCCCTGCTCTTTGTGATAGGAGTCCGTGCAGAAACCCCTGCTCTTTCTGATATGACCCATGGTGTTCCACAGGAGTCTGTGCAGAAACCCCTGCTCTTTGTGATATGACCATGGTGTTCCATAGGAGTCTGTGCAGAAACCCGTGCTCTTTGTGATATTACCCATGGTGTTCCGTGGGAGTCCGTGCAGAAACCCCTGCTTTTTCTGTTATGACCCATGGTGTTCCATAGGGGTCCGTGCAGAAACCCCTGCTCTTCGTGATATGACCAATGGTGTTGCACAGGAGTCCGTGCAGAAACCCCTACACGTTCTGATATGACCCATGGTGTTCCATAGAAGTCCGTGCAGAAACACATTCTCTTTCTGATATGACCCATGGTGTTACATAGAAATCCATGCAGAAACCCCTGCTCTTTCTCATATGACCCATAGAGTTCCATGTGAATCCGTGCAGAAACCCCTGCTCTTTCTGATGTCACCCATGGTGATCCATAGGGATCCGTGCAGAAACCCCTGCTCTTTCTGATATGACCTATGGTGTTCCACAGGAGTCCGTGCAGAAATCCCTGCGCTTTGTGATATGACTCATGGTGTTACATAGGGGTCTATGCAGAAACCTCTGCTCTTTCTGATATGACCCATAGTGTCCATGGGAGTCCGTGCAGAAACCCCTGCTCTTTGTGATATGGCCTTTGGTGTTCCATGGGAGTCTGTGCAGAAACCCCTGCTCTTTCTGATATGACCCACGGTGTTCCATAGGGGTCAGTGCAGAAACCCCTGCTCTTTGTGGTGGAAGTCCGTGCAGAAACACCTGCTCTTAGTGATAGGAGTCCGTGCAAAAAACCCTGCTCTTTCAAATATGACCAATGGTGTTCCACAGGAGTCTGTGCACAGTACAGAAACCCCTGCTCTTTCTGATATGACCCATGGTGTTCCATTAGGGTCAGTGCAGAAACCCCTGCTCTTTGTGATAGGAGTCCGTGCAGAAACCCCAGCTCTTTCTGATATGACCCATTGTGTTCCATAGGAGTCCGTGCAGAAACCGCTGCTCTTTGTGATATGACCCATGGTGTTCCATAGGAGTCCGTGCAGAAACCCCTGATCTTTCTGATATGACCCATGGTGTTCCACAGGAGTCTGAGCAGAAACCCCTGCTCTTTGTGATCTGACCCATGGCGTTCCATGGGAGTCCAGGCAGAAACCCCTGCTCTTTCTGATGTCACCAATGCTGTTTCATAGAAGTAGGTGCAGAAACCCCTGCTCTTTCTGATATGACCCATGTTGTTCCATAGGGGCCGTGCAAAACCCCTGCTCTTTGTGATATGACCCATTGTGTTCCATGGGAGTCCATGCAGAAAGCCCTGCTCTTTGTGATATGACCCATGGTATTCCACAGGAGTCCGTGCAGACACCCCTGTTCTTTCTGATATGCCCCGTTGTGTTAAATAGGCGTCCGTGCAGAAACCCCTGCTCTTTCTGATATGACCCACGGTGTACCATAGGGGTCAGTGCAGAAACCCCTGCTCCTTGTGGTAGAAGTCCGTGCAGAAACCCCTGCTCTTTGTGATATGACCATGGTGTTCCATAGGATTCTGTGCAGAAACCCGTGCTCTTTGTGATATTACCCATGGTGTTCCGTGGGAGTCCGTGCAGAAACCCCTGCTTTTTCTGTTATGGCCCATGGTGTTCCATAGGGGTCCATGCAGAAACCCCTGCTCTTCGTGATATGACCCATGGTGTTGCACAGGAGTCCGTGCAGAAACCCCTACACGTTCTGATATGACCCATGGTGTTCCATAGAAGTCCGTGCAGAAACACATTCTCTTTCTGATATGACCTATGGTGTTACATAGAAATCCATGCAGAAACCCCTGCTCTTTCTCATATGACCCATAGAGTTCCATGTGAATCCGTGCAGAAACCCCTGCTCTTTCTGATGTCACCCATGGTGATCCATAGGGATCCGTGCAGAAACCCCTGCTCTTTCTGATATGACCTATGGTGTTCCACAGGAGTCCGTGCAGAAATCCCTGCGCTTTGTGATATGACTCATGGTGTTACATGGGGGTCAGTGCAGAAACCTCTGCTCTTTCTGATATGACCCATAGTGTTCCACGGGAGTCCGTGCAGAAACCCCTGCTCTTTGTGATATGGCCTTTGGTGTTCCATGGGAGTCCGTGCAGAAACCCCTGCTCTTTCTGATATGACCCATGGTGTTCCATAGGGTTCAGTGCAGAAACCCCTGCTCTTTGTGATAGGAGTACCTGCAGAAACGCCTGCTCTTTCTGATGTGACCCATGATGTTACACAGGAGTCCGTGCAGAAACCCCAGCTCTTTCTGATATGCCCCATGGTGTTCCATAGGGGTCCCTGCAGAAACCCCTGCTCTTCGTGATATGACCCATGGTGTTGCACAGGAGTCCGTGCAGAAACCCCTGCACTTTCTGATATGACCCATGGTGTTCCATAGAAGTCCGTGCAGAAACACACTCTCTTTCTGATATGACCCATGGTGTTACATAGAAATCCGTGCAGAAACCCCTGCTCTTTCTCATATGACCCATAGTGTTCCATGCGAATCCGTGCAGAAATCCCTGCTCTTTCTGATGGCACCCATGGTGTTCCATAGGGATCCGTGAAGAAACCCCTGATCTTTCTGATATGACCCATGTTGTTCCACAGGAGTCCGTGCAGAAATCCCTGTGCTTTGTGATATGACTCATGGTGTTACATAGGGGTCAGTGCAGAAACCTCTGCTCTTTTTGATATGACCCATAGTGTTCCATAGGAATCCGTGCAGAAACCCCTGATCTTCGTGATAGGAGTCCGTGCAGAAACCCCTGCTCTTTCTGATATGACCCATGGTGTTCCACAGGAGTCTGAGCAGAAACCCCTGCTCTTTGTGATATGACCCATGGCGTTCCATGGGAGTCCAGGCAGAAACCCCTGCTCTTTCTGATATGACCCATGTTGTTCCATAGGAGTCCGTGCAGAACCCCTGCTCTTTCTGATATGATACATGGTGTTCCATAGGGATCCGTGCAGAAACCCCTGCTCTTTCTGATATCACCCATGGTGTTCCCAGTGGACCGTGCAGAAAACCCTGCTCTTTCTGATATGACCCATGGTGTTCCATAGGAGTACGTGCAGAAACCCCTGCTCTTCCTGATATGACCCATGGTGTTCTACAGGGTTCAGTGCAGAAACCCCTGTTCTTTCTGATATGACCCATGGTATTCCATAGGGGCCGTGCAAAACCCCTGCTCTTTGTGATATGACCCATTGTGTTCCATGGGAGTCCATGCAGAAAGCCCTGCTCTTTGTGATATGATCCATGGTATTCCACAGGAGTCCGTGCAGACACCGCTGTTCTTTCTGATATGCCCCATTGTGTTAAATAGGCATCCGTGCAGAAACCCCTGCTCTTTCTGATATTACCCATGGTGTTCCACAGGAGTCCGTGCAGAAACACCTGCTCTTTGTGATAGGAGTCCGTGCAAAAAACCCTGCTCTTTCAAATATGACCAATGGTGTTCCACAGGAGTCTGTGCACAGTACAGAAACCCCTGCTCTTTCTGATATGACACATGGTGTTCCATTAGGGTCAGTGCAGAAACCCCTGCTCTTTGTGATAGGAGTCCGTGCAGAAACCCCAGCTCTTTCTGATATGACCCATTGTGTTCCATAGGAGTCCGTGCAGAAACCGCTGCTCTTTGTTATATGACCCATGGTGTTCCATAGGAGTCCGTGCAGAAACCCCTGATCTTTCTGATATGACCCATGGTGTTCCACAGGAGTCTGAGCAGAAACCCCTGCTCTTTGTGATCTGACCCATGGCGTTCCATGGGAGTCCAGGCAGAAACCCCTGCTCTTTCTGATGTCACCAATGCTGTTTCATAGAAGTAGGTGCAGAAACCCCTGCTCTTTCTGATATGACCCATGTTGTTCCATAGGGGCCGTGCAAAACCCCTGCTCTTTGTGATATGACCCATGATGTTCCATAGGGGCCGTGCAAAACCCCTGCTCTTTGTGATATGACCCATTGTGTTCCATGGGAGTCCATGCAGAAAGCCCTGCTCTTTGTGATATGACCCATGGTATTCCACAGGAGTCCGTGCAGACACCTCTGTTCTTTCTGATATGCCCCGTTGTGTTAAATAGGCGTCCGTGCAGAAAACCCTGCTCTTTCTGATATGATCCACGGTGTTCCATAGGGGTCAGTGCAGAAACCCCTGCTCCTTGTGGTAGAAGTCCGTGCAGAAACCCCTGCTCTTTGTGATAGGAGTCCGTGCAAAAAACCCTGCTCTTTCAAATATGACCAATGGTGTTCCACAGGAGTCTGTGCACAGTACAGAAACCCCTGCTCTTTCTGATATGACCCATGGTGTTCCATTAGGGTCAGTGCAGAAACCCCTGCTCTTTCTGATATGACCCACGGTGTTCCATAGGGGTCAGTGCAGAAACCCTTGGTCTTGTGATATGACCATGGTGTTCCATGGGATTCAGTGCAGAAACCCCTGCTCTTTGTGATAGGAGTCCGTGCAGAAACCCCTGCTCTTTGTGATAGGAGTCCGTGCAGAAACCCCTGCTCTTTCTGATATGACCCATGGTGTTCCACAGGAGTCTGTGCAGAAACCCCTGCTCTTTGTGATATGACCATGGTGTTCCATAGGAGTCTGTGCAGAAACCCGTGCTCTTTCTGATATTACCCATGGTGTTCCGTGGGAGTCCGTGCAGAAACCCCTGCTTTTTCTGTTATGACCCATGGTGTTCCATAGGGGTCCGTGCAGAAACCCCTGCTCTTCGTGATATGACCCATGGTGTTGCACAGGAGTCCGTGCAGAAACCCCTACACGTTCTGATATGACCCATGGTGTTCCATAGAAGTCCGTGCAGAAACACATTCTCTTTCTGATATGACCCATGGTGTTACATAGAAATCCATGCAGAAACCCCTGCTCTTTCTCATATGACCCATAGAGTTCCATGTGAATCCGTGCAGAAACCCCTGCTCTTTCTGATGTCACCCATGGTGATCCATAGGGATCCGTGCAGAAACCCCTGCTCTTTCTGATATGACCTATGGTGTTCCACAGGAGTCCATGCAGAAATCCCTGCGCTTTGTGATATGACTCATGGTGTTACATGGGGGTCAGTGCAGAAACCTCTGCTCTTTCTGATATGACCCATAGTGTTCCATGGGAGTCCGTGCAGAAACCCCTGCTCTTTGTGATATGGCCTTTGGTGTTCCATGAGAGTCCGTGCAGAAACCCCTGCTCTTTCTGATATGACCCATGGTGTTCCATAGGTTTCAGTGCAGAAACCCCTGCTCTTTGTGATAGGAGTACGTGCAGAAACGCCTGCTCTTTCTGATGTGACCCATGATGTTCCACAGGAGTCCGTGCAGAAACCCCAGCTCTTTCTGATATGCCCCATGGTGTTCCATAGGGGTCCGTGCAGAAACCACTGCTCTTTCTGATATGACACATAGTGTTCCACAGGAGTCCGTGTAGAAACCCCTGCTCTTCGTGATATGACCAATGATGTTGCCCAGGTATCCGTGCAGAAATCCCTGCTCTTTCTGATATGACACACTGTGCTCCATAGGGGTCAGTGCAGAATCCCCTGCTCTTTGTGATAGGAGTCTATGCAGAAACCCCTGCTCTTTCTGATATGACCCATGGTGTTCCACAGGAGTCTGTGCAGAAACCCCTGCTCTTGGTGATATGACCCATGGCGTTCCATGGGAGTCCAGGCAGAAACCCCTGCTAGTTCTGATGTCACCCATGGTGTTTCATAGAAGTACGTGCAGAGACCCCTGCTCTTTCTGATATGACCAATGTTGTTCCATAGGAGTCCGTGCAGAACACCTGCTCTTTCTGATATGACACATGGTGTTCCAAAGGGATCCGTGAAGAAACCCCTGCTCTTTCTGATATCAGCCATGGTGTTCCACAGTGGTCCGTGCAGAAACCCCTGCTCTTTCTGATATGACCCATGGTGTTCCATAGGGTTCAGTGCAGAAACCCCTGCTCTTTCTGATATGACCCATGGTGTTCCACAGGATTCCGTGCAAAAACTCCTGCTCTTTATGATATGACCCATGGTGTTCCATAGGGTTCAGTGCAGAAACCCCTGCTCTTTCTGAAATGACCCATGGTGTTCCATAGGGGCCATGCAGAAACGCCTGCTCTTTCTGATGTGACCCATGGTGTTCCAGAGGAGTCAGTGCAGAAACCCCTGCTCTTTCTGATGTCATCCATGGTATTTTATAGAAGTACGTGCAGAAACCCCTGCTCTTTCTGATATGACCCATGGTGTTCCATAGGAGTCCGTGCAGAACCCCTGCTCTGTCTAATATGACACATGGTGTTCCTTGGGGATACGTGCAGAAACACCTTTGCTCTTTCTGATATCACCTATGGTGTTCCATAGGGTTCAGTGCAGAAACCCCTGCTCTTTCTGAAATGACCCATGGTGTTCCATAGGGGCCATGCAGAAACGCCTGCTCTTTCTGATGTGACCCATGGTGTTCCACAGGAGTCCGTGCAGAAACCCCTGCTCTTTCTGATGTCATCCATGGTATTTCATAGAAGTACGTGCAGAAACCCCTGCTCATTCTGATATGACCCATGTTGTTCCACAGGAGTCCGTGCAGAAATCCCTGCGCTTTGTGATATGACTCATGGTGTTACATAGGGGTCTATGCAGAAACCTCTGCTCTTTCTGATATGACCCATAGTGTTCCATGGGAGTCCGTGCAGAAACCCCTGCTCTTTGTGATATGGCCTTTGGTGTTCCATGGGAGTCCGTGCAGAAACCCCTGCTCTTTCTGATATGACCCATGGTGTTCAATAGGGTTCAGTGCAGAAACCCCTGCTCTTTGTGATATGACCCACGCTGTCCCATAGGAGTCCGTGCAGAAACGCCTGCTCTTTCTGATGTGACCCATGATGTTCCACAGGAGTCCGTGCAGAAACCCCAGCTCTTTCTAATATGACCCATTGTGTTCCATAGGAGTCCGTGCAGAAACCGCTGCTCTTTGTGATATGACCCATGGTGTTCCATAGGAGTCCGTGCAGAAACCCCTGATCTTTGTGATAGGAGTCCGTGCAGAAACCCCTGCTCTTTCTGATATGGCCAATGGTGTTCCACCGGAGTCTGAGCAGAAACCCCTGCTCTTTGTGATATGACCCATGGCGTTCCATGGGAGTCCAGGCAGAAACCCCTGCTCTTTCTGATATGACCCATGGTGTTCCATGGGAGTCCATTCAGAAACTCGTGCTCTTTCTGATGTCACCAATGGTGTTTCATAGAAGTCGGTGCAGAAACCCGTGCTCTTTCTGATATGACCCATGTTGTTCCATAGGAGTCCGTGCAGAACCCCTGCTCTTTCTGATATGATACATGGTGTTCCATAGGGATCAGTGCAGAAACCCCTGCTCTTTCTGATATCACCCATGGTGTTCCCAGTGGTCCGTGCAGAAACCCCTGCTCTTTCTGATGTGACCCACGGTGATCCCCAGGAGTCCGTGCAGAAATCCCTGCTCTTTCTGATATGCCCCATGGTGTTCCACAGGAGTCCGTGCAGAAACCCCTGCTCTTCGTGATATGACCCATGGTGTTGCACAGGAGTCCGTGCAGAAACCCCTACACGTTCTGATATGACCCATGGTGTTCCATAGAAGTCCGTGCAGAAACACATTCTCTTTCTGATATGACCCATGGTGTTACATAGAAATCCATGCAGAAACCCCTGCTCTTTCTCATATGACCCATAGAGTTCCATGTGAATCCGTGCAGAAACCCCTGCTCTTTCTGATGTCACCCATGGTGATCCATAGGGATCCGTGCAGAAACCCCTGCTCTTTCTGATATGACCTATGGTGTTCCACAGGAGTCCATGCAGAAATCCCTGCGCTTTGTGATATGACTCATGGTGTTACATGGGGGTCAGTGCAGAAACCTCTGCTCTTTCTGATATGACCCATAGTGTTCCATGGGAGTCCGTGCAGAAACCCCTGCTCTTTGTGATATGGCCTTTGGTGTTCCATGAGAGTCCGTGCAGAAACCCCTGCTCTTTCTGATATGACCCATGGTGTTCCATAGGTTTCAGTGCAGAAACCCCTGCTCTTTGTGATAGGAGTACGTGCAGAAACGCCTGCTCTTTCTGATGTGACCCATGATGTTCCACAGGAGTCCGTGCAGAAACCCCAGCTCTTTCTGATATGCCCCATGGTGTTCCATAGGGGTCCGTGCAGAAACCACTGCTCTTTCTGATATGACACATAGTGTTCCACAGGAGTCCGTGTAGAAACCCCTGCTCTTCGTGATATGACCAATGATGTTGCCCAGGTATCCGTGCAGAAATCCCTGCTCTTTCTGATATGACACACTGTGCTCCATAGGGGTCAGTGCAGAATCCCCTGCTCTTTGTGATAGGAGTCTATGCAGAAACCCCTGCTCTTTCTGATATGACCCATGGTGTTCCACAGGAGTCTGTGCAGAAACCCCTGCTCTTGGTGATATGACCCATGGCGTTCCATGGGAGTCCAGGCAGAAACCCCTGCTAGTTCTGATGTCACCCATGGTGTTTCATAGAAGTACGTGCAGAGACCCCTGCTCTTTCTGATATGACCAATGTTGTTCCATAGGAGTCCGTGCAGAACACCTGCTCTTTCTGATATGACACATGGTGTTCCAAAGGGATCCGTGAAGAAACCCCTGCTCTTTCTGATATCAGCCATGGTGTTCCACAGTGGTCCGTGCAGAAACCCCTGCTCTTTCTGATATGACCCATGGTGTTCCATAGGGTTCAGTGCAGAAACCCCTGCTCTTTCTGATATGACCCATGGTGTTCCACAGGATTCCGTGCAAAAACTCCTGCTCTTTATGATATGACCCATGGTGTTCCATAGGGTTCAGTGCAGAAACCCCTGCTCTTTCTGAAATGACCCATGGTGTTCCATAGGGGCCATGCAGAAACGCCTGCTCTTTCTGATGTGACCCATGGTGTTCCAGAGGAGTCCGTGCAGAAACCCCTGCTCTTTCTGATGTCATCCATGGTATTTTATAGAAGTACGTGCAGAAACCCCTGCTCTTTCTGATATGACCCATGGTGTTCCATAGGAGTCCGTGCAGAACCCCTGCTCTGTCTAATATGACACATGGTGTTCCTTGGGGATACGTGCAGAAACACCTTTGCTCTTTCTGATATCACCTATGGTGTTCCATAGGGTTCAGTGCAGAAAACCCTGCTCTTTCTGAAATGACCCATGGTGTTCCATAGGGGCCATGCAGAAACGCCTGCTCTTTCTGATGTGACCCATGGTGTTCCACAGGAGTCCGTGCAGAAACCCCTGCTCTTTCTGATGTCATCCATGGTATTTCATAGAAGTACGTGCAGAAACCCCTGCTCATTCTGATATGACCCATGTTGTTCCACAGGAGTCCGTGCAGAAATCCCTGCGCTTTGTGATATGACTCATGGTGTTACATAGGGGTCTATGCAGAAACCTCTGCTCTTTCTGATATGACCCATAGTGTTCCATGGGAGTCCGTGCAGAAACCCCTGCTCTTTGTGATATGGCCTTTGGTGTTCCATGGGAGTCCGTGCAGAAACCCCTGCTCTTTCTGATATGACCCATGGTGTTCAATAGGGTTCAGTGCAGAAACCCCTGCTCTTTGTGATATGACCCACGCTGTCCCATAGGAGTCCGTGCAGAAACGCCTGCTCTTTCTGATGTGACCCATGATGTTCCACAGGAGTCCGTGCAGAAACCCCAGCTCTTTCTAATATGACCCATTGTGTTCCATAGGAGTCCGTGCAGAAACCGCTGCTCTTTGTGATATGACCCATGGTGTTCCATAGGAGTCCGTGCAGAAACCCCTGATCTTTGTGATAGGAGTCCGTGCAGAAACCCCTGCTCTTTCTGATATGGCCAATGGTGTTCCACCGGAGTCTGAGCAGAAACCCCTGCTCTTTGTGATATGACCCATGGCGTTCCATGGGAGTCCAGGCAGAAACCCCTGCTCTTTCTGATATGACCCATGGTGTTCCATGGGAGTCCATTCAGAAACTCGTGCTCTTTCTGATGTCACCAATGGTGTTTCATAGAAGTCGGTGCAGAAACCCGTGCTCTTTCTGATATGACCCATGTTGTTCCATAGGAGTCCGTGCAGAACCCCTGCTCTTTCTGATATGATACATGGTGTTCCATAGGGATCAGTGCAGAAACCCCTGCTCTTTCTGATATCACCCATGGTGTTCCCAGTGGTCCGTGCAGAAACCCCTGCTCTTTCTGATGTGACCCACGGTGATCCCCAGGAGTCCGTGCAGAAATCCCTGCTCTTTCTGATATGCCCCATGGTGTTCCACAGGAGTCCGTGCAGAAACCCCTGCTCTTCGTGATATGACCCATGGTGTTGCACAGGAGTCCGTGCAGAAACCCCTACACGTTCTGATATGACCCATGGTGTTCCATAGAAGTCCGTGCAGAAACACATTCTCTTTCTGATATGACCCATGGTGTTACATAGAAATCCATGCAGAAACCCCTGCTCTTTCTCATATGACCCATAGAGTTCCATGTGAATCCGTGCAGAAACCCCTGCTCTTTCTGATGTCACCCATGGTGATCCATAGGGATCCGTGCAGAAACCCCTGCTCTTTCTGATATGACCTATGGTGTTCCACAGGAGTCCATGCAGAAATCCCTGCGCTTTGTGATATGACTCATGGTGTTACATGGGGGTCAGTGCAGAAACCTCTGCTCTTTCTGATATGACCCATAGTGTTCCATGGGAGTCCGTGCAGAAACTCCTGCTCTTTGTGATATGGCCTTTGGTGTTCCATGAGAGTCCGTGCAGAAACCCCTGCTCTTTCTGATATGACCCATGGTGTTCCATAGGTTTCAGTGCAGAAACCCCTGCTCTTTGTGATAGGAGTACGTGCAGAAACGCCTGCTCTTTCTGATGTGACCCATGATGTTCCACAGGAGTCCGTGCAGAAACCCCAGCTCTTTCTGATATGCCCCATGGTGTTCCATAGGGGTCCGTGCAGAAACCACTGGTCTTTCTGATATGACACATGGTGTTCCACAGGAGTCCGTGTAGAAACCCCTGCTCTTCGTGATATGACCAATGATGTTGCCCAGGTATCCGTGCAGAAATCCCTGCTCTTTCTGATATGACACACTGTGCTCCATAGGGGTCAGTGCAGAATCCCCTGCTCTTTGTGATAGGAGTCTATGCAGAAACCCCTGCTCTTGGTGATATGAACCATGGCGTTCCATGGGAGTCCAGGCAGAAACCCCTGCTAGTTCTGATGTCACCCATGGTGTTTCATAGAAGTACGTGCAGAGACCCCTGCTCTTTCTGATATGACCAATGTTGTTCCATAGGAGTCCGTGCAGAACACCTGCTCTTTCTGATATGACACATGGTGTTCCAAAGGGATCCGTGAAGAAACCCCTGCTCTTTCTGATATCAGCCATGGTGTTCCACAGTGGTCCGTGCAGAAACCCCTGCTCTTTCTGATATGACCCATGGTGTTCCATAGGGTTCAGTGCAGAAACCCCTGCTCTTTCTGATATGACCCATGGTGTTCCACAGGATTCCGTGCAAAAACTCCTGCTCTTTATGATATGACCCATGGTGTTCCATAGGGTTCAGTGCAGAAACCCCTGCTCTTTCTGAAATGACCCATGGTGTTCCATAGGGGCCATGCAGAAACGCCTGCTCTTTCTGATGTGACCCATGGTGTTCCAGAGGAGTCCGTGCAGAAACCCCTGCTCTTTCTGATGTCATCCATGGTATTTCATAGAAGTACGTGCAGAAACCCCTGCTCTTTCTGATATGACCCATGGTGTTCCATAGGAGTCCGTGCGGAACCCCTGCTCTGTCTAATATGACACATGGTGTTCCTTAGGGATACGTGCAGAAACACCTTTGCTCTTTCTGATATCACCTATGGTGTTCCATAGGGTTCAGTGCAGAAACCCCTGCTCTTTCTGAAATGACCCATGGTGTTCCATAGGGGCCATGCAGAAACGCCTGCTCTTTCTGATGTGACCCATGGTGTTCCACAGGAGTCCGTGCAGAAACCCCTGCTCTTTCTGATGTCATCCATGGTATTTCATAGAAGTACGTGCAGAAACCCCTGCTCATTCTGATATGACCCATGTTGTTCCACAGGAGTCCGTGCAGAAATCCCTGCGCTTTGTGATATGACTCATGGTGTTACATAGGGGTCTATGCAGAAACCTCTGCTTTTCTGATATGACCCATAGTGTTCCATGGGAGTCCGTGCAGAAACCCCTGCTCTTTGTGATATGGCCTTTGGTGTTCCATGGGAGTCCGTGCAGAAACCCCTGATCTTTCTGATATGACCCATGGTGTTCAATAGGGTTCAGTGCAGAAACCCCTGCTCTTTGTGATATGACCCACGCTGTTCCATAGGAGTCCGTGCAGAAACGCCTGCTCTTTCTGATGTGACCCATGATGTTCCACAGGAGTCCGTGCAGAAACCCCAGCTCTTTCTAATATGACCCATTGTGTTCCATAGGAGTCCGTGCAGAAACCGCTGCTCTTTGTGATATGACCCATGGTGTTCCATAGGAGTCCGTGCAGAAACCCCTGATCTTTGTGATAGGAGTCCGTGCAGAAACCCCTGCTCTTTCTGATATGGCCAATGGTGTTCCACTGGAGTCTGAGCAGAAACCCCTGCTCTTTGTGATATGACCCATGGCGTTCCATGGGAGTCCAGGCAGAAACCCCTGCTCTTTCTGATATGACCCATGGTGTTCCATGGGAGTCCATTCAGAAACTCGTGCTCTTTCTGATGTCACCAATGGTGTTTCATAGAAGTCGGTGCAGAAACCCGTGCTCTTTCTGATATGACCCATGTTGTTCCATAGGAGTCCGTGCAGAACCCCTGCTCTTTCTGATATGATACATGGTGTTCCATAGGGATCAGTGCAGAAACCCCTGCTCTTTCTGATATCACCCATGGTGTTCCCAGTGGTCCGTGCAGAAACCCCTGCTCTTTCTGATGTGACCCATGGTGATCCCCAGGAGTCCGTGCAGAAATCCCTGCTCTTTCTGATATGCCCCATGGTGTTCCACAGGAGTCCGTGCAGAAACCCCTGCTCTTCGTGATATGACCAATGATGTTGCACAGGTATCCGTGCAGAATCCCCTGCGCTTTCTGACATGACCCACGGTGTTCCATAGGGGTCAGTGCAGAATCCCCTGCTCTTTGTGATAGGAGTCTATGCAGAAACCCCTGCTCTTTCTGATATGACCCACAGTGTTCCATAGGGGTCAGTGCAGAAACCCCTGCTCTCTGTGTTATGACCATGGTGTTCCATGGGATTCAGTGCAGAAACCCCTGCTCTTTGTGATATGACCAATGATGTTGCACAGGTATCCGTGCAGAATCCCCTGCGCTTTTTGATATGACCCACGGTGTTCCATAGGGGTCAGTGCATAAACCCCTGCTCATTCTGATATGACCCATGTTGTTCCACAGGAGTCCGTGCAGAAATCCCTGCGCTTTGTGATATGACTCATGGTGTTGCATAGGGGTCTATGCAGAAACCTCTGCTCTTTCTGATATGACCCATAGTGTTCCATTGGAGTCCGTGCAGAAACCCCTGCTCTTTGTGATATGGCCTTTGGTGTTCCATGGGAGTCCGTGCAGAAACCCCTGCTCTTTCTGATATGACCCATGGTGTTCAATAGGGTTCAGTGCAGAAACCCCTGCTCTTTCTGATATCACCCATGGTGTTCCCAGTGGTCCGTGCAGAAACCCCTGCTCTTTCTGATGTGACCCATGGTGATCCCCAGGAGTCCGTGCAGAAATCCCTGCTCTTTCTGATATGCCCCATGGTGTTCCACAGGAGTCCGTGCAGAAACCCCAGCTCTTTCTAATATGACCCATTGTGTTCCATAGGAGTCCGTGCAGAAACCGCTGCTCTTTGTGATATGACCCATGGTGTTCCATAGGAGTCCGTGCAGAAACCCCTGATCTTTGTGATAGGAGTCCGTGCAGAAACCCCTGCTCTTTCTGATATGACCAATGGTGTTCCACAGGAGTCTGAGCAGAAACCCCTGCTCTTTGTGATATGACCCATGGCGTTCCATGGGAGTCCAGGCAGAAACCCCTGCTCTTTCTGATATGACCCATGGTGTTCCATGGGAGTCCATTCAGAAACTCGTGCTCTTTCTGATGTCACCAATGGTGTTTCATAGAAGTAGGTGCAGAAACCCGTGCTCTTTCTGATATGACCCATTTTGTTCCATAGGAGTCCGTGCAGAACCCCTGCTCTTTCTGATATGATACATGGTGTTCCATAGGGATCAGTGCAGAAACCCCTGCTCTTTCTGATATCACCCATGGTGTTTCCAGTGGTCCGTGCAGAAACCCCTGCTCTTTCTGATGTGACCCATGGTGATCCCCAGGAGTCCGTGCAGAAATCCCTGCTCTTTCTGATATGCCCCATGGTGTTCCACAGGAGTCCGTGCAGAAACCCCTGCTCTTCGTGATATGACCAATGATGTTGCACAGGTATCCGTGCAGAATCCCCTGCGCTTTCTGATATGACCCACGGTGTTCCATAGGGGTCAGTGCAGAATCCCCTGCTCTTTGTGATAGGAGTCTATGCAGAAACCCCTGCTCTTTCTGATATGACCCACAGTGTTCCATAGGGGTCAGTGCAGAAACCCCTGCTCTCTGTGTTATGACCATGGTGTTCCATGGGATTCAGTGCAAAAAAACCCTGCTCTTTGTGATAGGAGTCCATGCAGAAACCCCTGCTCTTTGTGATAGGAGTCCGTGTAGAAACCCCTGCTCTTTCTGATATGACCCATGGTGTTCCACAGGAGTCTGTGCAGAAAACCCTGCTCTTTGTGATATGACCATGGTGTTCCATAGGAGTCTGTGCACAAACCCGTGCTCTTTGTTATATTACCCATGGTGTTCCATGGGAGTCCGTGCAGAAACCCCTGCTTTTTCTGTTATGACCCATGGTGTTCCATAGGGGTCCGTGCAGAAACTCCTGCTCTTCGCGATATGACCCATGGTGTTGCACAGGAGTCAATGCAGAAACCCCTGCACTTTCTGATATGACCCATGGTGTTCCATAGAAGTCCGTGCAGAAACACATTCTCTTTCTGATATGACCCATGGTGTTACATAGAAATCCGTGCAGAAACCCCTGCTCTTTCTCATATGACCCATAGTGTTCCATGTGAATCCGTGCAGAAACCCCTGCTCTTTCTGATGGCACCCATGGTGTTCCATAGGGATCCGAGCTGAAACCCCTGCTCTTTCTGATATGACCCATGTTGTTCCACAGGAGTCCGTGCAGAAATCCCTGCGCTTTGTGATATGACTCATGGTGTTACATAGGGGTCAGTGCAGAAACCTCTGCTCTTTCTGCTATGACCCATAGTGTTCCATGGGAGTCCGTGCAGAAACCCCTGCTAATTGTGATATGGCCTTTGGTGTTCCATGGGAGTCCGTGCAGAAACCCCTGCTCTTTGTGATATGACCCTTGGTGTTCCATAGGAGTCCGTGCAGAAACCCCTGCTCTTTGTGATATGACCCATGGCGTTCCATGGGAGTCCAGGCAGAAACCCCTGCTAGTTCTGATGTCACCCATGGTGTTTCATAGAAGTACGTGCAGAGACCCCTGCTCTTTCTGATATGACCCATGTTGTTCCATAGGAGTCCGTGCAGAACCCCTGCTCTTTCTGATATGACACATGGTGTTCCATAGGGATCCGTGAAGAAACCCCTGCTCTTTCTGATATCAGCCATGGTGTTCCATAGTGGTCCGTGCAGAAACCCCTGCTCTTTCTGATATGACCCATGGTGTTCCATAGGGTTCAGTGCAGAAACCCCTGCTCTTTCTGATATGACCCATGGTGTTCCACAGGATTCCGTGCAAAAACTACTGCTCTTTCTGATATGACCCATGATGTTCCATAGGGTTCAGTGCAGAAACCCCTGCTCTTTCTGAAATGACCCATGGTGTTCCATAGGGGCCATGCAGAAACGCCTGCTCTTTCTGATGTGACCCATGGTGTTCCAGAGGAGTCCGTGCAGAAACTCCTGCTCTTTCTGATGTCATTCATGGTATTTCATAGAAGTACGTGCAGAAACCCCTGCTCTTTCTGATATGACCCATGGTGTTCCATAGGAGTCCGTGCAGAACCCCTGCTCTTTCTAATATGACACATGGTGTTCCTTAGGGATACGTGCAGAAACACCTTTGCTCTTTCTGATATGACCCATGTTGTTCCACAGGAGTCCGTGCAGAAATCCCTGCGCTTTGTGATATGACTCATGGTGTTACATAGGGGTCAGTGCAGAAACCCCTGCTCTTTGTGATATGGCCTTTGGTGTTCCATGGAAGTCCGTGCAGAAACCCCTGCTCTTTCTGATATGACCCATGGTGTTCAATAGGGTTCAGTGCAGAAACCCCTGCTCTTTGTGATATGACCCTTGGTGTTCCATAGGAGTCCGTGCAGAAACCCCTGCTCTTTGTGATATGACCCATGGCGTTCCATGGGAGTCCAGGCAGAAACCCCAGCTCTTTCTGATATGACCCATTGTGTTCCATAGGAGTCCGTGCAGAACCCCTGCTCTTTCTGATATGACACATGGTGTTCCATAGGGATCCGTGAAGAAACCCCTGCTCTTTCTGATATCAGCCATGGTGTTCCACAGTGGTCCGTGCAGAAACCCCTGCTCTTTCTGATATGACCCATAGTGTTCCATAGGGTTCAGTGCAGAAACCCCTGCTCTTTCTGATATGACCCATGGTGTTCCACAGGATTCCGTGCAAAAACTCCTGCTCTTTCTGATATGTCCCATGGTGTTCCATAGGGTTCAGTGCAGAAACCCCTGCTCTTTCTGAAATGACCCATTGTGTTCCATAGGGGACATGCAGAAACGCCTGCTCTTTCTGATGTGACCCATGGTGTTCCACAGGAGTCCGTGCAGAAACCCCTGCTCTTTCTGATGTCATCCATGGTATTTCATAGAAGTACGTGCAGAAACCCCTGCTCATTCTGATATGACCCATGTTGTTCCTCAGGAGTCCGTGCAGAAACCCCTGCTCTTTCTGATATGACCCATGGTGTTCAATAGGGTTCAGTGCAGAAACCCCTGCTCTTTGTGATATGACCCACGCTGTTCCATAGCAGTCCGTGCAGAAACGCCTGCTCTTTCTGATGTGACCCATGATGTTCCACAGGAGTCCGTGCAGAAACCCCAGCTCTTTCTGATATGACCCATTGTGTTCCATAGGAGTCCGTGCAGAAACCGCTGCTCTTTGTGATATGACCCATGGTGTTCCATAGGAGTCCGTGCAGAAACCCCTGATCTTTGTGATAGGAGTCCGTGCAGAAACCGCTGCTCTTTGTGATATGACCCATGGCATTCCATGGGAGTCCAGGCAGAAACCCCTGCTCTTTCTGATATGAGCCATGGTGTTCCATGGGAGTCCATTCAGAAACCCGTGCTCTTTCTGATGTCACCAATGGTGTTTCATAGAAGTAGGTGCAGAAACCCCTGCTCTTTCTGATATGACCCATGTTGTTCCATAGGAGTCCGTGCAGAACCCCTGCTCTTCTGATATGATACATGGTGTTCCATAGGGATCAGTGCAGAAACTCTGCTCTTTCTGATATCACGCATGGTGTTCCCAGTGGTCCGTGCAGAAACCCTGCTCTTTCTGATGTGACCCATGGTGATCCCCAGGAGTCCGTGCAGAAATCCCTGCTCTTTCTGATATGCCCCATGGTGTTCCATAGGGGTCCTTGCAGAAACCCTTGCTCTTTCTGATATGACACATGGTGTTCCACAGTAGTCCGTGCAGAAACCCCTGCTCTTCGTGATATGACCAATGATGTTGCACAGGTATCCGTGCAGAATCCCCTGCGCTTTCTGATATGACCCACGGTGTTCCATAGGGTCAGTGCAGAATCCCCTGCTCTTTGTGATAGGAGTCTATGCAGAAACCCCTGCTCTTTCTGATATGACCCACAGTGTTCCATAGGGGTGAGTGCAGAAACCCCTGCTCTCTGTGTTATGACCATGGTGTTCCATGGGATTCAGTGCAGAAACCCCTGCTCTTTGTGATAGGAGTCCGTGCAGAAACCCCTGCTCTTTGTGATAGGAGTCCATGCAGAAACCCCTGCTCTTTCTGATATGACCCATGGTGTTCCACAGGAGTCTGGGCAGAAACCCCTGCTCTTTGTGATATGACCATGGTGTTCCATAGGAGTCTGTGCAGAAACCCGTGCTCTTTGTGATATTACCCATGGTGTTCCATGGGAGTCCGTGCAGAAACCCCTGCTTTTTCTGTTATGACCCATGGTGTTCCATAGGGGTCCATGCAGAAACCCCTCCTCTTCGCGATATGACCCATGGTGTTGCACAGGAGTCCGTGCAGAAACCCCTGCACTTTCTGATATGACCCATGGTGTTCCATAGAAGTCCGTGCAGAAACACTTTCTCTTTCTGATATGACCCATGGTGTTACATAGAAATCCGTACAGAAACCCCTGCTCTTTCTCATATGACCCATAGTGTTCCATGCGAATCCGTGCAGAAACCCCTGCTCTTTCTGATGGCACCCATGGTGTTCCATAGGGATCCGTGCAGAAACCCCTGCTCTTTCTGATATGACCCATGTTGTTCCACAGGAGTCCGTGCAGAAATCCCTGTGCTTTGTGATATGACTCATGGTGTTACATCAGGGTCAGTGCAGAAACCTCTGCTCTTTCTGATATGACCCATGGTGTTCCATGGGAGTCCGTGCAGAAACCCCTGCTCTTTCTGATATGCCCCATGGTGTTCCATAGGGGTCCTTGCAGAAACCCTTGCTCTTTCTGATATGACACATGGTGTTCCACAGTAGTCCGTGCAGAAACCCCTGCTCTTCGTGATATGACCAATGATGTTGCACAGGTATCCGTGCAGAATCCCCTGCGCTTTCTGATATGACCCACGGTGTTCCATAGGGGTCAGTGCAGAATCCCCTGCTCTTTGTGATAGGAGTCTATGCAGAAACCCCTGCTCTTTCTGATATGACCCACAGTGTTCCATAGGGGTGAGTGCAGAAACCCCTGCTCTCTGTGTTATGACCATGGTGTTCCATGGGATTCAGTGCAGAAACCCCTGCTCTTTGTGATAGGAGTCCGTGCAGAAACCCCTGCTCTTTGTGATAGGAGTCCATGCAGAAACCCCTGCTCTTTCTGATATGACCCATGGTGTTCCACAGGAGTCTGGGCAGAAACCCCTGCTCTTTGTGATATGACCATGGTGTTCCATAGGAGTCTGTGCAGAAACCCGTGCTCTTTGTGATATTACCCATGGTGTTCCATGGGAGTCCGTGCAGAAACCCCTGCTTTTTCTGTTATGACCCATGGTGTTCCATAGGGGTCCATGCAGAAACCCCTCCTCTTCGCGATATGACCCATGGTGTTGCACAGGAGTCCGTGCAGAAACCCCTGCACTTTCTGATATGACCCATGGTGTTCCATAGAAGTCCGTGCAGAAACACTTTCTCTTTCTGATATGACCCATGGTGTTACATAGAAATCCGTACAGAAACCCCTGCTCTTTCTCATATGACCCATAGTGTTCCATGCGAATCCGTGCAGAAACCCCTGCTCTTTCTGATGGCACCCATGGTGTTCCATAGGGATCCGTGCAGAAACCCCTGCTCTTTCTGATATGACCCATGTTGTTCCACAGGAGTCCGTGCAGAAATCCCTGTGCTTTGTGATATGACTCATGGTGTTACATCAGGGTCAGTGCAGAAACCTCTGCTCTTTCTGATATGACCCATGGTGTTCCATGGGAGTCCGTGCAGAAACCCCTGCTCTTTGTGATATGGCCTTTGGTGTTCCATGGGAGTCCATGCAGAAACCCTTGCTCTTTCTGATATGAACCATGGTGTTCAATAGGGTTCAGTGCAGAAACCCCAGCTCTTTGTGATATGACCCTTGGTGTT
Organism: Mobula birostris; assembly: GCF_030028105.1. NCBI lineage: Eukaryota > Metazoa > Chordata > Chondrichthyes > Myliobatiformes > Myliobatidae > Mobula > Mobula birostris. The sequence continues at coordinate 97,035,524 of NC_092376.1, forward strand.
CCATAGGAGTCCGTGCAGAAACGCCTGCTCTTTCTGATCTGACCCATGATGTTCCACAGGAATCCGTGCAGAAACCCCAACTCTTTCTGATATGACCCATTGTGTTCCATAGGAGTCCGTGCAGAAACCGCTGCTCTTTGTGATATGACCCATGGTGTTCCATAGGAGTCCGTGCAGAAACCCCTGCTCTTTCTGATATGACCCATGGTGTTCCACAGGAGTCTGAGCAGAAACGCCTGCTCTTTCTGATATGACCCATGGTGTTCCAGAGGAGTCCGTGCAGAAACCCCTGCTCTTTCTGATGTCATCCATGGTATTTCATAGAAGTACGTGCAGAAACCCCTGCTCTTTCTGATATGACCCATGGTGTTCCATAGGAGTCCGTGCAGAACCCCTGCTCTTTCTAATATGACACATGGTGTTCCTTAGGGATACGTGCAGAAACACCTTTGCTCTTTCTGATATGACCCATGTTGTTCCACAGGAGTCCGTGCAGAAATCCCTGCGCTTTGTGATATGACTCATGGTGTTACATAGGGGTCTGTGCAGAAACCCCTGCTCTTTGTGATATGGCCTTTGGTGTTCCATGGGAGTCCGTGCAGAAACCCCTGCTCTTTCTGATATGACCCATGGTGTTCAATAGGGTTCAGTGCAGAAAACCCTGCTCTTTGTGATATGACCCTTGGTGTTCCATAGGAGTCCGTGCAGAAACCCCTGCTCTTTGTGATATGACCCATGGCGTTCCATGGGAGTCCAGGCAGAAACCCCAGCTCTTTCTGATATGACCCATTGTGTTCCATAGGAGTCCGTGCAGAACCCCTGCTCTTTCTGATATGACACATGGTGTTCCATAGGGATCCGTGAAGAAACCCCTGCTCTTTCTGATATCAGGCATGGTGTTCCACAGTGGTCCGTGCAGAAACCCCTGCTCTTTCTGATATGACCCATAGTGTTCCATAGGGTTCAGTGCAGAAACCCCTGCTCTTTCTGATATGACCCACGGTGTTCCACAGGATTCCGTGCAAAAACTCCTGCTCTTTCTGATATGTCCCATGGTGTTCCATAGGGTTCAGTGCAGAAACCCCTGCTCTTTGTGATATGACCCATGGCGTTCCATGGGAGTCCAGGCAGAAACCCCTGCTCTTTCTGATATGAGCCATGGTGTTCCATGGGAGTCCATTCAGAAACCCGTGCTCTTTCTGATGTCACCAATGCTGTTTCATAGAAGTAGGTGCAGAAACCCCTGCTCTTTCTGATATGACCCATGTTGTTCCATAGGAATCCGTGCAGAACCCCTGCTCTTCTGATATGATAAATGGTGTTCCATAGGGATCAGTGCAGAAACTGCTGCTCTTTCTGATATGCCCCATGGTGTTCCATAGGGGTCCTTGCAGAAACCCTTGCTCTTTCTGATATGACACATGGTGTTCCACAGGAGTCCGTGCAGAAACCCCTGCTCTTTGTGATAGGAATCCGTGCAGAAACCCCTGCTCTTTCTGATATGCCCCATGGTGTTCCATAGGGGTCCTTGCAGAAACCCTTGCTCTTTCTGATATGACACATGGTGTTCCACAGGAGTCCGTGCAGAAACCCCTGCTCTTCGTGATATGACCAATGATGTTGCACAGGTATCCGTGCAGAATCCCCTGCGCTTTCTGATATGACCCACGGTGTTCCATAGGGGTCAGTGCAGAATCCCCTGCTCTTTGTGATAGGAGTCTATGCAGAAACCCCTGCTCTTTCTGATATGACCCACAGTGTTCCATAGGGGTGAGTGCAGAAACCCCTGCTCTCTGTGTTATGACCATGGTGTTCCATGGGATTCAGTGCAGAAACCCCTGCTCTTTGTGATAGGAGTCCGTGCAGAAACCCCTGCTCTTTGTGATAGGAGTCCGTGCAGAAACCCCTGCTCTTTCTGATATGACCAATGGTGTTCCACAGGAGTCTGAGCAGAAACCCCTGCTCTTTGTGATATGACCCATGGCATTCCATGGGAGTCCAGGCAGAAACCCCTGCTCTTTCTGATATGACCCATGGTGTTCCATGGGAGTCCATTCAGAAACTCGTGCTCTTTCTGATGTCACCAATGGTGTTTCATAGAAGTAGGTGCAGAAACCCGTGCTCTTTCTGATATGACCCATGTTGTTCCATAGGAGTCCGTGCAGAACCCCTGCTCTTTCTGATATGATACATGGTGTTCCATAGGGATCAGTGCAGAAACCCCTGCTCTTTCTGATATCACCCATGGTGTTCCCAGTGGTCCGTGCAGAAACCCCTGCTCTTTCTGATGTGATCCATGGTGATCCCCAGGAGTCCGTGCAGAAATCCCTGCTCTTTCTGATATGCCCCATGGTGTTCCACAGGAGTCCGTGCAGAAACCCCTGCTCTTCGTGATATGACCAATGATGTTGCACAGGTATCCGTGCAGAATCCCCTGCGCTTTCTGATATGACCCACGGTGTTCCATAGGGGTCAGTGCAGAATCCCCTGCTCTTTGTGATAGGAGTCTATGCAGAAACCCCTGCTCTTTCTGATATGACCCACAGTGTTCCATAGGGGTCAGTGCAGAAACCCCTGCTCTCTGTGTTATGACCATGGTGTTCCATGGGATTCAGTGCAGAAACCCCTGCTCTTTGTGATAGGAGTCCATGCAGAAACCCCTGCTCTTTGTGATAGGAGTCCGTGTAGAAACCCCTGCTCTTTCTGATATGACCCATGGTGTTCCACAGGAGTCTGGGCAGAAACCCCTGCTCTTTGTGATATGACCATGGTGTTCCATAGGAGTCTGTGCACAAACCCGTGCTCTTTGTGATATTACCCATGGTGTTCCATGGGAGTCCGTGCAGAAACCCCTGCTTTTTCTGTTATGACCCATGGTGTTCCATAGGGGTCCATGCAGAAACTCCTGCTCTTTGTGATATGACCCATGGCGTTCCATGGGAGTCCAGGCAGAAACCCCAGCTCTTTCTGATATGACCCATTGTGTTCCATAGGAGTCCGTGCAGAACCCCTGCTCTTTCTGATATGAGACATGGTGTTCCATAGGGATCCGTGAAGAAACCCCTGCTCTTTCTGATATCAGCCATGGTGTTCCACAGTGGTCCGTGCAGAAACCCCTGCTCTTTCTGATATGACCCACAGTGTTCCATAGGGTTCAGTGCAGAAACCCCTGCTCTTTCTGATATGACCCATGGTGTTCCACAGGATTCCGTGCAAAAACTCCTGCTCTTTCTGATATGTCCCATGGTGTTCCATAGGGTTCAGTGCAGAAACCCCTGCTCTTTCTGAAATGACCCATGGTGTTCCATAGGGGACATGCAGAAACGCCTGCTCTTTCTGATGTGACCCATGGTGTTCCACAGGAGTCCGTGCAGAAACCCCTGCTCTTTCTGATGTCATCCATGGTATTTCATAGAAGTACGTGCAGAAACCCCTGCTCATTCTGATATGACCCATGTTGTTCCACAGGAGTCCGTGCAGAAATCCCTGCGCTTTGTGATATGACCCATGGTGCTACATAGGGGTCTGTGCAGAAACCTCTGCTCTTTCTGATATGACCCATAGTGTTCCATGGGAGTCCGTGCAGAAACCCCTGCTCTTTGTGATATGGCCTTTGGTGTTCCATGGGAGTCCGTGCAGAAACCCCTGCTCTTTCTGATATGACCCATGGTGTTCAATAGGGTTCAGTGCAGAAACCCCTGCTCTTTGTGATATGACCCATGGTGTTCCATAGGGGCCATGCAGAAACGCCTGCTCTTTCTGATGTGACCCATGGTGTTCCAGAGGAGTCCGTGCAGAAACCCCTGCTCTTTCTGATGTCATCCATGGTATTTCATAGAAGTACGTGCAGAAACCCCTGCTCTTTCTGATATGACCCATGGTGTTCCATAGGAGTCCGTGCAGAACCCCTGCTCTTTCTAATATGACACATGGTGTTCCTTAGGGATACGTGCAGAAACACCTTTGCTCTTTCTGATATGACCCATGTTGTTCCACAGGAGTCCGTGCAGAAATCCCTGCGCTTTGTGATATGACTCATGGTGTTACATAGGGGTCAGTGCAGAAACCCCTGCTCTTTGTGATATGGCCTTTGGTGTTCCATGGGAGTCCGTGCAGAAACCCCTGCTCTTTCTGATATGACCCATGGTGTTCAATAGGGTTCAGTGCAGAAAACCCTGCTCTTTGTGATATGACGCTTGGTGTTCCATAGGAGTCCGTGCAGAAACCCCTGCTCTTTGTGATATGACCCATGGCGTTCCATGGGAGTCCAGGCAGAAACCCCAGCTCTTTCTGATATGACCCATTGTGTTCCATAGGAGTCCGTGCAGAACCCCTGCTCTTTCTGATATGACACATGGTGTTCCATAGGGATCCGTGAAGAAACCCCTGCTCTTTCTGATATCAGGCATGGTGTTCCACAGTGGTCCGTGCAGAAACCCCTGCTCTTTCTGATATGACCCATAGTGTTCCATAGGGTTCAGTGCAGAAACCCCTGCTCTTTCTGATATGACCCACGGTGTTCCACAGGATTCCGTGCAAAAACTCCTGTTCTTTCTGATATGTCCCATGGTGTTCCATAGGGTTCAGTGCAGAAACCCCTGCTCTTTCTGAAATGACCCATGGTGTTCCATAGGGGACATGCAGAAACGCCTGCTCTTTCTGATGTGACCCATGGTGTTCCACAGGAGTCCGTGCAGAAGCCCCTGCTCTTTCTGATGTCATCCATGGTATTTCATAGAAGTACTTGCAGAAACCCCTGCTCTTTCTGATATGACCCATGTTATTCCACAGGAGTCCGTGCAGAAATCCCTGCGCTTTGTGATATGACCCATGGTGCTACATAGGGGTCTGTGCAGAAACCCCTGCTCTTTGTGATATGGCCTTTGGTGTTCCATGGGAGTCCGTGCAGAAACCCCTGCTCTTTCTGATATGACCCATGGTGTTCAATAGGGTTCAGTGCAGAAACCCCTGCTCTTTGTGATATGACCCACGCTGTTCCATAGCAGTCCGTGCAGAAACGCCTCCTCTTTCTGATGTGACCCATGATGTTCCACAGGAGTCCGTGCAGAAACCCCTGCTCTTTCTGATATGACCCATTGTGTTCCATAGGAGTCCGTGCAGAAACCGCTGCTCTTTGTGATATGACCCATGGTGTTCCATAGGAGTCCGTGCAGAAACCCCTGATCTTTGTGATAGGAGTCCGTGCAGAAACCGCTGCTCTTTGTGATATGACCCATGGTGTTCCACAGGAGTCTGAGCAGAAACCCCTGCTCTTTGTGATATGACCCATGGCGTTCCATGGGAGTCCAGGCAGAAACCCCTGCTCTTTCTGATATGAGCCATGGTGTTCCATGGGAGTCCATTCAGAAACCCGTGCTCTTTCTGATGTCACCAATGGTGTTTCATAGAAGTAGGTGCAGAAACCCCTGCTCTTTCTGATATGACCCATGTTGTTCCATAGGAGTCCGTGCAGAACCCCTGCTCTTCTGATATGATACATGGTGTTCCATAGGGATCAGTGCAGAAACTGCTGCTCTTTCTGATATGCCCCATGGTGTTCCATAGGGGTCCTTGCAGAAACCCTTGCTCTTTCTGATATGACACATGGTGTTCCACAGGAGTCCGTGCAGAAACTCCTGCTCTTTGTGATAGGAATCCGTGCAGAAACCCCTGCTCTTTGTGATAGGAATCCGTGCAGAAACCCCTGCTCTTTCTGATATGCCCCATGGTGTTCCATAGGGGTCCTTGCAGAAATCCTTGCTCTTTCTGATATGACACATGGTGTTCCACAGGAGTCCGTGCAGAAACCCCTGCTCTTCGTGATATGACCAATGATGTTGCACAGGTATCCGTGCAGAATCCCCTGCGCTTTCTGATATGACCCACGGTGTTCCATAGGGGTCAGTGCAGAATCCCCTGCTCTTTGTGATAGGAGTCTATGCAGAAACCCCTGCTCTTTCTGATATGACCCACAGTGTTCCATAGGGGTGAGTGCAGAAACCCCTGCTCTCTGTGTTATCACCATGGTGTTCCATGGGATTCAGTGCAGAAACCCCTGCTCTTTGTGATAGGAGTCCGTGCAGAAACCCCTGCTCTTTGTGATAGGAGTCCATGCAGAAACCCCTGCTCTTTCTGATATGACCCATGGTGTTCCACAGGAGTCTGGGCAGAAACCCCTGCTCTTTGTGATATGACCATGGTGTTCCATAGGAGTCTGTGCAGAAACCCGTGCTCTTTGTGATATTACCCATGGTGTTCCATGGGAGTCCGTGCAGAAACCCCTGCTTTTTCTGTTATGACACATGGTGTTCCATAGGGGTCCATGCAGAAACCCCTCCTCTTCGTGATATGACCCATGGTGTTGCACAGGAGTCCGTGCAGAAACCCCTGCACTTTCTGATATGACCCATGGTGTTCCATAGAAGTCCGTGCAGAAACACTTTCTCTTTCTGATATGACCAATGGTGTTACATAGAAATCCGTACAGAAACCCCTGCTCTTTCTCATATGACCCATAGTGTTCCATGCGAATCCGTGCAGAAACCCCTGCTCTTTCTGATGGCACCCATGGTGTTCCATAGGGATCCGTGCAGAAACCCCTGCTCTTTCTGATATGACCCATGTTGTTCCACAGGAGTCCGTGCAGAAATCCCTGCGCTTTGTGATATGACTCATGGTGTTACATAGGGGTCAGTGCAGAAACCTCTGCTCTTTCTGATATGACCCATGGTGTTCCATGGGAGTCCGTGCAGAAACCCCTGCTCTTTGTGATATGGCCTTTGGTGTTCCATGGGAGTCCGTGCAGAAACCCCTGCTCTTTCTGATATGCCCCATGGTGTTCCATAGGGGTCCTTGCAGAAATCCTTGCTCTTTCTGATATGACACATGGTGTTCCACAGGAGTCCGTGCAGAAACCCCTGCTCTTCGTGATATGACCAATGATGTTGCACAGGTATCCGTGCAGAATCCCCTGCGCTTTCTGATATGACCCACGGTGTTCCATAGGGGTCAGTGCAGAATCCCCTGCTCTTTGTGATAGGAGTCTATGCAGAAACCCCTGCTCTTTCTGATATGACCCACAGTGTTCCATAGGGGTGAGTGCAGAAACCCCTGCTCTCTGTGTTATGACCATGGTGTTCCATGGGATTCAGTGCAGAAACCCCTGCTCTTTGTGATAGGAGTCCGTGCAGAAACCCCTGCTCTTTGTGATAGGAGTCCATGCAGAAACCCCTGCTCTTTCCGATATGACCCATGGTGTTCCACAGGAGTCTGGGCAGAAACCCCTGCTCTTTGTGATATGACCATGGTGTTCCATAGGAGTCTGTGCAGAAACCCGTGCTCTTTGTGATATTACCCATGGTGTTCCATGGGAGTCCGTGCAGAAACCCCTGCTTTTTCTGTTATGACCCATGGTGTTCCATAGGGGTCCATGCAGAAACCCCTCCTCTTCGTGATATGACCCATGGTGTTGCACAGGAGTCCGTGCAGAAACCCCTGCACTTTCTGATATGACCCATGGTGTTCCATAGAAGTCCGTGCAGAAACACTTTCTCTTTCTGATATGACCCATGGTGTTACATAGAAATCCGTACAGAAACCCCTGCTCTTTCTCATATGACCCATAGTGTTCCATGCGAATCCGTGCAGAAACCCCTGCTCTTTCTGATGGCACCCATGGTGTTCCATAGGGATCCGTGCAGAAACCCCTGCTCTTTCTGATATGACCCATGTTGTTCCACAGGAGTCCGTGCAGAAATCCCTGCGCTTTGTGATATGACTCATGGTGTTACATAGGGGTCAGTGCAGAAACCTCTGCTCTTTCTGATATGACCCATGGTGTTCCATGGGAGTCCGTGCAGAAACCCCTGCTCTTTGTGATATGGCCTTTGGTGTTCCATGGGAGTCCGTGCAGAAACCCCTGCTCTTTCTGATATGACCCATGGTGTTCAATAGGGTTCAGTGCAGAAACCCCTGCTCTTTGTGATATGACCCTTGGTGTTCCATAGGAGTCCGTGCAGAAACGCCTGCTCTTTCTGATCTGACCCATGATGTTCCACAGGAATCCGTGCAGAAACCCCAGCTCTTTCTGATATGACCCATTGTGTTCCATAGGAGTCCGTGCAGAAACCGCTGCTCTTTGTGATATGACCCATGGTGTTCCATAGGAGTCCGTGCAGAAACCCCTGCTCTTTCTGATATGACCCATGGTGTTCCACAGGAGTCTGAGCAGAAACCCCTGCTCTTTGTGATATGACCCAAGGCGTTTCATGGGAGTCCAGGCAGAAACCCCTGCTCTTTCTGATATGACCCATAGTGTTCCATGGGAGTCCATGCAGAAACCCGTGCTCTTCCTGATGTCACCAATGGTGTTTCATAGAAGTAGGTGCAGAAACCCCTGCTCTTTCTGATATGACCCATGTTGTTCCATAGGAGTCCGTGCAGAACCCCTGCTCTTTCTGATATGATACATGGTGTTCCATAGGGGTCCGTGCAGAAACCCCTGCTCTTTCTGATATCACCCATGGTGTTCCCAGTGGTCTGTGCAGAAAACCCTGCTCTTTCTGATATGACCCATGGTGTTCCATAGGAGTACGTTGAGAAACCCCTACTCTTCCTGATATGACCCATGGTGTTCTACAGGGTTCAGTGCAGAAACCCCTGCTCTTTCTGATATGACCCATGATGTTCCATAGGAGTCCGTGCAGAAACCCCTGCTCTTTGTGATATGACCCATGGTGTTCCATAGGGGCCGTGCAAAACCCCTGCTCTTTGTGATATGACCCATTGTGTTGCATGGGAGTCCATGCACAAAGTCCTGCTCTTTGTGATATGATCCATGGTATTCCACAGGAGTCCGTGCAGACACCCCTGTTCTATCTGATATGCCCCATTGTGTTAAATAGGCGTCCGTGCAGAAACCCCTGCTCTTTCTGATATTACCCATGGTGTTCCACAGGAGTCCGTGCAGAAACCCCTGCTCTTTCTGATATGACCCACGGTGTTCCATAGGGGTCAGTGCAGATACTCCTGCTCTTTGTGGTAGAAGTCCGTGCAGAAACCCCTGCTCTTTGTGATATGACCAATGGTGTTCCACAGGAGTCTGTGCAGAGTACAGAAACCCCTGCTCTTTCTGATATGACCCATGGTGTTCCATTAGGGTCAGTGCAGAAACTCCTGCTCTTTCTGATATGACCCATGGTGTTCCATAGGGGTCAGTGCAGAAACCCTTAGTCTTTGTGTTATGACCATGGTGTTCCATGGGATTCAGTGCAGAAACCCCTGCTCTTTCTGATATGACCCATGGTGTTCCACAGGAGTCTGAGCAGAAACCCCTGCTCTTTGTGATATGACCCATGGCGTTTCATGGGAGTCCAGGCAGAAACCCCTGCTCTTTCTGATATGACCCATAGTGTTCCATGGGAGTCCATGCAGAAACCCGTGCTCTTCCTGATGTCACCAATGGTGTTTCATAGAAGTAGGTGCAGAAACCCCTGCTCTTTCTGATATGACCCATGTTGTTCCATAGGAGTCCGTGCAGAACCCCTGCTCTTTCTGATATGATACATGGTGTTCCATAGGGATCCGTGCAGAAACCCCTGCTCTTTCTGATATCACCCATGGTGTTCCCAGTGGTCTGTGCAGAAAACCCTGCTCTTTCTGATATGACACATGGTGTTCTATAGGGGTCAGTGCAGAAACCCTTAGTCTTTGTGTTATGACCATGGTGTTCCATGGGATTCAGTGCAGAAACCCCTGCTCTTTGTGATATGGCCTTTGGTGTTCCATGGGTGTCCGTGCAGAAACCCCTGCACTTTCTGATATGACCCACGGTGTTCCATAGGGGTCAGTGCAGGATCCCCTGCTCTTTGTGATATGACAATGGTGTTCCATAGGAGTCGGTGCAGAAACCCCTGCTCTTTGTGATAGGAGTCTATGCAGAAACCCCTCCTCTTTCTGATATGACCCATGGTGTTCCACAGGAGTCTGTGCAGAAACCCCTGCTCTTTGTGATATGACCCATGGCATTCCATGGGAGTCCAGGCAGAAACCCCTGCTAGTTCTGATGTCACCCATGGTGTTTCATAGAAGTACGTGCAGAGACCCCTGCTCCTTCTGATATGACCCATGTTGTTCCATAGGAGTCCGTGCAGAACCCCTGCTCTTTCTGATATGACACATGGTGTTCCATAGGGATCCGTGCAGAAACCCCTGCTCTTTCTGATATCACCCATGGTGTTCCACAGTGGTCCGTGCAGAAACCCCTGCTCTTTCTGATATGACCCATGGTGTTCCACAGGATTCCGTGCAAAAACTCCTGCTCTTTCTGATATGACCCAAGGTGTTCCATAGGGTTCAGTGCAGAAACCCCTGTGCTTTGTGATATGACTCATGGCGTTACATAGGGGTCAGTGCAGAAACCTCTGCTCTTTCTGATATGACCCATAGTGTTCCATGGGAGTCCGTGCAGAAACCCCTGCTCTTTCTGATATGACACATGGTGTTCCACAGGAGTCCGTGCAGAAACCCCTGCTCTTCGTGATATGACCAATGATGTTGCCCAGGTATCCGTGCAGAAACCCCTGCTCTTTCTGATATGACCCATGTTGTTGCACAGGAGTCCGTGCAGAAATCCCTGCGCTTTGTGATATGACTCATGGTGTTACATAGGGGTCAGTGCAGAAACCTCTGCTCTTTCTGATATGACCCATGGTGTTCCATGGGAGTCCGTGCAGAAACCTCTGCTCTTTATTATATGGCTTTTGGTGTTCCATGGGAGTCCGTGCAGAAACCCCTGCTCTTTCTGATATGACCCATGTTGTTCAATAGGGTTCAGTGCAGAAACCCCTGCTCTTTGTGATATGACCCACGCTGTTCCATGGGAGTCCGTGCAGAAACGCCTGCTCTTTCTGATGTGACCCATGATGTTCCACAGGAGTCCGTGCAGAAACCCCAGCTCTTTCTGATATGACCCATTGTGTTCCATAGGAGTCCGTGCAGAAACCGCTGCTCTTTGTGATATGACCCATGGTGTTCCATAGGTGTCCGTGCAGAAACCCCTGATCTTTGTGATAGGAGTCCGTGCAGAAACCCCTGCTCTTTCTGATATGACCAATGGTGTTCTACAGGAGTCTGAGCAGAAACCCCTGCTCTTTGTGATATGACCCATGGCGTTCCATGGGAGTCCAGGCAGAAACCCCTGCTCTTTCTGATATGAGCCATGGTGTTCCATGGGAGTCCATTCAGAAACCCGTGCTCTTTCTGATGTCACCAATGGTGTTTCATAGAAGTAGGTGCAGAAACCCCTGCTCTTTCTGATATGACCCATGTTGTTCCATAGGAGTCCGTGCAGAACCCCTGCTCTTCTGATATGATACATGGTGTTCCATAGGGATCAATGCAGAAACCCCTGCTCTTTCTGATATCACCCATGGTGTTCCCAGTGGTCCGTGCAGAAACCCCTGCCCTTTCTGATGTGACCCATGGTGATCCCCAGGAGTCCGTGCAGAAATCCCTGCTCTTTCTGATATGCCCCATGGTGTTCCATAGGGGTCCTTGCAGAAACCCCTGCTCTTTCTGATATGACACATGGTGTTCCACAGGAGTCCGTGCAGAAACCCCTGCTCTTCGTGATATGACCAATGATGTTGCACAGGTATCCGTGCAGAATCCCCTGCGCTTTCTGATATGATCCACGGTGTTCCATAGGGGTCAGTGCAGAATCCCCTGCTCTTTGTGATAGGAGTCTATGCAGAAACCCCTGCTCTTTCTGATATGACCCTCAGTGTTCCATAGGGGTCAGTGCAGAAACCCCTGCTCTCTGTGTTATGACCATGGTGTTCCATGGGATTCAGTGCAGAAACCCCTGCTCTTTGTGATAGGAGTCCGTGCAGAAACCCCTGCTCTTTGTGATAGGAGTCCATGCAGAAACCCCTGCTCTTTCTTATATGACCCATGGTGTTCCACAGGAGTCTGGGCAGAAACCCCTGCTCTTTGTGATATGACCATGGTGTTCCATAGGAGTCTGTGCAGAAACCCCTGCTCTCTGTGTTATGACCATGGTGTTCCATGGGATTCAGTGCAGAAACCCCTGCTCTTTGTGATAGGAGTCCGTGCAGAAACCCCTGCTCTTTGTGATAGGAGTCCGTGCAGAAACCCCTGCTCTTTCTGATATGACCCATGGTGTTCCACAGGAGTCTGGGCAGAAACCCCTGCTCTTTGTGATATGACCATGGTGTTCCATAGGAGTCTGTGCAGAAACCCGTGCTCTTTGTGATATTACCCATGGTGTTCCATGGGAGTCCGTGCAGAAACCCCTGCTTTTTCTGTTATGACCCATGGTGTTCCATAGGGGTCCATGCAGAAACCCCTGCTCTTCGCGATATGACCCATGGTGTTGCACAGGAGTCCGTGCAGAAACCCCTGCACTTTCTGATATGACCCATGGTGTTCCATAGAAGTCCGTGCAGAAACACTTTCTCTTTCTGATATGACCCACAGTGTTCCATAGGGGTCAGTGCAGAAACCCCTGCTCTCTGTGTTATGACCATGGTGTTCCATGGGATTCAGTGCAGAAACCCCTGCTCTTTGTGATAGGAGTCCGTGCAGAAACCCCTGCTCTTTGTGATAGGAGTCCATGCAGAAACCCCTGCTCTTTCTTATATGACCCATGGTGTTCCACAGGAGTCTGGGCAGAAACCCCTGCTCTTTGTGATATGACCATGGTGTTCCATAGGAGTCTGTGCAGAAACCCCTGCTCTCTGTGTTATGACCATGGTGTTCCATGGGATTCAGTGCAGAAACCCCTGCTCTTTGTGATAGGAGTCCGTGCAGAAACCCCTGCTCTTTGTGATAGGAGTCCGTGCAGAAACCCCTGCTCTTTCTGATATGACCCATGGTGTTCCACAGGAGTCTGGGCAGAAACCCCTGCTCTTTGTGATATGACCATGGTGTTCCATAGGAGTCTGTGCAGAAACCCGTGCTCTTTGTGATATTACCCATGGTGTTCCATGGGAGTCCGTGCAGAAACCCCTGCTTTTTCTGTTATGACCCATGGTGTTCCATAGGGGTCCATGCAGAAAGCCCTGCTCTTTCTGATATTACCCATGGTGTTCCACAGGAGTCCGTGCAGAAACCCCTGCTCTTTCTGATATGACCCACGGTGTTCCATAGGGGTCAGTGCAGATACCCCTGCTCTTTGTGTAGAAGTCCGTGCAGAAACCCCTGCTCTTTGTGATATGACCCATGGTGTTCCATAGAAGTCCGTGCAGAAACACTTTCTCTTTCTGATATGACCCATGGTGTTACATAGAAATCCGTACAGAAACCCCTGCTCTTTCTGATATGACCCATAGTGTTCCATGCGAATCCGTGCAGAAACCCCTGCTCTTTCTGATGGCACCCGTGGTGTTCCATAGGGATCCGTGCAGAAACCCCTGCTCTTTCTGATATGACCCATGTTGTTCCACAGCAGTCCGTGCAGAAATCCCTGCGCTTTGTGATATGACTCATGGTGTTACATAGGGGTCAGTGCAGAAACCTCTGCTCTTTCTGATATGACCCATGGTGTTCCATGGGAGTCCGTGCAGAAACCCCTGCTCTTTGTGATATGGCCTTTGGTGTTCCATGGGAGTCCGTGCAGAAACCCCTGCTCTTTCTGATATGACCCATGGTGTTCAATAGGGTTCAGTGCAGAAACCCCTGCTCTTTGTGATATGACCCTTGGTGTTCCATAGGAGTCCGTGCAGAAACGCCTGCTCTTTCTGATGTGACCCATGATGTTCCACAGGAATCCGTGCAGAAACCCCAGCTCTTTCTGATATGACCCATTGTGTTCCATAGGAGTCCGTGCAGAAACCGATGCTCTTTGTGATATGACCCATGGTGTTCCATAGGAGTCCGGGCAGAAACCCCTGATCTTTGTGATAGGAGTCCGTGCAGAAACCCCTGCTCTTTCTGATATGACCCATGGTGTTCCACAGGAGTCTGAGCAGAAACCCCTGCTCTTTGTGATATGACCCATGGCGTTTCATGGGAGTCCAGGCAGAAACCCCTGCTCTTTCTGATATGACCCATAGTGTTCCATGGGAGTCCATGCAGAAACCCGTGCTCTTCCTGATGTCACCAATGGTGTTTCATAGAAGTAGGTGCAGAAACCCCTGCTCTTTCTGATATGACCCATGTTGTTCCATAGGAGTCCGTGCAGAACCCCTGCTCTTTCTGATATGATACATGGTGTTCCATAGGGATCCGTGCAGAAACCCCTGCTCTTTCTGATATCACCCATGGTGTTCCCAGTGGTCTGTGCAGAAAACCCTGCTCGTTCTGATATGACCCATGGTGTTCCATAGGAGTACGTTGAGAAACCCCTACTCTTCCTGATATGACCCATGGTGTTCTACAGGGTTCAGTGCAGAAACCCCTGCTCTTTCTGATATGACCCATGATGTTCCATAGGAGTCCGTGCAGAAACCCCTGCTCTTTGTGATATGACCCATGGTGTTCCATAGCGGCCGTGCAAAACCCCTGCTCTTTGTGATATGACCCATTGTGTTCCATGGGAGTCCATGCACAAAGCCCTGCTCTTTCTGATATTACCCATGGTGTTCCACAGGAGTCCGTGCAGAAACCCCTGCTCTTTCTGATATGACCCACGGTGTTCCATAGGGGTCAGTGCAGATACCCCTGCTCTTTGTGGTAGAAGTCCGTGCAGAAACCCCTGCTCTTTGTGATATGACCAATGGTGTTCCACAGGAGTCTGTGCAGAGTACAGAAACCCCTGCTCTTTCTGATATGACCCATGGTGTTCCATTAGGGTCAGTGCAGAAACTCCTGCTCTTTCTGATATGACCCACGGTGTTCCATAGGGGTCAGTGCAGAAACCCTTAGTCTTTGTGTTATGACCATGGTGTTCCATGGGATTCAGTGTAGAAACCCCTGCTCTTTCTGATATGACCCATGGGGTTCCACAGGAGTCTGAGCAGAAACCCCTGCTCTTTGTGATATGACCCATGGCGTTTCATGGGAGTCCAGGCAGAAACCCCTGTTCTTTCTGATATGACCCATAGTGTTCCATGGGAGTCCATGCAGAAACCCGTGCTCTTCCTGATGTCACCAATGGTGTTTCATAGAAGTAGGTGCAGAAACCCCTGCTCTTTCTGATATGACCCATGTTGTTCCATAGGAGTCCGTGCAGAACCCCTGCTCTTTCTGATATGATACATGGTGTTCCATAGGGATCCGTGCAGAAACCCCTGCTCTTTCTGATATCACCCATGGTGTTCCCAGTGGTCTGTGCAGAAAACCCTGCTCTTTCTGATATGACCCATGGTGTTCCATAGGAGTACGTTGAGAAGCCCCTACTCTTCCTGATGTGACCCATGATGTTCCACAGGAATCCGTGCAGAAACCCCAGCTCTTTCTGATATGACCCATTGTGTTCCATAGGAGTCCGTGCAGAAACCGCTGCTCTTTGTGATATGACCCATGGTGTTCCATAGGAGTCCGGGCAGAAACCCCTGATCTTTGTGATAGGAGTCCGTGCAGAAACCCCTGCTCTTTCTGATATGACCCATGGTGTTCCACAGGAGTCTGAGCAGAAACCCCTGCTCTTTGTGATATGACCCATGGCGTTTCATGGGAGTCCAGGCAGAAACCCCTGTTCTTTCTGATATGACCCATAGTGTTCCATGGGAGTCCATGCAGAAACCCGTGCTCTTCCTGATGTCACCAATGGTGTTTCATAGAAGTAGGTGCAGAAACCCCTGCTCTTTCTGATATGACCCATGTTGTTCCATAGGAGTCCGTGCAGAACCCCTGCTCTTTCTGATATGATACATGGTGTTCCATAGGGATCCGTGCAGAAACCCCTGCTCTTTCTGATATCACCCATGGTGTTCCCAGTGGTCTGTGCAGAAAACCCTGCTCGTTCTGATATGACCCATGGTGTTCCATAGGAGTACGTTGAGAAACCCCTACTCTTCCTGATATGACCCATGGTGTTCAACAGGGTTCAGTGCAGAAACCCCTGCTCTTTCTGATATGACCCATGATGTTCCATAGGAGTCCGTGCAGAAACCCCTGCTCATTGTGATATGACCCATGGTGTTCAATAGGGGCCGTGCAAAACCCCTGCTCTTTGTGATATGACCCATTGTGTTCCATGGGAGTCCATGCACAAAGCCCTGCTCTTTCTGATATTACCCATGGTGTTCCACAGGAGTCCGTGCAGAAACCCCTGCTCTTTCTGATATGACCCACGGTGTTCCATAGGGGTCAGTGCAGATACCCCTGCTCTTTGTGTAGAAGTCCGTGCAGAAACCCCTGCTCTTTGTGATATGACCCATGGTGTTCCATAGAAGTCCGTGCAGAAACACTTTCTCTTTCTGATATGACCCATGGTGTTACATAGAAATCCGTACAGAAACCCCTGCTCTTTCTCATATGACCCATAGTGTTCCATGCGAATCCGTGCAGAAACCCCTGCTCTTTCTGATGGCACCCATGGTGTTCCATAGGGATCCGTGCAGAAACCCCTGCTCTTTCTGATATGACCCATGTTGTTCCACAGCAGTCCGTGCAGAAATCCCTGCGCTTTGTGATATGACTCATGGTGTTACATAGGGGTCAGTGCAGAAACCTCTGCTCTTTCTGATGTGACCCATGGTGTTCCATGGGAGTCCGTGCAGAAACCCCTGCTCTTTGTGATATGGCCTTTGGTGTTCCATGGGAGTCCGTGCAGAAACCCCTGCTCTTTCTGATATGACCCATGGTGTTCAATAGGGTTCAGTGCAGAAACCCCTGCTCTTTGTGATATGACCCTTGGTGTTCCATAGGAGTCCGTGCAGAAACGCCTGCTCTTTCTGATGTGACCCATGATGTTCCACAGGAATCCGTGCAGAAACCCCAGCTCTTTCTGATATGACCCATTGTGTTCCATAGGAGTCCGTGCAGAAACCGATGCTCTTTGTGATATGACCCATGGTGTTCCATAGGAGTCCGGGCAGAAACCGCTGATCTTTGTGATAGGAGTCCGTGCAGAAACCCCTGCTCTTTCTGATATGACCCATGGTGTTCCACAGGAGTCTGAGCAGAAACCCCTGCTCTTTGTGATATGACCCATGGCGTTTCATGGGAGTCCAGGCAGAAACCCCTGCTCTTTCTGATATGACCCATAGTGTTCCATGGGAGTCCATGCAGAAACCCGTGCTCTTCCTGATGTCACCAATGGTGTTTCATAGAAGTAGGTGCAGAAACCCCTGCTCTTTCTGATATGACCCATGTTGTTCCATAGGAGTCCGTGCAGAACCCCTGCTCTTTCTGATATGATACATGGTGTTCCATAGGGATCCGTGCAGAAACCCCTGCTCTTTCTGATATCACCCATGGTGTTCCCAGTGGTCTGTGCAGAAAACCCTGCTCGTTCTGATATGACCCATGGTGTTCCATAGGAGTACGTTGAGAAACCCCTACTCTTCCTGATATGACCCATGGTGTTCTACAGGGTTCAGTGCAGAAACCCCTGCTCTTTCTGATATGACCCATGATGTTCCATAGGAGTCCGTGCAGAAACCCCTGCTCTTTGTGATATGACCCATGGTGTTCCATAGCGGCCGTGCAAAACCCCTGCTCTTTGTGATATGACCCATTGTGTTCCATGGGAGTCCATGCACAAAGCCCTGCTCTTTCTGATATTACCCATGGTGTTCCACAGGAGTCCGTGCAGAAACCCCTGCTCTTTCTGATATGACCCACGGTGTTCCATAGGGGTCAGTGCAGATACCCCTGCTCTTTGTGGTAGAAGTCCGTGCAGAAACCCCTGCTCTTTGTGATATGACCAATGGTGTTCCACAGGAGTCTGTGCAGAGTACAGAAACCCCTGCTCTTTCTGATATGACCCATGGTGTTCCATAGAAGTCCGTGCAGAAACACTTTCTCTTTCTGATATGACCCATGGTGTTACATAGAAATCCGTACAGAAACCCCTGCTCTTTCTCATATGACCCATAGTGTTCCATGCGAATCCGTGCAGAAACCCCTGCTCTTTCTGATGGCACCCATGGTGTTCCATAGGGATCCGTGCAGAAACCCCTGCTCTTTCTGATATGACCCATGTTGTTCCACAGCAGTCCGTGCAGAAATCCCTGCGCTTTGTGATATGACTCATGGTGTTACATAGGGGTCAGTGCAGAAACCTCTGCTCTTTCTGATGTGACCCATGGTGTTCCATGGGAGTCCGTGCAGAAACCCCTGCTCTTTGTGATATGGCCTTTGGTGTTCCATGGGAGTCCGTGCAGAAACCCCTGCTCTTTCTGATATGACCCATGGTGTTCAATAGGGTTCAGTGCAGAAACCCCTGCTCTTTGTGATATGACCCTTGGTGTTCCATAGGAGTCCGTGCAGAAACGCCTGCTCTTTCTGATGTGACCCATGATGTTCCACAGGAATCCGTGCAGAAACCCCAGCTCTTTCTGATATGACCCATTGTGTTCCATAGGAGTCCGCGCAGAAACCGATGCTCTTTGTGATATGACCCATGGTGTTCCATAGGAGTCCGGGCAGAAACCGCTGATCTTTGTGATAGGAGTCCGTGCAGAAACCCCTGCTCTTTCTGATATGACCCATGGTGTTCCACAGGAGTCTGAGCAGAAACCCCTGCTCTTTGTGATATGACCCATGGCGTTTCATGGGAGTCCAGGCAGAAACCCCTGCTCTTTCTGATATGACCCATAGTGTTCCATGGGAGTCCATGCAGAAACCCGTGCTCTTCCTGATGTCACCAATGGTGTTTCATAGAAGTAGGTGCAGAAACCCCTGCTCTTTCTGATATGACCCATGTTGTTCCATAGGAGTCCGTGCAGAACCCCTGCTCTTTCTGATATGATACATGGTGTTCCATAGGGATCCGTGCAGAAACCCCTGCTCTTTCTGATATCACCCATGGTGTTCCCAGTGGTCTGTGCAGAAAACCCTGCTCGTTCTGATATGACCCATGGTGTTCCATAGGAGTACGTTGAGAAACCCCTACTCTTCCTGATATGACCCATGGTGTTCTACAGGGTTCAGTGCAGAAACCCCTGCTCTTTCTGATATGACCCATGATGTTCCATAGGAGTCCGTGCAGAAACCCCTGCTCTTTGTGATATGACCCATGGTGTTCCATAGCGGCCGTGCAAAACCCCTGCTCTTTGTGATATGACCCATTGTGTTCCATGGGAGTCCATGCACAAAGCCCTGCTCTTTCTGATATTACCCATGGTGTTCCACAGGAGTCCGTGCAGAAACCCCTGCTCTTTCTGATATGACCCACGGTGTTCCATAGGGGTCAGTGCAGATACCCCTGCTCTTTGTGGTAGAAGTCCGTGCAGAAACCCCTGCTCTTTGTGATATGACCAATGGTGTTCCACAGGAGTCTGTGCAGAGTACAGAAACCCCTGCTCTTTCTGATATGACCCATGGTGTTCCATTAGGGTCAGTGCAGAAACTCCTGCTCTTTCTGATATGACCCACGGTGTTCCATAGGGGTCAGTGCAGAAACCCTTAGTCTTTGTGTTATGACCATGGTGTTCCATGGGATTCAGTGCAGAAACCCCTGCTCTTTCTGATATGACCCATGGTGTTCCACAGGAGTCTGAGCAGAAACCCCTGCTCTTTGTGATATGACCCATGGCGTTTCATGGGAGTCCAGGCAGAAACCCCTGTTCTTTCTGATATGACCCATAGTGTTCCATGGGAGTCCATGCAGAAACCCGTGCTCTTCCTGATGTCACCAATGGTGTTTCATAGAAGTAGGTGCAGAAACCCCTGCTCTTTCTGATATGACCCATGTTGTTCCATAGGAGTCCGTGCAGAACCCCTGCTCTTTCTGATATGATACATGGTGTTCCATAGGGATCCGTGCAGAAACCCCTGCTCTTTCTGATATCACCCATGGTGTTCCCAGTGGTCTGTGCAGAAAACCCTGCTCTTTCTGATATGACCCATGGTGTTCCATAGGAGTACGTTGAGAAACCCCTACTCTTCCTGATGTGACCCATGATGTTCCACAGGAATCCGTGCAGAAACCCCAGCTCTTTCTGATATGACCCATTGTGTTCCATAGGAGTCCGTGCAGAAACCGCTGCTCTTTGTGATATGACCCATGGTGTTCCATTGGAGTCCGGGCAGAAACCCCTGATCTTTGTGATAGGAGTCCGTGCAGAAACCCCTGCTCTTTCTGATATGACCCATGGTGTTCCACAGGATTCTGAGCAGAAACCCCTGCTCTTTGTGATATGACCCATGGCGTTTCATGGGAGTCCAGGCAGAAACCCCTGCTCTTTCTGATATGACCCATAGTGTTCCATGGGAGTCCATGCAGAAACCCGTGCTCTTCCTGATGTCACCAATGGTGTTTCATAGAAGTAGGTGCAGAAACCCCTGCTCTTTCTGATATGACCCATGTTGTTCCATAGGAGTCCGTGCAGAAAACCCTGCTCGTTCTGATATGACCCATGGTGTTCCATAGGAGTACGTTGAGAAACCCCTACTCTTCCTGATATGACCCATGGTGTTCTACAGGGTTCAGTGCAGAAACCCCTGCTCTTTCTGATATGACCCATTATGTTCCATAGGAGTCCGTGCAGAAACCCCTGGTCTTTGTGATATGACCCATGGTGTTCCATAGGGGCCGTGCAAAACCCCTGCTCTTTGTGATATGACCCATTGTGTTCCATGGGAGTCCATGCACAAAGCCCTGCTCTTTCTGATATTACCCATGGTGTTCCACAGGAGTCCGTGCAGAAACCCCTGCTCTTTCTGATATGACCCACGGTGTTCCATAGGGGTCAGTGCAGATACCCCTGCTCTTTGTGTAGAAGTCCGTGCAGAAACCCCTGCTCTTTGTGATATGACCCATGGTGTTCCATAGAAGTCCGTGCAGAAACACTTTCTCTTTCTGATATGACCCATGGTGTTACATAGAAATCCGTACAGAAACCCCTGCTCTTTCTGATATGACCCATAGTGTTCCATGCGAATCCGTGCAGAAACCCCTGCTCTTTCTGATGGCACCCATGGTGTTCCATAGGGATCCGTGCAGAAACCCCTGCTCTTTCTGATATGACCCATGTTGTTCCACAGCAGTCCGTGCAGAAATCCCTGCGCTTTGTGATATGACTCATGGTGTTACATAGGGGTCAGTGCAGAAACCTCTGCTCTTTCTGATATGACCCATGGTGTTCCATGGGAGTCCGTGCAGAAACCCCTGCTCTTTGTGATATGGCCTTTGGTGTTCCATGGGAGTCCGTGCAGAAACCCCTGCTCTTTCTGATATGACCCATGGTGTTCAATAGGGTTCAGTGCAGAAACCCCTGCTCTTTGTGATATGACCCTTGGTGTTCCATAGGAGTCCGTGCAGAAACGCCTGCTCTTTCTGATGTGACCCATGATGTTCCACAGGAATCCGTGCAGAAACCCCAGCTCTTTCTGATATGACCCATTGTGTTCCATAGGAGTCCGTGCAGAAACTGATGCTCTTTGTGATATGACCCATGGTGTTCCATAGGAGTCCGGGCAGAAACCCCTGATCTTTGTGATAGGAGTCCGTGCAGAAACCCCTGCTCTTTCTGATATGACCCATGGTGTTCCACAGGAGTCTGAGCAGAAACCCCTGCTCTTTGTGATATGACCCATGGCGTTTCATGGGAGTCCAGGCAGAAACCCCTGCTCTTTCTGATATGACCCATAGTGTTCCATGGGAGTCCATGCAGAAACCCGTGCTCTTCCTGATGTCACCAATGGTGTTTCATAGAAGTAGGTGCAGAAACCCCTGCTCTTTCTGATATGACCCATGTTGTTCCATAGGAGTCCGTGCAGAACCCCTGCTCTTTCTGATATGATACATGGTGTTCCATAGGGATCCGTGCAGAAACCCCTGCTCTTTCTGATATCACCCATGGTGTTCCCAGTGGTCTGTGCAGAAAACCCTGCTCGTTCTGATATGACCCATGGTGTTCCATAGGAGTACGTTGAGAAACCCCTACTCTTCCTGATATGACCCATGGTGTTCTACAGGGTTCAGTGCAGAAACCCCTGCTCTTTCTGATATGACCCATGATGTTCCATAGGAGTCCGTGCAGAAACCCCTGCTCTTTGTGATATGACCCATGGTGTTCCATAGCGGCCGTGCAAAACCCCTGCTCTTTGTGATATGACCCATTGTGTTCCATGGGAGTCCATGCACAAAGCCCTGCTCTTTCTGATATTACCCATGGTGTTCCACAGGAGTCCGTGCAGAAACCCCTGCTCTTTCTGATATGACCCACGGTGTTCCATAGGAATCCGTGCAGAAACCCCAGCTCTTTCTGATATGACCCATTGTGTTCCATAGGAGTCCGTGCAGAAACCGCTGCTCTTTGTGATATGACCCATGGTGTTCCATAGGAGTCCGGGCAGAAACCCCTGATCTTTGTGATAGGAGTCCGTGCAGAAACCCCTGCTCTTTCTGATATGACCCATGGTGTTCCACAGGAGTCTGAGCAGAAACCCCTGCTCTTTGTGATATGACCCATGGCGTTTCATGGGAGTCCAGGCAGAAACCCCTGCTCTTTCTGATATGACCCATAGTGTTCCATGGGAGTCCATGCAGAAACCCGTGCTCTTTCTGATATGACCCATGGTGTTCCACAGGAGTCTGAGCAGAAACCCCTGCTCTTTGTGATATGACCCATGGCGTTTCATGGGAGTCCAGGCAGAAACCCCTGCTCTTTCTGATATGACCCATAGTGTTCCATGGGAGTCCATGCAGAAACCCGTGCTCTTCCTGATGTCACCAATGGTGTTTCATAGAAGTAGGTGCAGAAACCCCTGCTCTTTCTGATATGACCCATGTTGTTCCATAGGAGTCCGTGCAGAAAACCCTGCTCGTTCTGATATGACCCATGGTGTTCCATAGGAGTACGTTGAGAAACCCCTACTCTTCCTGATATGACCCATGGTGTTCTACAGGGTTCAGTGCAGAAACCCCTGCTCTTTCTGATATGACCCATGATGTTCCATAGGAGTCCGTGCAGAAACCCCTGGTCTTTGTGATATGACCCATGGTGTTCCATAGGGGCCGTGCAAAACCCCTGCTCTTTGTGATATGACCCATTGTGTTCCATGGGAGTCCATGCACAAAGCCCTGCTCTTTCTGATATTACCCATGGTGTTCCACAGGAGTCCGTGCAGAAACCCCTGCTCTTTCTGATATGACCCACGGTGTTCCATAGGGGTCAGTGCAGATACCCCTGCTCTTTGTGTAGAAGTCCGTGCAGAAACCCCTGCTCTTTGTGATATGACCCATGGTGTTCCATAGAAGTCCGTGCAGAAACACTTTCTCTTTCTGATATGACCCATGGTGTTACATAGAAATCCGTACAGAAACCCCTGCTCTTTCTGATATGACCCATAGTGTTCCATGCGAATCCGTGCAGAAACCCCTGCTCTTTCTGATGGCACCCATGGTGTTCCATAGGGATCCGTGCAGAAACCCCTGCTCTTTCTGATATGACCCATGTTGTTCCACAGCAGTCCGTGCAGAAATCCCTGCGCTTTGTGATATGACTCATGGTGTTACATAGGGGTCAGTGCAGAAACCTCTGCTCTTTCTGATATGACCCATGGTGTTCCATGGGAGTCCGGGCAGAAACCCCTGATCTTTGTGATAGGAGTCCGTGCAGAAACCCCTGCTCTTTCTGATATGACCCATGGTGTTCCACAGGAGTCTGAGCAGAAACCCCTGCTCTTTGTGATATGACCCATGGCGTTTCATGGGAGTCCAGGCAGAAACCCCTGCTCTTTCTGACATGACCCATAGTGTTCCATGGGAGTCCATGCAGAAACCCGTGCTCTTCCTGATGTCACCAATGGTGTTTCATAGAAGTAGGTGCAGAAACCCCTGCTCTTTCTGATATGACCCATGTTGTTCCATAGGAGTCCGTGCAGAAAACCCTGCTCGTTCTGATATGACCCATGGTGTTCCATAGGAGTACGTTGAGAAACCCCTACTCTTCCTGATATGACCCATGGTGTTCTACAGGGTTCAGTGCAGAAACCCCTGCTCTTTCTGATATGACCCATGATGTTCCATAGGAGTCCGTGCAGAAACCCCTGGTCTTTGTGATATGACCCATGGTGTTCCATAGGGGCCGTGCAAAACCCCTGCTCTTTGTGATATGACCCATTGTGTTCCATGGGAGTCCATGCACAAAGCCCTGCTCTTTCTGATATTACCCATGGTGTTCCACAGGAGTCCGTGCAGAAACCCCTGCTCTTTCTGATATGACCCACGGTGTTCCATAGGGGTCAGTGCAGATACCCCTGCTCTTTGTGTAGAAGTCCGTGCAGAAACCCCTGCTCTTTGTGATATGACCCATGGTGTTCCATAGAAGTCCGTGCAGAAACACTTTCTCTTTCTGATATGACCCATGGTGTTACATAGAAATCCGTACAGAAACCCCTGCTCTTTCTGATATGACCCATAGTGTTCCATGCGAATCCGTGCAGAAACCCCTGCTCTTTCTGATGGCACCCATGGTGTTCCATAGGGATCCGTGCAGAAACCCCTGCTCTTTCTGATATGACCCATGTTGTTCCACAGCAGTCCGTGCAGAAATCCCTGCGCTTTGTGATATGACTCATGGTGTTACATAGGGGTCAGTGCAGAAACCTCTGCTCTTTCTGATGTGACCCATGGTGTTCCATGGGAGTCCGTGCAGAAACCCCTGCTCTTTGTGATATGGCCTTTGGTGTTCCATGGGAGTCCGTGCAGAAACCCCTGCTCTTTCTGATATGACCCATGGTGTTCAATAGGGTTCAGTGCAGAAACCCCTGCTCTTTGTGATATGACCCTTGGTGTTCCATAGGAGTCCGTGCAGAAACGCCTGCTCTTTCTGATGTGACCCATGATGTTCCACAGGAATCCGTGCAGAAACCCCAGCTCTTTCTGATATGACCCATTGTGTTCCATAGGAGTCCGTGCAGAAACTGATGCTCTTTGTGATATGATCCATGGTGTTCCATAGGAGTCCGGGCAGAAACCCCTGATCTTTGTGATAGGAGTCCGTGCAGAAACCCCTGCTCTTTCTGATATGACCCATGGTGTTCCACAGGAGTCTGAGCAGAAACCCCTGCTCTTTGTGATATGACCCATGGCGTTTCATGGGAGTCCAGGCAGAAACCCCTGCTCTTTCTGATATGACCCATAGTGTTCCATGGGAGTCCATGCAGAAACCCGTGCTCTTCCTGATGTCACCAATGGTGTTTCATAGAAGTAGGTGCAGAAACCCCTGCTCTTTCTGATATGACCCATGTTGTTCCATAGGAGTCCGTGCAGAACCCCTGCTCTTTCTGATATGATACATGGTGTTCCATAGGGATCCGTGCAGAAACCCCTGCTCTTTCTGATATCACCCATGGTGTTCCCAGTGGTCTGTGCAGAAAACCCTGCTCGTTCTGATATGACCCATGGTGTTCCATAGGAGTACGTTGAGAAACCCCTACTCTTCCTGATATGACCCATGGTGTTCTACAGGGTTCAGTGCAGAAACCCCTGCTCTTTCTGATATGACCCATGATGTTCCATAGGAGTCCGTGCAGAAACCCCTGCTCTTTGTGATATGACCCATGGTGTTCCATAGCGGCCGTGCAAAACCCCTGCTCTTTGTGATATGACCCATTGTGTTCCATGGGAGTCCATGCACAAAGCCCTGCTCTTTCTGATATTACCCATGGTGTTCCACAGGAGTCCGTGCAGAAACCCCTGCTCTTTCTGATATGACCCACGGTGTTCCATAGGAATCCGTGCAGAAACCCCAGCTCTTTCTGATATGACCCATTGTGTTCCATAGGAGTCCGTGCAGAAACCGCTGCTCTTTGTGATATGACCCATGGTGTTCCATAGGAGTCCGGGCAGAAACCCCTGATCTTTGTGATAGGAGTCCGTGCAGAAACCCCTGCTCTTTCTGATATGACCCATGGTGTTCCACAGGAGTCTGAGCAGAAACCCCTGCTCTTTGTGATATGACCCATGGCGTTTCATGGGAGTCCAGGCAGAAACCCCTGCTCTTTCTGATATGACCCATAGTGTTCCATGGGAGTCCATGCAGAAACCCGTGCTCTTCCTGATGTCACCAATGGTGTTTCATAGAAGTAGGTGCAGAAACCCCTGCTCTTTCTGATATGACCCATGTTGTTCCATAGGAGTCCGTGCAGAAAACCCTGCTCGTTCTGATATGACCCATGGTGTTCCATAGGAGTACGTTGAGAAACCCCTACTCTTCCTGATATGACCCATGGTGTTCTACAGGGTTCAGTGCAGAAACCCCTGCTCTTTCTGATATGACCCATGATGTTCCATAGGAGTCCGTGCAGAAACCCCTGGTCTTTGTGATATGACCCATGGTGTTCCATAGGGGCCGTGCAAAACCCCTGCTCTTTGTGATATGACCCATTGTGTTCCATGGGAGTCCATGCACAAAGCCCTGCTCTTTCTGATATTACCCATGGTGTTCCACAGGAGTCCGTGCAGAAACCCCTGCTCTTTCTGATATGACCCACGGTGTTCCATAGGGGTCAGTGCAGATACCCCTGCTCTTTGTGTAGAAGTCCGTGCAGAAACCCCTGCTCTTTGTGATATGACCCATGGTGTTCCATAGAAGTCCGTGCAGAAACACTTTCTCTTTCTGATATGACCCATGGTGTTACATAGAAATCCGTACAGAAACCCCTGCTCTTTCTGATATGACCCATAGTGTTCCATGCGAATCCGTGCAGAAACCCCTGCTCTTTCTGATGGCACCCATGGTGTTCCATAGGGATCCGTGCAGAAACCCCTGCTCTTTCTGATATGACCCATGTTGTTCCACAGCAGTCCGTGCAGAAATCCCTGCGCTTTGTGATATGACTCATGGTGTTACATAGGGGTCAGTGCAGAAACCTCTGCTCTTTCTGATATGACCCATGGTGTTCCATGGGAGTCCGGGCAGAAACCCCTGATCTTTGTGATAGGAGTCCGTGCAGAAACCCCTGCTCTTTCTGATATGACCCATGGTGTTCCACAGGAGTCTGAGCAGAAACCCCTGCTCTTTGTGATATGACCCATGGCGTTTCATGGGAGTCCAGGCAGAAACCCCTGCTCTTTCTGACATGACCCATAGTGTTCCATGGGAGTCCATGCAGAAACCCGTGCTCTTCCTGATGTCACCAATGGTGTTTCATAGAAGTAGGTGCAGAAACCCCTGCTCTTTCTGATATGACCCATGTTGTTCCATAGGAGTCCGTGCAGAAAACCCTGCTCGTTCTGATATGACCCATGGTGTTCCATAGGAGTACGTTGAGAAACCCCTACTCTTCCTGATATGACCCATGGTGTTCTACAGGGTTCAGTGCAGAAACCCCTGCTCTTTCTGATATGACCCATGATGTTCCATAGGAGTCCGTGCAGAAACCCCTGGTCTTTGTGATATGACCCATGGTGTTCCATAGGGGCCGTGCAAAACCCCTGCTCTTTGTGATATGACCCATTGTGTTCCATGGGAGTCCATGCACAAAGCCCTGCTCTTTCTGATATTACCCATGGTGTTCCACAGGAGTCCGTGCAGAAACCCCTGCTCTTTCTGATATGACCCACGGTGTTCCATAGGGGTCAGTGCAGATACCCCTGCTCTTTGTGTAGAAGTCCGTGCAGAAACCCCTGCTCTTTGTGATATGACCCATGGTGTTCCATAGAAGTCCGTGCAGAAACACTTTCTCTTTCTGATATGACCCATGGTGTTACATAGAAATCCGTACAGAAACCCCTGCTCTTTCTGATATGACCCATAGTGTTCCATGCGAATCCGTGCAGAAACCCCTGCTCTTTCTGATGGCACCCATGGTGTTCCATAGGGATCCGTGCAGAAACCCCTGCTCTTTCTGATATGACCCATGTTGTTCCACAGCAGTCCGTGCAGAAATCCCTGCGCTTTGTGATATGACTCATGGTGTTACATAGGGGTCAGTGCAGAAACCTCTGCTCTTTCTGATATGACCCATGGTGTTCCATGGGAGTCCGTGCAGAAACCCCTGCTCTTTGTGATATGGCCTTTGGTGTTCCATGGGAGTCCGTGCAGAAACCCCTGCTCTTTCTGATATGACCCATGGTGTTCAGTAGGGTTCAGTGCAGAAACCCCTGCTCTTTGTGATATGACCCATGGTGTTCCATAGGGGCCATGCAGAAACGCCTGCTCTTTCTGATATGACCCATTGTGTTCCATAGGAGTCCGTGCAGAAACCGCTGCTCTTTGTGATATGACCCATGGTGTTCCATAGGAGTCCGGGCAGAAACCCCTGATCTTTGTGATAGGAGTCCGTGCAGAAACCCCTGCTCTTTCTGATATGACCCATGGTGTTCCACAGGAGTCTGAGCAGAAACCCCTGCTCTTTGTGATATGACCCATGGCGTTTCATGGGAGTCCAGGCAGAAACCCCTGCTCTTTCTGACATGACCCATAGTGTTCCATGGGAGTCCATGCAGAAACCCGTGCTCTTCCTGATGTCACCAATGGTGTTTCATAGAAGTAGGTGCAGAAACCCCTGCTCTTTCTGATATGACCCATGTTGTTCCATAGGAGTCCGTGCAGAAAACCCTGCTCGTTCTGATATGACCCATGGTGTTCCATAGGAGTACGTTGAGAAACCCCTACTCTTCCTGATATGACCCATGGTGTTCTACAGGGTTCAGTGCAGAAACCCCTGCTCTTTCTGATATGACCCATGATGTTCCATAGGAGTCCGTGCAGAAACCCCTGGTCTTTGTGATATGACCCATGGTGTTCCATAGGGGCCGTGCAAAACCCCTGCTCTTTGTGATATGACCCATTGTGTTCCATGGGAGTCCATGCACAAAGCCCTGCTCTTTCTGATATTACCCATGGTGTTCCACAGGAGTCCGTGCAGAAACCCCTGCTCTTTCTGATATGACCCACGGTGTTCCATAGGGGTCAGTGCAGATACCCCTGCTCTTTGTGTAGAAGTCCGTGCAGAAACCCCTGCTCTTTGTGATATGACCCATGGTGTTCCATAGAAGTCCGTGCAGAAACACTTTCTCTTTCTGATATGACCCATGGTGTTACATAGAAATCCGTACAGAAACCCCTGCTCTTTCTGATATGACCCATAGTGTTCCATGCGAATCCGTGCAGAAACCCCTGCTCTTTCTGATGGCACCCATGGTGTTCCATAGGGATCCGTGCAGAAACCCCTGCTCTTTCTGATATGACCCATGTTGTTCCACAGCAGTCCGTGCAGAAATCCTTGCGCTTTGTGATATGACTCATGGTGTTACATAGGGGTCAGTGCAGAAACCTCTGCTCTTTCTGATATGACCCATGGTGTTCCATGGGAGTCCGTGTAGAAACCCCTGCTCTTTGTGATATGGCCTTTGGTGTTCCATGGGAGTCCGTGCAGAAACCCCTGCTCTTTCTGATATGACCCATGGTGTTCAATAGGGTTCAGTGCAGAAACCCCTGCTCTTTGTGATATGACCCTTGGTGTTCCATAGGAGTCCGTGCAGAAACGCCTGCTCTTTCTGATGTGACCCATGATGTTCCACAGGAATCCGTGCAGAAACCCCAGCTCTTTCTGATATGACCCATTGTGTTCCATAGGAGTCCGTGCAGAAACTGATGCTCTTTGTGATATGACCCATGGTGTTCCATAGGAGTCCGGGCAGAAACCCCTGATCTTTGTGATAGGAGTCCGTGCAGAAACCCCTGCTCTTTCTGATATGACCCATGGTGTTCCACAGGAGTCTGAGCAGAAACCCCTGCTCTTTGTGATATGACCCATGGCGTTTCATGGGAGTCCAGGCAGAAACCCCTGCTCTTTCTGATATGACCCATAGTGTTCCATGGGAGTCCATGCAGAAACCCGTGCTCTTCCTGATGTCACCAATGGTGTTTCATAGAAGTAGGTGCAGAAACCCCTGCTCTTTCTGATATGACCCATGTTGTTCCATAGGAGTCCGTGCAGAACCCCTGCTCTTTCTGATATGATACATGGTGTTCCATAGGGATCCGTGCAGAAACCCCTGCTCTTTCTGATATCACCCATGGTGTTCCCAGTGGTCTGTGCAGAAAACCCTGCTCGTTCTGATATGACCCATGGTGTTCCATAGGAGTACGTTGAGAAACCCCTACTCTTCCTGATATGACCCATGGTGTTCTACAGGGTTCAGTGCAGAAACCCCTGCTCTTTCTGATATGACCCATGATGTTCCATAGGAGTCCGTGCAGAAACCCCTGCTCTTTGTGATATGACCCATGGTGTTCCATAGCGGCCGTGCAAAACCCCTGCTCTTTGTGATATGACCCATTGTGTTCCATGGGAGTCCATGCACAAAGCCCTGCTCTTTCTGATATTACCCATGGTGTTCCACAGGAGTCCGTGCAGAAACCCCTGCTCTTTCTGATATGACCCACGGTGTTCCATAGGGGTCAGTGCAGATACCCCTGCTCTTTGTGGTAGAAGTCCGTGCAGAAACCCCTGCTCTTTGTGATATGACCAATGGTGTTCCACAGGAGTCTGTGCAGAGTACAGAAACCCCTGCTCTTTCTGATATGACCCATGGTGTTCCATTAGGGTCAGTGCAGAAACTCCTGCTCTTTCTGATATGACCCACGGTGTTCCATAGGGGTCAGTGCAGAAACCCTTAGTCTTTGTGTTATGACCATGGTGTTCCATGGGATTCAGTGCAGAAACCCCTGCTCTTTCTGATATGACCCATGGTGTT
Organism: Mobula birostris; assembly: GCF_030028105.1. NCBI lineage: Eukaryota > Metazoa > Chordata > Chondrichthyes > Myliobatiformes > Myliobatidae > Mobula > Mobula birostris. The sequence continues at coordinate 97,066,311 of NC_092376.1, forward strand.
CCACAGGAGTCTGAGCAGAAACCCCTGCTCTTTGTGATATGACCCATGGCGTTTCATGGGAGTCGAGGCAGAAACTCCTGTTCTTTCTGATATGACCCATAGTGTTCCATGGGAGTCCATGCAGAAACCCGTGCTCTTCCTGATGTCACCAATGGTGTTTCATAGAAGTAGGTGCAGAACCCCTGCTCTTTCTGATATGATACATGGTGTTCCATAGGGATCCGTGCAGAAACCCCTGCTCTTTCTGATATCACCCATGGTGTTCCCAGTGGTCTGTGCAGAAAACCCTGCTCTTTCTGATATGACCCATGGTGTTCCATAGGAGTACGTTGAGAAACCCCTACTCTTCCTGATGTGACCCATGATGTTCCACAGGAATCCGTGCAGAAACCCCAGCTCTTTCTGATATGACCCATTGTGTTCCATAGGAGTCCGTGCAGAAACCGCTGCATTTGTGATATGACCCATGGTGTTCCATAGGAGTCCGGGCAGAAACCCCTGATCTTTGTGATAGGAGTCCGTGCAGAAACCCCTGCTCTTTCTGATATGACCCATGGTGTTCCACAGGAGTCTGAGCAGAAACCCCTGCTCTTTGTGATATGACCCATGGCGTTTCATGGGAGTCCAGGCAGAAACCCCTGCTCTTTCTGATATGACCCATAGTGTTCCATGGGAGTCCATGCAGAAATCCGTGCTCTTCCTGATGTCACCAATGGTGTTTCATAGAAGTAGGTGCACAAACCCCTGCTCTTTCTGATATGACCCATGTTGTTCCATAGGAGTCCGTGCAGAACCCCTGCTCTTTCTGATATGATACGTGGTGTTCCATAGGGATCCGTGCAGAAACCCCTGCTCTTTCTGATATCACCCATGGTGTTCCCAGTGGTCTGTGCAGAAAACCCTGCTCGTTCTGATATGACCCATGGTGTTCCATAGGAGTACGTTGAGAAACCCCTACTCTTCCTGATATGACCCATTGTGTTCTACAGGGTTCAGTGCAGAAACCCCTGCTCTTTCTGATATGACCCATGATGTTCCATAGGGGCCGTGCAAAACCCCTGCTCTTTGTGATATGATACATGGTGTTCCATAGGGATCCGTGCAGAAACCCCTGCTCTTTCTGATATCACCCATGGTGTTCCCAGTGGTCTGTGCAGAAAACCCTGCTCTTTCTGATATGACCCATGGTGTTCCATAGGAGTACGTTGAGAAACCCCTACTCTTCCTGATGTGACCCATGATGTTCCACAGGAATCCGTGCAGAAACCCCAGCTCTTTCTGATATGACCCATTGTGTTCCATAGGAGTCCGTGCAGAAACCGCTGCTCTTTGTGATATGACCCATGGTGTTCCATTGGAGTCCGGGCAGAAACCCCTGATCTTTGTGATAGGAGTCCGTGCAGAAACCCCTGCTCTTTCTGATATGACCCATGGTGTTCCACAGGATTCTGAGCAGAAACCCCTGCTCTTTGTGATATGACCCATGGCGTTTCATGGGAGTCCAGGCAGAAACCCCTGCTCTTTCTGATATGACCCATAGTGTTCCATGGGAGTCCATGCAGAAACCCGTGCTCTTCCTGATGTCACCAATGGTGTTTCATAGAAGTAGGTGCAGAAACCCCTGCTCTTTCTGATATGACCCATGTTGTTCCATAGGAGTCCGTGCAGAAAACCCTGCTCGTTCTGATATGACCCATGGTGTTCCATAGGAGTACGTTGAGAAACCCCTACTCTTCCTGATATGACCCATGGTGTTCTACAGGGTTCAGTGCAGAAACCCCTGCTCTTTCTGATATGACCCATGATGTTCCATAGGAGTCCGTGCAGAAACCCCTGGTCTTTGTGATATGACCCATGGTGTTCCATAGGGGCCGTGCAAAACCCCTGCTCTTTGTGATATGACCCATTGTGTTCCATGGGAGTCCATGCACAAAGCCCTGCTCTTTCTGATATTACCCATGGTGTTCCACAGGAGTCCGTGCAGAAACCCCTGCTCTTTCTGATATGACCCACGGTGTTCCATAGGGGTCAGTGCAGATACCCCTGCTCTTTGTGTAGAAGTCCGTGCAGAAACCCCTGCTCTTTGTGATATGACCCATGGTGTTCCATAGAAGTCCGTGCAGAAACACTTTCTCTTTCTGATATGACCCATGGTGTTACATAGAAATCCGTACAGAAACCCCTGCTCTTTCTGATATGACCCATAGTGTTCCATGCGAATCCGTGCAGAAACCCCTGCTCTTTCTGATGGCACCCATGGTGTTCCATAGGGATCCGTGCAGAAACCCCTGCTCTTTCTGATATGACCCATGTTGTTCCACAGCAGTCCGTGCAGAAATCCCTGCGCTTTGTGATATGACTCATGGTGTTACATAGGGGTCAGTGCAGAAACCTCTGCTCTTTCTGATATGACCCATGGTGTTCCATGGGAGTCCGTGCAGAAACCCCTGCTCTTTGTGATATGGCCTTTGGTGTTCCATGGGAGTCCGTGCAGAAACCCCTGCTCTTTCTGATATGACCCATGGTGTTCAATAGGGTTCAGTGCAGAAACCCCTGTTCTTTGTGATATGACCCTTGGTGTTCCATAGGAGTCCGTGCAGAAACGCCTGCTCTTTCTGATGTGACCCATGATGTTCCACAGGAATCCGTGCAGAAACCCCAGCTCTTTCTGATATGACCCATTGTGTTCCATAGGAGTCCGTGCAGAAACTGATGCTCTTTGTGATATGACCCATGGTGTTCCATAGGAGTCCGGGCAGAAACCCCTGATCTTTGTGATAGGAGTCCGTGCAGAAACCCCTGCTCTTTCTGATATGACCCATGGTGTTCCACAGGAGTCTGAGCAGAAACCCCTGCTCTTTGTGATATGACCCATGGCGTTTCATGGGAGTCCAGGCAGAAACCCCTGCTCTTTCTGATATGACCCATAGTGTTCCATGGGAGTCCATGCAGAAACCCGTGCTCTTCCTGATGTCACCAATGGTGTTTCATAGAAGTAGGTGCAGAAACCCCTGCTCTTTCTGATATGACCCATGTTGTTCCATAGGAGTCCGTGCAGAACCCCTGCTCTTTCTGATATGATACATGGTGTTCCATAGGGATCCGTGCAGAAACCCCTGCTCTTTCTGATATCACCCATGGTGTTCCCAGTGGTCTGTGCAGAAAACCCTGCTCGTTCTGATATGACCCATGGTGTTCCATAGGAGTACGTTGAGAAACCCCTACTCTTCCTGATATGACCCATGGTGTTCTACAGGGTTCAGTGCAGAAACCCCTGCTCTTTCTGATATGACCCATGATGTTCCATAGGAGTCCGTGCAGAAACCCCTGCTCTTTGTGATATGACCCATGGTGTTCCATAGCGGCCGTGCAAAACCCCTGCTCTTTGTGATATGACCCATTGTGTTCCATGGGAGTCCATGCACAAAGCCCTGCTCTTTCTGATATTACCCATGGTGTTCCACAGGAGTCCGTGCAGAAACCCCTGCTCTTTCTGATATGACCCACGGTGTTCCATAGGGGTCAGTGCAGATACCCCTGCTCTTTGTGGTAGAAGTCCGTGCAGAAACCCCTGCTCTTTGTGATATGACCAATGGTGTTCCACAGGAGTCTGTGCAGAGTACAGAAACCCCTGCTCTTTCTGATATGACCCATGGTGTTCCATTAGGGTCAGTGCAGAAACCCTTAGTCTTTGTGTTATGACCATGGTGTTCCATGGGATTCAGTGCAGAAACCCCTGCTCTTTCTGATATGACCCATGGTGTTCCACAGGAGTCTGAGCAGAAACCCCTGCTCTTTGTGATATGACCCATGGCGTTTCATGGGAGTCCAGGCAGAAACCCCTGTTCTTTCTGATATGACCCATAGTGTTCCATGGGAGTCCATGCAGAAACCCGTGCTCTTCCTGATGTCACCAATGGTGTTTCATAGAAGTAGGTGCAGAAACCCCTGCTCTTTCTGATATGACCCATGTTGTTCCATAGGAGTCCGTGCAGAACCCCTGCTCTTTCTGATATGATACATGGTGTTCCATAGGGATCCGTGCAGAAACCCCTGCTCTTTCTGATATCACCCATGGTGTTCCCAGTGGTCTGTGCAGAAAACCCTGCTCTTTCTGATATGACCCATGGTGTTCCATAGGAGTACGTTGAGAAACCCCTACTCTTCCTGATGTGACCCATGATGTTCCACAGGAATCCGTGCAGAAACCCCAGCTCTTTCTGATATGACCCATTGTGTTCCATAGGAGTCCGTGCAGAAACCGCTGCTCTTTGTGATATGACCCATGGTGTTCCATAGGAGTCCGGGCAGAAACCCCTGATCTTTGTGATAGGAGTCCGTGCAGAAACCCCTGCTCTTTCTGATATGACCCATGGTGTTCCACAGGAGTCTGAGCAGAAACCCCTGCTCTTTGTGATATGACCCATGGCGTTTCATGGGAGTCCAGGCAGAAACCCCTGCTCTTTCTGATATGACCCATAGTGTTCCATGGGAGTCCATGCAGAAACCCGTGCTCTTCCTGATGTCACCAATGGTGTTTCATAGAAGTAGGTGCAGAAACCCCTGCTCTTTCTGATATGACCCATGTTGTTCCATAGGAGTCCGTGCAGAAAACCCTGCTCGTTCTGATATGACCCATGGTGTTCCATAGGAGTACGTTGAGAAACCCCTACTCTTCCTGATATGACCCATGGTGTTCTACAGGGTTCAGTGCAGAAACCCCTGCTCTTTCTGATATGACCCATGATGTTCCATAGGAGTCCGTGCAGAAACCCCTGGTCTTTGTGATATGACCCATGGTGTTCCATAGGGGCCGTGCAAAACCCCTGCTCTTTGTGATATGACCCATTGTGTTCCATGGGAGTCCATGCACAAAGCCCTGCTCTTTCTGATATTACCCATGGTGTTCCACAGGAGTCCGTGCAGAAACCCCTGCTCTTTCTGATATGACCCACGGTGTTCCATAGGGGTCAGTGCAGATACCCCTGCTCTTTGTGTAGAAGTCCGTGCAGAAACCCCTGCTCTTTGTGATATGACCCATGGTGTTCCATAGAAGTCCGTGCAGAAACACTTTCTCTTTCTGATATGACCCATGGTGTTACATAGAAATCCGTACAGAAACCCCTGCTCTTTCTGATATGACCCATAGTGTTCCATGCGAATCCGTGCAGAAACCCCTGCTCTTTCTGATGGCACCCATGGTGTTCCATAGGGATCCGTGCAGAAACCCCTGCTCTTTCTGATATGACCCATGTTGTTCCACAGCAGTCCGTGCAGAAATCCCTGCGCTTTGTGATATGACTCATGGTGTTACATAGGGGTCAGTGCAGAAACCTCTGCTCTTTCTGATATGACCCATGGTGTTCCATGGGAGTCCGTGCAGAAACCCCTGCTCTTTGTGATATGGCCTTTGGTGTTCCATGGGAGTCCGTGCAGAAACCCCTGCTCTTTCTGATATGACCCATGGTGTTCAATAGGGTTCAGTGCAGAAACCCCTGCTCTTTGTGATATGACCCTTGGTGTTCCATAGGAGTCCGTGCAGAAACGCCTGCTCTTTCTGATGTGACCCATGATGTTCCACAGGAATCCGTGCAGAAACCCCAGCTCTTTCTGATATGACCCATTGTGTTCCATAGGAGTCCGTGCAGAAACTGATGCTCTTTGTGATATGACCCATGGTGTTCCATAGGAGTCCGGGCAGAAACCCCTGATCTTTGTGATAGGAGTCCGTGCAGAAACCCCTGCTCTTTCTGATATGACCCATGGTGTTCCACAGGAGTCTGAGCAGAAACCCCTGCTCTTTGTGATATGACCCATGGCGTTTCATGGGAGTCCAGGCAGAAACCCCTGCTCTTTCTGATATGACCCATAGTGTTCCATGGGAGTCCATGCAGAAACCCGTGCTCTTCCTGATGTCACCAATGGTGTTTCATAGAAGTAGGTGCAGAAACCCCTGCTCTTTCTGATATGACCCATGTTGTTCCATAGGAGTCCGTGCAGAACCCCTGCTCTTTCTGATATGATACATGGTGTTCCATAGGGATCCGTGCAGAAACCCCTGCTCTTTCTGATATCACCCATGGTGTTCCCAGTGGTCTGTGCAGAAAACCCTGCTCGTTCTGATATGACCCATGGTGTTCCATAGGAGTACGTTGAGAAACCCCTACTCTTCCTGATATGACCCATGGTGTTCTACAGGGTTCAGTGCAGAAACCCCTGCTCTTTCTGATATGACCCATGATGTTCCATAGGAGTCCGTGCAGAAACCCCTGCTCTTTGTGATATGACCCATGGTGTTCCATAGCGGCCGTGCAAAACCCCTGCTCTTTGTGATATGACCCATTGTGTTCCATGGGAGTCCATGCACAAAGCCCTGCTCTTTCTGATATTACCCATGGTGTTCCACAGGAGTCCGTGCAGAAACCCCTGCTCTTTCTGATATGACCCACGGTGTTCCATAGGGGTCAGTGCAGATACCCCTGCTCTTTGTGGTAGAAGTCCGTGCAGAAACCCCTGCTCTTTGTGATATGACCAATGGTGTTCCACAGGAGTCTGTGCAGAGTACAGAAACCCCTGCTCTTTCTGATATGACCCATGGTGTTCCATTAGGGTCAGTGCAGAAACTCCTGCTCTTTCTGATATGACCCACGGTGTTCCATAGGGGTCAGTGCAGAAACCCTTAGTCTTTGTGTTATGACCATGGTGTTCCATGGGATTCAGTGCAGAAACCCCTGCTCTTTCTGATATGACCCATGGTGTTCCACAGGAGTCTGAGCAGAAACCCCTGCTCTTTGTCATATGACCCATGGCGTTTCATGGGAGTCCAGGCAGAAACCCCTGTTCTTTCTGATATGACCCATAGTGTTCCATGGGAGTCCATGCAGAAACCCGTGCTCTTCCTGATGTCACCAATGGTGTTTCATAGAAGTAGGTGCAGAAACCCCTGCTCTTTCTGATATGACCCATGTTGTTCCATAGGAGTCCGTGCAGAACCCCTGCTCTTTCTGATATGATACATGGTGTTCCATAGGGATCCGTGCAGAAACCCCTGCTCTTTCTGATATCACCCATGGTGTTCCCAGTGGTCTGTGCAGAAAACCCTGCTCTTTCTGATATGACCCATGGTGTTCCATAGGAGTACGTTGAGAAACCCCTACTCTTCCTGATGTGACCCATGATGTTCCACAGGAATCCGTGCAGAAACCCCAGCTCTTTCTGATATGACCCATTGTGTTCCATAGGAGTCCGTGCAGAAACCGCTGCTCTTTGTGATATGACCCATGGTGTTCCATAGGAGTCCGGGCAGAAACCCCTGATCTTTGTGATAGGAGTCCGTGCAGAAACCCCTGCTCTTTCTGATATGACCCATGGTGTTCCACAGGAGTCTGAGCAGAAACCCCTGCTCTTTGTGATATGACCCATGGCGTTTCATGGGAGTCCAGGCAGAAACCCCTGCTCTTTCTGATATGACCCATAGTGTTCCATGGGAGTCCATGCAGAAACCCGTGCTCTTCCTGATGTCACCAATGGTGTTTCATAGAAGTAGGTGCAGAAACCCCTGCTCTTTCTGATATGACCCATGTTGTTCCATAGGAGTCCGTGCAGAAAACCCTGCTCGTTCTGATATGACCCATGGTGTTCCATAGGAGTACGTTGAGAAACCCCTACTCTTCCTGATATGACCCATGGTGTTCTACAGGGTTCAGTGCAGAAACCCCTGCTCTTTCTGATATGACCCATGATGTTCCATAGGAGTCCGTGCAGAAACCCCTGGTCTTTGTGATATGACCCATGGTGTTCCATAGAAGTCCGTGCAGAAACACTTTCTCTTTCTGATATGACCCATGGTGTTACATAGAAATCCGTACAGAAACCCCTGCTCTTTCTGATATGACCCATAGTGTTCCATGCGAATCCGTGCAGAAACCCCTGCTCTTTCTGATGGCACCCATGGTGTTCCATAGGGATCCGTGCAGAAACCCCTGCTCTTTCTGATATGACCCATGTTGTTCCACAGCAGTCCGTGCAGAAATCCCTGCGCTTTGTGATATGACTCATGGTGTTACATAGGGGTCAGTGCAGAAACCTCTGCTCTTTCTGATATGACCCATGGTGTTCCATGGGAGTCCGGGCAGAAACCCCTGATCTTTGTGATAGGAGTCCGTGCAGAAACCCCTGCTCTTTCTGATATGACCCATGGTGTTCCACAGGAGTCTGAGCAGAAACCCCTGCTCTTTGTGATATGACCCATGGCGTTTCATGGGAGTCCAGGCAGAAACCCCTGCTCTTTCTGACATGACCCATAGTGTTCCATGGGAGTCCATGCAGAAACCCGTGCTCTTCCTGATGTCACCAATGGTATTTCATAGAAGTAGGTGCAGAAACCCCTGCTCTTTCTGATATGACCCATGTTGTTCCATAGGAGTCCGTGCAGAAAACCCTGCTCGTTCTGATATGACCCATGGTGTTCCATAGGAGTACGTTGAGAAACCCCTACTCTTCCTGATATGACCCATGGTGTTCTACAGGGTTCAGTGCAGAAACCCCTGCTCTTTCTGATATGACCCATGATGTTCCATAGGAGTCCGTGCAGAAACCCCTGGTCTTTGTGATATGACCCATGGTGTTCCATAGGGGCCGTGCAAAACCCCTGCTCTTTGTGATATGACCCATTGTGTTCCATGGGAGTCCATGCACAAAGCCCTGCTCTTTCTGATATTACCCATGGTGTTCCACAGGAGTCCGTGCAGAAACCCCTGCTCTTTCTGATATGACCCACGGTGTTCCATAGGGGTCAGTGCAGATACCCCTGCTCTTTGTGTAGAAGTCCGTGCAGAAACCCCTGCTCTTTGTGATATGACCCATGGTGTTCCATAGAAGTCCGTGCAGAAACACTTTCTCTTTCTGATATGACCCATGGTGTTACATAGAAATCCGTACAGAAACCCCTGCTCTTTCTGATATGACCCATAGTGTTCCATGCGAATCCGTGCAGAAACCCCTGCTCTTTCTGATGGCACCCATGGTGTTCCATAGGGATCCGTGCAGAAACCCCTGCTCTTTCTGATATGACCCATGTTGTTCCACAGCAGTCCGTGCAGAAATCCCTGCGCTTTGTGATATGACTCATGGTGTTACATAGGGGTCAGTGCAGAAACCTCTGCTCTTTCTGATATGACCCATGGTGTTCCATGGGAGTCCGTGCAGAAACCCCTGCTCTTTGTGATATGGCCTTTGGTGTTCCATGGGAGTCCGTGCAGAAACCCCTGCTCTTTCTGATATGACCCATGGTGTTCAATAGGGTTCAGTGCAGAAACCCCTGCTCTTTGTGATATGACCCTTGGTGTTCCATAGGAGTCCGTGCAGAAACGCCTGCTCTTTCTGATGTGACCCATGATGTTCCACAGGAATCCGTGCAGAAACCCCAGCTCTTTCTGATATGACCCATTGTGTTCCATAGGAGTCCGTGCAGAAACTGATGCTCTTTGTGATATGACCCATGGTGTTCCATAGGAGTCCGGGCAGAAACCCCTGATCTTTGTGATAGGAGTCCGTGCAGAAACCCCTGCTCTTTCTGATATGACCCATGGTGTTCCACAGGAGTCTGAGCAGAAACCCCTGCTCTTTGTGATATGACCCATGGCGTTTCATGGGAGTCCAGGCAGAAACCCCTGCTCTTTCTGATATGACCCATAGTGTTCCATGGGAGTCCATGCAGAAACCCGTGCTCTTCCTGATGTCACCAATGGTGTTTCATAGAAGTAGGTGCAGAAACCCCTGCTCTTTCTGATATGACCCATGTTGTTCCATAGGAGTCCGTGCAGAACCCCTGCTCTTTCTGATATGATACATGGTGTTCCATAGGGATCCGTGCAGAAACCCCTGCTCTTTCTGATATCACCCATGGTGTTCCCAGTGGTCTGTGCAGAAAACCCTGCTCGTTCTGATATGACCCATGGTGTTCCATAGGAGTACGTTGAGAAACCCCTACTCTTCCTGATATGACCCATGGTGTTCTACAGGGTTCAGTGCAGAAACCCCTGCTCTTTCTGATATGACCCATGATGTTCCATAGGAGTCCGTGCAGAAACCCCTGCTCTTTGTGATATGACCCATGGTGTTCCATAGCGGCCGTGCAAAACCCCTGCTCTTTGTGATATGACCCATTGTGTTCCATGGGAGTCCATGCACAAAGCCCTGCTCTTTCTGATATTACCCATGGTGTTCCACAGGAGTCCGTGCAGAAACCCCTGCTCTTTCTGATATGACCCACGGTGTTCCATAGGGGTCAGTGCAGATACCCCTGCTCTTTGTGGTAGAAGTCCGTGCAGAAACCCCTGCTCTTTGTGATATGACCAATGGTGTTCCACAGGAGTCTGTGCAGAGTACAGAAACCCCTGCTCTTTCTGATATGACCCATGGTGTTCCATTAGGGTCAGTGCAGAAACTCCTGCTCTTTCTGATATGACCCACGGTGTTCCATAGGGGTCAGTGCAGAAACCCTTAGTCTTTGTGTTATGACCATGGTGTTCCATGGGATTCAGTGCAGAAACCCCTGCTCTTTCTGATATGACCCATGGTGTTCCACAGGAGTCTGAGCAGAAACCCCTGCTCTTTGTGATATGACCCATGGCGTTTCATGGGAGTCGAGGCAGAAACTCCTGTTCTTTCTGATATGACCCATAGTGTTCCATGGGAGTCCATGCAGAAACCCGTGCTCTTCCTGATGTCACCAATGGTGTTTCATAGAAGTAGGTGCAGAAACCCCTGCTCTTTCTGATATGACCCATGTTGTTCCATAGGAGTCCGTGCAGAACCCCTGCTCTTTCTGATATGATACATGGTGTTCCATAGGGATCCGTGCAGAAACCCCTGCTCTTTCTGATATGACCCATGGTGTTCCATAGGAGTACGTTGAGAAACCCCTACTCTTCCTGATGTGACCCATGATGTTCCACAGGAATCCGTGCAGAAACCCCAGCTCTTTCTGATATGACCCATTGTGTTCCATAGGAGTCCGTGCAGAAACCGCTGCTCTTTGTGATATGACCCATGGTGTTCCATAGGAGTCCGGGCAGAAACCCCTGATCTTTGTGATAGGAGTCCGTGCAGAAACCCCTGCTCTTTCTGATATGACCCATGGTGTTCCACAGGAGTCTGAGCAGAAACCCCTGCTCTTTGTGATATGACCCATGGCGTTTCATGGGAGTCCAGGCAGAAACCCCTGCTCTTTCTGATATGACCCATAGTGTTCCATGGGAGTCCATGCAGAAATCCGTGCTCTTCCTGATGTCACCAATGGTGTTTCATAGAAGTAGGTGCAGAAACCCCTGCTCTTTCTGATATGACCCATGTTGTTCCATAGGAGTCCGTGCAGAACCCCTGCTCTTTCTGATATGATACATGGTGTTCCATAGGGATCCGTGCAGAAACCCCTGCTCTTTCTGATATCACCCATGGTGTTCCCAGTGGTCTGTGCAGAAAACCCTGCTCGTTCTGATATGACCCATGGTGTTCCATAGGAGTACGTTGAGAAACCCCTACTCTTCCTGATATGACCCATGGTGTTCTACAGGGTTCAGTGCAGAAACCCCTGCTCTTTCTGATATGACCCATGATGTTCCATAGGGGCCGTGCAAAACCCCTGCTCTTTGTGATATGACCCATTGTGTTCCATGGGAGTCCATGCACAAAGCCCTGCTCTTTCTGATATTACCCATGGTGTTCCACAGGAGTCCGTGCAGAAACCCCTGCTCTTTCTGATATGACCCACGGTGTTCCATAGGGGTCAGTGCAGATACCCCTGCTCTTTGTGTAGAAGTCCGTGCAGAAACCCCTGCTCTTTGTGATATGACCCATGGTGTTCCATAGAAGTCCGTGCAGAAACACTTTCTCTTTCTGATATGACCCATGGTGTTACATAGAAATCCGTACAGAAACCCCTGCTCTTTCTCATATGACCCATAGTGTTCCATGCGAATCCGTGCAGAAACCCCTGCTCTTTCTGATGGCACCCATGGTGTTCCATAAGGATCCGTGCAGAAACCCCTGCTCTTTCTGATATGACCCATGTTGTTCCACAGCAGTCCGTGCAGAAATCCCTGCGCTTTGTGATATGACTCATGGTGTTCCATGGGAGTCCGTGCAGAAACCCCTGCTCTTTGTGATATGGCCTTTGGTGTTCCATGGGAGTCCGTGCAGAAACCCCTGCTCTTTCTGATATGACCCATGGTGTTCAATAGGGTTCAGTGCAGAAACCCCTGCTCTTTGTGATATGACCCTTGGTGTTCCATAGGAGTCCGTGCAGAAACGCCTGCTCTTTCTGATGTGACCCATGATGTTCCACAGGAATCCGTGCAGAAACCCCAGCTCTTTCTGATATGACCCATTGTGTTCCATAGGAGTCCGTGCAGAAACCGATGCTCTTTGTGATATGACCCATGGTGTTCCATAGGAGGCCGGGCAGAAACCCCTGATCTTTGTGATAGGAGTCCGTGCAGAAACCCCTGCTCTTTCTGATATGACCCATGGTGTTCCACAGGAGTCTGAGCAGAAACCCCTGCTCTTTGTGATATGACCCATGGCGTTTCATGGGAGTCCAGGCAGAAACCCCTGCTCTTTCTGATATGACCCATAGTGTTCCATGGGAGTCCATGCAGAAACCCGTGCTCTTCCTGATGTCACCAATGGTGTTTCATAGAAGTAGGTGCAGAAACCCCTGCTCTTTCTGATATGACCCATGTTGTTCCATAGGAGTCCGTGCAGAACCCCTGCTCTTTCTGATATGATACATGGTGTTCCATAGGGATCCGTGCAGAAACCCCTGCTCTTTCTGATATCACCCATGGTGTTCCCAGTGGTCTGTGCAGAAAACCCTGCTCGTTCTGATATGACCCATGGTGTTCCATAGGAGTACGTTGAGAAACCCCTACTCTTCCTGATATGACCCATGGTGTTCTACAGGGTTCAGTGCAGAAACCCCTGCTCTTTCTGATATGACCCATGATGTTCCATAGGAGTCCGTGCAGAAACCCCTGCTCTTTGTGATATGACCCATGGTGTTCCATAGCGGCCGTGCAAAACCCCTGCTCTTTGTGATATGACCCATTGTGTTCCATGGGAGTCCATGCACAAAGCCCTGCTCTTTCTGATATTACCCATGGTGTTCCACAGGAGTCCGTGCAGAAACCCCTGCTCTTTCTGATATGACCCACGGTGTTCCATAGGGGTCAGTGCAGATACCCCTGCTCTTTGTGGTAGAAGTCCGTGCAGAAACCCCTGCTCTTTGTGATATGACCAATGGTGTTCCACAGGAGTCTGTGCAGAGTACAGAAACCCCTGCTCTTTCTGATATGACCCACGGTGTTCCATAGGGGTCAGTGCAGAAACCCTTAGTCTTTGTGTTATGACCATGGTGTTCCATGGGATTCAGTGCAGAAACCCCTGCTCTTTCTGATATGACCCATGGTGTTCCACAGGAGTCTGAGCAGAAACCCCTGCTCTTTGTGATATGACCCATGGCGTTTCATGGGAGTCCAGGCAGAAACCCCTGTTCTTTCTGATATGACCCATAGTGTTCCATGGGAGTCCATGCAGAAACCCGTGCTCTTCCTGATGTCACCAATGGTGTTTCATAGAAGTAGGTGCAGAAACCCCTGCTCTTTCTGATATGACCCATGTTGTTCCATAGGAGTCCGTGCAGAACCCCTGCTCTTTCTGATATGATACATGGTGTTCCATAGGGATCCGTGCAGAAACCCCTGCTCTTTCTGATATCACCCATGGTGTTCCCAGTGGTCTGTGCAGAAAACCCTGCTCTTTCTGATATGACCCATGGTGTTCCATAGGAGTACGTTGAGAAACCCCTACTCTTCCTGATGTGACCCATGATGTTCCACAGGAATCCGTGCAGAAACCCCAGCTCTTTCTGATATGACCCATTGTGTTCCATAGGAGTCCGTGCAGAAACCGCTGCTCTTTGTGATATGGCCTTTGGTGTTCCATGGGAGTCCGTGCAGAAACCCCTGCTCTTTCTGATATGACCCATGGTGTTCAATAGGGTTCAGTGCAGAAACCCCTGCTCTTTGTGATATGACCCTTGGTGTTCCATAGGAGTCCGTGCAGAAACGCCTGCTCTTTCTGATGTGACCCATGATGTTCCACAGGAATCCGTGCAGAAACCCCAGCTCTTTCTGATATCACCCATGGTGTTCCCAGTGGTCTGTGCAGAAAACCCTGCTCGTTCTGATATGACCCATGGTGTTCCATAGGAGTACGTTGAGAAACCCCTACTCTTCCTGATATGACCCATGGTGTTCTACAGGGTTCAGTGCAGAAACCCCTGCTCTTTCTGATATGACCCATGATGTTCCATAGGAGTCCGTGCAGAAACCCCTGCTCTTTGTGATATGACCCATGGTGTTCCATAGGGGCCGTGCAAAACCCCTGCTCTTTGTGATATGACCCATTGTGTTCCATGGGAGTCCATGCACAAAGCCTTGCTCTTTCTGATATTACCCATGGTGTTCCACAGGAGTCCGTGCAGAAACCCCTGCTCTTTCTGATATGACCCACGGTGTTCCATAGGGGTCAGTGCAGATACCCCTGCTCTTTGTGTAGAAGTCCGTGCAGAAACCCCTGCTCTTTGTGATATGACCCATGGTGTTCCATAGAAGTCCGTGCAGAAACACTTTCTCTTTCTGATATGACCCATGGTGTTACATAGAAATCCGTACAGAAACCCCTGCTCTTTCTGATATGACCCATAGTGTTCCATGCGAATCCGTGCAGAAACCCCTGCTCTTTCTGATGGCACCCATGGTGTTCCATAGGGATCCGTGCAGAAACCCCTGCTCTTTCTGATATGACCCATGTTGTTCCACAGCAGTCCGTGCAGAAATCCCTGCGCTTTGTGATATGACTCATGGTGTTACATAGGGGTCAGTGCAGAAACCTCTGCTCTTTCTGATATGACCCATGGTGTTCCATGGGAGTCCGTGCAGAAACCCCTGCTCTTTGTGATATGGCCTTTGGTGTTCCATGTGAGTCCGTGCAGAAACCCCTGCTCTTTCTGATATGACCCATGGTGTTCAATAGGGTTCAGTGCAGAAACCCCTGCTCTTTGTGATATGACCCTTGGTGTTCCATAGGAGTCCGTGCAGAAACGCCTGCTCTTTCTGATGTGACCCATGATGTTCCACAGGAATCCGTGCAGAAACCCCAGCTCTTTCTGATATGACCCATTGTGTTCCATAGGAGTCCGTGCAGAAACTGATGCTCTTTGTGATATGACCCATGGTGTTCCATAGGAGTCCGGGCAGAAACCCCTGATCTTTGTGATAGGAGTCCGTGCAGAAACCCCTGCTCTTTCTGATATGACCCATGGTGTTCCACAGGAGTCTGAGCAGAAACCCCTGCTCTTTGTGATATGACCCATGGCGTTTCATGGGAGTCCAGGCAGAAACCCCTGCTCTTTCTGATATGACCCATAGTGTTCCATGGGAGTCCATGCAGAAACCCGTGCTCTTCCTGATGTCACCAATGGTGTTTCATAGAAGTAGGTGCAGAAACCCCTGCTCTTTCTGATATGACCCATGTTGTTCCATAGGAGTCCGTGCAGAACCCCTGCTCTTTCTGATATGATACATGGTGTTCCATAGGGATCCGTGCAGAAACCCCTGCTCTTTCTGATATCACCCATGGTGTTCCCAGTGGTCTGTGCAGAAAACCCTGCTCGTTCTGATATGACCCATGGTGTTCCATAGGAGTACGTTGAGAAACCCCTACTCTTCCTGATATGACCCATGGTGTTCTACAGGGTTCAGTGCAGAAACCCCTGCTCTTTCTGATATGACCCATGATGTTCCATAGGAGTCCGTGCAGAAACCCCTGCTCTTTGTGATATGACCCATGGTGTTCCATAGCGGCCGTGCAAAACCCCTGCTCTTTGTGATATGACCCATTGTGTTCCATGGGAGTCCATGCACAAAGCCCTGCTCTTTCTGATATTACCCATGGTGTTCCACAGGAGTCCGTGCAGAAACCCCTGCTCTTTCTGATATGACCCACGGTGTTCCATAGGGGTCAGTGCAGATACCCCTGCTCTTTGTGGTAGAAGTCCGTGCAGAAACCCCTGCTCTTTGTGATATGACCAATGGTGTTCCACAGGAGTCTGTGCAGAGTACAGAAACCCCTGCTCTTTCTGATATGACCCATGGTGTTCCATTAGGGTCAGTGCAGAAACTCCTGCTCTTTCTGATATGACCCACGGTGTTCCATAGGGGTCAGTGCAGAAACCCTTAGTCTTTGTGTTATGACCATGGTGTTCCATGGGATTCAGTGCAGAAACCCCTGCTCTTTCTGATATGACCCATGGTGTTCCACAGGAGTCTGAGCAGAAACCCCTGCTCTTTGTGATATGACCCATGGCGTTTCATGGGAGTCGAGGCAGAAACTCCTGTTCTTTCTGATATGACCCATAGTGTTCCATGGGAGTCCATGCAGAAACCCGTGCTCTTCCTGATGTCACCAATGGTGTTTCATAGAAGTAGGTGCAGAAACCCCTGCTCTTTCTGATATGACCCATGTTGTTCCATAGGAGTCCGTGCAGAACCCCTGCTCTTTCTGATATGATACATGGTGTTCCATAGGGATCCGTGCAGAAACCCCTGCTCTTTCTGATATCACCCATGGTGTTCCCAGTGGTCTGTGCAGAAAACCCTGCTCTTTCTGATATGACCCATGGTGTTCCATAGGAGTACGTTGAGAAACCCCTACTCTTCCTGATGTGACCCATGATGTTCCACAGGAATCCGTGCAGAAACCCCAGCTCTTTCTGATATGACCCATTGTGTTCCATAGGAGTCCGTGCAGAAACCGCTGCTCTTTGTGATATGACCCATGGTGTTCCATAGGAGTCCGGGCAGAAACCCCTGATCTTTGTGATAGGAGTCCGTGCAGAAACCCCTGCTCTTTCTGATATGACCCATGGTGTTCCACAGGAGTCTGAGCAGAAACCCCTGCTCTTTGTGATATGACCCATGGCGTTTCATGGGAGTCCAGGCAGAAACCCCTGCTCTTTCTGATATGACCCATAGTGTTCCATGGGAGTCCATGCAGAAATCCGTGCTCTTCCTGATGTCACCAATGGTGTTTCATAGAAGTAGGTGCAGAAACCCCTGCTCTTTCTGATATGACCCATGTTGTTCCATAGGAGTCCGTGCAGAACCCCTGCTCTTTCTGATATGATACATGGTGTTCCATAGGGATCCGTGCAGAAACCCCTGCTCTTTCTGATATCACCCATGGTGTTCCCAGTGGTCTGTGCAGAAAACCCTGCTCGTTCTGATATGACCCATGGTGTTCCATAGGAGTACGTTGAGAAACCCCTACTCTTCCTGATATGACCCATGGTGTTCTACAGGGTTCAGTGCAGAAACCCCTGCTCTTTCTGATATGACCCATGATGTTCCATAGGGGCCGTGCAAAACCCCTGCTCTTTGTGATATGACCCATTGTGTTCCATGGGAGTCCATGCACAAAGCCCTGCTCTTTCTGATATTACCCATGGTGTTCCACAGGAGTCCGTGCAGAAACCCCTGCTCTTTCTGATATGACCCACGGTGTTCCATAGGGGTCAGTGCAGATACCCCTGCTCTTTGTGTAGAAGTCCGTGCAGAAACCCCTGCTCTTTGTGATATGACCCATGGTGTTCCATAGAAGTCCGTGCAGAAACACTTTCTCTTTCTGATATGACCCATGGTGTTACATAGAAATCCGTACAGAAACCCCTGCTCTTTCTCATATGACCCATAGTGTTCCATGCGAATCCGTGCAGAAACCCCTGCTCTTTCTGATGGCACCCATGGTGTTCCATAAGGATCCGTGCAGAAACCCCTGCTCTTTCTGATATGACCCATGTTGTTCCACAGCAGTCCGTGCAGAAATCCCTGCGCTTTGTGATATGACTCATGGTGTTACATAGGGGTCAGTGCAGAAACCTCTGCTCTTTCTGATATGACCCATGGTGTTCCATGGGAGTCCGTGCAGAAACCCCTGCTCTTTGTGATATGGCCTTTGGTGTTCCATGGGAGTCCGTGCAGAAACCCCTGCTCTTTCTGATATGACCCATGGTGTTCAATAGGGTTCAGTGCAGAAACCCCTGCTCTTTGTGATATGACCCTTGGTGTTCCATAGGAGTCCGTGCAGAAACGCCTGCTCTTTCTGATGTGACCCATGATGTTCCACAGGAATCCGTGCAGAAACCCCAGCTCTTTCTGATATGACCCATTGTGTTCCATAGGAGTCCGTGCAGAAACCGATGCTCTTTGTGATATGACCCATGGTGTTCCATAGGAGGCCGGGCAGAAACCCCTGATCTTTGTGATAGGAGTCCGTGCAGAAACCCCTGCTCTTTCTGATATGACCCATGGTGTTCCACAGGAGTCTGAGCAGAAACCCCTGCTCTTTGTGATATGACCCATGGCGTTTCATGGGAGTCCAGGCAGAAACCCCTGCTCTTTCTGATATGACCCATAGTGTTCCATGGGAGTCCATGCAGAAACCCGTGCTCTTCCTGATGTCACCAATGGTGTTTCATAGAAGTAGGTGCAGAAACCCCTGCTCTTTCTGATATGACCCATGTTGTTCCATAGGAGTCCGTGCAGAACCCCTGCTCTTTCTGATATGATACATGGTGTTCCATAGGGATCCGTGCAGAAACCCCTGCTCTTTCTGATATCACCCATGGTGTTCCCAGTGGTCTGTGCAGAAAACCCTGCTCGTTCTGATATGACCCATGGTGTTCCATAGGAGTACGTTGAGAAACCCCTACTCTTCCTGATATGACCCATGGTGTTCTACAGGGTTCAGTGCAGAAACCCCTGCTCTTTCTGATATGACCCATGATGTTCCATAGGAGTCCGTGCAGAAACCCCTGCTCTTTGTGATATGACCCATGGTGTTCCATAGCGGCCGTGCAAAACCCCTGCTCTTTGTGATATGACCCATTGTGTTCCATGGGAGTCCATGCACAAAGCCCTGCTCTTTCTGATATTACCCATGGTGTTCCACAGGAGTCCGTGCAGAAACCCCTGCTCTTTCTGATATGACCCACGGTGTTCCATAGGGGTCAGTGCAGATACCCCTGCTCTTTGTGGTAGAAGTCCGTGCAGAAACCCCTGCTCTTTGTGATATGACCAATGGTGTTCCACAGGAGTCTGTGCAGAGTACAGAAACCCCTGCTCTTTCTGATATGACCCATGGTGTTCCATTAGGGTCAGTGCAGAAACTCCTGCTCTTTCTGATATGACCCACGGTGTTCCATAGGGGTCAGTGCAGAAACCCTTAGTCTTTGTGTTATGACCATGGTGTTCCATGGGATTCAGTGCAGAAACCCCTTCTGTTTCTGATATGACCCATGGTGTTCCACAGGAGTCTGAGCAGAAACCCCTGCTCTTTGTGATATGACCCATGGCGTTTCATGGGAGTCCAGGCAGAAACCCCTGTTCTTTCTGATATGACCCATAGTGTTCCATGGGAGTCCATGCAGAAACCCGTGCTCTTCCTGATGTCACCAATGGTGTTTCATAGAAGTAGGTGCAGAAACCCCTGCTCTTTCTGATATGACCCATGTTGTTCCATAGGAGTCCGTGCAGAACGCCTGCTCTTTCTGATATGATACATGGTGTTCCATAGGGATCCGTGCAGAAACCCCTGCTCTTTCTGATATCACCCATGGTGTTCCCAGTGGTCTGTGCAGAAAACCCTGCTCTTTCTGATATGACCCATGGTGTTCCATAGGAGTACGTTGAGAAACCCCTACTCTTCCTGATGTGACCCATGATGTTCCACAGGAATCCGTGCAGAAACCCCAGCTCTTTCTGATATGACCCATTGTGTTCCATAGGAGTCCGTGCAGAAACCGCTGCTCTTTGTGATATGGCCTTTGGTGTTCCATGGGAGTCCGTGCAGAAACCCCTGCTCTTTCTGATATGACCCATGGTGTTCAATAGGGTTCAGTGCAGAAACCCCTGCTCTTTGTGATATGACCCTTGGTGTTCCATAGGAGTCCGTGCAGAAACGCCTGCTCTTTCTGATGTGACCCATGATGTTCCACAGGAATCCGTGCAGAAACCCCAGCTCTTTCTGATATCACCCATGGTGTTCCCAGTGGTCTGTGCAGAAAACCCTGCTCGTTCTGATATGACCCATGGTGTTCCATAGGAGTACGTTGAGAAACCCCTACTCTTCCTGATATGACCCATGGTGTTCTACAGGGTTCAGTGCAGAAACCCCTGCTCTTTCTGATATGACCCATGATGTTCCATAGGAGTCCGTGCAGAAACCCCTGCTCTTTGTGATATGACCCATGGTGTTCCATAGGGGCCGTGCAAAACCCCTGCTCTTTGTGATATGACCCATTGTGTTCCATGGGAGTCCATGCACAAAGCCTTGCTCTTTCTGATATTACCCATGGTGTTCCACAGGAGTCCGTGCAGAAACCCCTGCTCTTTCTGATATGACCCACGGTGTTCCATAGGGGTCAGTGCAGATACCCCTGCTCTTTGTGTAGAAGTCCGTGCAGAAACCCCTGCTCTTTGTGATATGACCCATGGTGTTCCATAGAAGTCCGTGCAGAAACACTTTCTCTTTCTGATATGACCCATGGTGTTACATAGAAATCCGTACAGAAACCCCTGCTCTTTCTCATATGACCCATAGTGTTCCATGCGAATCCGTGCAGAAACCCCTGCTCTTTCTGATGGCACCCATGGTGTTCCATAAGGATCCGTGCAGAAACCCCTGCTCTTTCTGATATGACCCATGTTGTTCCACAGCAGTCCGTGCAGAAATCCCTGCGCTTTGTGATATGACTCATGGTGTTACATAGGGGTCAGTGCAGAAACCTCTGCTCTTTCTGATATGACCCATGGTGTTCCATGGGAGTCCGTGCAGAAACCCCTGCTCTTTGTGATATGGCCTTTGGTGTTCCATGGGAGTCCGTGCAGAAACCCCTGCTCTTTCTGATATGACCCATGGTGTTCAATATGGTTCAGTGCAGAAACCCCTGCTCTTTGTGATATGACCCTTGGTGTTCCATAGGAGTCCGTGCAGAAACGCCTGCTCTTTCTGATGTGACCCATGATGTTCCACAGGAATCCGTGCAGAAACCCCAGCTCTTTCTGATATGACCCATTGTGTTCCATAGGAGTCCGTGCAGAAACCGATGCTCTTTGTGATATGACCCATGGTGTTCCATAGGAGTCCGGGCAGAATCCCCTGATCTTTGTGATAGGAGTCCGTGCAGAAACCCCTGCTCTTTCTGATATGACCCATGGTGTTCCACAGGAGTCTGAGCAGAAACCCCTGCTCTTTGTGATATAACCCATGGCGTTTCATGGGAGTCCAGGCAGAAACCCCTGCTCTTTCTGATATGACCCATAGTGTTCCATGGGAGTCCATGCAGAAACCCGTGCTCTTCCTGATGTCACCAATGGTGTTTCATAGAAGTAGGTGCAGAAACCCCTGCTCTTTCTGATATGACCCATGTTGTTCCATAGGAGTCCGTGCAGAACCCCTGCTCTTTCTGATATGATACATGGTGTTCCATAGGGATCCGTGCAGAAACCCCTGCTCTTTCTGATATCACCCATGGTGTTCCCAGTGGTCTGTGCAGAAAACCCTGCTCGTTCTGATATGACCCATGGTGTTCCATAGGAGTACGTTGAGAAACCCCTACTCTTCCTGATATGACCCATGGTGTTCTACAGGGTTCAGTGCAGAAACCCCTGCTCTTTCTGATATGACCCATGATGTTCCATAGGAGTCCGTGCAGAAACCCCTGCTCTTTGTGATATGACCCATGGTGTTCCATAGCGGCCGTGCAAAACCCCTGCTCTTTGTGATATGACCCATTGTGTTCCATGGGAGTCCATGCACAAAGCCCTGCTCTTTCTGATATTACCCATGGTGTTCCACAGG
Source organism: Mobula birostris (assembly GCF_030028105.1). NCBI lineage: Eukaryota > Metazoa > Chordata > Chondrichthyes > Myliobatiformes > Myliobatidae > Mobula > Mobula birostris. The sequence continues at coordinate 97,088,292 of NC_092376.1, forward strand.
AGTCCGTGCAGAAACCCCTGCTCTTTCTGATATGACCCACGGTGTTCCATAGGGGTCAGTGCAGATACCCCTGCTCTTTGTGGTAGAAGTCCGTGCAGAAACCCCTGCTCTTTGTGATATGACCAATGGTGTTCCACAGGAGTCTGTGCAGAGTACAGAAACCCCTGCTCTTTCTGATATGACCCATGGTGTTCCATTAGGGTCAGTGCAGAAACTCCTGCTCTTTCTGATATGACCCACGGTGTTCCATAGGGGTCAGTGCAGAAACCCTTAGTCTTTGTGTTATGACCATGGTGTTCCATGGGATTCAGTGCAGAAACCCCTGCTCTTTCTGATATGACCCATGGTGTTCCACAGGAGTCTGAGCAGAAACCCCTGCTCTTTGTGATATGACCCATGGCGTTTCATGGGAGTCCAGGCAGAAACCCCTGTTCTTTCTGATATGACCCATAGTGTTCCATGGGAGTCCATGCAGAAACCCGTGCTCTTCCTGATGTCACCAATGGTGTTTCATAGAAGTAGGTGCAGAAACCCCTGCTCTTTCTGATATGACCCATGTTGTTCCATAGGAGTCCGTGCAGAACCCCTGCTCTTTCTGATATGATACATGGTGTTCCATAGGGATCCGTGCAGAAACCCCTGCTCTTTCTGATATCACCCATGGTGTTCCCAGTGGTCTGTGCAGAAAACCCTGCTCTTTCTGATATGACCCATGGTGTTCCATAGGAGTACGTTGAGAAACCCCTACTCTTCCTGATGTGACCCATGATGTTCCACAGGAATCCGTGCAGAAACCCCAGCTCTTTCTGATATGACCCATTGTGTTCCATAGGAGTCCGTGCAGAAACCCCTGCTCTTTGTGATATGGCCTTTGGTGTTCCATGGGAGTCCGTGCAGAAACTCCTGCTCTTTCTGATATGACCCATGGTGTTCAATAGGGTTCAGTGCAGAAACCCCTGCTCTTTGTGATATGACCCTTGGTGTTCCATAGGAGTCCGTGCAGAAACGCCTGCTCTTTCTGATGTGACCCATGATGTTCCACAGGAATCTGTGCAGAAACCCCAGCTCTTTCTGATATGACCCATTGTGTTCCATAGGAGTCCGTGCAGAAACCGATGCTCTTTGTGATATGACCCATGGTGTTCCATAGGAGTCAGGGCAGAAACCCCTGCTCTTTCTGATATGACCCATGGTGTTCCACAGGAGTCTGAGCAGAAACCCCTGCTCTTTGTGATATGACCCATGGCGTTTCATGGGAGTCCAGGCAGAAACCACTGCTCTTTCTGATATGACCCATAGTGTTCCATGGGAGTCCATGCAGAAACCCGTGCTCTTCCTGATGTCACCAATGGTGTTTCATAGAAGTAGGTGCAGAAACCCCTGCTCTTTCTGATATGACCCATGTTGTTCCATAGGAGTCCGTGCAGAACCCCTGCTCTTTCTGATATGATACATGGTGTTCCATAGGGATCCGTGCAGAAACCCCTGCTCTTTCTGATATCACCCATGGTGTTCCCAGTGGTCTGTGCAGAAAACCCTGGTCTTTCTGATATGACCCATGGTGTTCCATAGGAGTACGTTGAGAAACCCCTACTCTTCCTGATATGACCCATGGTGTTCTACAGGGTTCAGTGCAGAAACCCCTGCTCTTTCTGATATGACCCATGATGTTCCATAGGAGTCCGTGCAGAAACCCCTGCTCTTTGTGATATGACCCATGGTGTTCCATAGCGGCCGTGCAAAACCCCTGCTCTTTGTGATATGACCCATTGTGTTCCATGGGAGTCCATGCACAAAGCCCTGCTCTTTCTGATATTACCCATGGTGTTCCACAGGAGTCCGTGCAGAAACCCCTGCTCTTTCTGATATGACCCACGCTGTTCCATAGGGGTCAGTGCAGATACCCCTGCTCTTTGTGGTAGAAGTCCGTGCAGAAACCCCTGCTCTTTGTGATATGACCAATGGTGTTCCACAGGAGTCTGTGCAGAGTACAGAAACCCCTGCTCTTTCTGATATGACCCATGGTGTTCCATTAGGGTCAGTGCAGAAACTCCTGCTCTTTCTGATATGACCCACGGTGTTCCATAGGGGTCAGTGCAGAAACCCTTAGTCTTTGTGTTATGACCATGGTGTTCCATGGGATTCAGTGCAGAAACCCCTGCTCTTTCTGATATGACCCATGGTGTTCCACAGGAGTCTGAGCAGAAACCCCTGCTCTTTGTGATATGACCCATGGCGTTTCATGGGAGTCCAGGCAGAAACCCCTGTTCTTTCTGATATGACCCATAGTGTTCCATGGGAGTCCATGCAGAAACCCGTGCTCTTCCTGATGTCACCAATGGTGTTTCATAGAAGTAGGTGCAGAAACCCCTGCTCTTTCTGATATGACCCATGTTGTTCCATAGGAGTCCGTGCAGAACCCCTGCTCTTTCTGATATGATACATGGTGTTCCATAGGGATCCGTGCAGAAACCCCTGCTCTTTCTGATATCACCCATGGTGTTCCCAGTGGTCTGTGCAGAAAACCCTGCTCTTTCTGATATGACCCATGGTGTTCCATAGGAGTACGTTGAGAAACCCCTACTCTTCCTGATATGACCCATGGTGTTCTACAGGGTTCAGTGCAGAAACCCCTGCTCTTTCTGATATGACCCATGATGTTCCATAGGAGTCCGTGCAGAAACCCCTGCTCTTTGTGATATGACCCATGGTGTTCCATAGGGGCCGTGCAAAACCCCTGCTCTTTGTGATATGACCCATGGTGTTCCATAGGGGCCGTGCAAAACCCCTGCTCTTTGTGATATGACCCATTGTGTTCCATGGGAGTCCATGCACAAAGCCCTGCTCTTTGTGATATGATCCATGGTATTCCACAGGAGTCCGTGCAGACACCCCTGTTCTTTCTGATATGCCCCATTGTGTTAAATAGGCGTCCGTGCAGAAACCCCTGCTCTTTCTGATATTACCCATGGTGTTCCACAGGAGTCCGTGCAGAAACCCCTGCTCTTTCTGATATGACCCACGGTGTTCCATAGGGGTCAGTGCAGTTACCCCTGCTCTTTGTGGTAGAAGTCCGTGCAGAAACCCCTGCTCTTTGTGATATGAGTCTGTGCAGAAACCCGTGCTCTTTGTGATATTACCCATGGTGTTCCATGGGAGTCCGTGCAGAAACCCCTGCTTTTTCTGTTATGACCCATGGTGTTCCATAGGGGTCCATGCAGAAAACCCTGCTCTTCGTGATATGACCCATGGTGTTGCACAGGAGTCCGTGCAGAAACCCCTGCACTTTCTGATATGACCCATGTTGTTCCATAGAAGTCCGTGCAGAAACACATTCTCTTTCTGATATGACCCATGGTGTTACATTGAAATCCGTGCAGAAACCCCTGCTCTTTCTGATATGACCCATGTTGTTCCACAGGAGTCCGTGCAGAAATCTCTGCGCTTTGTGATATGACTCATGGTGTTACATAGGGGTCAGTGCAGGAACCTCTGCTCTTTCTGATATGACCTTTAGTGTTCCATGGGACTCCGTGCAGAAACCCCTGCTCGTTGTGATATGGCCTTTGGTGTTCAATGGGAGTCCGTGCAGAAACCCCTGCTCTTTCTGATATGACCCATGGTGTTCAATAGGGTTCAGTGCAGAAATCCCTGCGCTTTGTGATATGACCCACGCTGTTCCATAGGAGTCCGTGCAGAAACGCCTGCTCTTTCTGATGTGACCCATGATGTTCCACAGGAGTCCGTGCAGAAACCCCAGCTCTTTCTGATATGACCCATTGTGTTCCATAGGAGTCCGTGCAGAAACCGCTGCTCGTTGTGATATGGCCCATGGTGTTCCATGGGAGTCCATGCAGAAACCCCTGCTCGTTGTGATATGGCCTTTGGTGTTCAATGGGAGTCCGTGCAGAAACCCCTGCTCTTTGTGATATGACCCATGGTGTTCAATAGGGTTCAGTGCAGAAATCCCTGCGCTTTGTGATATGACCAACGCTGTTCCATAGGAGTCCGTGCAGAAACGCCTGCTCTTTCTGATGTGACCCATGATGTTCCACAGGAGTCCGTGCAGAAACCCCAGCTCTTTCTGATATGACCCATTGTGTTCCACAGGACTCCGTGCAGAAATCCCTGCGCTTTGTGATATGACTCATGGTGTTCCATAGAGGTCAGTGCAGAAACCCCTGGTCTTTCTTAAATGACCCATAGAGTTCCATGGGAGTCCGTGCAGAAACCCCTGCATTTTGTGATATGACCTATGGTGTTCCATCGGAGTCCGTGCAGAAATCCCTGCTCTTCCTGATATGACCCATGGTGTTCTACAGGGTTCAGTGCAGAAACCCCTGCTCTTTCTGATATGACCCATGATGTTCCATAGGAGTCCATGCAGAAACCCCTGCTCTTTGTGATATGACCCATGGTGTTCCATAGGGGCCGTGCAAAACCCCTGCTCTTTGTGATATGACCCATTCTGTTCCATGGGAGTACATGCAGAAAGCCCTGCTCTTTGTGATATGACCCATGGTATTCCACAGGAGTCCGTGCAGACACCCCTGTTCTTTCTGATATGCCCCATTGTGTTAAATAGGCGTCCGTGCAGAAACCCCTGCTCTTTCTGATATTACCCATTGTGTTCCACAGGAGTCCGTGCAGAAACCCCTGCTCTTTCTGATATGACCCACGGTGTTCCATAGGGGTCAGTGCAGAAACCCCTGCTCTTTGTGATAGGAGTCCGTGCAGAAACCCCTGCTCTTTGTGATAGGAGTCCATGCAGAAACCCCTGCTCTTTCTGATATGACCCATGGTGTTCCACAGGAGTCTGTGCAGAAACCCCTGCTCTTTGTGATATGACCATGGTGTTCCATAGGAGTCTGTGCTGAAACCCGTGCTCTTTGTGATATTACCCATGGTGTTCCATGGGAGTCCGTGCAGAAACCCCTGCTTTTTCTGTTATGACCCATGGTGTTCCATAGGGGTCCATGCAGAAACCCCTGCTCTTCGTGATATGACCCATGGTGTTGCACAGGAGTCCGTGCAGAAACCCCTGCACTTTCTGATATGACCCATGTTGTTCCATAGAAGTCCGTGCAGAAACACATTCTCTTTCTGATATGACCCATGGTGTTACATTGAAATCCGTGGAGAAACCCCTGCTCTTTCTGATATGACCCATGTTGTTCCACAGGAGTCCGTGCAGAAATCCCTGCGCTTTGTGATATGACTCATGGTGTTCCATGGGAGTCCGTGCAGAAACCCCTGCTCGTTGTGATATGGCCTTTGGTGTTCAATGGGAGTCCGTGCAGAAACCCCTGCTCTTTCTGATATGACCCATGGTGTTCAATAGGGTTCAGTGCAGAAATCCCTGCGCTTTGTGATATCACCCACGCTGTTCCATAGGAGTCCGTGCAGAAACGCCTGCTCTTTCTGATGTGACCCATGATGTTCCACAGGAGTCCGTGCAGAAACCCCAGCTCTTTCTGATATGACCCATTGTGTTCCATAGGAGTCCGTGCAGAAACCGCTGCTCTTTGTGATATGGCCCATGGTGTTCCATCGGAGTCCGTGCAGAAACCCCTGATCTTTGTGACAGGAGTCCGTGCAGAAACCCCTGCTCTTTCTGATATGACCCATGGTGTTCCACAGGAGTCTGAGCAGAAACCCCTGCTCTTTGTGATATGACCCATGGCGTTCCATGGGAGTCCAGGCAGAAACCCCTGCTCTTTCTGATATGACCCATGGTGTTCCATGGGAGTCCATGCAGAAACCCGTGCTCTTTCTGATGTCACCAATGGTGTTTCATAGAAGTCGATGCAGAAACCCCTGCTCTTTCTGATATGATACATGCTGTTCCAAAGGGATCCGTGCAGAAACCCCTGCTCTTTCTGATATCACCCATGGTGTTCCCAGTGGTCCGTGCAGAAAACCCTGCTCTTTCTGATATGACCCATGGTGTTCCATAGGAGTACGTGCAGAAAGCCCTGCTCTTTCTGATGTGACCCATGGTGTTCCCCAGGAGTCCGTGCAGAAATCCCTGCTCTTTCTGATATGCTGCATGGTGTTCCATAGGGGTCCGTGCAGAAACCCCTGCTCTTTCTGATATGACACATGGTGTTCCACAGGAGTCAGTGCAGAAACCCCTGCTCTTCGTGATATGACCAATGATGTTGCACAGGTATCCGTGCAGAATCCCCTGCTCTTTCTGATATGACCCACTGTGTTCCATAGAGGTCAGTGCAGAATCCCCTGCTCTTTGTGATAGGAGTCTATGCAGAAACCCCTGCTCTTTCTGATATGACCCATGGTGTTCCACAGGAGTCTGTGCAGAAACCCCTGCTGTTTGTGATATGACCCATTGCGTTCCATGGGAGTCCAGGCAGAAACCCCTGCTAGTTCTGATGTCACCCTTGGTGTTTCACAGAAGTACGTGCAGACACCCCTGCTCTTTCTGATATGACACATATTGTTCCATAGGAGTCCGTGCAGAACCCCTGCTCTTTCCGATATGACACATGGTGTTCCAAAGGGATTCGTGCAGAAACCCCTGCTCTTTCTGATATCGCCCATGGTGCTCCATAGGGGTCAGTGCAGAAACCTCTGCTCTTTCTGATATGACCCATAGTGTTCCATGGGAGTCCGTGCAGAAACCCCTGCTCTTTCTGATATGACCCATGGTGTTCCATAGGGTTCAGTGCAGAAAGCCCTGCTCTTTCTGATATGACCCATGGTGTTCCATAGGGTTCAGTGCAGAAACCCCTGGTCTTTGTGATATGACCCACGCTGTTCCATAGGGGTCAGTGCAGAAACCCCTGCTCTTTGTGATAGGAGTCCGTGCAGAAACCCCTGCTCTTTCTGATATGACACATGGAGCTCCATAGGAGTCCGTGCAGAAACCCCTGCTCTTTGTGATATGACCCATGGCGTTCCATGGGAGTCCGGGCAGAAATCCCTGCTCTTTGTGATATGACGCATGGTGTTCCATAGGGGCCGTGCAGAAACCCTTGCTCTTTGTGATATGTCCCATTGTGCTCCATGGGAGTCCATGCAGCAACCCCTGCTCTTTGTGATATGACCCATGCTGTTCCATAGGGGTCAGTGCACAAACCCCTGCTCTTTCTGATATGACCCATCGTGTTCCACAGGAGTCCGTGCAGAAACCCCTGCTCTTTCTGATGTCACCCATGGTGTTTCATAGAAGTACGTGCAGAAACCTCTGCTCTTTCTGATATGACCCATGGTGTTCCATAGGAGTCCGTGCAGAACCCCTGCTCTTACTAATATGACACATGGTGTTCCATGGGGGCCGTGCAGAAACCCCTGCTCTTTCTGATGTGACCGATGGTGTTCCACAGGAGTACGTGCAGAAACCCCTGCTCTTTGTGATATGACCCATGCTGTTCCATAGTGGTCAGTGCGGAAACCCCTGCTCTTTGTGATAGGAGTCGGTGCAGAAAGACCTGCTCTTTCTGATATGCCCCATTGTGTTCCATACGGGTCCGTGCAGAAATCCCTGCTCTTTCTGATATGACACATGGTGTTCCACAGGAGTCCGTGCAGAAAACCCTGCTCTGCGTGATATGACCAATGGTGTTGCACAGGTGTCCGTGCAGGAACCCCTGCTCTTTCTGATATGACCCACGGTGTTCCATAGGGGTCAGTGCAGAAGCCCCTGCTCTTTGTGATATGACCATGGTGTTCCACAGGAGTCCGTGCAGAAACCCCTGCTCTTTCTGAATACACCCATGGTGTTCCACAGGAGTCAATGAAGAAACGCCTGCTCTTTGTGATATGACCTATGGTGTTCCATGGGAGTCAGTGCAGAAACCCCTGCTCTTTCTGATATGACCCATGTTGTTCCATTAGGGTCAGTGCAGAAACCCCTGCTCTTTGTGATATGACCCATTGTGTTCCATGGGAGACCATGCAGAAACCCCTGCTCTTTGTGATATGACCCATGGCGTTCAATAGGGTCAGTGCAGAAACCCCTGCTCTTTGTGATAGGAGTCCGTTCAGAAACCCCTGCTCTTTCTGATGTGACCTATGGTGTTCCACAGCAGTCCGTGCAGAAACCTTTGCTCTTTGTGATATGACCCATGGTGTTCCATAGGGGTCTGTGCTGAAATCCCTGCTCTTTCTGATATGACCCATGGTGTTCCATAGGAATCCGTGCAGGAACCTTTGCTTTTTGTGTTATGACCCATGGTGTTGCATAGGAATCCGTGCAGAAACCTTTGCTTTTTGTGTTATGACCTATGGTGTTCCATCGGAGTCCGTGCAGAAACCCCTGCTCTTTCTGATATGACCCATGGTGTTCCATTAGGGTCAGTGCAGAAACCCCTGCTCTTTGTGATATGACCCATTGTGTTCCATGGGAGACCATGCAGAAACCCCTGCTCTTCCTGATATGACCGATGGTGTTCTATAGGGTTCAGTGCAGAAACCCCTGCTCTTTCTGATATGACCCATGATGTTCCATAGGAGTCAGTGCAGAAACCCCTGCTCTTTGTGATAGGAGTCCGTGCAGAAACCCCTGCTCTTTCTGATATGACCCATGGTGTTCCACAAGAATCTGTGCAGAAACCCCTGCTCTTTGTGATATGACCATGGTGTTCCACAGGAGTCTGTGCAGAAACCCGTGCTCTTTGTGATATTACTCATGTTGTTCCATGCGAGTCCGTGCAGAAACCCCTGCTCTTTCTGATGTCACCCATGGTGTTTCATAGAAGTACGTGCAGAAACCTCTGCTCTTTCTGATGTGACCCATGGTGTTCCACAGGAGTCCGTGCAGAAACCCCTGCTTTTTCTGATGTCATCCATGGTATTTCATAGAAGTACTTGCAGAAACCCCTGCTCTTTCTGATATGACCCATGGTGTTCCATAGGAGTCCGTGCAGAACCCCTGCTCTTTCTGACATGACACATGGTGTTCCTTAGGGATACGTGCAGAAACACCTGTGCTCTTTCTGATATCACACATGGTGCTCCACAGAGGTCCGTGCAGAAACCCCTGCTCTTTCTGATATGACCCATGGTGTTCCATAGGGTTCAGTGCAGAAACCCCTGCTCTTTGTGATATGACCCATGGTGTTCCATAGGGGCCGTGCAGATACCTCTGCTCTTTCTGATATGACCCATGGTGTTCCATAGGGTTCAGTGCAGAAACCCCTGCTCTTTGTGATATGACCCACGCTGTTCCGTAGGGTTCAGTGCAGAAAACCCTGCTCTTTGTGATAGGAGTCCGTGCAGAAACCCCTGCTCTTTCTGATATGACCCATGGTGTTCCATAGGAGTCCGTGCAGAACCCCTGCTCTTTCTGATATGACCCATGGTGTTCTATAGGGTTCAGTGCAGAAACCCCTGCTCTTTCTGATATGACCCATGATGTTCCATAGGAGTCAGTGCAGAAACCCCTGCTCTTTGTGATAGGAGTCCGTGCAGAAACCCCTGCTCTTTCTGATATGACCCATGGTGTTCCACAGGAGTCTGTGCAGAAACCCCTGCTCTTTGTGATATGACCATGGTGTTCCATAGGAGTCTGTGCAGAAACCCGTGCTCTTTGTGATATTACTCATGTTGTTCCATGCGAGTCCGTGCAGAAACCCCTGCTCTTTCTGATGTCACCCATGGTGTTTCATAGAAGTACGTGCAGAAACCTCTGCTCTTTCTGATGTGACCAATGGTGTTCCACAGGAGTCCGTGCAGAAACCCCTGCTCTTTCTGATGTCATCCATGGTATTTCATAGAAGTACTTGCAGAAACCCCTGCTCTTTCTGATATGACCCATGGTGTTCCATAGGAGTCCGTGCAGAACCCCTGCTCTTTCTGATATGACACATGGTGTTCCTTAGGGATACGTGCAGAACCACCTGTGCTCTTTCTGATATCACACATGGTGCTCCACAGAGGTCCGTGCAGAAACCCCTGCTCTTTCTGATATGACCCACGGTGTTCCATAGGGTTCAGTGCAGAAACCCCTGCTCTTTGTGATATTACCCATTGTGTTCCATAGGGGCCGTGCAGATACCTCTGCTCTTTCTGATATGACCCATGGTGTTCCATAGGGTTCAGTGCAGAAACCCCTACTCTTTGTGATATGACCCACGCTGTTCCGTAGGGGTCAGTGCAGAAACCCCTGCTCTTTGTGATAGGAGTCCGTGCAGAAACCCCTGCTCTTTCTGATATGACCCATGGTGTTCCATAGGAGTCCGTGCAGAACCCCTGCTCTTTTTGATATGACACATGGTGTTCCATAGGGATCCGTGCAGAAACCCCTGCTCTTTCTGATATCACCCATGGTGTTCCACAGGTGTCCGTGCAGAAACCCCAGCTCTTTCTGATATGACCCATGGTGTTCCATAGGAGTACATGCAGAAACCCCTGATTTCTCTGATGTGACCCATGGTGTTCCACAGGAGTCAGTGCAGAAATCCCTGCGCTTTGTGATAGGACTAATGGTGTTCCATAGGGGTCAGTGCAGAAACCCCTGCTCTTTCTGCTATGACCCATAATGTTCCATGGGAGTCTATGCAGAAACCCCTGCTCTTTCTGATATGACCCATGGTGTTCCATAGGGTTCAGTGCACATACCCCTGCTCTTTGTGATATGACACATGGTGTTCCACAGGAGTCCGTGCAGAAACCCCTGCTCTTTCTGATGTCATCCATGGTATTTCATAGAAGTACGTGCAGAAACCCCTGCTCTTTCTGTTATGACCCATGGTGTTCCATAGGAGTCCGTGCAGAACCCCTGCTCTTTCTGATATGACCCATGGTGTTCCACAGGAGTCCGTGCAGAAATCCCTGCTCTTTCTGATATGACCCATGGTGTTCCATAGGGTTCAGTGCAGAAAGCCCTGCTCTTTCTGATATGACCCATGGTGTTCCATAGGGTTCAGTGCAGAAACCCCTGGTCTTTGTGATATGACCCACGCTGTTCCATAGGGTCAGTGCAGAAACCCCTGCTCTTTGTGATAGGAGTCCGTGCAGAAACCCCTGCTCTTTCTGATATGACCCATGGTGTTCCACAGGAGTCTGAGCAGAAACCCCTGCTCTTTGTGACATGACCCATGGCGTTCCATGGGAGTCCAGGCAGAAACCCCTGCTCTTTGTGATATGACCCACGGCGTTCCATGGGAGTCCAGGCAGAAACCCCTGCTCTTTCTGATATGACCCATGGTGTTCCATGGGAGTCCATGCAGAAACCCGTGCTCTTTCTGATGTCACCAATGGTGTTTCATAAAATAGATGCAGAAACCCCTGCTCTTTCTGATATGACCCATGTTGTTCCATAGGAGTCCGTGCAGAACCCCTGCTCTTTGTGATATGTCCCATTGTGCTCCATGGGAGTCCATGCAGCAACCCCTGCTCTTTGTGATATGACCCATGCTGTTCCATAGGGGTCAGTGCACAAACCCCTGCTCTTTCTGATATGACCCATCGTGTTCCACAGGAGTCCGTGCAGAAACCCCTGCTCTTTCTGATGTCACCCATGGTGTTTCATAGAAGTACGTGCAGAAACCTCTGCTCTTTCTGATGTGACCAATGGTGTTCCACAGGAGTCCGTGCAGAAACCCCTGCTCTTTCTGATGTCATCCATGGTATTTCATAGAAGTACTTGCAGAAACCCCTGCTCTTTCTGATATGACCCATGGTGTTCCATAGGAGTCCGTGCAGAACCCCTGCTCTTTCTGATATGACACATGGTGTTCCTTAGGGATACGTGCAGAACCACGTGTGCTCTTTCTGATATCACACATGGTGCTCCACAGAGGTCCGTGCAGAAACCCCTGCTCTTTCTGATATGACCCACGGTGTTCCATAGGGTTCAGTGCAGAAACCCCTGCTCTTTGTGATATTACCCATTGTGTTCCATAGGGGCCGTGCAGATACCTCTGCTCTTTCTGATATGACCCATGGTGTTCCACAGGTGTCCGTGCAGAAACCGCAGCTCTTTCTGATATGACCCATGGTGTTCCATAGGAGTACATGCAGAAACCCCTGATTTCTCTGATGTGACCCATGGTGTTCCACAGGAGTCCGTGCAGAAATCCCTGCGCTTTGTGATAGGACTAATGGTGTTCCATAGGGGTCAGTGCAGAAACCCCTGCTCTTTCTGCTATGACCCATAATGTTCCATGGGAGTCTGTGCAGAAACCCCTGCTCTTTCTGTTATGACCCATGGTGTTCCATAGGAGTCCGTGCAGAACCCCTGCTCTTTCTGATATGACCCATGGTGTTCCATGGGAGTCCATGCAGAAACCCGTGCTCTTTCTGGTGTCACCAATGGTGTTTCATAAAATAGGTGCAGAAACCCCTGCTCTTTCTGATATGACCCATGTTGTTCCATAGGAGTCCGTGCAGAACCCCTGCTCTTTGTGATATGTCCCATTGTGCTCCATGGGAGTCCATGCAGCAACCCCTGCTCTTTGCGATATGACCCATGCTGTTCCATAGGGGTCAGTGCACAAACCCCTGCTCTTTCTGATATGACCCATCGTGTTCCACAGGAGTCCGTGCAGAAACCCCTGCTCTTTCTGATGTCACCCATGGTGTTTCATAGAAGTACGTGCAGAAACCTCTGCTCTTTCTGATATGACCCATGGTGTTCCATTAGGGTCAGTGCAGAAACCCCTGCTCTTCCTGATATGACCCACGGTGTTACATAGGGGTCAGTGCAGAAACCCCTGCTCTTTGTGATATGACCATGGTGTTCCATGGGATTCAGTGCAGAAACCCCTGCTCTTTGTGATATGAGTCTGTGCAGAAACCCGTGCTCTTTGTGATATTACCCATGGTGTTCCATGGGAGTCCGTGCAGAAACCCCTGCTTTTTCTGTTATGACCCATGGTGTTCCATAGGGGTCCATGCAGAAACCCTTCTCTTCGTGATATGACCCATGGTGTTGCACAGGAGTCCGTGCAGAAACCCCTGCACTTTCCGATATGACCCATGTTGTTCCATAGAAGTCCGTGCAGAAACACATTCTCTTTCTGATATGACCCATGGTGTTACATTGAAATCCGTGCAGAAACCCCTGCTCTTTCTGATATGACCCATGTTGTTCCACAGGAGTCCGTGCAGAAATCCCTGCGCTTTGTGATATGACTCATGGTGTTCCATGGGAGTCCGTGCAGAAACCCCTGCTCGTTGTGATATGGCCTTTGGTGTACAATGGGAGTCCGTGCAGAAACCCCTGCTCTTTCTGATATGACCCATGGTGTTCAATAGGGTTCAGTGCAGAAATCCCTGCGCTTTGTGATATGACCCACGCTGTTCCATAGGAGTCCGTGCAGAAACGCCTGCTCTTTCTGATGTGACCCATGATGTTCCACAGGAGTCCGTGCAGAAACCCCAGCTCTTTCTGATATGACCCATTGTGTTCCATAGGAGTCCGTGCAGAAACCGCTGCTCTTTGTGATATAACCCATGGTGTTCCATCGGAGTCCGTGCAGAAACCCCTGATCTTTGTGACAGGTGTCCGTGCAGAAACCCCTGCTCTTTCTGATATGACCCATGGTGTTCCACAGGAGTCTGTGCAGAAACCCCTGCTCTTTGTGATATGACCATGGTGTTCCATAGGAGTCTGTGCAGAAACCCGTGCTCTTTGTGATATGTCCCATTGTGCTCCATGGGAGTCCATTCAGCAACCCCTGCTCTTTGTGATATGACCCATGCTGTTCCATAGGGGTCAGTGCACAAACCCCTGCTCTTTCTGATATGACCCATCGTGTTCCATAGGAGTCCGTGCAGAACCCCTGCTCTTTCTGATATGACACATGGTGTTCCTTAGGGATACGTGCAGAAACACCTGTGCTCTTTCTGATATCACACATGGTGTTCCATAGGAGTCCGTGCAGAACCCCTGCTCTTTCTGATATGACCCATGGTGTTCCATAGGAGTCCGTGCAGAACCCCTGCTCTTTCTGATATGACCCATGGTGTTCTATAGGGTTCAGTGCAGAAACCCCTGCTCTTTCTGATATGACCCATGATGTTCCATAGGAGTCAGTGCAGAAACCCCTGCTCTTTGTGATAGGAGTCCGTGCAGAAACCCCTGCACTTTCTGATATGACCCATGGTGTTCCACAGGAGTCTGTGCAGAAACCCCTGCTCTTTGTGATATGACCATGGTGTTCCATAGGAGTCTGTGCAGAAACCCGTGCTCTTTGTGATATTACTCATGTTGTTCCATGCGAGTCCGTGCAGAAACCCCTGCTCTTTCTGATGTCACCCATGGTGTTTCATAGAAGTACGTGCAGAAACCTCTGCTCTTTCTGATGTGACCAATGGTGTTCCACAGGAGTCCGTGCAGAAACCCCTGCTCTTTCTGATGTCATCCATGGTATTTCATAGAAGTACTTGCAGAAACCCCTGCTCTTTCTGATATGACCCATGGTGTTCCATAGGAGTCCGTGCAGAACCCCTGCTCTTTCTGATATGACACATGGTGTTCCTTAGGGATACGTGCAGAACCACCTGTGCTCTTTCTGATATCACACATGGTGCTCCACAGAGGTCCGTGCAGAAACCCCTGCTCTTTCTGATATGACCAACGGTGTTCCATAGGGTTCAGTGCAGAAACCCCTGCTCTTTGTGATATTACCCATTGTGTTCCATAGGGGCCGTGCAGATACCTCTGCTCTTTCTGATATGACCCATGGTGTTCCATAGGAGTACATGCAGAAACCCCTGATTTCTCTGATGTGACCCATGGTGTTCCACAGGAGTCAGTGCAGAAATCCCTGCGCTTTGTGATAGGACTAATGGTGTTCCATAGAGGTCAGTGCAGAAACCCCTGCTCTTTCTGCTATGACCCATAATGTTCCATGGGAGTCTGTGCAGAAACCCCTGCTCTTTCTGATATGACCCATGGTGTTCCATAGGGTTCAGTGCAGATACCCCTGCTCTTTGTGATATGACACATGGTGTTCCACAGGAGTCCGTGCAGAAACCCCTGCTCTTTCTGATGTCATCCATGGTATTTCATAGAAGTACGTGCAGAAACCCCTGCTCTTTCTGTTATGACCCATGGTGTTCCATAGGAGTCCGTGCAGAACCCCTGCTCTTTCTGATATGACCCATGGTGTTCCACAGGAGTCCGTGCAGAAATCCCTGCTCTTTCTGATATGACCCATGGTGTTCCATAGGGTTCAGTGCAGAAAGCCTTGCTCTTTCTGATATGACCCATGGTGTTCCATAGGGTTCAGTGCAGAAACCCCTGGTCTTTGTGATATGACCCACGCTGTTCCATAGGGTCAGTGCAGAAACCCCTGCTCTTTGTGATAGGAGTCCGTGCAGAAACCCCTGCTCTTTCTGATATGACCCATGGTGTTCCACAGGAGTCTGAGCAGAAACCCCTGCTCTTTGTGACATGACCCATGGCGTTCCATGGGAGTCCAGGCAGAAACCCCTGCTCTTTGTGATATGACCCACGGCGTTCCATGGGAGTCCAGGCAGAAACCCCTGCTCTTTCTGATATGACCCATGGTGTTCCATGGTAGTCCATGCAGAAACCCGTGCTCTTTCTGATGTCACCAATGGTGTTTCATAAAATAGATGCAGAAACCCCTGCTCTTTCTGATATGACCCATGTTGTTCCATAGGAGTCCGTGCAGAACCCCTGCTCTTTGTGATATGTCCCATTGTGCTCCATGGGAGTCCATGCAGCAACCCCTGCTCTTTGTGATATGACCCATGCTGTTCCATAGGGGTCAGTGCACAAACCCCTGCTCTTTCTGATATGACCCATCGTGTTCCACAGGAGTCCGTGCAGAAACCCCTGCTCTTTCTGATGTCACCCATGGTGTTTCATAGAAGTACGTGCAGAAACCTCTGCTCTTTCTGATGTGACCAATGGTGTTCCACAGGAGTCCGTGCAGAAACCCCTGCTCTTTCTGATGTCATCCATGGTATTTCATAGAAGTACTTGCAGAAACCCCTGCTCTTTCTGATATGACCCATGGTGATCCATAGGAGTCCGTGCAGAACCCCTGCTCTTTCTGATATGACACATGGTGTTCCTTAGGGATACGTGCAGAACCACGTGTGCTCTTTCTGATATCACACATGGTGCTCCACAGAGGTCCGTGCAGAAACCCCTGCTCTTTCTGATATGACCCACGGTGTTCCATAGGGTTCAGTGCAGAAACCCCTGCTCTTTGTGATATTACCCATTGTGTTCCATAGGGGCCGTGCAGATACCTCTGCTCTTTCTGATATGACCCATGGTGTTCCACAGGTGTCCGTGCAGAAACCGCAGCTCTTTCTGATATGACCCATGGTGTTCCATAGGAGTACATGCAGAAACCCCTGATTTCTCTGATGTGACCCATGGTGTTCCACAGGAGTCCGTGCAGAAATCCCTGCGCTTTGTGATAGGACTAATGGTGTTCCATAGGGGTCAGTGCAGAAACCCCTGCTCTTTCTGCTATGACCCATAATGTTCCATGGGAGTCTGTGCAGAAACCCCTGCTCTTTCTGTTATGACCCATGGTGTTCCATAGGAGTCCGTGCAGAACCCCTGCTCTTTCTGATATGACCCATGGTGTTCCATGGGAGTCCATGCAGAAACCCGTGCTCTTTCTGGTGTCACCAATGGTGTTTCATAAAATAGGTGCAGAAACCCCTGCTCTTTCTGATATGACCCATGTTGTTCCATAGGAGTCCGTGCAGAACCCCTGCTCTTTGTGATATGTCCCATTGTGCTCCATGGGAGTCCATGCAGCAACCCCTGCTCTTTGTGATATGACCCATGCTGTTCCATAGGGGTCAGTGCACAAACCCCTGCTCTTTCTGATATGACCCATCGTGTTCCACAGGAGTCCGTGCAGAAACCCCTGCTCTTTCTGATGTCACCCATGGTGTTTCATAGAAGTACGTGCAGAAACCTCTGCTCTTTCTGATATGACCCATGGTGTTCCATTAGGGTCAGTGCAGAAACCCCTGCTCTTCCTGATATGACCCACGGTGTTACATAGGGGTCAGTGCAGAAACCCCTGCTCTTTGTGATATGACCATGGTGTTCCATGGGATTCAGTGCAGAAACCCCTGCTCTTTGTGATATGAGTCTGTGCAGAAACCCGTGCTCTTTGTGATATTACCCCTGGTGTTCCATGGGAGTCCGTGCAGAAACCCCTGCTTTTTCTGTTATGACCCATGGTGTTCCATAGGGGTCCATGCAGAAACCCTTCTCTTCGTGATATGACCCATGGTGTTGCACAGGAGTCCGTGCAGAAACCCCTGCACTTTCCGATATGACCCATGTTGTTCCATAGAAGTCCGTGCAGAAACACATTCTCTTTCTGATATGACCCATGGTGTTACATTGAAATCCGTGCAGAAACCCCTGCTCTTTCTGATATGACCCATGTTGTTCCACAGGAGTCCGTGCAGAAATCCCTGCGCTTTGTGATATGACTCATGGTGTTCCATGGGAGTCCGTGCAGAAACCCCTGCTCGTTGTGATATGGCCTTTGGTGTACAATGGGAGTCCGTGCAGAAACCCCTGCTCTTTCTGATATGACCCATGGTGTTCAATAGGGTTCAGTGCAGAAATCCCTGCGCTTTGTGATATGACCCACGCTGTTCCATAGGAGTCCGTGCAGAAACGCCTGCTCTTTCTGATGTGACCCATGATGTTCCACAGGAGTCCGTGCAGAAACCCCAGCTCTTTCTGATATGACCCATTGTGTTCCATAGGAGTCCGTGCAGAAACCGCTGCTCTTTGTGATATAACCCATGGTGTTCCATCGGAGTCCGTGCAGAAACCCCTGATCTTTGTGACAGGTGTCCGTGCAGAAACCCCTGCTCTTTCTGATATGACCCATGGTGTTCCACAGGAGTCTGTGCAGAAACCCCTGCTCTTTGTGATATGACCATGGTGTTCCATAGGAGTCTGTGCAGAAACCCGTGCTCTTTGTGATATGTCCCATTGTGCTCCATGGGAGTCCATTCAGCAACCCCTGCTCTTTGTGATATGACCCATGCTGTTCCATAGGGGTCAGTGCACAAACCCCTGCTCTTTCTGATATGACCCATCGTGTTCCACAGGAGTCCGTGCAGAAACCCCTGCTCTTTCTGATGTCACCCATGGTGTTTCATAGAAGTACGTCCAGAAACCTCTGCTCTTTCTGATGTGACCAATGGTGTTCCACAGGAGTCCGTGCAGAAACCCCTGCTCTTTCTGATGTCATCCATGGTATTTCATAGAAGTACTTGCAGAAACCCCTGCTCTTTCTGATATGACCCATGGTGTTCCATAGGAGTCCGTTCAGAAACCCCTGCTCTTTCTGATATGACACATGGTGTTCCTTAGGGATACGTGCAGAACCACCTGTGCTCTTTCTGATATCACACATGGTGCTCCACAGAGGTCCGTGCAGAAACCCCTGCTCTTTCTGATATGACCCACGGTGTTCCATAGGGTTCAGTGCAGAAACCCCTGCTCTTTGTGATATTACCCATTGTGTTCCATAGGGGCCGTGCAGATACCTCTGCTCTTTCTGATATGACCCATGGTGTTCCATAGGATTCAGTGCAGAAACCCCTGCTCTTTGTGATATGACCCACGCTGTTCCGTAGGGGTCAGTGCAGAAACCCCTGCTCTTTGTGATAGGAGTCCGTGCAGAAACCCCTGCTCGTTCTGATATGACTCATGGTGTTCCATAGGAGTCCGTGCAGAACCCCTGCTCTTTTTGATATGACACATGGTGTTCCATAGGGATCCGTGCAGAAACCCCTGCTCTTTCTGATATCACCCATGGTGTTCCACAGGTGTCCGTGCAGAAATCCCTGCTCTTTCTGATAAGACCCATGGTGTTCCATAGGAGTACATGCAGAAACCCCTGATTTCTCTGATGTGACCCATGGTGTTCCACAGGAGTCCGTGCAGAAATCCCTGCGCTTTGTGATAGGACTCATGGTGTTCCATAGGGGTCAGTGCAGAAACCCCTGCTCTTTCTGCTATGACCCAGAATGTTCCATGGGAGTCTGTGCAGAAACCCCTGCTCTTTCTGATATGACCCATGGTGTTCCATAGGGTTCAGTGCAGATACCCCTGCTCTTTGTGATATGACACATGGTGTTCCACAGGAGTCCGTGCAGAAACCCCTGCTCTTTCTGATGTCATCCATGGTATTTCACAGAAGTACGTGCAGAAACCCCTGCTCTTTCTGTTATGACCCATGGTGTTCCATACGAGTCCGTGCAGAACCCCTGCTCTTTCTGATATGACCCATGGTGTTACACAGGAGTCCGTGCAGAAATCCCTGCTCTTTCTGATATGACCCATGGTGTTCCATAGGGTTCAGTGCAGAAAGCCCTGCTCTTTCTGATATGACCCATGGTGTTCCATAGGATTCAGTGCAGAAACCCCTGGTCTTTGTGATATGACCCACGCTGTTCCATAGGGTCAGTGCAGAAACCCCTGCTCTTTGTGATAGGAGTCTGTGCAGAAACCCCTGCTCTTTCTGATATGACCCATGGTGTTCCACAGGAGTCTGAGCAGAAACCCCTGCTCTTTGTGATATGACCCATGGCGTTCCATGGGAGTCCAGGCAGAAACCCCTGCTCTTTCTGATATGACCCACGGTGTTCCATAGGGTTCAGTGCAGAAACCCCTGCTCTTTGTGATATTACCCATTGTGTTCCATAGGGGCCGTGCAGATACCTCTGCTCTTTCTGATATGACCCATGGTGTTCCATAGGGTTCAGTGCAGAAACCCCTGCTCTTTGTGATATGACCCACGCTGTTCCGTAGGGGTCAGTGCAGAAACCCCTGCTCTTTGTGATAGGAGTCCGTGCAGAAACCCCTGCTCTTTCTGATATGACCCATGCTGTTCCATAGGAGTCCGTGCAGAACCCCTGCTCTTTTTGATATTACACATGGTGTTCCATAGGGATCCGTGCAGAAACCCCTGCTATTTCTGATATCACCCATGGTGTTCCACAGGTGTCCGTGCAGAAACCCCAGCTCTTTCTGATATGACCCATGGTGATCCATAGGAGTACATGCAGAAACCCCTGATTTCTCTGATGTGACCCATGGTGTTCCACAGGAGTCCGTGCAGAAATCCCTGCGTTTTGTGATAGGACTCATGGTGTTCCATAGGGGTCAGTGCAGAAACCCCTGCTCTTTCTGCTATGACCCATAATGTTCCATGGGAGTCTGTGCAGAAACCCCTGCTCTTTCTGATATGACCCATGGTGTTCCATAGGGTTCAGTGCAGATACCCCTGTTCTTTGTGATATGACACATGGTGTTCCACAGGAGTCCGTGCAGAAACCCCTGCTCTTTCTGATGTCATCCATGGTATTTCATAGAAGTACGTGCAGAAACCCCTGCTCTTTCTGTTATGACCCATGGTGTTCCATAGGAGTCCGTGCAGAACCCCTGCTCTTTCTGATATGACCCATGGTGTTCCACAGGAGTCCGTGCAGAAATCCCTGCTCTTTCTGATATGACCCATGGTGTTCCATAGGGTTCAGTGCAGAAAGCCCTGCTCTTACTGATATGACCCATGGTGTTCCATAGGGTTCAGTGCAGAATCCCCTGGTCTTTCTGATATGACCCACGCTGTTCCATAGGGTCAGTGCAGAAACCCCTGCTCTTTGTGATAGGAGTCCGTGCAGAAACCCCTGCTCTTTCTGATATGACCCATGGTGTTCCACAGGAGTCTGAGCAGAAACCCCTGCTCTTTGTGATATGACCCATGGCGTTCCATGGGAGTCCAGGCAGAAACCCCTGCTCTTTGTGATATGACCCACGGCGATCCATGGGAGTCCAGGCAGAAACCCCTGCTCTTTCTGATATGACCCATGGTGTTCCATGGGAGTCCATGCAGAAACCCGTTCTCTTTCTGATGTCACCAATGGTGTTTCATAAAATAGGTGCAGAAACCCCTGCTCTTTCTGATATGACCCATGTTGTTCCATAGGAGTCCGTGCAGAACCCCTGCTCTTTCTGATGTCATCCATGGTATTTCATAGAAGTACTTGCAGAAACCCCTGCTCTTTCTGATATGACCAATGGTGTTCCATAGGAGTCCGTGCAGAACCCCTGCTCTTTCTGATATGACACATGGTGTTCCTTAGGGATACGTGCAGAACCACCTGTGCACTTTCTGATATCACACATGGTGCTCCACAGAGGTCCGTGCAGAAACCCCTGCTCTTTCTGATATGACCCACGGTGTTCCATAGGGTTCAGTGCAGAAACCCCTGCTCTTTGTGATATTACCCATTGTGTTCCATAGGGGCCGTGCAGATACCTCTGCTCTTTCTGATATGACCCATGGTGTTCCATAGCGTTCAGTGCAGAAACCCCTGCTCTTTGTGATATGACCCACGCTGTTCCTTAGGGGTCAGTGCAGAAACCCCTGCTCTTTGTGATAGGAGTCCATGCAGAAACCCCTGCTCTTTCTGATATGACCCATGGTGTTCCATAGGAATCCGTGCAGAACCCCTGCTCTTTTTGATATGACACATGGTGTTCCATAGGGATCCGTGCAGAAACCCCTGCTCTTTCTGATATCACCCATGGTGTTCCACAGGTGTCCGTGCAGAAACCCCAGCTCTTTCTGATATGACCCATGGTGTTCCATAGGAGTACATGCAGAAACCCCTGATTTCTCTGATGTGACAAATGGTGTTCCATAGGAGTCCGTGCAGAAATCCATGCGCTTTGTGATAGGACTCATGGTGTTCCACAGGAGTCCGTGCAGAAACCCCTGCTCTTTCTGATGTCATCCATGGTATTTCATAGAAGTACGTGCAGAAACCCCTGCTCTTTCTGTTATGACCCATGGTGTTCCATAGGAGTCCGTGCAGAACTCCTGCTCTTTCTGATATGACCCATGGTGTTCCACAGGAGTCCGTGCAGAAAACCCTGCTCTTTCTGATATGACCCATGGTGTTCCATAGGGTTCAGTGCAGAAAGCCCTGCTCTTTCTGATATGACCCATGGTGTTCCATAGGGTTCAGTGCAGAAACCCCTGGTCTTTGTGATATGACCCACGCTGTTCCATAGGGTCAGTGCAGAAACCCCTGCTCTTTGTGATAGGAGTCCGTGCAGAAACCCCTGCTCTTTCTGATATGTCCCATGATGTTCCACAGGAGTCTGAGCAGAAACCCCTGCTCTTTGTGATATGACCCATGGCGTTCCATGGGAGTCCAGGCAGAAACCCCTGCTCTTTGTGATATGACCCACGGCGTTCCATGGGAGTCCAGGCAGAAACCCCTGCTCTTTCTGATATGACCCATGGTGTTCCATGGGAGTCCATGCAGAAACCCGTTCTCTTTCTGATGTCACCAATGGTGTTTCATAAAATAGGTGCAGAAACCCCTGCTCTTTCTGATATGACCCATGTTGTTCCATAGGAGTCCGTGCAGAACCCCTGCTCTTTGTGATATGTCCCATTGTGCTCCATGGGAGTCCATGCAGCAACCCCTGCTCTTTGTGATATGACCCATGCTGTTCCATAGGGGTCAGTGCACAAACCCCTGCTCTTTCTGATATGACCCATCGTGTTCCACAGGAGTCCGTGCAGAAACCCCTGCTCTTTCTGATGTCACCCATGGTGTTTCATAGAAGTACGTGCAGAAAGCTCTGCTCTTTCTGATGTGACCAATGGTGTTCCACAGGAGTCCGTGCAGAAACCCCTGCTCTTTCTGATGTCATCCATGGTATTTCATAGAAGTACTTGCAGAAACCCCTGCGCTTTCTGATATGACCCATGGTATTCCATAGGAGTCCGTGCAGAACCCCTGCTCTTTCTGATATGACCCATGGTGTTCCTTAGGGATACGTGCAGAACCACCTGTGCTCTTTCTGATATCACACATGGTGCTCCACAGAGGTCCGTGCAGAAACCCCTGCTCTTTCTGATATGACCCACGGTGTTCCATAGGGTTCAGTGCAGAAACACCTGCTCTTTGTGATATTACCCATTGTGTTCCATAGGGGCCGTGCAGATACCTCTGCTCTTTCTGATATGACCCATGGTGTTCCATAGGGTTCAGTGCAGAAAGCCCTGCTCTTTCTGATATGACCCATGGTGTTCCATAGGGTTCAGTGCAGAAACCCCTGGTCTTTGTGATATGACCCACGCTGTTCCATAGGGTCAGTGCAGAAACCCGGGCTCTTTGTGATAGGAGTCCGTGCAGAAACCCCTGCTCTTTCTGATATGACCCATGGTGTTCCACAGGAGTCTGAGCAGAAACCCCTGCTCTTTGTGATATGACCCATGGCGTTCCATGGGAGTCCAGGCAGAAACCCCTGCTCTTTCTGATATGACCCATGGTGTTCCATGGGAGTCCATGCAGAAACCCGTGCTCTTTCTGATGTCACCAATGGTGTTTCATAAAATAGGTGCAGAAACCCCTGCTCTTTCTGATATGACCCATGTTGTTCCATAGGAGTCCGTGCAGAACCCCTGCTCTTTGTGATATGTCCCATTGTGCTCCATGGGAGTCCATGCATCAACCCCTGCTCTTTGTGATATGACCCATGCTGTTCCATAGGGGTCAGTGCACAAACCCCTGCTCTTTCTGATATGACCCATGGTGTTCCACAGGAGTCTGTGCAGAAACCACTGCTCTTTGTGATATGACCATGATGTTCCATAGGAGTCAGTGCAGAAACCCCTGCTCTTTGTGATAGGAATCCGTGCAGAAACCCCTGCTCTTTCTGATATGACCCATGGTGTTCCACAGGAGTCTGTGCAAAAACCCCTGCTCTTTGTGATATGACCATGGTGTTCCATAGGAGTCTGTGCAGAAACCCGTGCTCTTTGTGATATTACTCATGTTGTTCCATGCGAGACCGTGCAGAAACCCCTGCTCTTTCTGATGTCACCCATGGTGTTTCATAGAAGTACGTCCAGAAACCTCTGCTCTTTCTGATGTGACCAATGGTGTTCCACAGGAGTCCGTGCAGAAACCCCTGCTCTTTCTGATGTCATCCATGGTATTTCATAGAAGTGCTTGCAGAAACCCCTGCTCTTTCTGATATGACCCATGGTGTTCCATAGGAGTCCGTTCAGAAACCCCTGCTCTTTCTGATATGACACATGGTGTTCCTTAGGGATACGTGCAGAACCACCTGTGCTCTTTCTGATATCACACATGGTGCTCCACAGAGGTCCGTGCAGAAACCCCTGCTCTTTCTGATATGACCCACGGTGTTCCATAGGGTTCAGTGCAGAAACCCCTGCTCTTTGTGATATTACCCATTGTGTTCCATAGGGGCCGTGCAGATACCTCTGCTCTTTCTGATATGACCCATGGTGTTCCATAGGGTTCAGTGCAGAAACCCCTGCTCTTTGTGATATGACCCACGCTGTTCCGTAGGGGTCAGTGCAGAAACCCCTGCTCTTTGTGATAGGAGTCCGTGCAGAAACCCCTGCTCTTTCTGATATGACCCATGGTGTTCCATAGGAATCCGTGCAGAACCCCTGCTCTTTTTGATATGGCGCATGGTGTTCCATAGGGATCCGTGCAGAAACCCCTGCTCTTTCTGATATCACCCATGGTGTTCCACAGGTGTCCGTGCAGAAACCCCAGCTCTTTCTGATATGACCCATGGTGTTCCATAGGAGTCCGTGCAGAAATCCATGCGCTTTGTGATAGGACTCATGGTGTTCCATAGGGGTCAGTGCAGAAACCCCTGCTCTTTCTGCTATGACCCATAATGTTCCATGGGAGTCTGTGCAGAAACCCCTGCTCTTTCTGATATGACCCATGGTGTTCCATAGTGTTCAGTGCAGATACCCCTGCTCTTTGTGGTATGAGACATGGTATTCCACAGGAGTCCGTGCAGAAACCCCTGCTCTTTCTGATGTTATCCATGGTATTTCATAGAAGAACGTGCAGAAACCCGTGCTCTTTCTGATATGACCCATGGTGTTCCATAGGAGTCCGTGCAGAACCCCTGCTCTTTCTGATATGACCCATGGTGTTCCACAGGAGTCCGTGCAGAAATCTCTGCTCTTTCTGATATGACCCATGGTGTTCCACAGGAGTCCGTGCAGAAACCCCTGCTCTTTCTGATGTCATCCATGGTATTTCATAGAAGTACGTGCAGAAACCCCTGCTCTTTCTGTTATGACCCATGGTGTTCCATAGGAGTCCGTGCAGAACCCCTGCTCTTTCTGATATGACCCATGGTGTTCCACAGGAGTCCGTGCAGAAAACCCTGCTCTTTCTGATATGACCCATGGTGTTCCATAGGGTTCAGTGCAGAAAGCCCTGCTCTTTCTGATATGACCCATGGTGTTCCATAGGGTTCAGTGCAGAAACCCCTGGTCTTTGTGATATGACCCACGCTGTTCCATAGGGTCAGTGCAGAAACCCCTGCTCTTTGTGATAGGAGTCCGTGCAGAAACCCCTGCTCTTTCTGATATGACCCATGGTGTTCCACAGGAGTCTGAGCAGAAACCCCTGCTCTTTGTGATATGACCCATGGCGTTCCATGGGAGTCCAGGCAGAAACCCCTGCTCTTTGTGATATGACCCACGGCGTTCCATGGGAGTCCAGGCAGAAACCCCTGCTCTTTCTGATATGACCCATGGTGTTCCATGGGAGTCCATGCAGAAACCCGTTCTCTTTCTGATGTCACCAATGGTGTTTCATAAAATAGGTGCAGAAACCCCTGCTCTTTCTGATATGACCCATGTTGTTCCATAGGAGTCCGTGCAGAACCCCAGCTCTTTGTGATATGTCCCATTGTGCTCCATGGGAGTCCATGCAGCAACCCCTGCTCTTTGTGATATGACCCATGCTGTTCCATAGGGGTCAGTGCACAAACCCCTGGTCTTTGTGATATGACCCATCGTGTTCCACAGGAGTCTGTGCAGAAACCACTGCTCTTTGTGATATGACCATGGTGTTCCATAGGAGTCTGTGCAGAAACCCGTGCTCTTTGTGATATTACTCATGTTGTTCCATGCGAGTCCGTGCAGAAACCCCTGCTCTTCCTGATATGACCCATGGTGTTCTATAGGGTTCAGAGCAGAAATTCCTGCTCTTTCTGATATGACCCATGATGTTCCATAGGAGTCAGTGCAGAAAACCCTGCTCTTTCTGATATGACCCATGATGTTCCATAGGAGTCAGTGCAGAAACCCCTGCTCTTTGAGATATGAATCCGTGCAGAAACCCCTGCTCTTTCTGATATGACCCATGGTGTTCCACAGGAGTCTGTGCAGAAACCCCTGCTCTTTGTGATATGACCATGGTGTTCCATAGGAGTCTGTGCAGAAACCCGTGCTCTTTGTGATATGTCCCATTGTGCTCTATGGGAGTCCATTCAGCAACCCCTGCTCTTTGTGATATGGCCCATGCTGTTCCATAGGGGTCAGTGCACAAACCCCTGCTCTTTCTGATATGACCCATCGTGTTCCACAGGAGTCCGTGCAGAAACCCCTGCTCTTTCTGATGTCACCCATGGTGTTTCATAGAAGTACGTGCAGAAACCTCTGCTCTTTCTGATGTGACCAATGGTGTTCCACAGGAGTCCGTGCAGAAACCCCTGCTCTTTCTGATGTCATCCATGGTATTTCATAGAAGTACTTGCAGAAACCCCTGCTCTTTCTGATATGACCCATGGTGTTCCATAGGAGTCCGTGCAGAAACCCCTGCTCTTTCTGATATGACACATGGTGTTCCTTAGGGATACGTGCAGAACCACCTGTGCTCTTTCTGATATCACACATGGTGCTCCACTGAGGTCCGTGCAGAAACCCCTGCTCTTTCTGATATGACCCACGGTGTTTCTTAGGGTTCAGTGCAGAAACCCCTGCTCTTTGTGATATTACCCATTGTGTTCCATAGGGGCCGTGCAGATACCTCTGCTCTTTCTGATATGACCCATGGTGTTCCATAGGGTTCAGTGCAGAAACCCCTGCTCTTTGTGATATTACCCATTGTGTTCCATAGGGGCCGTGCAGATACCTCTGCTCTTTCTGATATGACCCATGGTGTTCCATAGGGTTCAGTGCAGAAACCCCTGCTCTTTGTGATATGACCCACGCTGTTCCGTAGGGGTCAGTGCAGAAACCCCTGCTCTTTGTGATAGGAGTCCGTGCAGAAACCCCTGCTCTTTCTGATATGACCCATGGTGTTCCATAGGAATCCGTGCAGAACCCCCGCTCTTTTTGATATGACACATGGTGTTCCATAGGGATCCGTGCAGAAACCCCTGCTCATTCTGATATCACCCATGGTGTTCCATAGGTGTCCGTGCAGAAACCCCAGCTCTTTCTGATATGACCCATGGTGTTCCATAGGAGTACATGCAGAAACCCCTGATTTCTCTGATGTGACAAATGGTGTTCCATAGGAGTCCGTGCAGAAATCCATGCGCTTTGTGATAGGACTCATGGTGTTCCACAGGAGTCCGTGCAGAAACCCCTGCTCTTTCTGATGTCATCCATGGTATTTCATAGAGGTACGTGCAGAAACCCCTGCTCTTTCTGTTATGACCCATGGTGTTCCATAGGAGTCCGTGCAGAACCCCTGCTCTTTCTGATATGACCCATGGTGTTCCACAGGAGTCCGTGCAGAAATCCCTGCTCTTTCTGATATGACCCATGGTGTTCCATAGGGTTCAGTGCAGAAAGCCCTGCTCTTACTGATATGACCCATGGTGTTCCATAGGGTTCAGTGCAGAATCCCCTGGTCTTTGTGATATGACCCACGCTGTTCCATAGGGTCAGTGCAGAAACCCCTGCTCTTTCTGATATGACCCATGGTGTTCCACAGGAGTCTGAGCAGAAACCCCTGCTCTTTGTGATATGACCCATGGCGTTCCATGGGAGTCCAGGCAGAAACCCCTGCTCTTTGTGATATGACCCACGGCGTTCCATGGGAGTCCAGGCAGAAACCCGTGCTCTTTCTGATGTCACCAATGGTGTTTCATAAAATAGGTGCAGAAACCCCTGCTCTTTCTGATATGACCCATGTTGTTCCATAGGAGTCCGTGCAGAACCCCTGCTCTTTGTGATATGTCCCATTGTGCTCCATGGGAGTCCATGCATCATCCCCTGCTCTTTTTGATATGACCCATGCTGTTCCATAGGGGTCAGTGCACAAACCCCTGCTCTTTCTGATATGACCCATGGTGTTCCACAGGAGTCTGTGCAGAAACCACTGCTCTTTGTGATATGACCATGGTGTTCCATAGGAGTCTGTGCAGAAACCCGTGCTCTTTGTGATATTACTCATGTTGTTCCATGCGAGTCCGTGCAGAAACCCCTGCTCTTCCTGATATGACCCATGGTGTTCTATATGGTTCAGAGCGGAAATTCCTGCTCTTTCTGATATGACCCATGATGTTCCATAGGAGTCAGTGCAGAAATCCCTGCTCTTTCTGATATGACCCATGATGTTCCATAGGAGTCAGTGCAGAAACCCCTGCTCTTTGTGATAGGAATCCGTGCAGAAACCCCTGCTCTTTCTGATATGACCCATGGTGTTCCACAGGAGTCTGTGCAGAAACCCCTGCTCTTTGTGATATGACCATGGTGTTCCATAGGAGTCTGTGCAGAAACCCGTGCTCTTTGCGATATTACTCATGTTGTTCCATGCGAGACCGTGCAGAAACCCCTGCTCTTTCTGATGTCACCCATGGTGTTTCATAGAAGTACGTGCAGAAACCTCTGCTCTTTCTGATGTGACCAATGGTGTTCCACAGGAGTCCGTGCAGAAACCCCTGCTCTTTCTGATGTCATCCATGGTATTTCATAGAAGTACTTGCAGAAACCCCTGCTCTTTCTGATATGACCCATGGTGTTCCATAGGAGTCCGTGCAGAACCCCTGCTCTTTCTGATATGACACATGGTGTTCCATAGGAGTCCGTGCAGAACCCCTGCTCTTTCTGATATGACACATGGTGTTCCTTAGGGATACGTGCAGAACCACCTGTGCTCTTTCTGATATCACACATGGTGCTCCACAGAGGTCCGTGCAGAAACCCCTGCTCTTTCTGATATGACCCACGGTGTTCCATAGGGTTCAGTGCAGAAACCCCTGCTCTTTGTGATATTACCCATTGAGTTCCATAGGGGCCGTGCAGATACCTCTGCTCTTTCTGATATGACCCATGGTGTTCCATAGGGTTCAGTGCAGAAACCCCTGCTCTTTGTGATATGACCCACGCTGTTCCGTAGGGGTCAGTGCAGAAACCCCTGCTCTTTGTGATAGGAGTCCGTGCAGGAACCCCTGCTCTTTCTGATATGACCCATGGTGTTCCATAGGAATCCGTGCAGAACCACTGCTCTTTTTGATATGGCACATGGTGTTCCATAGGGATCCGTGCAGAAACCCCTGCTCTTTCTGATATCACCCATGGTGTTCCACAGGTGTCCGTGCAGAAACCCCAGCTCTTTCTGATATGACCCATGGTGTTCCATAGGAGTACATGCAGAAACCCCTGATTTCTCTGATGTGACCCATGATGTTCCATAGGAGTCCGTGCAGAAATCCATGCGCTTTGTGATAGGACTCATGGTGTTCCATAGGGGTCAGTGCAGAAACCCCTGCTCTTTCTGCTATGACCCTTAATGTTCCATGGGAGTCTGTGCAGAAACCCCTGCTCTTTCTGATATGACCCATGGTGTTCCATAGTGTTCAGTGCAGATACCCCTGCTCTTTGTGATATGAGACATGGTGTTCCACAGGAGTTCGTGCAGAAACCCCTGCTCTTTCTGATGGTATCCATGGTATTTCATAGAAGGACGTGCAGAAACCCGTGCTCTTTCTGATATGACCCATGGTGTCCCATAGGAGTCCGTGCAGAACCCCTGCTCTTTCTGATATGACCCATGGTGTTCCACAGGAGTCCGTGCAGAAATCTCTGCTCTTTCTGATATGACCCATGGTGTTCCACAGGAGTCCGTGCAGAAACCCCTGCTCTTTCTGATGTCATCCATGGTATTTCATAGAAGTACGTGCAGAAACCCCTGCTCTTTCTGTTATGACCCATGGTGTTCCATAGGAGTCCGTGCAGAACCCCTGCTCTTTCTGATATGACCCATGGTGTTCCACAGGAGTCCGTGCAGAAATCCCTGCTCTTTCTGATATGACCCATGGTGTTCCATAGGGTTCAGTGCAGAAAGCCCTGCTCTTTCTGATATGACCCATGGTGTTCCATAGGGTTCAGTGCAGAAACCCCTGGTCTTTGTGATATGACCCACGCTGTTCCATAGGGTTCAGTGCAGAAAGCCCTGCTCTTTCTGATATGACCCATCGTGTTCCACAGGAGTCCGTGCAGAAACCCCTGCTCTTTCTGATGTCACCCATGGTGTTTCATAGAAGTACGTGCAGAAACCTCTGCTCTTTCTGATGTGACCAATGGTGTTCCACAGGAGTCCGTGCAGAAACCCCTGCTCTTTCTGATGTCATCCATGATATTTCATAGAAGTACTTGCAGAAACCCCTGCTCTTTCTGATATGACCCATGGTGTTCCTTAGGGATACGTGCAGAACCACCTGTGCTCTTTCTGATATCACACATGGTGCTCCACAGAGGTCCGTGCAGAAACCCCTGCTCTTTCTGATATGACCCACGGTGTTCCATAGGGTTCAGTGCAGAAACCCCTGCTCTTTGTGATATTACCCATTGTGTTCCATAGGGGCCGTGCAGATACCTCTGCTCTTTCTGATATGACCCATGGTGTTCCATAGGGTTCAGTGCAGAAACCCCTGCTCTTTGTGATATGACCCACGCTGTTCCGTAGGGGTCAGTGCAGAAACCCCTGCTCTTCGTGATAGGAGTCCGTGCAGAAACCCCTGCTCTTTCTGATATGACCCATGGTGTTCCATAGGAGTCCGTGCAGAACCCCTGCTCTTTTTGATATGACACATGGTGTTCCATAGGGATCCGTGCAGAAACCCCTGCTATTTCTGATATCACCCATGGTGTTCCACAGGTGTCCGTGCAGAAACCCCAGCTCTTTCTGATATGACCCATGGTGTTCCATAGGAGTACATGCAGAAACCCCTGATTTCTCTGATGTGACCCATGGTGTTCCACAGGAGTCCGTGCAGAAATCCCTGCGTTTTGTGATAGGACTCATGGTGTTCCATAGGGGTCAGTGCAGAAACCCCTGCTCTTTCTGCTATGACCCATAATGTTCCATGGGAGTCTGTGCAGAAACCCCTGCTCTTTCTGATATGACCCATGGTGTTCCATAGGGTTCAGTGCACATACCCCTGCTCTTTGTGATATGACACATGGTGTTCCACAGGAGTCCGTGCAGAAACCCCTGCTCTTTCTGATGTCATCCATGGTATTTCATAGAAGTACGTGCAGAAACCCCTGCTCTTTCTGTTATGACCCATGGTGTTCCATAGGAGTCCGTGCAGAACCCCTGCTCTTTCTGATATGACCCATGGTGTTCCACAGGAGTCCGTGCAGAAATCCCTGCTCTTTCTGATATGACCCATGGTGTTCCATAGGGTTCAGTGCAGAAAGCCCTGCTCTTACTGATATGACCCATGGTGTTCCATAGGGTTCAGTGCAGAATCCCCTGGTCTTTGTGATATGACCCATCGTGTTCCACAGGAGTCCGTGCAGAAACCCCTGCTCTTTCTGATGTCACCCATGGTGTTTCATAGAAGTACGTGCAGAAACCTCTGCTCTTTCTGATGTGACCAATGGTGTTCCACAGGAGTCCGTGCAGAAACCCCTGCTCTTTCTGATGTCATCCATGGTATTTCATAGAAGTACTTGCAGAAACCCCTGCGCTTTCTGATATGACCCATGGTGTTCCATAGGAGTCCGTGCAGAACCCCTGCTCTTTCTGATATGACCCATGGTGTTCCTTAGGGATACGTGCAGAACCACCTGTGCTCTTTCTGATATCACACATGGTGCTCCACAGAGGTCCGTGCAGAAACCCCTGCTCTTTCTGATATGACCCACGGTGTTCCATAGGGTTCAGTGCAGAAACCCCTGCTCTTTGTGATATTACCCATTGTGTTCCATAGGGGCCGTGCAGATACCTCTGCTCTTTCTGATATGACCCATGGTGTTCCATAGGGTTCAGTGCAGAAACCCCTGCTCTTTGTGATATGACCTACGCTGTTCCGTAGGGGTCAGTGCAGAAACCCCTGCTCTTTGTGATAGGAGTCCGTGCAGAAACCCCTGCTCTTTCTGATATGACCCATGGTGTTCCATAGGAATCCGTGCAGAACCCCTGCTCTTTTTGATATGACACATGGTGTTCCATAGGGATCCGTGCAGAAACCCCTGCTCTTTCTGATATCACCCATGGTGTTCCACAGGTGTCCGTGCAGAAACCCCAGCAATTTCTGATATGACCCATGGTGTTCCATAGGAGTACATGCAGAAACCCCTGATTTCTCTGATGTGACAAATGGTGTTCCACAGGAGTCCGTGCAGAAACCCCTGCTCTTTCTGATGTCATCCATGGTATTTCATAGAAGTACGTGCAGAAACCCCTGCTCTTTCTGTTATGACCCATGGTGTTCCATAGGAGTCCGTGCAGAACCCCTGCTCTTTCTGATATGACCCATGGTGTTCCACAGGAGTCCGTGCAGAAATTCCTGCTCTTTCTGATATGACCCATGGTGTTCCATAGGGTTCAGTGCAGAAAGCCCTGCTCTTTCTGATATGACCCATGGTGTTCCATAGGGTTCAGTGCAGAAACCCCTGGTCTTTGTGATATGACCCACGCTGTTCCATAGGGTCAGTGCAGAAACCCCTGCTCTTTGTGATAGGAGTCCGTGCAGAAACCCCTCCTCTTTCTGATATGACCCATGGTGTTCCACAGGAGTCTGAGCAGAAACCCCTGCTCTTTGTGATATGACCCATGGCGTTCCATGGGAGTCCAGGCAGAAACCCCTGCTCTTTGTGATATGACCCACGGCGTTCCATGGGAGTCCAGGCAGAAACCCCTGCTCTTTCTGATATGACCCATGGTGTTCCATGGGAGTCCATGCAGAAACCCGTTCTCTTTCTGATGTCACCAATGGTGTTTCATAAAATAGGTGCAGAAACCCCTGCTCTTTCTGATATGACCCATGTTGTTCCATAGGAGTCCGTGCAGAACCCCTGCTCTTTGTGATATGTCCCATTGTGCTCCATGGGAGTCCATGCAGCAACCCCTGCTCTTTGTGATATGACCCATGCTTTTCCATAGGGGTCAGTGCACAAACCCCTGCTCTTTCTGATATGACCCATCGTGTTCCACAGGAGTCCGTGCAGAAACCCCTGCTCTTTCTGATGTCACCCATGGTGTTTCATAGAAGTACTTGCAGAAACCTCTGCTCTTTCTGATGTGACCAATGGTGTTCCACAGGATTCCGTGCAGAAACCCCTGCTCTTTCTGATGTCATCCATGGTATTTCATAGAAGTACTTGCAGAAACCCCTGCGCTTTCTGATATGACCCATGGTGTTCCATAGGAGTCCGTGCAGAACCCCTGCTCTTTCTGATATGACCCATGGTGTTCCTTAGGGATACGTGCAGAACCACCTGTGCTCTTTCTGATATCACACATGGTGCTCCACAGAGGTCCGTGCAGAAACCCCTGCTCTTTCTGATATGACCCACGGTGTTCCATAGGGTTCATTGCAGAAACCCCTGCTCTTTGTGATATTACCCATTGTGTTCCATAGGGGCCGTGCAGATACCTCTGCTCTTTCTCATATGACCCATGGTGTTCCATAGGGTTCAGTGCAGAAACGCCTGCTCTTTCTGATATGACCCACGCTGTTCCGTAGGGGTCAGTGCAGAAACCCCTGCTCTTTGTGATAGGAGTCCGTGCAGAAACCCCTGCTCTTTCTGATATGACCCATGGTGTTCCATAGGAGTCCGTGCAGAACCCCTGCTCTTTTTGATATGACACATGGTGTTCCATAGGGATCCGTGCAGAAACCCGTGCTATTTCTGATATCACCCATGGTGTTCCACAGGTGTCCGTGCAGAAACCCCAGCTCTTTCTGATATGACCCATGGTGTTCCATAGGAGTACATGCAGAAACCCCTGATTTCTCTGATGTGACCCATGGTGTTCCACAGGAGTCCGTGCAGAAATCCCTGCGTTTTGTGATAGGACTCATGGTGTTCCATAGGGGTCAGTGCAGAAACCCCTGCTCTTTCTGCTATGACCCATAATGTTCCATGGGAGTCTGTGCAGAAACCCCTGCTCTTTCTGATATGACCCATGGAGTTCCATAGGGTTCAGTGCAGATACCCCTGCTCTTTGTGATATGACACATGGTGTTCCACAGGAGTCCGTGCAGAAACCCCTGCTATTTCTGATGTCATCCATGGTATTTCATAGAAGTACGTGCAGAAACCCCCGCTCTTTCTGTTATGACCCATGGTGTTCCATAGGAGTCCGTGCAGAACCCCTGCTCTTTCTGATATGACCCATGGTGTTCCACAGGAGTCCGTGCAGAAATCCCTGCTCTTTCTGATATGACCCATGGTGTTCCACAGGGTTCAGTGCAGAAAGCCCTGCTCTTACTGATATGACCCATGGTGTTCCATAGGGTTCAGTGCAGAATCCCCTGGTCTTTGTGATATGACCCACGCTGTTCCATAGGGTCAGTGCAGAAACCCCTGCTCTTTGTGATAGGAGTCCGTGCAGAAACCCCTGCTCTTTCTGATATGACCCATGGTGTTCCATAGGAATCCGTGCAGAACCCCTGCTCTTTTTGATATGACACATGGTGTTCCATAGGGATCCGTGCAGAAACCCCTGCTCTTTCTGATATCACCCATGGTGTTCCACAGGTGTCCGTGCAGAAACCCCAGCTCTTTCTGATATGACCCATGGTGTTCCATAGGAGTACATGCAGAAACCCCTGATTTCTCTGATGTGACAAATGGTGTTCCATAGGAGTCCGTGCAGAAATCCATGCGCTTTGTGATAGGACTCATGGTGTTCCACAGGAGTCCGTGCAGAAACCCCTGCTCTTTCTGATGTCATCCATGGTATTTCATAGAAGTACGTGCAGAAACCCCTGCTCTTTCTGAAATGACCCATGGTGTTCCATAGGAGTCCGTGCAGAACTCCTGCTCTTTCTGATATGACCCATGGTGTTCCTTAGGGATACGTGCAGAACCACCTGTGCTCTTTCTGATATCACACATGGTGCTCCACAGAGGTCCGTGCAGAAACCCCTGCTCTTTCTGATATGACCCACGGTGTTCCATAGGGTTCAGTGCAGAAACCCCTGCTCTTTGTGATACTACCCATTGTGTTCCATAGGGGCCGTGCAGATACCTCTGCTCTTTCTGATATGACCCATGGTGTTCCATAGGGTTCAGTGCAGAAACCCCTGCTCTTTGTGATATGACCCACGCTGTTCCGTAGGGGTCAGTGCAGAAACCCCTGCTCTTTGTGATAGGAGTCCGTGCAGAAACCCCTGCTCTTTCTGATATGACCCATGGTGTTCCATAGGAGTCCGTGCAGAACCCCTGCTCTTTTTGATATGACACATGGTGTTCCATAGGGATCCGTGCAGAAACCCCTGCTATTTCTGATATCACCCATGGTGTTCCACAGGTGTCCGTGCAGAAACCCCAGCTCTTTCTGATATGACCCATGGTGTTCCATAGGAGTACATGCAGAAAACCCTGATTTCTCTGATGTGACCCATGGTGTTCCACAGGAGTCCGTGCAGAAATCCCTGCGTTTTGTGATAGGACTCATGGTGTTCCATTGGGGTCAGTGCAGAAACCCCTGCTCTTTCTGCTATGACCCATAATGTTCCATGGGAGTCTGTGCAGAAACCCCTGCTCTTTGTGATATGACACATGGTGTTCCACAGGAGTCCGTGCAGAAACCCCTGCTCTTTCTGATGTCATCCATGGTATTTCATAGAAGTACGTGCAGAAACCCCTGCTCTTTCTGTTATGACCCATGGTGTTCCATAGGAGTCCGTGCAGAACCCCTGCTCTTTCTGATATGACCCATGGTGTTCCACAGGAGTCCGTGCAGAAATCCCTGCTCTTTCTGATATGACCCATGGTGTTCCATAGGGTTCAGTGCAGAAAGCCCTGCTCTTTGTGATATGACACATGGTGTTCCACAGGAGTCCGTGCAGAAACCCCTGCTCTTTCTGATGTCATCCATGGTATTTCATAGAAGTACGTGCAGAAACCCCTGCTCTTTCTGTTATGACCCATGGTGTTCCATAGGAGTCCGTGCAGAACCCCTGCTCTTTCTGATATGACCCATGGTGTTCCACAGGAGTCCGTGCAGAAATCCCTGCTCTTTCTGATATGACCCATGGTGTTCCATAGGGTTCAGTGCAGAAAGCCCTGCTCTTACTGATATGACCCATGGTGTTCCACAGGAGTCTGAGCAGAAACCCCTGCTCTTTGTGATATGACCCATGGCGTTCCATGGGAGTCCAGGCAGAAACCCCTGCTCTTTGTGATATGACCCACGGCGTTCCATGGGAGTCCAGGCAGAAACCCCTGCTCTTTCTGATATGACCCAGGGTGTTCCATGGGAGTCCATGCAGAAACCCGTTCTCTTTCTGATGTCACCAATGGTGTTTCATAAAATAGGTGCAGAAACCCCTGCTCTTTCTGATATGACCCATGTTGTTCCATAGGAGTCCGTGCAGAACCCCTGCTCTTTGTGATATGTCCCATTGTGCTCCATGGGAGTCCATGCAGCAACCCCTGCTCTTTGTGATATGACCCATGCTGTTCCATAGGGGTCAGTGCACAAATCCCTGCTCTTTCTGATATGACCCATCGTGTTCCACAGGAGTCCGTGCAGAAACCCCTGCTCTTTCTGATGTCACCCATGGTGTTTCATAGAAGTACGTGCAGAAACCTCTGCTCTTTCTGATGTGACCAATGGTGTTCCACAGGAGTCCGTGCAGAAACCCCTGCTCTTTCTGATGTCATCCATGGTATTTCATAGAAGTACTTGCAGAAACCCCTGCTCTTTCTGATATGACCCATGGTGTTCCATAGGAGTCCGTGCAGAACCCCTGCTCTTTCTGATATGACACATGGTGTTCCTTAGGGATACGTGCAGAACCACGTGTGCTCTTTCTGATATCACACATGGTGCTCCACAGAGGTCCGTGCAGAAACCCCTGCTCTTTCTGATATGACCCACGGTGTTCCATAGGGTTCACTGCAGAAACCCCTGCTCTTTGTGATATTACCCATTGTGTTCCATAGGGGCCGTGCAGATACCTCTGCTCTTTCTGATATGACCCATGGTGTTCCATAGGGTTCAGTGCAGAAACGCCTGCTCTTTGTGATATGACCCACGCTGTTCCGTAGGGGTCAGTGCAGAAACCCCTGCTCTTTGTGATAGGAGTCCGTGCAGAAACCCCTGCTCTTTCTGATATGACCCATGGTGTTCCATAGGAGTCCGTGCAGAACCCCTGCTCTTTTGATATGACACATGGTGTTCCATAGGGATCCGTGCAGAAACCCCTGCTATTTCTGATATCACCCATGGTGTTCCACAGGTGTCCGTGCAGAAACCCCAGCTCTTTCAGATATGACCCATGGTGTTCCATAGGAGTACATGCAGAAACGCCTGATTTCTCTGATGTGACCCATGGTGTTCCACAGGAGTCCGTGCAGAAATCCCTGCGTTTTGTGATATGACCCATGGTGTTCCATAGGGTTCAGTGCAGAAAGCCCTGCTCTTTCTGATATGACCCATGGTGTTCCATAGGGTTCAGTGCAGAAACCCCTGGTCTTTGTGATATGACCCACGCTGTTCCATAGGGTCAGTGCAGAAACCCCTGCTCTTTGTGATAGGAGTCCGTGCAGAAACCCCTGCTCTTTCTGATATGACCCATGGCGTTCCATGGGAGTCCAGGCAGAAACCCCTGCTCTTTGTGATATGACCCACGGCGTTCCATGGGAGTCCAGGCAGAAACCCCTGCTCTTTCTGATATGACCCATGGTGTTCCATGGGAGTCCATGCAGAAACCCGTGCTCTTTCTGATGTCACCAATGGTGTTTCATAAAATAGGTGCAGAAACCCCTGCTCTTTCTGATATGACCCATGTTGTTCCATAGGAGTCCGTGCAGAACCCCTGCTCTTTGTGATATGTCCCATTGTGCTCCATGGGAGTCCATGCAGCAACCCCTGCTCTTTCTGATATGACCCATCGTGTTCCACAGGAGTCCGTGCAGAAACCCCTGCTCTTACTGATATGACACATGGTGTTCCATAGGGGCCGTGCAGAAACCCCTGCTCTTTCTGATGTGACCGATGGTGTTCCACATGAGTCCGTGCAGAAACCCCTGCTCTTTGTGATATGACCCATGCTGTTCCATAGTGGTAAGTGCAGAAACCCCTGTTCTTTGTGATAGGAGTCCGTGCAGAAAGCCCTGCTCTTTGTGATACGACCCATGGTGTTCCATGTGAGTCCGTGCAGAAACCCCTGCTCTTTCTGATATGCCCCATGGTGTTCCATACGGGTCCGTGCAGAAACCCCTGCTCTTTCTGATATGACACATGGTGTTCCACAGGAGTCCGTGCCGAAAACCCTGCTCTTCGTGATATGACCAATGGTGTTGCACAGGTGTCCGTGCAGAAACCCCTGCTCTTTCTGATATGACCCACGGTGTTCCATAGGGGTCAGTGCAGAAGCCCCTGCTCTTTGTGATATGGCCATGGTGTTCCACAGGAGTCCGTGCAGAAACCCCTGCTCTTTGTGATATGACCCATGGTGTTGCATGTGAGTCCGTGCAGACACCCCTGTTGTTTCTGATATGCCACATGGTGTTACATAGGGTTCCGTGCAGATACCCCTGCTCTTTCTGACATTACCCATGGTATTCCACAGGAGTCCGTGCAGACACCCCTGTTCTTTCTGATATGCCCCATGGTGTTAAAGTGGCGTCCGTGCAGAATCCCCTGCTCTTTCTGATATTACCCATGGTGTTCCACAGGAATCCGTGAAGAAACCCCTGCTCTTTGTGATATGTCCCATGGTGTTCCATGGGAATCCGTGCAGAAACCCCTGCTCTTTGTGATATGTCCTATGGTGTTCCACGGGAGTCAGTGCAGAAACCCCTGCTCTTTGTGATAGAAGTCCGTGCAGAAACCCCTGCTCTTTGTGATAGGAGTCCGTGCAGAAACCCCTGCTCTTTCTGATATGACCCATGGTGTTCCACAGGAGTCTGAGCAGAAACCCCTGCTCTTTGTGATATGACCCATGGTGTTCCATGGGAGTCCAGGCAGAAACCCCTGCTCTTTGTGATATGACCCACGGCGTTCCTTGGGAGTCCAGGCAGAAACCCCTGCTCTTTCTGATATGACCCATGGTGTTCCATGTGAGTCCATGCAGAAACCCGTTCTCTTTCTGATGTCACCAATGGTGTTTCATAAAATAGGTGCAGAAACCCCTGCTCTTTCTGATATGACCCATGTTGTTCCATAGGAGTCCGTGCAGAACCCCTGCTCTTTGTGATATGTCCCATTGTGCTCCATGGGAGTCCATGCAGCAACCCCTGCTCTTTGTGATATGACCCATGCTGTTCCATAGGGGTCGGTGCACAAACCCCTGCTCTTTCTGATATGACCCATCGTGTTCCACAGGAGTCCGTGCAGAAACCCCTGCTCTTTCTGATGTCACCCATGGTGTTTCATAGAAGTACGTGCAGAAACCTCTGCTCTTTCTGATGTGACCAATGGTGTTCCACAGGAGTCCGTGCAGAAACCCCTGCTCTTTCTGATGTCATCCATGGTATTTCATAGAAGTACTTGCAGAAACCCCTGCTCTTTCTGATATGACCCATGGTGTTCCATAGGAGTCCGTTCAGAAACCCCTGCTCTTTCTGATATGACACATGGTGTTCCTTAGGGATACGTGCAGAACAACGTGTGCTCTTTCTGATATCACACATGGTGCTCCACAGAGGTCCGTGCAGAAACCCCTGCTCTTTCTGATATGACCCACGGTGTTCCATAGGGTTCAGTGCAGAAACCCCTGCTCTTTGTGATATTACCCATTGTGTTCCATAGGGGCCGTGCAGATACCTCTGCTCTTTCTGATATGACCCATGGTGTTCCATAGGGTTCAGTGCAGAAACCCCTGCTCTTTGTGATATGACCCACGCTGTTCCGTAGGGGTCAGTGCAGAAACCCCTGCTCTTTGTGATAGGAGTCCGTGCAGAAACCCCTGCTCTTTCTGATATGACCCATGGTGTTCATAGGAGTCCGTGCAGAACCCCTGCTCTTTTTGATATGACACATGGTGTTCCATAGGGATCCGTGCAGAAACCCCTGCTATTTCTGATATCACCCATGGTGTTCCACAGGTGTCTGTGCAGAAACCCCAGCTCTTTCTGATATGACCCATGGTGTTCCATAGGAGTACATGCAGAAACCCCTGATTTCTCTGATGTGACCCATGGTGTTCCACAGGAGTCCGTGCAGAAATCCCTGCGTTTTGTGATAGGACTCATGGTGTTCCATAGGGGTCAGTGCAGAAACCCCTGCTCTTTCTGCTATGACCCATAATGTTCCATGGGAGTCTGTGCAGAAACCCCTGCTCTTTCTGATATGACCCATGGTGTTCCATAGGGTTCAGTGCAGATACCCCTGCTCTTTGTGATATGACACATGGTGTTCCACAGGAGTCCGTGCAGAAACCCCTGCTCTTTCTGATGTCATCCATGGTATTTCATAGAAGTACGTGCAGAAACCCCTGCTCTTTCTGTTATGACCCATGGTGTTCCATAGGAGTCCGTGCAGAGCCCCCTGCTCTTTCTGATATGACCCATGGTGTTCCACAGGAGACCGTGCAGAAATCCCTGCTCTTTCTGATATGACCCATGGTGTTCCATAGGGTTCAGTGCAGAAAGCCCTGCTCTTACTGATATGACCCATGGTGTTCCATAGGAATCCGTGCAGAACCCCTGCTCTTTTTGATATGACACATGGTGTTCCATAGGGATCCGTGCAGAAACCCCTGCTCTTTCTGATATCACCCATGGTGTTCCACAGGTGTCCGTGCAGAAACCCCAGCTCTTTCTGATATGACCCATGGTGTTCCATAGGAATCCGTGCAGAACCCCTGCTCTTTTTGATATGACACATGGTGTTCCATAGAGATCCGTGCAGAAACCCCTGCTCTTTCTGATATCACCCATGGTGTTCCACAGGTGTCCGTGCAGAAACCCCAGCTCTTTCTGATATGACCCATCGTGTTCCATAGGAGTACATGCAGAAACCCCTGATTTCTCTGATGTGACAAATGGTGTTCCATAGGAGTCCGTGCAGAAATCCATGCGCTTTGTGATAGGACTCATGGTGTTCCACAGGAGTCCGGCAGAAACCCCTGCTCTTTCTGATGTCATCCATGGTATTTCATAGAAGTACGTGCAGAAACCCCTGCTCTTTCTGATATGACCCATGGTGTTCCATAGGAGTCCGTGCAGAACCCCTGCTCTTTCTGATATGACCCATGGTGTTCCTTAGGGATACGTGCAGAACCACCTGTGCTCTTTCTGATATCACACATG
This sequence comes from Mobula birostris, assembly GCF_030028105.1. NCBI lineage: Eukaryota > Metazoa > Chordata > Chondrichthyes > Myliobatiformes > Myliobatidae > Mobula > Mobula birostris. The sequence goes on from NC_092376.1 coordinate 97,129,775, forward strand.
GTGCTCCACAGAGGTCCGTGCAGAAACCCCTGCTCTTTCTGATATGACCCACGGTGTTCCATAGGGTTCAGTGCAGAAACCCCTGCTCTTTGTGATATGACCCACGCTGTTCCGTAGGGGTCAGTGCAGAAACCTCTGCTCTTCGTGATAGGAGTCCGTGCAGAAACCCCTGCTCTTTCTGATATGACCCATGGTGTTCCATAGGAGTCCGTGCAGAACCGCTGCTCTTTTTGATATGACACATGGTGTTCCATAGGGATCCGTGCAGAAACCCCTGCTATTTCTGATATCACCCATGGTGTTCCACAGGTGTCCGTGCAGAAACCCCAGCTCTTTCTGATATGACCCATGGTGTTCCATAGGAGTACATGCAGAAACCCCTGATTTCTCTGATGTGACCCATGGTGTTCCACAGGAGTCCGTGCAGAAATCCCTGCGTTTTGTGATAGGACTCATGGTGTTCCATAGGGGTCAGTGCAGAAACCCCTGCTCTTTCTGCTATGACGCATAATGTTCCATGGGAGTCTGTGCAGAAACCCCTGCTCTTTCTGATATGACCCATGGTGTTCCATAGGGTTCAGTGCACATACCCCTGCTCTTTGTGATATGACACATGGTGTTCCACAGGAGTCCGTGCAGAAACCCCTGCTCTTTCTGATGTCATCCATTGTATTTCATAGAAGTACGTGCAGAAACCCCTGCTCTTTCTGTTATGACCCATGGTGTTCCATAGGAGTCCGTGCAGAACCCCTGCTCTTTCTGATATGACCCATGGTGTTCCACAGGAGTCCGTGCAGAAATCCCTGCTCTTTCTGATATGACCCATGGTGTTCCATAGGGTTCAGTGCAGAAAGCCCTGCTCTTACTGATATGACCCATGGTGTTCCATAGGGTTCAGTGCAGAATCCCCTGGTCTTTGTGATATGACCCACGCTGTTCCATAGGGTCAGTGCAGAAACCCCTGCTCTTTGTGATAGGAGTCCGTGCAGAAACCCCTGCTCTTTCTGATATGACCCATGGTGTTCCACAGGAGTCTGAGCAGAAACCCCTGCTCTTTGTGATATGACCCATGGCGTTCCATGGGAGTCCAGGCAGAAACCCCTGCTCTTTGTGATATGACCCACGGCATTCCATGGGAGTCCAGGCAGAAACCCCTGCTCTTTCTGATATGGACCCATGGTGTTCCATGGGAGTCCATGCAGAAACCCGTTCTCTTTCTGATGTCACCAATGGTGGTTTCATAAAATAGGTGCAGAAACCCCTGCTCTTTCTGATATGACCCATGTTGTTCCATAGGAGTCCGTGCAGAACCCCTGCTCTTTTTGATATGACACATGGTGTTCCATAGGGATCCGTGCAGAAACCCCTGCTCTTTCTGATATCACCCATGGTGTTCCACAGGTGTCCGTGCAGAAACCCCAGCTCTTTCTGATATGACCCATGGTGTTCCATAGGAGTACATGCAGAAACCCCTGATTTCTCTGATGTGACAAATGGTGTTCCATAGGAGTCCGTGCAGAAATCCATGCGCTTTGTGATAGGACTCATGGTGTTCCACAGGAGTCCGTGCAGAAACCCCTGCTCTTTCTGATGTCATCCATGGTATTTCATAGAAGTACGTGCAGAAACCCCTGCTCTTTCTGAAATGACCCATGGTGTTCCATAGGAGTCCGTGCAGAACTCCTGCTCTTTCTGAAATGACCCATGGTGTTCCTTAGGGATACGTGCAGAACCACCTGTGCTCTTTCTGATATCACACATGGTGCTCCACAGAGGTCCGTGCAGAAACCCCTGCTCTTTCTGATATGACCCACGGTGTTCCATAGGGTTCAGTGCAGAAACCCCTGCTCTTTGTGATATTACCCATTGTGTTCCATAGGGGCCGTGCAGATACCTCTGCTCTTTCTGATATGACCCATGGTGTTCCATAGGGTTCAGTGCAGAAACCCCTGCTCTTTGTGATATGACCCACGCTGTTCCGTAGCGGTCAGTGCAGAAACCCCTGCTCTTTGTGATAGGAGTCCGTGCAGAAACCCCTGCTCTTTCTGATATGACCCATGGTGTTCCATAGGAGTCCGTGCAGAACCCCTGCTCTTTGTGATATGACACATGGTGTTCCATAGGGATCCGTGCAGAAACCCCTGCTATTTCTGATATCACCCATGGTGTTCCACAGGTGTCCGTGCAGAAACCCCAGCTCTTTCTGATATGACCCATGGTGTTCCATAGGAGTCCGTGCAGAACCCCTGCTCTTTTTGATATGACACATGGTGTTCCATAGGGATCCGTGCAGAAACCCCTGCTATTTCTGATATCACCCATGGTGTTCCACAGGTGTCCGTGCAGAAACCCCAGCTCTTTCTGATATGACCCATGGTGTTCCATAGGAGTACATGCAGAAACCCCTGATTTCTCTGATGTGACCCATGGTGTTCCACAGGAGTCCGTGCAGAAATCCCTGCGTTTTGTGATAGGACTCATGGTGTTCCATAGGGGTCAGTGCAGAAACCCCTGCTCTTTCTGCTATGACCCATAATGTTCCATGGGAGTCTGTGCAGAAACCCCTGCTCTTTCTGATATGACCCATGGTGTTCCATAGGGTTCAGTGCAGATACCCCTGCTCTTTGTGATATGACACATGGTGTTCCACAGGAGTCCGTGCAGAAACCCCTGCTCTTTCTGATGTCATCCATGGTATTTCATAGAAGTACGTGCAGAAACCCCTGCTCTTTCTGTTATGACCCATGGTGTTCCATAGGAGTCCGTGCAGAGCCCCTGCTCTTTCTGATATGACCCATGGTGTTCCACAGGAGACCGTGCAGAAATCCCTGCTCTTTCTGATATGACCCATGGTGTTCCATAGGGTTCAGTGCAGAAAGCCCTGCTCTTACTGATATGACCCATGGTGTTCCATAGGGTTCACTGCAGAATCCCCTGGTCTTTGTGATATGACCCACGCTGTTCCATAGGGTCAGTGCAGAAACCCCTGCTCTTTGTGATAGGAGTCCGTGCAGAAACCCCTGCTCTTTCTGATATGACCCATGGTGTTCCATAGGAATCCGTGCAGAACCCCTGCTCTTTTTGATATGACACATGGTGTTCCATAGGGATCCGTGCAGAAACCCCTGCTCTTTCTGATATCACCCATGGTGTTCCACAGGTGTCCGTGCAGAAACCCCCAGCTCTTTCTGATATGACCCATGGTGTTCCATAGGAGTACATGCAGAAACCCCTGATTCTCTGATGTGACAAATGGTGTACCATAGGAGTCCGTGCAGAAATCCATGCGCTTTGTGATAGGACTCATGGTGTTCCACAGGAGTCCGTGCAGAAACCCCTGCTCTTTCTGATGTCATCCATGGTATTTCATAGAAGTACGTGCAGAAACCCCTGCTCTTTCTGATATGACCCATGGTGTTCCATAGGAGTCCGTGCAGAACCCCTGCTCTTTCTGATATGACCCATGGTGTTCCTTAGGGATACGTGCAGAACCACCTGTGCTCTTTCTGATATCACACATGGTGCTCCACAGAGGTCCGTGCAGAAACCCCTGCTCTTTCTGATATGACCCACGGTGTTCCATAGGGTTCAGTGCAGAAACCCCTGCTCTTTGTGATATGACCCACGCTGTTCCGTAGGGGTCAGTGCAGAAACCTCTGCTCTTCGTGATAGGAGTCCGTGCAGAAACCCCTGCTCTTTCTGATATGACCCATGGTGTTCCATAGGAGTCCGTGCAGAACCGCTGCTCTTTTTGATATGACACATGGTGTTCCATAGGGATCCGTGCAGAAACCCCTGCTATTTCTGATATCACCCATGGTGTTCCACAGGTGTCCGTGCAGAAACCCCAGCTCTTTCTGATATGACCCATGGTGTTCCATAGGAGTACATGCAGAAACCCCTGATTTCTCTGATGTGACCCATGGTGTTCCACAGGAGTCCGTGCAGAAATCCCTGCGTTTTGTGATAGGACTCATGGTGTTCCCATAGGGGTCAGTGCAGAAACCCCTGCTCTTTCTGCTATGACCCATAATGTTCCATGGGAGTCTGTGCAGAAACCCCCTGCTCTTTCTGATATGACCCATGGTGTTCCATAGGGTTCAGTGCACATACCCCTGCTCTTTGTGATATGACACATGGTGTTCCACAGGAGTCCGTGCAGAAACCCCTGCTCTTTCTGATGTCATCCATTGTATTTCATAGAAGTACGTGCAGAAACCCCTGCTCTTTCTGTTATGACCCATGGTGTTCCATAGGAGTCCGTGCAGAACCCCTGCTCTTTCTGATATGACCCATGGTGTTCCACAGGAGTCCGTGCAGAAATCCCTGCTCTTTCTGATATGACCCATGGTGTTCCATAGGGTTCAGTGCAGAAAGCCCTGCTCTTACTGATATGACCCATGGTGTTCCATAGGGTTCAGTGCAGAATCCCCTGGTCTTTGTGATATGACCCACGCTGTTCCATAGGGTCAGTGCAGAAACCCCTGCTCTTTGTGATAGGAGTCCGTGCAGAAACCCCCTGCTCTTTCTGATATGACCCATGGTGTTCCACAGGAGTCTGAGCAGAAACCCCTGCTCTTTGTGATATGACCCATGGCGTTCCATGGGAGTCCAGGCAGAAACCCCTGCTCTTTGTGATATGACCCACGGCGTTCCATGGGAGTCCAGGCAGAAACCCCTGCTCTTTCTGATATGACCCATTGTGTTCTCATGGGAGTCCATGCAGAAACCCGTTCTCTTTCTGATGTCACCAATGGTGTTTCATAAAATAGGTGCAGAAACCCCTGCTCTTTCTGATATGACCCATGTTGTTCCATAGGAGTCCGTGCAGAACCCCTGCTCTTTTTGATATGACACATGGTGTTCCATAGGGATCCGTGCAGAACCCCTGCTCTTTCTGATATCACCCATGGTGTTCCACAGGTGTCCGTGCAGAAACCCCAGCTCTTTCTGATATTACCCATTGTGTTCCATAGGAGTACATGCAGAAACCCCTGATTTCTCTGATGTGACAAATGGTGTTCCATAGGAGTCCGTGCAGAAATCCATGCGCTTTGTGATAGGACTCATGGTGTTCCACAGGAGTCCGTGCAGAAACCCCTGCTCTTTCTGATGTCATCCATGGTATTTCATAGAAGTACGTGCAGAAACCCCTGCTCTTTCTGAAATGACCCATGGTGTTCCATAGGAGTCCGTGCAGAACTCCTGCTCTTTCTGATATGACCCATGGTGTTCCTTAGGGATACGTGCAGAACCACCTGTGCTCTTTCTGATATCACACATGGTGCTCCACAGAGGTCCGTGCAGAAACCCCTGCTCTTTCTGATATGACCCACGGTGTTCCATAGGGTTCAGTGCAGAAACCCCTGCTCTTTGTGATATTACCCATTGTGTTCCATAGGGGCCGTGCAGATACCTCTGCTCTTTCTGATATGACCCATGGTGTTCCATAGGGTTCAGTGCAGAAACCCCTGCTCTTTGTGATATGACCCACGCTGTTCCGTAGGGGTCAGTGCAGAAACCCCTGCTCTTTGTGATAGGAGTCCGTGCAGAAACCCCTGCTCTTTCTGATATGACCCATGGTGTTCCATAGGAGTCCGTGCAGAACCCCTGCTCTTTGTGATATGACACATGGTGTTCCATAGGGATCCGTGCAGAAACCCCTGCTATTTCTGATATCACCCATGGTGTTCCACAGGTGTCCGTGCAGAAACCCCAGCTCTTTCTGATATGGACCCATGGTGTTCCATAGGAGTACATGCAGAAAACCCCTGATTTCTCTGATGTGACCCATGGTGTTCCACAGGAGTCCGTGCAGAAATCCCTGCGTTTTGTGATAGGACTCATGGTGTTCCATAGGGGTCAGTGCAGAAACCCCTGCTCTTTCTGCTATGACCCATAATGTTCCATGGGAGTCTGTGCAGAAACCCCTGCTCTTTCTGATATGACCCAGGTGTTCCATAGGATTCAGTGCAGATACCCCTGCTCTTTGTGATATGACACATGGTGTTCCAACGGAGTCCGTGCAGAAACCCCTGCTCTTTCTGATGTCATCCATGGTATTTCATAGAAGTACGTGCAGAAACCCCTGCTCTTTCTGTTATGACCCATGGTGTTCCATAGGAGTCCGTGCAGAACCCCTGCTCTTTCTGATATGACCCATGGTGTTCCACAGGAGTCCGTGCAGAAATCCCTGCTCTTTCTGATATGACCCATGGTGTTCCATAGGGTTCAGTGCAGAAAGCCTGCTCTTACTGGTATGACCCATGGTGTTCCATAGGGTTCAGTGCAGAATCCCCTGGTCTTTGTGATATGACCCACGCTGTTCCATAGGGTCAGTGCAGAAACCCCTGCTCTTTGTGATAGGAGTCCGTGCAGAAACCCCTGCTCTTTCTGATATGACCCATCGTGTTCCACAGGAGTCCGTGCAGAATCCCCTGCTCTTTCTGATGTCACCCATGGTGTTTCATAGAAGTACGTGCAGAAACCTCTGCTCTTTCTGATGTGACCAATGGTGTTCCACAGGAGTCCGTGCAGAAACCCCTGCTCTTTCTGATGTCATCCATGGTATTTCATAGAAGTACTTGCAGAAACCCCTGCTCTTTCTGATATGACCCATGGTGTTCCATAGGAGTCCGTGCAGAACCCCTGCTCTTTCTGATATGACACATGGTGTTCCTTAGGGATACGTGCAGAACCACCTGTGCTCTTTCTGATATCACACATGGTGCTCCACAGAGGTCCGTGCAGAAACCCCTGCTCTTTCTGATATGACCCACGGTGTTCCATAGGGTTCACTGCAGAAACCCCTGCTCTTTGTGATATTACCCATTGTGTTCCATAGGGGCCGTGCAGATACCTCTGCTCTTTCTGATATGACCCATGGTGTTCCATAGGGTTCAGTGCAGAAACGCCTGCTCTTTGTGATATGACCCACGCTGTTCCGTAGGGGTCAGTGCAGAAACCCCTGCTCTTTGTGATAGGAGTCCGTGCAGAAACCCCTGCTCTTTCTGATATGACCCATGGTGTTCCATAGGAGTCCGTGCAGAACCCCTGCTCTTTTGATATGACACATGGTGTTCCATAGGGATCCGTGCAGAAACCCCTGCTATTTCTGATATCACCCATGGTGTTCCACAGGTGTCCGTGCAGAAACCCCAGCTCTTTCAGATATGACCCATGGTGTTCCATAGGAGTACATGCAGAAACGCCTGATTTCTCTGATGTGACCCATGGTGTTCCACAGGAGTCCGTGCAGAAATCCCTTCGTTTTGTGATAGGACTCATGGTGTTCCATAGGGGTCAGTGCAGAAACCCCTGCTCTTTCTGCTATGACCCATAATGTTCCATGGGAGTCTGTGCAGAAACCCCTGCTCTTTCTGATATGACCCATGGTGTTCCATAGGGTTCAGTGCAGATACCCCTGCTCTTTGTGATATGACACATGGTGTTCCACAGGAGTCCGTGCAGAAATCCCTGCTCTTTCTGATATGACCCATGGTGTTCCATAGGGTTCAGTGCAGAAAGCCCTGCTCTTTCTGATATGACCCATGGTGTTCCATAGGGTTCAGTGCAGAAACCCCTGGTCTTTGTGATATGACCCACGCTGTTCCATAGGGTCAGTGCAGAAACCCCTGCTCTTTGTGATAGGAGTCCGTGCAGAAACCCCTGCTCTTTCTGATATGACCCATGGTGTTCCACAGGAGTCTGAGCAGAAACCCCTGCTCTTTGTGATATGACCCATGGCGTTCCATGGGAGTCCAGGCAGAAACCCCTGCTCTTTGTGATATGACCCACGGCGTTCCATGGGAGTCCAGGCAGAAACCCCTGCTCTTTCTGATATGACCCATGGTGTTCCATGGGAGTCCATGCAGAAACCCGTGCTCTTTCTGATGTCACCAATGGTGTTTCATAAAATAGGTGCAGAAACCCCTGCTCTTTCTGATATGACCCATGTTGTTCCATAGGAGTCCGTGCAGAACCCCTGCTCTTTGTGATATGTCCCATTGTGCTCCATGGGAGTCCATGCAGCAACCCCTGCTCTTTGTGATATGACCCATGCTGTTCCATAGGGGTCAGTGCACAAACCCCTGCTCTTTCTGATATGACCCATCGTGTTCCACAGGAGTCCGTGCAGAAACCCCTGCTCTTTCTGATGTCACCCATGGTGTTTCATAGAAGTACGTGCAGAAACCTCTGCTCTTTCTGATATGACCCATGGTGTTCCATAGGAGTCCGTGCAGAACCTCTGCTCTTACTGATATGACACATGGTGTTCCATAGGGGCCGTGCAGAAACCCCTGCTCTTTCTGATATGACCCATGGTGTTCCTTAGGGATACGTGCAGAACCACCTGTGCTCTTTCTGATATCACACATGGTGCTCCGCAGAGGTCCGTGCAGAAACCCCTGCTCTTTCTGATATGACCCACGGTGTTCCATAGGGTTCAGTGCAGAAACCCCTGCTCTTTGTGATATTACCCATTGTGTTCCATAGGGGCCGTGCAGATACCTCTGCTCTTTCTGATATGACCCATGGTGTTCCATAGGGTTCAGTGCAGAAACCCCTGCTCTTTGTGATATGACCCACGCTGTTCCGTAGGGGTCAGTGCAGAAACCCCTGCTCTTTGTGATAGGAGTCCGTGCAGAAACCCCTGCTCTTTCTGATATGACCCATGGTGTTCCATAGGAGTCCGTGCAGAACCCCTGCTCTTTTTGATATGACACATGGTGTTCCATAGGGATCCGTGCAGAAACCCCTGCTATTTCTGATATCACCCATGGTGTTCCACAGGTGTCCGTGCAGAAACCCCAGCTCTTTCTGATATGACCCATGGTGTTCCATAGGAGTACATGCAGAAACCCCTGATTTCTCTGATGTGACCCATGGTGTTCCACAGGAGTCCGTGCAGAAATCCCTGCGTTTTGTGATAGGACTCATGGTGTTCCATAGGGGTCAGTGCAGAAACCCCTGCTCTTTCTGCTATGACCCATAATGTTCCATGGGAGTCTGTGCAGAAACCCCTGCTCTTTCTGATATGACCCATGGTGTTCCATAGGGTTCCGTGCAGATACCCCTGCTCTTTGTGATATGACACATGGTGTTCCACAGGAGACCGTGCAGAAATCCCTGCTCTTTCTGATATGACCTATGGTGTTCCATAGGGTTCAGTGCAGAAAGCCCTGCTCTTACTGATATGACCCATGGTGTTCCATAGGGTTCAGTGCAGAATCCCCTGGTCTTTGTGATATGACCCACGCTGTTCCATAGGGTCAGTGCAGAAAACCCTGCTCTTTGTGATAGGAGTCCGTGCAGAAACCCCTGCTCTTTCTGATATGACCCATGGTGTTCCACAGGAATCCGTGCAGAACCCCTGCTCTTTTTGATATGACACATGGTGTTCCATAGGGATCCGTGCAGAAACCCCTGCTCTTTCTGATATCACCCATGGTGTTCCACAGGTGTCCGTGCAGAAACCCCAGCTCTTTCTGATATGACCCATGGTGTTCCATAGGAGTACATGCAGAAACCCCTGATTTCTCTGATGTGACAAATGGTGTTCCATAGGAGTCCGTGCAGAAATCCATGCGCTTTGTGATAGGACGCATGGTGTTCCACAGGAGTCCGTGCAGAAACCCCTGCTCTTTCTGATGTCATCCATGGTATTTCATAGAAGTACGTGCAGAAACCCCTGCGCTTTCTGTTATGACCCATGGTGTTCCATAGGAGTCCGTGCAGACCCCTGCTCTTTCTGATATGACACATGGTGTTCCTTAGGGATACGTGCAGAACCACCTGTGCTCTTTCTGATATCACACATGGTGCTCCACAGAGGTCCGTGCAGAAACCCCTGCTCTTTCTGATATGACCCACGGTGTTCCATAGGGTTCAGTGCAGAAACCCCTGCTCTTTGTGATATTACCCATTGTGTTCCATAGGGGCCGTGCAGATACCTCTGCTCTTTCTGATATGACCCATGGTGTTCCATAGGGTTCAGTGCAGAAACCCCTGCTCTTTGTGATATGACCCACGCTGTTCCGTAGGGGTCAGTGCAGAAACCTCTGCTCTTCGTGATAGGAGTCCGTGCAGAAACCCCTGCTCTTTCTGATATGACCCATGGTGTTCCATAGGAGTCCGTGCAGAACCGCTGCTCTTTTTGATATGACACATGGTGTTCCATAGGGATCCGTGCAGAAACCCCTGCTATTTCTGATATCACCCATGGTGTTCCACAGGTGTCCGTGCAGAAACCCCAGCTCTTTATGATATGACGCATGGTGTTCCATAGGAGTACATGCAGAAACCCTGATTTCTCTGATGTGACCCATGGTGTTCCACAGGAGGTCCGTGCAGAAATCCCTGCGTTTTGTGATAGGACTCATGGTGTTCCATAGGGGTCAGTGCAGAAACCCCTGCTCTTTCTGCTATGACCCATAATGTTCCATGGGAGTCTGTGCAGAAACCCCTGCTCTTTCTGATATGACCCATGGTGTTCCATAGGGTTCAGTGCACATACCCCTGCTCTTTGTGATATGACACATGGTGTTCCACAGGAGTCCGTGCAGAAACCCTGCTCTTTCTGATGTCATCCATTGTATTTCATAGAAGTACGTGCAGAAACCCCTGCTCTTTCTGTTATGACCCATGGTGTTCCATAGGAGTCCGTGCAGAACCCCTGCTCTTTCTGATATGACCCATGGTGTTCCACAGGAGTCCGTGCAGAAATCCCTGCTCTTTCTGATATGACCCATGGTGTTCCATAGGGTTCAGTGCAGAAAGCCCTGCTCTTACTGATATGACCCATGGTGTTCCATAGGGTTCAGTGCAGAATCCCCTGGTCTTTGTGATATGACCCACGCTGTTCCATAGGGTCAGTGCAGAAACCCCTGCTCTTGTGATAGGAGTCCGTGCAGAAACCCCTGCTCTTTCTGATATGACCCATGGTGTTCCACAGGAGTCTGAGCAGAAACCCCTGCTCTTTGTGATATGACCCATGGCGTTCCATGGGAGTCCAGGCAGAAACCCCTGCTCTTTGTGATATGACCCACGGCGTTCCATGGGAGTCCAGGCAGAAACCCCTGCTCTTTCTGATATGACCCATGGTGTTCCATGGGAGTCCATGCAGAAACCCGTTCTCTTTCTGATGTCACCAATGGTGTTTCATAAAATAGGTGCAGAACCCCTGCTCTTTCTGATATGACCCATGTTGTTCCATAGGAGTCCGTGCAGAACCCCTGCTCTTTTTGATATGACACATGGTGTTCCATAGGGATCCGTGCAGAAACCCCTGCTCTTTCTGATATCACCCATGGTGTTCCACAGGTGTCCGTGCAGAAACCCCAGCTCTTTCTGATATGACCCATGGTGTTCCATAGGAGTACATGCAGAAACCCCTGATTTCTCTGATGTGACAAATGGTGTTCCATAGGAGTCCGTGCAGAAATCCATGCGCTTTGTGATAGGACTCATGGTGTTCCACAGGAGTCCGTGCAGAAACCCCTGCTCTTTCTGATGTCATCCATGGTATTTCATAGAAGTACGTGCAGAAACCCCTGCTCTTTCTGAAATGACCCACGGTGTTCCATAGGGTTCAGTGCAGAAACCCCTGCTCTTTGTGATATTACCCATTGTGTTCCATAGGGGCCGTGCAGATACCTCTGCTCTTTCTGATATGACCCATGGTGTTCCATAGGGTTCAGTGCAGAAACCCCTGCTCTTTGTGATATGACCCACGCTGTTCCGTAGGGGTCAGTGCAGAAACCCCTGCTCTTTGTGATAGGAGTCCGTGCAGAAACCCCTGCTCTTTCTGATATGACCCATGGTGTTCCATAGGAGTCCGTGCAGAACCCCTGCTCTTTTTGATATGACACATGGTGTTCCATAGGGATCCGTGCAGAAACCCCTGCTATTTCTGATATCACCCATGGTGTTCCACAGGTGTCCGTGCAGAAACCCCAGCTCTTTCTGATATGACCCATGGTGTTCCATAGGAGTACATGCAGAAACCCCTGATTTCTCTGATGTGACCCATGGTGTTCCACAGGAGTCCGTGCAGAAATCCCTGCGTTTTGTGATAGGACTCATGGTGTTCCATAGGGGTCAGTGCAGAAACCCCTGCTCTTCTGCTATGACCCATAATGTTCCGTGGGAGTCTGTGCAGAAACCCCTGCTCTTTCTGATATGACCCATGGTGTTCCATAGGGTTCAGTGCAGATACCCCTGCTCTTTGTGATATGACACATGGTGTTCCACAGGAGTCCGTGCAGAAACCCCTGCTCTTTCTGATGTCATCCATGATATTTCATAGAAGTACGTGCAGAAACCCCTGCTCTTTCTGTTATGACCCATGGTGTTCCATAGGAGTCCGTGCAGAACCCCTGCTCTTTCTGATATGACCCATGGTGTTCCACAGGAGTCCGTGCAGAAATCCCTGCTCTTTCTGATATGACCCATGGTGTTCCATAGGGTTCAGTGCAGAAAGCCCTGCTCTTACTGATATGACCCATGGTGTTCCATAGGGTTCAGTGCAGAATCCCCTGGTCCTTGTGATATGACCCACGCTGTTCCATAGGGTCAGTGCAGAAACCCCTGCTCTTTGTGATAGGAGTCCGTGCAGAAACCCCTGCTCTTTCTGATATGACCCATGGTGTTCCACAGGAGTCTGAGCAGAAACCCCTGCTCTTTGTGATATGACCCATGGCGTTCCATGGGAGTCCAGGCAGAAACCCCTGCTCTTTGTGATATGACCCACGGCGTTCCATGGAGTCCAGGCAGAAACCCCTGCTCTTTCTGATATGACCCAGGGTGTTCCATGGGAGTCCATGCAGAAACCCGTTCTCTTTCTGATGTCACCAATGGTGTTTCATAAAATAGGTGCAGAAACCCCTGCTCTTTCTGATATGACCCATGTTGTTCCATAGGAGTCCGTGCAGAACCCCTGCTCTTTGGGATATGTCCCATTGTGCTCCATGGGAGTCCATGCAGCAACCCCTGCTCTTTGTGATATGACCCATGCTGTTCCATAGGGGTCAGTGCACAAACCCCTGCTCTTTCTGATATGACCCATCGTGTTCCACAGGAGTCCGTGCAGAAACCCCTGCTCTTTCTGATGTCACCCATGGTGTTTCATAGAAGTACGTGCAGAAACCTCTGCTCTTTCTGATGTGACCAATGGTGTTCCACAGGAGTCCATGCAGAAACCCCTGCTCTTTCTGATGTCATCCATGGTATTTCATAGAAGTACTTGCAGAAACCCCTGCTCTTTCTGATATGACCCATGGTGTTCCATAGGAGTCCGTGCAGAACCCCTGCTCTTTCTGATATGACACATGGTGTTCCTTAGGGATACGTGCAGAACCACCTGTGCTCTTTCTGATATCACACATGGTGCTCCACAGAGGTCCGTGCAGAAACCCCTGCTCTTTCTGATATGACCCACGGTGTTCCATAGGGTTCACTGCAGAAACCCCTGCTCTTTGTGATATTACCCATTGTGTTCCATAGGGGCCGTGCAGATACCTCTGCTCTTTCTGATATGACCCATGGTGTTCCATAGGGTTCAGTGCAGAAACGCCTGCTCTTTGTGATATGACCCACGCTGTTCCGTAGGGGTCAGTGCAGAAACCCCTGCTCTTTGTGATAGGAGTCCGTGCAGAAACCCCTGCTCTTTCTGATATGACCCATGGTGTTCCATAGGAGTCCGTGCAGAACCCCTGCTCTTTTGATATGACACATGGTGTTCCATAGGGATCCGTGCAGAAACCCCTGCTATTTCTGATATCACCCATGGTGTTCCACAGGTGTCCGTGCAGAAACCCCAGCTCTTTCAGATATGACCCATGGTGTTCCATAGGAGTACATGCAGAAACGCCTGATTTCTCTGATGTGACCCATGGTGTTCCACAGGAGTCCGTGCAGAAATCCCTGCGTTTTGTGATAGGTCTCATGGTGTTCCATAGGGGTCAGTGCAGAAACCCCTGCTCTTTCTGCTATGACCCATAATGTTCCATGGGAGTCTGTGCAGAAACCCCTGCTCTTTCTGATATGACCCATGGTGTTCCATAGGGTTCAGTGCAGATACCCCTGCTCTTTGTGATATGACACATGGTGTTCCACAGGAGTCCGTGCAGAAACCCCTGCTCTTTCTGATGTCATCCATGGTATTTCATAGAAGTACGTGCTGAAACCCCTGCTCTTTCTGTTATGACCCATGGTGTTCCATAGGAGTCCGTGCAGAACCCCTGCTCTTTCTGATATGACCCATGGTGTTCCACAGGAGTCCGTGCAGAAATCCCTGCTCTTTCTGATATGACCCACGCTGTTCCATAGGGTCAGTGCAGAAACCCCTGCTCTTTGTGATAGGAGTCCGTGCAGAAACCCCTGCTCTTTCTGATATGACCCATGGTGTTCCACAGGAGTCTGAGCAGAAACGCCTGCTCTTTGTGATATGACCCATGGCGTTCCATGGGAGTCCAGGCAGAAACCCCTGCTCTTTGTGATATGACCCACGGCGTTCCATGGGAGTCCAGGCAGAAACCCCTGCTCTTTCTGATATGACCCATGGTGTTCCATGGGAGTCCATGCAGAAACCCGTTCTCTTTCTGATGTCACCAATGGTGTTTCATAAAATAGGTGCAGAAACCCCTGCTCTTTCTGATATGACCCATGTTGTTCCATAGGAGTCCGTGCAGAACCCCTGCTCTTTTTGATATGACACATGGTGTTCCATAGGGATCCGTGCAGAAACCCCTGCTCTTTCTGATATCACCCATGGTGTTCCACAGGTGTCCGTGCAGAAACCCCAGCTCTTTCTGATATGACCCATGGTGTTCCATAGGAGTACATGCAGAAACCCCTGATTTCTCTGATGTGACAAATGGTGTTCCATAGGAGTCCGTGCAGAAATCCATGCGCTTTGTGATAGGACTCATGGTGTTCCACAGGAGTCCGTGCAGAAACCCCTGCTCTTTCTGATGTCATCCATGGTATTTCATAGAAGTACGTGCAGAAACCCCTGCTCTTTCTGAAATGACCAATGGTGTTCCATAGGAGTCCGTGCAGAACTCCTGCTCTTTCTGATATGACCCATGGTGTTCCTTAGGGATACGTGCAGAACCACCTGTGCTCTTTCTGATATCACACATGGTGCTCCACAGAGGTCCGTGCAGAAACCCCTGCTCTTTCTGATATGACCCACGGTGTTCCATAGGGTTCAGTGCAGAAACCCCTGCTCTTTGTGATATTACCCATTGTGTTCCATAGGGGCCGTGCAGATACCTCTGCTCTTTCTGATATGACCCATGGTGTTCCATAGGGTTCAGTGCAGAACCCCTGCTCTTTGTGATATGACCCACGCTGTTCCGTAGGGGTCAGTGCAGAAACCCCTGCTCTTTGTGATAGGAGTCCGTGCAGAAACCCCTGCTCTTTCTGATATGACCCATGGTGTTCCATAGGAGGTCCGTGCAGAACCCCTGCTCTTTTTGATATGACACATGGTGTTCCATAGGGATCCGTGCAGAAACCCCTGCTATTTCTGATATCACCCATGGTGTTCCACAGGTGTCCGTGCAGAAACCCCAGCTCTTTCTGATATGACCCATGGTGTTCCATAGGGTTCAGTGCAGAAACGCCTGCTCTTTGTGATATGACCCACGCTGTTCCGTAGGGGTCAGTGCAGAAACCCCTGCTCTTGTGATAGGAGTCCCGTGCAGAAACCCCTGCTCTTTCTGATATGACCCATGGTGTTCCATAGGAGTCCGTGCAGAACCCCTGCTCTTTTGATATGACACATGGTGTTCCATAGGGATCCGTGCAGAAACCCCTGCTATTTCTGATATCACCCATGGTGTTCCACAGGTGTCCGTGCAGAAACCCCAGCTCTTTCAGATATGACCCATGGTGTTCCATAGGAGTACATGCAGAAACGCCTGATTTCTCTGATGTGACCCATGGTGTTCCACAGGAGTCCGTGCAGAAATCCCTGCGTTTTGTGATAGGACTCATGGTGTTCCATAGGGTCAGTGCAGAAACCCTGCTCTTTCTGCTATGACCCATAATGTTCCATGGGAGTCTGTGCAGAAACCCCTGCTCTTTCTGATATGACCCATGGTGTTCCATAGGGTTCAGTGCAGATACCCCTGCTCTTTGTGATATGACACATGGTGTTCCACAGGAGTCCGTGCAGAAACCCCTGCTCTTTCTGATGTCATCCATGGTATTTCATAGAAGTACGTGCTGAAACCCCTGCTCTTTCTGTTATGACCCATGGTGTTCCATAGGAGTCCGTGCAGAACCCCTGCTCTTTCTGATATGACCCATGGTGTTCCACAGGAGTCCGTGCAGAAATCCCTGCTCTTTCTGATATGACCCATGGTGTTCCATAGGGTTCAGTGCAGAAAGCCCTGCTCTTTCTGATATGACCCATGGTGTTCCATAGGGTTCAGTGCAGAAACCCCTGGTCTTTGTGATATGACCCACGCTGTTCCAAAGGGTCAGTGCAGAAACCCCTGCTCTTTGTGATAGGAGTCCGTGCAGAAACCCCTGCTCTTTCTGATATGACCCATGGTGTTCCACAGGAGTCTGAGCAGAAACCCCTGCTCTTTGTGATATGACCCATGGCGTTCCATGGGAGTCCAGGCAGAAACCCCTGCTCTTTGTGATATGACCCACGGCGTTCCATGGGAGTCCAGGCAGAAACCCTGCTCTTTCTGATATGACCCATGGTGTTCCATGGGAGTCCATGCAGAAACCCGTGCTCTTTCTGATGTCACCGATGTTGTTTCATAAAATAGGTGCAGAAACCCCTGCTCTTTCTGATATGACCCATGTTGTTCCATAGGAGTCCGTGCAGAACCCCTGCTCTTTGTGATATGTCCCATTGTGCTCCATGGGAGTCCATGCAGCAACCCCTGCTCTTTGTGATATGACCCATGCTGTTCCATAGGGGTCAGTGCACAAACCCCTGCTCTTTCTGATATGACCCATCGTGTTCCACAGGAGTCCGTGCAGAAACCCTGCTCTTTCTGATGTCACCCATGGTGTTTCATAGAAGTACGTGCAGAAACCTCTGCTCTTTCTGATATGACCCATGGTGTTCCATAGGAGTCCGTGCAGAACCCCTGCTCTTACTGATATGACACATGGTGTTCCATAGGGGCCGTGCAGAAACCCCTGCTCTTTCTGATGTGACTGATGGTGTTCCACATGAGTCCGTGCAGAAACCCCTGCTCTTTGTGATATGACCCATGCTGTTCCATAGTGGTAAGTGCAGAAACCCCTGTTCTTTGTGATAGGAGTCCGTGCAGAAAGCCCTGCTCTTTGTGATATGACCCATGGTGTTCCATGTGAGTCCGTGCAGAAACCCCTGCCTTTCTGATATGCCCCATGGTGTTCCA
Organism: Mobula birostris; assembly: GCF_030028105.1. Taxonomy (NCBI): domain Eukaryota; kingdom Metazoa; phylum Chordata; class Chondrichthyes; order Myliobatiformes; family Myliobatidae; genus Mobula; species Mobula birostris. The sequence continues at coordinate 97,147,168 of NC_092376.1, forward strand.
TACGGGTCCGTGCAGAAACCCCTGCTCTTTCTGATATGACACATGGTGTTCCACAGGAGTCCGTGCAGAAAACTCTGCTCTTCGTGATATGACCAATGGTGTTGCACAGGTGTCCGTGCAGAAACCCCTGCTCTTTCTGATATGACCCACGGTGTTCCATAGGGGTCAGTGCAGAAGCCCCTGCTCTTTGTGATATGACCATGGTGTTCCACAGGAGTCCGTGCAGAAACCCCTGCTCTTTGTGATATGACCCATGGTGTTGCATGTGAGTCCGTGCAGACACCCCTGTTGTTTCTGATATGCCGCATGGTGTTACATAGGGTTCCGTGCAGAAACCCCTGCTCTTTCTGACATTACCCATGGTATTCCACAGGAGTCCGTGCAGACACCCCTGTTCTTTCTGATATGCCCCATGGTGTTAAAGTGGCGTCCGTGCAGAATCCCCTGCTCTTTCTGATATTACCCATGGTGTTCCACAGGAATCCGTGAAGAAACCCCTGCTCTTTGTGATATGACCCATGGTGTTCCATGGGAATCCGTGCAGAAACCCCTGCTCTTTGTGATATGTCCTATGGGTGTTCCACGGGAGTCAGTGCAGAAACCCCTGCTCTTTGTGATAGAAGTCCGTGCAGAAACCCCTGCTCTTTGTGATAGAGTCCGAGCAGAAAAACCTGCTCTTTCTGATATGACCAATGGTGTTCCACAGGAGTCTGTGCAGAAACCCCTGCTCTTTCTGATATGACACATGGTGTTCCATAGCGTTCAGTGCAGATACCCCTGCTCTTTGTGATATGAGACATGGTGTTCCACAGAAGTCCGTGCAGAAACCCCTGCTCTTTCTGATATGACCCATGGTGTTCCATAGGAGTACATGCAGAAACCCCTGATTTCTCTGATGTGACAAATGGTGTTCCATAGGAGTCCATGCAGAAATCCATGCGCTTTGTGATAGGACTCATGGTGTTCCACAGGAGTCCGTGCAGAAATCCCTGCTCTTTCTGATATGACCCATGGTGTTCCATAGGGTTCAGTGCAGAAGCCCTGCTCTTTCTGATATGACCCATGGTGTTCCATAGGGTTCAGTGCAGAAACCCCTGGTCTTTGTGATATGACCCACGCTGTTCCATAGGGTCAGTGCAGAAACCCCTGCTCTTTGTGATAGGAGTCCGTGCAGAAACCCCTGCTCTTTCTGATATGACCCATGGTGTTCCACAGGAGTCTGAGCAGAAACCCCTGCTCTTTGTGATATGACCCATGGTGTTCCATGGGAGTCCAGGCAGAAACCCCTGCTCTTTGTGATATGACCCACGGCGTTCCATGGGAGTCCAGGCAGAAACCCCTGCTCTTTCTGATATGACCCATGTGTTCCATGGGAGTCCATGCAGAAACCCGTTCTCTTTCTGATGTCACCAATGGTGTTTCATAAAATAGGTGCAGAAACCCCTGCTCTTTCTGATATGACCCATGTTGTTCCATAGGAGTCCGTGCAGAACCCCTGCTCTTTGTGATATGTCCCATTGTGCTCCATGGGAGTCCATGCAGCAACCCCTGCTCTTTGTGATATGACCCATGCTGTTCCATAGGGGTCAGTGCACAAACCCCTGCTCTTTCTGATATGACCCATCGTGTTCCACAGGAGTCCGTGCAGAAACCCCTGCTCTTTCTGATGTCACCCATGGTGTTTCATAGAAGTACGTGCAGAAACCTCTGCTCTTTCTGATGTGACCAATGGTGTTCCACAGGAGTCCGTGCAGACACCCCTGCTCTTTCTGATGTCATCCATGGTATTTCATAGAAGTACTTGCAGAAACCCCTGCGCTTTCTGATATGACCCATGGTGTTCCATAGGAGTCCGTGCAGAACCCCTGCTCTTTCTGATATGACCCATGTGTTCCTTAGGGATACGTGCAGAACCACCTGTGCTCTTTCTGATATCACACATGGTGCTCCACAGGAGTCCGTGCAGAAACCCCTGCTCTTTCTGATATGACCCACGGTGTTCCATAGGGTTCAGTGCAGAAACCCCTGCTCTTGTGATATTACCCATTGTGTTCCATAGGGGCCCCCCCCCCCCCCCGTGCAGATACCTCTGCTCTTTCTGATATGACCCATGGTGTTCCATAGGGTTCAGTGCAGAAACCCCTGCTCTTTGTGATATGACCCACGCTGTTCCGTAGGGGGTGGCACAGAAACCCCTGCTCTTTGTGATATGACCCATGGTGTTCCATAGGAGTCCGTGCTGAACCCCTGCTCTTTTTGATATCACCCATGGTGTTCCACAGGTGTCCGTGCAGAAACCCCAGCTCTTTCTGATATGACCCATGGTGTTCCATAGGAGTACATGCAGAAACCCCTGATTTCTCTGATGTGACCCATGGTGTTCCACAGGAGTCCGTGCAGAAATCCCTGCGTTTTGTGATAGGACTCATGGTGTTCCATAGGGGTCAGTGCAGAAACCCCTGCTCTTTCTGCTATGACCCATAATGCTCCATGGGAGTCTGTGCAGAAACCCCTGCTCTTTCTGATATGACCCATGGTGTTCCATAGGGTTCAGTGCAGATACCCCTGCTCTTTGTGATATGACACATGGTGTTCCACAGGAGTCCGTGCAGAAACCCCTGCTCTTTCTGATGTCATCCATGGTATTTCATAGAAGTACGTGCTGAAACCCCTGCTCTTTCTGTTATGACCCATGGTGTTCCATAGGAGTCCGTGCAGAACCCCTGCTCTTTCTGATATGACCCATGGTGTTCCACAGGAGTCCGTGCAGAAATCCCTGCTCTTTCTGATATGACCCATGGTGTTCCATAGGGTTCAGTGCAGAAAGCCCTGCTCTTTCTGATATGACCATGGTGTTCCATAGGGTTCAGTGCAGAAACCCCTGGTCTTTGTGATATGACCCACGCTGTTCCATAGGGTCAGTGCAGAAACCCCTGCTCTTTGTGATAGGAGTCCGTGCAGAAACCCCTGCTCTTTCTGATATGACCCATGGTGTTCCACAGGAGTCTGAGCAGAAACCCCTGCTCTTTGTGATATGACCCATTGCGTTCCATGGGAGTCCAGGCAGAAACCCCTGCTCTTTGTGATATGACCCACGGCGTTCCATGGGAGTCCAGGCAGAAACCCCTGCTCTTTCTGATATGACCCATGGTGTTCCATGGGAGTCCATGCAGAATCCCGTGCTCTTTCTGATGTCACCAATGGTGTTTCATAAAATAGGTGCAGAAACCCCTGCTCTTTCTGATATGACCCATGTTGTTCCATAGGAGTCCGTGCAGAACCCCTGCTCTTTGTGATATGTCCCATTGTGCTCCATGGGAGTCCATGCAGCAACCCCTGCTCTTTGTGATATGACCCATGCTGTTCCATAGGGGTCAGTGCACAAACCCCTGCTCTTTCTGATATGACCCATCGTGCTCCACAGGAGTCCGTGCAGAAACCCCTGCTCTTTCTGATGTCACCCATGGTGTTTCATAGGAGTCCGTGCAGAACCCCTGCTCTTACTGATATGACACATGGTGTTCCATAGGGGCCGTGCAGAAACCCCTGCTCTTTCTGATGTGACCGATGGTGTTCCACATGAGTCCGTGCAGAAACCCCTGCTCTTTGTGATATGACCCATGCTGTTCCATAGTGGTAAGTGCAGAAACCCCTGTTCTTTGTGATAGGAGTCCGTGCAGAAAGCCCTGCTCTTTGTGATATGACCCATGGTGTTCCATGTGAGTCCGTGCAGAAACCCCTGCTCTTTCTGATATGCCCCATGGTGTTCCATACGGGTCCGTGCAGAAACCCCTGCTCTTTCTGATATGACACATGGTGTTCCACAGGAGTCCGTGCAGAAAACCCTGCTCTTCGTGATATGACCAATGGTGTTGCACAGGTGTCCGTGCAGAAACACCTGCTCTTTCTGATATGACCCACGGTGTTCCATAGGGGTCAGTGCAGAAGCCCTGCTCTTTGTGATATGGCCATGGTGTTCACAGGAGTCCGTGCAGAAACCCCTGCTCTTTGTGATATGACCCATGGTGTTGCATGTGAGTCCGTGCAGACACCCCTGTTGTTTCTGATATGCCGCATGGTGTTACATAGGGTTCCGTGCAGAAACCCCTGCTCTTTCTGACATTACCCATGGTATTCCACAGGAGTCCGTGCAGACACCCCTGTTCTTTCTGATATGCCCCATGGTGTTAAAGTGGCGTCCGTGCAGAATCCCCTGCTCTTTCTGATATTACCCATGGTGTTCCACAGGAATCCGTGAAGAAACCCCTGCTCTTTGTGATATGACCCATGGTGTTCCATGGGAATCCGTGCAGAAACCCCTGCTCTTTGTGATATGTCCTATGGTGTTCCACGGGAGTCAGGCAGAAACCCCTGCTCTTTCTGATATGACCCATGGTGTTCCATAGCGTTCAGTGCAGATACCCCTGCTCTTTGTGATATGAGACATGGTGTTCCACAGAAGTCCGTGCAGAAACCCCTGCTCTTTCTGATATGACCCATGGTGTTCCATAGGAGTACATGCAGAAACCCCTGATTTCTCTGATGTGACAAATGGTGTTCCATAGGAGTCCGTGCAGAAATCCATGCGCTTTGTGATAGGACTCATGGTGTTCCACAGGAGTCCGTGCAGAAACCCCTGCTCTTTCTGATGTCATCCATGGTATTTCATAGAAGTACGTGCAGAAACCCCTGCTCTTTCTGTTATGACCCATGGTGTTCCACAGGAGTCCGTGCAGAAATTCCTGCTCTTTCTGATATGACCCATGGTGTTCCATAGGGTTCAGTGCAGAAACCCCTGGTCTTTGTGATATGACCCACGCTGTTCCATAGGGTCAGTGCAGAAACCCCTGCTCTTTGTGATAGGAGTCCGTGCAGAAACCCCTGCTCTTTCTCATATGACCCATGGTGTTCCACAGGAGTCCGTGCAGAAATCCCCTGCTCTTTCTGATATGACCCATGGTGTTCCATAGGGTTCAGTGCAGAAAGCCCTGCTCTTACTGATATGACCCATGGTGTTCCATAGGGTTCAGTGCAGAATCCCCTGGTCCTTGTGATATGACCCACGCTGTTCCATAGGGTCAGTGCAGAAACCCCTGCTCTTTGTGATAGGAGTCCGTGCAGAAACCCCTGCTCTTTCTGATATGACCCATGGTGTTCCACAGGAGTCTGAGCAGAAACCCCTGCTCTTTGTGATATGACCCATGGCGTTCCATGGGAGTCCAGGCAGAAACCCCTGCTCTTTGTGATATGACCCACGGCGTTCCATGGAGTCCAGGCAGAAACCCCTGCTCTTTCTGATATGACCCAGGGTGTTCCATGGGAGTCCATGCAGAAACCCGTTCTCTTTCTGATGTCACCAATGGTGTTTCATAAAATAGGTGCAGAAACCCCTGCTCTTTCTGATATGACCCATGTTGTTCCATAGGAGTCCGTGCAGAACCCCTGCTCTTTGTGATATGTCCCATTGTGCTCCATGGGAGTCCATGCAGCAACCCCTGCTCTTTGTGATATGACCCATGCTGTTCCATAGGGGTCAGTGCACAAACCCCTGCTCTTTCTGATATGACCCATCGTGTTCCACAGGAGTCCGTGCAGAAACCCCTGCTCTTTCTGATGTCACCCATGGTGTTTCATATAAGTACGTGCAGAAACCTCTGCTCTTTCTGATGTGACCAATGGTGTTCCACAGGAGTCCATGCAGAAACCCCTGCTCTTTCTGATGTCATCCATGGTATTTCATAGAAGTACTTGCAGAAACCCCTGCTCTTTCTGATATGACCCATGGTGTTCCATAGGAGTCCGTGCAGAACCCCTGCTCTTTCTGATATGACACATGGTGTTCCTTAGGGATACGTGCAGAACCACCTGTGCTCTTTCTGATATCACACATGGTGCTCCACAGAGGTCCGTGCAGAAACCCCTGCTCTTTCTGATATGACCCACGGTGTTCCATAGGGTTCACTGCAGAAACCCCTGCTCTTTGTGATATTACCCATTGTGTTCCATAGGGGCCGTGCAGATACCTCTGCTCTTTCTGATATGACCCATGGTGTTCCATAGGGTTCAGTGCAGAAACGCCTGCTCTTTGTGATATGACCCACGCTGTTCCGTAGGGGTCAGTGCAGAAACCCCTGCTCTTTGTGATAGGAGTCCGTGCAGAAACCCCTGCTCTTTCTGATATGACCCATGGTGTTCCATAGGAGTCCGTGCAGAACCCCTGCTCTTTTGATATGACACATGGTGTTCCATAGGGATCCGTGCAGAAACCCCTGCTATTTCTGATATCACCCATATGGTGTTCCACAGGTGTCCGTGCAGAAACCCCAGCTCTTTCAGATATGACCCATGGTGTTCCATAGGAGTACATGCAGAAACGCCTGATTTCTCTGATGTGACCCATGGTGTTCCACAGGAGTCCGTGCAGAAATCCCTGCGTTTTGTGATAGGTCTCATGGTGTTCCATAGGGGTCAGTGCAGAAACCCCTGCTCTTTCTGCTATGACCCATAATGTTCCATGGGAGTCTGTGCAGAAACCCCTGCTCTTTCTGATATGACCCATGGTGTTCCATAGGGTTCAGTGCAGATACCCCTGCTCTTTGTGATATGACACATGGTGTTCCACAGGAGTCCGTGCAGAAACCCCTGCTCTTTCTGATGTCATCCATGGTATTTCATAGAAGTACGTGCTGAAACCCCTGCTCTTTCTGTTATGACCCATGGTGTTCCATAGGAGTCCGTGCAGAACCCCTGCTCTTTCTGATATGACCCATGGTGTTCCACAGGAGTCCGTGCAGAAATCCCTGCTCTTTCTGATATGACCCACGCTGTTCCATAGGGTCAGTGCAGAAACCCCTGCTCTTTGTGATAGGAGTCCGTGCAGAAACCCCTGCTCTTTCTGATATGACCCATGGTGTTCCACAGGAGTCTGAGCAGAAACGCCTGCTCTTTGTGATATGACCCATGGCGTTCCATGGGAGTCCAGGCAGAAACCCCTGCTCTTTGTGATATGACCCACGGCGTTCCATGGGAGTCCAGGCAGAAACCCCTGCTCTTTCTGATATGACCCATGGTGTTCCATGGGAGTCCATGCAGAAACCCGTTCTCTTTCTGATGTCACCAATGGTGTTTCATAAAATAGGTGCAGAAACCCCTGCTCTTTCTGATATGACCCATGTTGTTCCATAGGAGTCCGTGCAGAACCCCTGCTCTTTTTGATATGACACATGGTGTTCCATAGGGATCCGTGCAGAAACCCCTGCTCTTTCTGATATCACCCATGGTGTTCCACAGGTGTCCGTGCAGAAACCCCAGCTCTTTCTGATATGACCCATGGTGTTCCATAGGAGTACATGCAGAAACCCCTGATTTCTCTGATGTGACAAATGGTGTTCCATAGGAGTCCGTGCAGAAATCCATGCGCTTTGTGATAGGACTCATGGTGTTCCACAGGAGTCCGTGCAGAAACCCCTGCTCTTTCTGATGTCATCCATGGTATTTCATAGAAGTACGTGCAGAAACCCCTGCACTTTCTGAAATGACCAATGGTGTTCCATAGGAGTCCGTGCAGAACTCCTGCTCTTTCTGATATGACCCATGGTGTTCCTTAGGGATACGTGCAGAACCACCTGTGCTCTTTCTGATATCACACATGGTGCTCCACAGAGGTCCGTGCAGAAACCCCTGCTCTTTCTGATATGACCCACGGTGTTCCATAGGGTTCAGTGCAGAAACCCCTGCTCTTTGTGATATTACCCATTGTGTTCCATAGGGGCCGTGCAGATACCTCTGCTCTTTCTGATATGACCCATGGTGTTCCATAGGGTTCAGTGCAGAAACCCCTGCTGTTTGTGATATGACCCACGCTGTTCCGTAGGGGTCAGTGCAGAAACCCCTGCTCTTTGTGATAGGAGTCCGTGCAGAAACCCCTGCTCTTTCTGATATGACCCATGGTGTTCCATAGGAGTCCGTGCAGAACCCCTGCTCTTTTTGATATGACACATGGTGTTCCATAGGGATCCGTGCAGAAACCCCTGCTATTTCTGATATCACCCATGGTGTTCCACAGGTGTCCGTGCAGAAACCCCAGCTCTTTCTGATATGACCCATGGTGTTCCATAGGGTTCAGTGCAGAAACGCCTGCTCTTTGTGATATGACCCACGCTGTTCCGTAGGGGTCAGTGCAGAAACCCCTGCTCTTTGTGATAGGAGTCCGTGCAGAAACCCCTGCTCTTTCTGATATGACCCATGGTGTTCCATAGGAGTCCGTGCAGAACCCCTGCTCTTTTGATATGACACATGGTGTTCCATAGGGATCCGTGCAGAAACCCCTGCTATTTCTGATATCACCCATGGTGTTCCACAGGTGTCCGTGCAGAAACCCCAGCTCTTTCAGATATGACCCATGGTGTTCCATAGGAGTACATGCAGAAACGCCTGATTTCTCTGATGTGACCCATGGTGTTCCACAGGAGTCCGTGCAGAAATCCCTGCGTTTTGTGATAGGACTCATGGTGTTCCATAGGGGTCAGTGCAGAAACCCCTGCTCTTTCTGCTATGACCCATAATGTTCCATGGGAGTCTGTGCAGAAACCCCTGCTCTTTCTGATATGACCCATGGTGTTCCATAGGGTTCAGTGCAGATACCCCTGCTCTTTGTGATATGACACATGGTGTTCCACAGGAGTCCGTGCAGAAACCCCTGCTCTTTCTGATGTCATCCATGGTATTTCATAGAAGTACGTGCTGAAACCCCTGCTCTTTCTGTTATGACCCATGGTGTTCCATAGGAGTCCGTGCAGAACCCCTGCTCTTTCTGATATGACCCATGGTGTTCCACAGGAGTCCGTGCAGAAATCCCTGCTCTTTCTGATATGACCCATGGTGTTCCATAGGGTTCAGTGCAGAAAGCCCTGCTCTTTCTGATATGACCCATGGTGTTCCATAGGGTTCAGTGCAGAAACCCCTGGTCTTTGTGATATGACCCACGCTGTTCCAAAGGGTCAGTGCAGAAACCCCTGCTCTTTGTGATAGGAGTCCGTGCAGAAACCCCTGCTCTTTATGATATGACCCATGGTGTTCCACAGGAGTCTGAGCAGAAACCCCTGCTCTTTGTGATATGACCCATGGCGTTCCATGGGAGTCCAGGCAGAAACCCCTGCTCTTTGTGATATGACCCACGGCGTTCCATGGGAGTCCAGGCAGAAACCCCTGCTCTTTCTGATATGACCCATGGTGTTCCATGGGAGTCCATGCAGAAACCCGTGCTCTTTCTGATGTCACCAATGGTGTTTCATAAAATAGGTGCAGAAACCCCTGCTCTTTCTGATATGACCCATGTTGTTCCATAGGAGTCCGTGCAGAACCCCTGCTCTTTGTGATATGTCCCATTGTGCTCCATGGGAGTCCATGCAGCAACCCCTGCTCTTTGTGATATGACCCATGCTGTTCCATAGGGGTCAGTGCACAAACCCCTGCTCTTTCTGATATGACCCATCGTGTTCCACAGGAGTCCGTGCAGAAACCCCTGCTCTTTCTGATGTCACCCATGGTGTTTCATAGAAGTACGTGCAGAAACCTCTGCTCTTTCTGATATGACCCATGGTGTTCCATAGGAGTCCGTGCAGAACCCCTGCTCTTACTGATATGACACATGGTGTTCCATAGGGGCCGTGCAGAAACCCCTGCTCTTTCTGATGTGACTGATGGTGTTCCACATGAGTCCGTGCAGAAACCCCTGCTCTTTGTGATATGACCCATGCTGTTCCATAGTGGTAAGTGCAGAAACCCCTGTTCTTTGTGATAGGAGTCCGTGCAGAAAGCCCTGCTCTTTGTGATATGACCCATGGTGTTCCATGTGAGTCCGTGCAGAAACCCCTGCTCTTTCTGATATGCCCCATGGTGTTCCATACGGGTCCGTGCAGAAACCCCTGCTCTTTCTGATATGACACATGGTGTTCCACAGGAGTCCGTGCAGAAAACTCTGCTCTTCGTGATATGACCAATGGTGTTGCACAGGTGTCCGTGCAGAAACCCCTGCTCTTTCTGATATGACCCACGGTGTTCCATAGGGGTCAGTGCAGAAGCCCCTGCTCTTTGTGATATGACCATGGTGTTGCATGTGAGTCCGTGCAGACACCCCTGTTGTTTCTGATATGCCGCATGGTGTTACATAGGGTTCCGTGCAGAAACCCCTGCTCTTTCTGACATTACCCATGGTATTCCACAGGAGTCCGTGCAGACACCCCTGTTCTTTCTGATATGCCCCATGGTGTTAAAGTGGCGTCCGTGCAGAATCCCCTGCTCTTTCTGATATTACCCATGGTGTTCCACAGGAATCCGTGAAGAAACCCCTGCTCTTTGTGATATGACCCATGGTGTTCCATGGGAATCCGTGCAGAAACCCCTGCTCTTTGTGATATGTCCTATGGTGTTCCACGGGAGTCAGTGCAGAAACCCCTGCTCTTTGTGATAGAAGTCCGTGCAGAAACCCCTGCTCTTTGTGATAGGAGTCCGAGCAGAAAAACCTGCTCTTTCTGATATGACCAATGGTGTTCCACAGGAGTCTGTGCAGAAACCCCTGCTCTTTCTGATATGACACATGGTGTTCCATAGCGTTCAGTGCAGATACCCCTGCTCTTTGTGATATGAGACATGGTGTTCCACAGAAGTCCGTGCAGAAACCCCTGCTCTTTCTGATATGACCCATGGTGTTCCATAGGAGTACATGCAGAAACCCCTGATTTCTCTGATGTGACAAATGGTGTTCCATAGGAGTCCGTGCAGATATCCATGCGCTTTGTGATAGGACTCATGGTGTTCCACAGGAGTCCGTGCAGAAACCCCTGCTCTTTCTGATATGACCCATGGTGTTCCATAGGGTTCAGTGCAGAAAGCCCTGCTCTTTCTGATATGACCCATGGTGTTCCATAGGGTTCAGTGCAGAAACCCCTGGTCTTTGTGATATGACCCACGCTGTTCCATAGGGTCAGTGCAGAAACCCCTGCTCTTTGTGATAGGAGTCCGTGCAGAAACCCCTGCTCTTTCTGATATGACCCATGGTGTTCCACAGGAGTCTGAGCAGAAACCCCTGCTCTTTGTGATATGACCCATGGTGTTCCATGGGAGTCCAGGCAGCAACCCCTGCTCTTTGTGATATGACCCACGGCGTTCCATGGGAGTCCAGGCAGAAACCCCTGCTCTTTCTGATATGACCCATGGTGTTCCATGGGAGTCCATTCAGAAACCCGTTCTCTTTCTGATGTCACCAATGGTGTTTCATAAAATAGGTGCAGAAACCCCTGCTCTTTCTGATATGACCCATGTTGTTCCATAGGAGTCCGTGCAGAACCCCTGCTCTTTGTGATATGTCCCATTGTGCTCCATGGGAGTCCATGCAGCAACCCCTGCTCTTTGTGATATGACCCATGCTGTTCCATAGGGGTCAGTGCACAAACCCCTGCTCTTTCTGATATGACCCATCGTGTTCCACAGGAGTCCGTGCAGAAACCCCTGCTCTTTCTGATGTCACCCATGGTGTTTCATAGAAGTACGTGCAGAAACCTCTGCTCTTTCTGATGTGACCAATGGTGTTCCACAGGAGTCCGTGCAGAAACCCCTGCTCTTTCTGATGTCATCCATGGTATTTCATAGAAGTACTTGCAGAAACCCCTGCGCTTTCTGATATGACCCATGGTGTTCCATAGGAGTCCGTGCAGAACCCCTGCTCTTTCTGATATGACCCATGGTGTTCCTTAGGGATACGTGCAGAACCACCTGTGCTCTTTCTGATATCATACATGGTGCTCCACAGGAGTCCGTGCAGAAACCCCTGCTCTTTCTGATATGACCCACGGTGTTCCATAGGGTTCAGTGCAGAAACCCCTGCTCTTTGTGATATTACCCATTGTGTTCCATAGGGGCCGTGCAGATACCTCTGCTCTTTCTGATATGGCCCATGGTGTTCCATAGGGTTCAGTGCAGAAACCCCTGCTCTTTGTGATATGACCCACGCTGTTCCGTAGGGGTCAGTGCAGAAACCCCTGCTCTTTGTGATAGGAGTCCGTGCAGAAACCCCTGCTCTTTCTGATATGACCCATGGTGTTCCATAGGAGTCCGTGCTGAACCCCTGCTCTTTTTGATATGACACATGGTGTTCCATAGGGATCCGTGCAGAAACCCCTGCTATTTCTGATATCACCCACGGTGTTCCACAGGTGTCCGTGCAGAAACCCCAGCTCTTTCTGATATGACCCATGGTGTTCCATAGGAGTACATGCAGAAACCCCTGATTTCTCTGATGTGACCCATGGTGTTCCACAGGAGTCCGTGCAGAAATCCCTGCGTTTTGTGATAGGACTCATGGTGTTCCATAGGGGTCAGTGCAGAAACCCCTGCTCTTTCTGCTATGACCCATAATGTTCCATGGGAGTCTGTGCAGAAACCCCTGCTCTTTCTGATATGACCCATGGTGTTCCATAGGGTTCAGTGCAGATACCCCTGCTCTTTGTGATATGACACATGGTGTTCCACAGGAGTCCGTGCAGAAACCCCTGCTCTTTCTGATGTCATCCATGGTATTTCATAGAAGTACGTGCTGAAACCCCTGCTCTTTCTGTTATGACCCATGGTGTTCCATAGGAGTCCGTGCAGAACCCCTGCTCTTTCTGATATGACCCATGGTGTTCCACAGGAGTCCGTGCAGAAATCCCTGCTCTTTCTGATATGACCCATGGTGTTCCATAGGGTTCAGTGCAGAAAGCCCTGCTCTTTCTGATATGACCCATGGTGTTCCATAGGGTTCAGTGCAGAAACCCCTGGTCTTTGTGATATGACCCACGCTGTTCCATAGGGTCAGTGCAGAAACCCCTGCTCTTTGTGATAGGAGTCCGTGCAGAAACCCCTGCTCTTTCTGATATGACCCATGGTGTTCCACAGGAGTCTGAGCAGAAACCCCTGCTCTTTGTGATATGACCCATTGCGTTCCATGGGAGTCCAGGCAGAAACCCCTGCTCTTTGTGATATGACCCACGGCGTTCCATGGGAGTCCAGGCAGAAACCCCTGCTCTTTCTGATATGACCCATGGTGTTCCATGGGAGTCCATGCAGAATCCCGTGCTCTTTCTGATGTCACCAATGGTGTTTCATAAAATAGGTGCAGAAACCCCTGCTCTTTCTGATATGACCCATGTTGTTCCATAGGAGTCCGTGCAGAACCCCTGCTCTTTGTGATATGTCCCATTGTGCTCCATGGGAGTCCATGCAGCAACCCCTGCTCTTTGTGATATGACCCATGCTGTTCCATAGGGGTCAGTGCACAAACCCCTGCTCTTTCTGATATGACCCATCGTGTTCCACAGGAGTCCGTGCAGAAACCCCTGCTCTTTCTGATGTCACCCATGGTGTTTCATAGAAGTACGTGCAGAAACCTCTGCTCTTTTTGATATGACCCATGGTGTTCCATAGGAGTCCGTGCAGAACCCCTGCTCTTACTGATATGACACATGGTGTTCCATAGGGGCCGTGCAGAAACCCCTGCTCTTTCTGATGTGACCGATGGTGTTCCACATGAGTCCGTGCAGAAACCCCTGCTCTTTGTGATATGACCCATGCTGTTCCATAGTGGTAAGTGCAGAAACCCCTGTTCTTTGTGATAGGAGTCCGTGCAGAAAGCCCTGCTCTTTGTGATATGACCCATGGTGTTCCATGTGAGTCCGTGCAGAAACCCCTGCTCTTTCTGATATGCCCCATGGTGTTCCATACGGGTCCGTGCAGAAACCCCTGCTCTTTCTGATATGACACATGGTGTTCCACAGGAGTCCGTGCAGAAAACCCTGCTCTTCGTGATATGACCAATGGTGTTGCACAGGTGTCCGTGCAGAAACACCTGCTCTTTCTGATATGACCCACGGTGTTCCATAGGGGTCAGTGCAGAAGCCCCTGCTCTTTGTGATATGGCCATGGTGTTCCACAGGAGTCCGTGCAGAAACCCCTGCTCTTTGTGATATGACCCATGGTGTTGCATGTGCGTCCGTGCAGACACCCCTGTTGTTTCTGATATGCCGCATGGTGTTACATAGGGTTCCGTGCAGAAACCCCTGCTCTTTCTGACATTACCCATGGTATTCCACAGGAGTCCGTGCAGACACCCCTGTTCTTTCTGATATGCCCCATGGTGTTAAAGTGGCGTCCGTGCAGAATCCCCTGCTCTTTCTGATATTACCCATGGTGTTCCACAGGAATCCGTGAAGAAACCCCTGCTCTTTGTGATATGACCCATGGTGTTCCATGGGAATCCGTGCAGAAACCCCTGCTCTTTGTGATATGTCCTATGGTGTTCCACGGGACTCAGTGCAGAAACCCCTGCTCTTTCTGATATGACCCATGGTGTTCCATAGCGTTCAGTGCAGATACCCCTGCTCTTTGTGATATGAGACATGGTGTTCCACAGAAGTCCGTGCAGAAACCCCTGCTCTTTCTGATATGACCCATGGTGTTCCATAGGAGTACATGCAGAAACCCCTGATTTCTCTGATGTGACAAATGGTGTTCCATAGGAGTCCGTGCAGAAATCCATGCGCTTTGTGATAGGACTCATGGTGTTCCACAGGAGTCCGTGCAGAAACCCCTGCTCTTTCTGATGTCATCCATGGTATTTCATAGAAGTACGTGCAGAAACCCCTGCTCTTTCTGTTATGACCCATGGTGTTCCACAGGAGTCCGTGCAGAAATTCCTGCTCTTTCTGATATGACCCATGGTGTTCCATAGGGTTCAGTGCAGAAACCCCTGGTCTTTGTGATATGACCCACGCTGTTCCATAGGGTCAGTGCAGAAACCCCTGCTCTTTGTGATAGGAGTCCGTGCAGAAACCCCTGCTCTTTCTGATATGACCCATGGTGTTCCACAGGAGTCTGAGCAGAAACCCCTGCTCTTTGTGATATGACCCATGGTGTTCCATGGGAGTCCAGGCAGAAACCCCTGCTCTTTGTGATATGACCCACGGCGTTCCATGGGAGTCCAGGCAGAAACCCCTGCTCTTTCTGATATGACCCATGGTGTTCCATGGGAGTCCATGCAGAAACCCGTTCTCTTTCTGATGTCACCAATGGTGTTTCATAAAATAGGTGCAGAAACCCCTGCTCTTTCTGATATGACCCATGTTGTTCCATAGGAGTCCGTGCAGAACCCCTGCTCTTTGTGATATGTCCCATTGTGCTCCATGGGAGTCCATGCAGCAACCCCTGCTCTTTGTGATATGACCCATGCTGTTCCATAGGGGTCAGTGCACAAACCCCTGCTCTTTCTGATATGACCCATCGTGTTCCACAGGAGTCCGTGCAGAAACCCCTGCTCTTTCTGATGTCACCCATGGTGTTTCATAGAAGTACGTGCAGAAACCTCTGCTCTTTCTGATGTGACCAATGGTGTTCCACAGGAGTCCGTGCAGAAACCCCTGCTCTTTCTGATGTCATCCATGGTATTTCATAGAAGTACTTGCAGAATACCCTGCGCTTTCTGATATGACCCATGGTGTTCCATAGGAGTCCGTGCAGAACCCCTGCTCTTTCTGATATGACTCATGGTGTTCCTTAGGGATACGTGCAGAACCACCTGTGCTCTTTCTGATATCACACATGGTGCTCCACAGAGGTCCGTGCAGAAACCCCTGCTCTTTCTGATATGACCCACGGTGTTCCATAGGGTTCAGTGCAGAAACCCCTGCTCTTTGTGATATTACCCATTGTGTTCCATAGGGGCCGTGCAGATACCTCTGCTCTTTCTGATATGACCCATGGTGTTCCATAGGGTTCAGTGCAGAAACCCCTGCTGTTTGTGATATGACCCACGCTGTTCCGTAGGGGTCAGTGCAGAAACCCCTGCTCTTTGTGATAGGAGTCGTGCAGAAACCCCTGCTCTTTCTGATATGACCCATGGTGTTCCATAGGAGTCCGTGCAGAACCCCTGCTCTTTTTGATATGACACATGGTGTTCCATAGGGATCCGTGCAGAAACCCCTGCTATTTCTGATATCACCCATGGTGTTCCACAGGTGTCCGTGCAGAAACCCCAGCTCTTTCTGATATGACCCATGGTGTTCCATAGGAGTACATGCAGAAACCCCTGATTTCTCCGATGTGACCCATGGTGTTCCACAGGAGTCCGTGCAGAAATCCCTGCGTTTTGTGATAGGACTCATGGTGTTCCATAGGGGTCAGTGCAGAAACCCCTGCTCTTTCTGCTATGACCCATAATGTTCCATGGGAGTCTGTGCAGAAACCCCTGCTCTTTCTGATATGACCCATGGTGTTCCATAGGGTTCAGTGCAGATACCCCTGCTCTTTGTGATATGACACATGGTGTTCCACAGGAGTCCGTGCAGAAACCCCTGCTCTTTCTGATGTCATCCATGGTATTTCATAGAAGTACGTGCAGAAACCCCTGCTCTTTCTGTTATGACCCATGGTGTTCCATAGGAGTCCGTGCAGAGCCCCTGCTCTTTCTGATATGACCCATGGTGTTCCACAGGAGACCGTGCAGAAATCCCTGCTCTTTCTGATATGACCCATGGTGTTCCATAGGGTTCAGTGCAGAAAGCCCTGCTCTTACTGATATGACCCATGGTGTTCCATAGGGTTCAGTGCAGAATCCCCTGGTCTTTGTGATATGACCCACGCTGTTCCATAGGGTCAGTGCAGAAACCCCTGCTCTTTGTGATAGGAGTCCGTGCAGAAACCCCTGCTCTTTCTGATATGACCCATGGTGTTCCATAGGAATCCGTGCAGAACCCCTGCTCTTTTTGATATGACACATGGTGTTCCATAGGGATCCGTGCAGAAACCCCTGCTCTTTCTGATATCACCCATGGTGTTCCACAGGTGTCCGTGCAGAAACCCCAGCTCTTTCTGATATGACCCATGGTGTTCCATAGGAGTACATGCAGAAACCCCTGATTTCTCTGATGTGACAAATGGTGTTCCATAGGAGTCCGTGCAGAAATCCATGCGCTTTGTGATAGGACTCATGGTGTTCCACAGGAGTCCGTGCAGAAACCCCTGCTCTTTCTGATGTCATCCATGGTATTTCATAGAAGTACGTGCAGAAACCCCTGCTCTTTCTGTTATGACCCATGGTGTTCCATAGGAGTCCGCGCAGAACTCCTGCTCTTTCTGATATGACCCATGGTGTTCCTTAGGGATACGTGCAGAACCACCTGAGCTCTTTCTGATATCACACATGGTGCTCCACAGAGGTCCGTGCAGAAACCCCTGCTCTTTCTGATATGACCCACGGTGTTCCATAGGGTTCAGTGCAGAAACCCCTGCTCTTTGTGATATTACCCATTGTGTTCCATAGGGGCCGTGCAGATACCTCTGCTCTTTCTGATATGACCCATGGTGTTCCATAGGGTTCAGTGCAGAAACCCCTGCTCTTTGTGATATGACCCACGCTGTTCCGTAGGGGTCAGTGCAGAAACCCCTGCTCTTCGTGATATGAGTCCGTGCAGAAACCCCTGCTCTTTCTGATATGACCCATGGTGTTCCATAGGAGTCCGTGCAGAACCGCTGCTCTTTTTGATATGACACATGGTGTTCCATAGGGATCCGTGCAGAAACCCCTGCTATTTCTGATATCACCCATGGTGTTCCACAGGTGTCCGTGCAGAAACCCCAGCTCTTTCAGATATGACCCATGGTGTTCCATAGGAGTACATGCAGAAACGCCTGATTTCTCTGATGTGACCCATGGTGTTCCACAGGAGTCCGTGCAGAAATCCCTGCGTTTTGTGATAGGACTCATGGTGTTCCATAGGGGTCAGTGCAGAAACCCCTGCTCTTTCTGCTATGACCCATAATGTTCCATGGGAGTCTGTGCAGAAACCCCTGCTCTTTCTGATATGACCCATGGTGTTCCATAGGGTTCAGTTCAGATACCCCTGCTCTTTGTGATATGACACATGGTGTTCCACAGGAGTCCGTGCAGAAACCCCTGCTCTTTCTGATGTCATCCATGGTATTTCATAGAAGTACGTGCAGAAACCCCTGCTCTTTCTGTTATGACCCATGGTGTTCCACAGGAGTCCGTGCAGAAATCCCTGCTCTTTCTGATATGACCCATGGTGTTCCATAGGGTTCAGTGCAGAAAGCCCTGCTCTTTCTGATATGACACATGGTGTTCCACAGGAGTCCGTGCAGAAAACCCTGCTCTTCGTGATATGACCAATGGTGTTGCACAGGTGTCCGTGCAGAAACCCCTGCTCTTTCTGATATGACCCACGGTGTTCCATAGGGGTCAGTGCAGAAGCCCCTGCTCTTTGTGATATGGCCATGGTGTTCCACAGGAGTCCGTGCAGAAACCCCTGCTCTTTGTGATATGACCCATGGTGTTGCATGTGAGTCCGTGCAGACACCCCTGTTGTTTCTGATATGCCGCATGGTGTTACATAGGGTTCCGTGCAGAAACCCCTGCTCTTTGTGATATTACCCATTGTGTTCCATAGGGGCCGTGCAGATACCTCTGCTCTTTCTGATATGACCCATGGTGTTCCATAGGGTTCAGTGCAGAAACGCCTGCTCTTTGTGATATGACCCACGCTGTTCCGTAGGGGTCAGTGCAGAAACCCCTGCTCTTTGTGATAGGAGTCCGTGCAGAAACCCCTGCTCTTTCTGATATCACCCATGGTGTTCCATAGGAGTCCGTGCAGAACCCCTGCTCTTTTTGATATGACACATGGAGTTCCATAGGGATCCGTGCAGAAACCCCTGCTCTTTCTGATATCACCCATGGTGTTCCACAGGTGTCCGTGCAGAAACCCCAGCTCTTTCAGATATGACCCATGGTGTTCCATAGGAGTACATGCAGAAACGCCTGATTTCTCTGATGTGACCCATGGTGTTCCACAGGAGTCCGTGCAGAAATCCCTGCGTTTTGTGATAGGACTCATGGTGTTCCATAGGGGTCAGTGCAGAAACCCCTGCTCTTTCTGCTATGACCCATAATGTTCCATGGGAGTCTGTGCAGAAACCCCTGCTCTTTCTGATATGACCCATGGTGTTCCATAGGGTTCAGTTCAGATACCCCTGCTCTTTGTGATATGACACATGGTGTTCCACAGGAGTCCGTGCAGAAACCCCTGCTCTTTCTGATGTCATCCATGGTATTTCATAGAAGTACGTGCAGAAACCCCTGCTCTTTCTGTTATGACCCATGGTGTTCCACAGGAGTCCGTGCAGAAATCCCTGCTCTTTCTGATATGACCCATGGTGTTCCATAGGGTTCAGTGCAGAAAGCCCTGCTCTTTCTGATATGACCCATGGTGTTCCATGGGAGTCCATGCAGAATCCCGTGCTCTTTCTGATGTCACCAATGGTGTTTCATAAAATAGGTGCAGAAACCCCTGCTCTTTCTGATATGACCCATGTTGTTCCATAGGAGTCCGTGCAGAACCCCTGCTCTTTGTGATATGTCCCATTGTGCTCCATGGGAGTCCATGCAGCAACCCCTGCTCTTTGTGATATGACCCATGCTGTTCCATAGGGGTCAGTGCACAAACCCCTGCTCTTTCTGATATGACCCATCGTGTTCCACAGGAGTCCGTGCAGAAACCCCTGCTCTTTCTGATGTCACCCATGGTGTTTCATAGAAGTACGTGCAGAAACCTCTGCTCTTTTTGATATGACCCATGGTGTTCCATAGGAGTCCGTGCAGAACCCCTGCTCTTACTGATATGACACATGGTGTTCCATAGGGGCCGTGCAGAAACCCCTGCTCTTTCTGATGTGACCGATGGTGTTCCACATGAGTCCGTGCAGAAACCCCTGCTCTTTGTGATATGACCCATGCTGTTCCATAGTGGTAAGTGCAGAAACCCCTGTTCTTTGTGATAGGAGTCCGTGCAGAAAGCCCTGCTCTTTGTGATATGACCCATGGTGTTCCATGTGAGTCCGTGCAGAAACCCCTG
Organism: Mobula birostris; assembly: GCF_030028105.1. Lineage (NCBI taxonomy): Eukaryota > Metazoa > Chordata > Chondrichthyes > Myliobatiformes > Myliobatidae > Mobula > Mobula birostris. The sequence continues at coordinate 97,167,123 of NC_092376.1, forward strand.
CTCTTTCTGATATGCCCCATGGTGTTCCATACGGGTCCGTGCAGAAACCCCTGCTCTTTCTGATATGACACATGGTGTTCCACAGGAGTCCGTGCAGAAAACCCTGCTCTTCGTGATATGACCAATGGTGTTGCACAGGTGTCCGTGCAGAAACACCTGCTCTTTCTGATATGACCCACGGTGTTCCATAGGGGTCAGTGCAGAAGCCCCTGCTCTTTGTGATATGGCCATGGTGTTCCACAGGAGTCCGTGCAGAAACCCCTGCTCTTTGTGATATGACCCATGGTGTTGCATGTGAGTCCGTGCAGACACCCCTGTTGTTTCTGATATGCCGCATGGTGTTACATAGGGTTCCGTGCAGAAACCCCTGCTCTTTCTGACATTACCCATGGTATTCCACAGGAGTCCGTGCAGACACCCCTGTTCTTTCTGATATGCCCCATGGTGTTAAAGTGGCGTCCGTGCAGAATCCCCTGCTCTTTCTGATATTACCCATGGTGTTCCACAGGAATCCGTGAAGAAACCCCTGCTCTTTGTGATATGACCCATGGTGTTCCATGGGAATCCGTGCAGAAACCCCTGCTCTTTGTGATATGTCCTATGGTGTTCCACGGGACTCAGTGCAGAAACCCCTGCTCTTTCTGATATGACCCATGGTGTTCCATAGCGTTCAGTGCAGATACCCCTGCTCTTTGTGATATGAGACATGGTGTTCCACAGAAGTCCGTGCAGAAACCCCTGCTCTTTCTGATATGACCCATGGTGTTCCATAGGAGTACATGCAGAAACCCCTGATTTCTCTGATGTGACAAATGGTGTTCCATAGGAGTCCGTGCAGAAATCCATGCGCTTTGTGATAGGACTCATGGTGTTCCACAGGAGTCCGTGCAGAAACCCCTGCTCTTTCTGATGTCATCCATGGTATTTCATAGAAGTACGTGCAGAAACCCCTGCTCTTTCTGTTATGACCCATGGTGTTCCACAGGAGTCCGTGCAGAAATTCCTGCTCTTTCTGATATGACCCATGGTGTTCCATAGGGTTCAGTGCAGAAACCCCTGGTCTTTGTGATATGACCCACGCTGTTCCATAGGGTCAGTGCAGAAACCCCTGCTCTTTGTGATAGGAGTCCGTGCAGAAACCCCTGCTCTTTCTGATATGACCCATGGTGTTCCACAGGAGTCTGAGCAGAAACCCCTGCTCTTTGTGATATGACCCATGGTGTTCCATGGGAGTCCAGGCAGAAACCCCTGCTCTTTGTGATATGACCCACGGCGTTCCATGGGAGTCCAGGCAGAAACCCCTGCTCTTTCTGATATGACCCATGGTGTTCCATGGGAGTCCATGCAGAAACCCGTTCTCTTTCTGATGTCACCAATGGTGTTTCATAAAATAGGTGCAGAAACCCCTGCTCTTTCTGATATGACCCATGTTGTTCCATAGGAGTCCGTGCAGAACCCCTGCTCTTTGTGATATGTCCCATTGTGCTCCATGGGAGTCCATGCAGCAACCCCTGCTCTTTGTGATATGACCCATGCTGTTCCATAGGGGTCAGTGCACAAACCCCTGCTCTTTCTGATATGACCCATCGTGTTCCACAGGAGTCCGTGCAGAAACCCCTGCTCTTTCTGATGTCACCCATGGTGTTTCATAGAAGTACGTGCAGAAACCTCTGCTCTTTCTGATGTGACCAATGGTGTTCCACAGGAGTCCGTGCAGAAACCCCTGCTCTTTCTGATGTCATCCATGGTATTTCATAGAAGTACTTGCAGAATACCCTGCGCTTTCTGATATGACCCATGGTGTTCCATAGGAGTCCGTGCAGAACCCCTGCTCTTTCTGATATGACCCATGGTGTTCCTTAGGGATACGTGCAGAACCACCTGTGCTCTTTCTGATATCACACATGGTGCTCCACAGAGGTCCGTGCAGAAACCCCTGCTCTTTCTGATATGACCCACGGTGTTCCATAGGGTTCAGTGCAGAAACCCCTGCTCTTTGTGATATTACCCATTGTGTTCCATAGGGGCCGTGCAGATACCTCTGCTCTTTCTGATATGACCCATGGTGTTCCATAGGGTTCAGTGCAGAAACCCCTGCTGTTTGTGATATGACCCACGCTGTTCCGTAGGGGTCAGTGCAGAAACCCCTGCTCTTTGTGATAGGAGTCCGTGCAGAAACCCCTGCTCTTTCTGATATGACCCATGGTGTTCCATAGGAGTCCGTGCAGAACCCCTGCTCTTTTTGATATGACACATGGTGTTCCATAGGGATCCGTGCAGAAACCCCTGCTATTTCTGATATCACCCATGGTGTTCCACAGGTGTCCGTGCAGAAACCCCAGCTCTTTCTGATATGACCCATGGTGTTCCATAGGAGTACATGCAGAAACCCCTGATTTCTCCGATGTGACCCATGGTGTTCCACAGGAGTCCGTGCAGAAATCCCTGCGTTTTGTGATAGGACTCATGGTGTTCCATAGGGGTCAGTGCAGAAACCCCTGCTCTTTCTGCTATGACCCATAATGTTCCATGGGAGTCTGTGCAGAAACCCCTGCTCTTTCTGATATGACCCATGGTGTTCCATAGGGTTCAGTGCAGATACCCCTGCTCTTTGTGATATGACACATGGTGTTCCACAGGAGTCCGTGCAGAAACCCCTGCTCTTTCTGATGTCATCCATGGTATTTCATAGAAGTACGTGCAGAAACCCCTGCTCTTTCTGTTATGACCCATGGTGTTCCATAGGAGTCCGTGCAGAGCCCCTGCTCTTTCTGATATGACCCATGGTGTTCCACAGGAGACCGTGCAGAAATCCCTGCTCTTTCTGATATGACCCATGGTGTTCCATAGGGTTCAGTGCAGAAAGCCCTGCTCTTACTGATATGACCCATGGTGTTCCATAGGGTTCAGTGCAGAATCCCCTGGTCTTTGTGATATGACCCACGCTGTTCCATAGGGTCAGTGCAGAAACCCCTGCTCTTTGTGATAGGAGTCCGTGCAGAAACCCCTGCTCTTTCTGATATGACCCATGGTGTTCCATAGGAATCCGTGCAGAACCCCTGCTCTTTTTGATATGACACATGGTGTTCCATAGGGATCCGTGCAGAAACCCCTGCTCTTTCTGATATCACCCATGGTGTTCCACAGGTGTCCGTGCAGAAACCCCAGCTCTTTCTGATATGACCCATGGTGTTCCATAGGAGTACATGCAGAAACCCCTGATTTCTCTGATGTGACAAATGGTGTTCCATAGGAGTCCGTGCAGAAATCCATGCGCTTTGTGATAGGACTCATGGTGTTCCACAGGAGTCCGTGCAGAAACCCCTGCTCTTTCTGATGTCATCCATGGTATTTCATAGAAGTACGTGCAGAAACCCCTGCTCTTTCTGTTATGACCCATGGTGTTCCATAGGAGTCCGTGCAGAACTCCTGCTCTTTCTGATATGACCCATGGTGTTCCTTAGGGATACGTGCAGAACCACCTGAGCTCTTTCTGATATCACACATGGTGCTCCACAGAGGTCCGTGCAGAAACCCCTGCTCTTTCTGATATGACCCACGGTGTTCCATAGGGTTCAGTGCAGAAACCCCTGCTCTTTGTGATATTACCCATTGTGTTCCATAGGGGCCGTGCAGATACCTCTGCTCTTTCTGATATGACCCATGGTGTTCCATAGGGTTCAGTGCAGAAACCCCTGCTCTTTGTGATATGACCCACGCTGTTCCGTAGGGGTCAGTGCAGAAACCCCTGCTCTTCGTGATATGAGTCCGTGCAGAAACCCCTGCTCTTTCTGATATGACCCATGGTGTTCCATAGGAGTCCGTGCAGAACCGCTGCTCTTTTTGATATGACACATGGTGTTCCATAGGGATCCGTGCAGAAACCCCTGCTATTTCTGATATCACCCATGGTGTTCCACAGGTGTCCGTGCAGAAACCCCAGCTCTTTCAGATATGACCCATGGTGTTCCATAGGAGTACATGCAGAAACGCCTGATTTCTCTGATGTGACCCATGGTGTTCCACAGGAGTCCGTGCAGAAATCCCTGCGTTTTGTGATAGGACTCATGGTGTTCCATAGGGGTCAGTGCAGAAACCCCTGCTCTTTCTGCTATGACCCATAATGTTCCATGGGAGTCTGTGCAGAAACCCCTGCTCTTTCTGATATGACCCATGGTGTTCCATAGGGTTCAGTTCAGATACCCCTGCTCTTTGTGATATGACACATGGTGTTCCACAGGAGTCCGTGCAGAAACCCCTGCTCTTTCTGATGTCATCCATGGTATTTCATAGAAGTACGTGCAGAAACCCCTGCTCTTTCTGTTATGACCCATGGTGTTCCACAGGAGTCCGTGCAGAAATCCCTGCTCTTTCTGATATGACCCATGGTGTTCCATAGGGTTCAGTGCAGAAAGCCCTGCTCTTTCTGATATGACCCATGGTGTTCCATAGGAGTCCATGCAGCAACCCCTGCTCTTTGTGATATGACCCATGCTGTTCCATAGGGGTCAGTGCACAAACCCCTGCTCTTTCTGATATGACCCATCGTGTTCCACAGGAGTCCGTGCAGAAACCCCTGCTCTTTCTGATGTCACCCATGGTGTTTCATAGAAGTACGTGCAGAAACCTCTGCTCTTTCTGATATGACCCATGGTGTTCCATAGGAGTCCGTGCAGAACCCCTGCTCTTACTGATATGACACATGGTGTTCCATAGGGGCCGTGCAGAAACCCCTGCTCTTTCTGATGTGACCGATGGTGTTCCACATGAGTCCGTGCAGAAACCCCTGCTCTTTGTGATATGACCCATGCTGTTCCATAGTGGTAAGTGCAGAAACCCCTGTTCTTTGTGATAGGAGTCCGTGCAGAAAGCCCTGCTCTTCGTGATATGACCCATGGTGTTCCATGTGAGTCCGTGCAGAAACCCCTGCTCTTTCTGATATGCCCCATGGTGTTCCATACGGGTCCGTGCAGAAACCCCTGCTCTTTCTGATATGACACATGGTGTTCCACAGGAGTCCGTGCAGAAAACCCTGCTCTTCGTGATATGACCAATGGTGTTGCACAGGTGTCCGTGCAGAAACCCCTGCTCTTTCTGATATGACCCACGGTGTTCCATAGGGGTCAGTGCAGAAGCCCCTGCTCTTTGTGATATGGCCATGGTGTTCCACAGGAGTCCGTGCAGAAACCCCTGCTCTTTGTGATATGACCCATGGTGTTGCATGTGAGTCCGTGCAGACACCCCTGTTGTTTCTGATATGCCGCATGGTGTTACATAGGGTTCCGTGCAGAAACCCCTGCTCTTTGTGATATTACCCATTGTGTTCCATAGGGGCCGTGCAGATACCTCTGCTCTTTCTGATATGACCCATGGTGTTCCATAGGGTTCAGTGCAGAAACGCCTGCTCTTTGTGATATGACCCACGCTGTTCCGTAGGGGTCAGTGCAGAAACCCCTGCTCTTTGTGATAGGAGTCCGTGCAGAAACCCCTGCTCTTTCTGATATCACCCATGGTGTTCCATAGGAGTCCGTGCAGAACCCCTGCTCTTTTTGATATGACACATGGAGTTCCATAGGGATCCGTGCAGAAACCCCTGCTCTTTCTGATATCACCCATGGTGTTCCACAGGTGTCCGTGCAGAAACCCCAGCTCTTTCAGATATGACCCATGGTGTTCCATAGGAGTACATGCAGAAACGCCTGATTTCTCTGATGTGACCCATGGTGTTCCACAGGAGTCCGTGCAGAAATCCCTGCGTTTTGTGATAGGACTCATGGTGTTCCATAGGGGTCAGTGCAGAAACCCCTGCTCTTTCTGCTATGACCCATAATGTTCCATGGGAGTCTGTGCAGAAACCCCTGCTCTTTCTGATATGACCCATGGTGTTCCATAGGGTTCAGTTCAGATACCCCTGCTCTTTGTGATATGACACATGGTGTTCCACAGGAGTCCGTGCAGAAACCCCTGCTCTTTCTGATGTCATCCATGGTATTTCATAGAAGTACGTGCAGAAACCCCTGCTCTTTCTGTTATGACCCATGGTGTTCCACAGGAGTCCGTGCAGAAATCCCTGCTCTTTCTGATATGACCCATGGTGTTCCATAGGGTTCAGTGCAGAAAGCCCTGCTCTTTCTGATATGACCCATGGTGTTCCATAGGAGTCCATGCAGCAACCCCTGCTCTTTGTGATATGACCCATGCTGTTCCATAGGGGTCAGTGCACAAACCCCTGCTCTTTCTGATATGACCCATCGTGTTCCACAGGAGTCCGTGCAGAAACCCCTGCTCTTTCTGATGTCACCCATGGTGTTTCATAGAAGTACGTGCAGAAACCTCTGCTCTTTCTGATATGACCCATGGTGTTCCATAGGAGTCCGTGCAGAACCCCTGCTCTTACTGATATGACACATGGTGTTCCATAGGGGCCGTGCAGAAACCCCTGCTCTTTCTGATGTGACCGATGGTGTTCCACATGAGTCCGTGCAGAAACCCCTGCTCTTTGTGATATGACCCATGCTGTTCCATAGTGGTAAGTGCAGAAACCCCTGTTCTTTGTGATAGGAGTCCGTGCAGAAAGCCCTGCTCTTTGTGATATGACACATGGTGTTCCATGTGAGTCCGTGCAGAAACCCCTGCTCTTTCTGATATGCCCCATGGTGTTCCATACGGGTCCGTGCAGAAACCCCTGCTCTTTCTGATATGACACATGGTGTTCCACAGGAGTCCGTGCAGAAAACCCTGCTCTTCGTGATATGACCAATGGTGTTGCACAGGTGTCCGTGCAGAAACCCCTGCTCTTTCTGATATGACCCACGGTGTTCCATAGGGGTCAGTGCAGAAGCCCCTGCTCTTTGTGATATGGCCATGGTGTTCCACAGGAGTCCGTGCAGAAACCCCTGCTCTTTGTGATATGACCCATGGTGTTGCATGTGAGTCCGTGCAGACACCCCTGTTGTTTCTGATATGCCGCATGGTGTTACATAGGGTTCCGTGCAGAAACCCCTCTTTCTGACATTACCCATGGTATTCCACAGGAGTCCGTGCAGACACCCCTGTTCTTTATGATATGCCCCATGGTGTTAAAGTGGCGTCCGTGCAGAATCCCCTGCTCTTTCTGATATTACCCATGGTGTTCCACAGGAATCCGTGCAGAAACCCCTGCTCTTTGTGATATGTCCTATGGTGTTCCACGGGAGTCAGTGCAGAAACCCCTGCTCTTTGTGATAGAAGTCCGTGCAGAAACCCCTGCTCTTTGTGATAGGAGTCCGTGCAGAAAAACCTGCTCTTTCTGATATGACCAATGGTGTTCCACAGGAGTCTGTGCAGAAACCCCTGCTCTTTCTGATATGACCCATGGTGTTCCATAGCGTTCAGTGCAGATACCCCTGCTCTTTGTGATATGAGACATGGTGTTCCACAGAAGTCCGTGCAGAAACCCCTGCTCTTTCTGATGTTATCCATGGTATTTCATAGAAGAACGTGCAGAAACCCCTGCTCTTTCTGATATGACCCATGGTGTTCCATAGGAGTCCGTGCAGAACCCCTGCTCTTTCTGATATGACCCATGGTGTTCCACAGGAATCCGTGCAGAAATCTCTGCTCTTTCTGATATGACCCATGGTGTTCCATAGGGTTCAGTGCAGAAAGCCCTGCTCTTTCTGATATGACCCATGGTGTTCCATAGGGTTCAGTGCAGAAACCCCTGGTCTTTGTGATATGACCCACGCTGTTCCATAGGGTCAGTGCAGAAACCCCTGCTCTTTGTGATAGGAGTCCGTGCAGAAACCCCTGCTCTTTCTGATATGACCCATGGTGTTCCACAGGAGTCTGAGCAGATACCCCTGCTCTTTGTGATATGACCCATGGCGTTCCATGGGAGTCCAGGCAGAAACCCCTGCTCTTTGTGATATGACCCACGGCGTTCCATGGGAGTCCAGGCAGAAACCCCTGCTCTTTCTGATATAACCCATGGTGTTCCATGGGAGTCCATGCAGAAACCCGTGCTCTTTCTGATGTCACCAATGGTGTTTCATAAAATAGGAGCAGAAACCCCTGCTCTTTCTGATATGACCCATGTTGTTCCATAGGAGTCCGTGCAGAACCCCCTGCTCTTTGTAATATGACCCATGCTGTTCCATAGGGGTCAGTGCACAAACCCCTGCTCTTTCTGATATGACCCATCGTGTTCCACAGGAGTCCGTGCAGAAACCCCTGCTCTTTCTGATGTCACCCATGGTGTTTCATAGAAGTACGTGCAGAAACCTCTGCTCTTTCTGATATGACCCATGGTGTTCCATACGGGTCCGTGCAGAAACCCCTGCTCTTTCTGATATAACACATGGTGTTCCACAGGAGTCCGTGCAGAAAACCCTGCTCTTCGTGATATGACCAATGGTGTTGCACAGGTGTCCGTGCAGAAACCCCTGCTGTTTCTGATATGACCCACGGTGTTCCACAGGAGTCCGTGCAGAAACCCCTGCTCTTTGTGATATGACCCATGGTGTTGCATGTGAGTCCGTGCAGACACCCCTGTTGTTTCTGTTATGCCGCATGGTGTTACATAGGGATCCGTGCAGAAACCCCTGCTCTTTCTGATATTACCCATGGTGTTCCACAGGAGTCCGTGCAGAAAACCCTGCTCTTCGTGATATGACCAATGGTGTTGCACAGGTGTCCGTGCAGAAACCCCTGTTCTTTCTGATATGCCCCATGGTGTTAAATAGGCGTCCGTGCAGAAACCCCTGCTCTTTCTGATATTACCCATGGTGTTCCACAGGAGTCCGTGAAGAAACCCCTGCTCTTTGTGATATGACCCATGGTGTTCCATGGGAATCCGTGCAGACACCCCTGCTCTTTGTGATATGACCCATGGCGTTCCATGGGAGTCCGGGCAGAAATCCCTGGTCTTTGTGATATGACGCAAGGTGTTCCATATGGGCTGTGCAGAAACCCCTGCTATTTGTGATATGTCCAATTGTGCTCCATCGGAGTCCATGCAGCAACCCCTGCTCTTTGTGATATGACCCATGCTGTTCCATAGGGGTCAGTGCACAAACCCCTGCTCTTTCTGATATGACTCATCGTGTTCCACAGGAGTCCGTGCAGAAACCCCTGCTCTTTCTGATGTCACCCATGGTGTTTCATAGAAGTACGTGCAGAAACCCCTGCTCTTTCTGATGTGACCGATGGTGTTCCACAGGTGTACGTGCAGAAAGCCCTGCTCTTTGTGATATGACCCATGGTGTTCCATGTGAGTCCGTGCAGACACCCCTGCTCTTTCTGATATGCCCCATGGTGTTCCATACGGGTCCGTGCAGAAATCCCTGCTCTTTCTGATATGACACATGGTGTTCCACAGGAGTCCGTGCAGAAAACCCTGCTCTGCGTGTTATGACCAATGGTGTTGCACAGGTGTCAGTGTAGAAACCCCTGCTCTTTCTGATATGACCCACGGTGTTCCATAGGGGTCAGTGCAGAAGCCCCTGCTCTTTGTGATATGACCATGGTGTTCCACAGGAGTCCGTGCAGAAACCTCTGCTCTTTGTGATATGACCCATGGTGTTGCATGTGAGTCCGTGCAGACACCCCTGTTGTTTCTGATATGCCGCATGGTATTCCACAGGAGTCCGTGCAGACACCCCTGTTCTTTCTGATATGCCCCATGGTGTTAAATAGGCGTCCGTGCATAAACCCCTGCTCTTTCTGATATTACCCATGGTGTTCCACAGGAGTCCGTGAAGAAACCCCTGCTCTTTCTGATATGACCCATGGTGTTCCATGAGGGTCAGTGCAGAAACCCCTGCTCTTTGTGATAGGAGTCCGTTCAGAAACCCCTGCTCTTTCTGATGTGACCTATGGTGTTCCACAGGAGTCCGTGCAGAAACCTTTGCTCTTTGTGATATGACCCATGGTGTTCCATGTGAGTCCATGCAGACACCCCTGCTCTTTCTAATGTGACCCATGGTGTTCCACAGGACTCCATGCAGAAATCCCTGCGCTTTGTGATATGACTCATTGTGTTCCATAGAGGTCAGTGCAGACACCCCTGCTCTTTCTGATATGCCCCATGGTGTTCCATAGGAGTCAGTGCAGAAACCCCTGCTCTTTGTGATAGGAGTCCGCGCTGAAATCCCTGCTCTTTCTGATATGACCCATGGTGTTCCATAGGATTCCGTGCAGAAACCACTGGTTTTTGTGATATGACCTATGATGTTCCATAGGAGTCAGTGCAGAACTCCCTGCTCTTTCTGATATGACCCATGATGTTCCATAGGAGTCAGTGCAGAAACCCCTGCTCTTTGTGTTAGGAGTCCGTGCAGAAACCCCTGCTCTTTCTGATATGACCCATGGTGTTCCATTAGGGTCAGTGCAGAAACCCCTGCTCTTTGTGATATGACCCATTGTGTTCCATGGGAGACCATGCAGAAACCTCTGCTCTTTGTGATATGACCCATGGTGTTGCATGTGAGTCCGTGCAGACACCCATGTTGTTTCTGATATGCCGCATGGTGTTACATAGGGGTCCGTGCAGAAACCCCTCCTCTTTCTGATATTACCCATGGTATTCCACAGGAGTCCGTGCAGACACCCCTGTTCTTTCTGATATGCCCCATGGTGTTAAATAGGCGTCCGTGCAGAAACCCCTGCTCTTTCTGATATTACCCATGGTGTTCCACAGGAGTCCGTGAAGAAACCCCTGCTCTTTCTGATATGACCCATGGTGTTCCATTAGGGTCAGTGCAGAAACCCCTGCTCTTTGTGATAGGAGTCCGTTCAAAAACCCCTGTTCTTTCTGATGTGACCTATGGTGTTCCACAGGAGTCCGTGCCGAAACCTTTGCTCTTTGTGTTATGACCAATGGTGTTCCATGTGAGTCCATGCAGACACCCCTGCTGTTTCTGTTATGCCCCACGGTGTTCCATAGGGGTCCGTGCTGAAATCCCTGCTCTTTCTGATATCACCCATGGTGTTCCATAGGAATCCGTGCAGAACCCCTGCTCTTTCTGATATGACACATGGTGTTCCATAGGGGTACGTGTGGAAACCCCTGCTCTTTCTAATGTGACCCATGGTGTTCCACAGGACTCCGTGCAGAAATCCCTGCGCTTTGTCATATGTCTCATGGTGTTCCATAGAGGTCAGTGCAGACACCCCTGCTCTTTCTGATATGCCCCATGGTGTTCCATAGGGGTCCGTGCTGAAATCCCTGCTCTTTCTGATATGACCCATGGTGTTCCATAGGAATCCGTGCAGAAACCACTGGTTTTTGTGATATGACCTATGGTGTTCCATCGGAGTCCGTGCAGAAACCCCTGCTCTTCCTGATATGACCCATGGTGTTCTATAGGGTTCAGTGCAGAAACCCCTGCTCTTTCTGATATGACCCATGATGTTCCATAGGAGTCAGTGCAGAAACCCCTGCTCTTTGTGATAGGAGTCCGTGCAGAAACCCCTGCTCTTTCTGATATGACCCATGGTGTTCCACAGGAGTCTGTGCAGAAAACCCTGCTCTTTGTGATATGACCATGGTGTTCCATAGGAGTCTGTGCAGAAACCCGTGCTCTTTGTGATATTACTCATGTTGTTCCATGCGAGTCCGTGCAGAAACCCCTGCTCTTTCTGATGTCACCCATGGTGTTTCATAGAAGTACGTGCAGAAACCTCTGCTCTTTCTGATGTGACCCATGGTGTTCCACAGGAGTCCGTGCAGAAACCCCTGCTCTTTCTGATATGACACATGGTGTTCCTTAGGAATACGTACCGAAACACCTGTGCTCTTTCTGATATCACACATGGTGCTCCACAGAGGTCCATGCAGAAACCTCTGCTCTTTCTGATATGACCCATGGTATTCCATAGGGTTCAGTGCAGAAACCCCTGCTCTTTGTGATATGACCCATGGTGTTCCATAGGGGCCGTGCAGATACCTCTGCTCTTTCTGATATGACCCATGGTGTTCCATAGGGTTCAGTGCAGAAACCCCTGCTCTTTGTGATATGACCCACGCTGTTCCGTAGAGGTCAGTGCAGAAACCCCTGCTCTTTCTGATAGGAGTCCGTGCAGAAACCCCTGCTCTTTCTGCTATGACCCATGGTGTTCCATAGGAGACCGTGCAGAACCCCTGCTCTTTTTGATATGACACATGGTGTTCCATAGGGATCCGTGCAGATACCCCTGCTCTTTCTGATATCACACATGGCGTTCCACAGGTGTCCGTGCAGAAACCCCAGCTCTTTCTGATATGACCCATGGTGTTCCATAGGAGTACATGCAGAAACCCCTGATTTTTCTGATGTGACCCATGGTGTTCCACAGGAGTCCGTGCAGAAATCCCTGCGCTTTGTGATAGGACTCATGGTGTTCCATAGGGGTCAGTGCAGAAACCCCTGCTCTTTCTGCTATGACCCATAATGTTCTATGGGAGTCTGTGCAGAAACCCCTGCTCTTTCTGATATGACCCATGGTTTTCCATAGGGTTCAGTGCAGATATCCCTGCTCTTTGTGATATGACACATGGTGTTCCACAGGAGTCCGTGCAGAAACCTTTGCTCTTTGTGATATGACCCATGGTGTTCCATGTGAGTCCATGCAGACCCCCCTGCTCTTTCTAATGTGACCCATGGTGTTCCACAGGACTCCGTGCAGAAATCCCTGCGCTTTGTGATATGACTCATTGTGTTCCATAGAGGTCAGTGCAGACACCCCTGCTCTTTCTGATATGCCCCATGGTGTTCCATAGGAGTCAGTGCAGAAACCCCTGCTCTTTGCGATAGGAGTCCGCGCTGAAATCCCTGCTCTTTCTGATATGACCCATGGTGTTCCATAGGAATCCGTGCAGAAACCACTGGTTTTTGTGATATGACCTATGGTGTTCCATCGGAGTCCGTGCAGAAACCCCTGCTCTTCCTGATATGACCCATGGTGTTCTATAGGGTTCAGAGCAGAAATCCCTGCTCTTTCTGATATGACCCATGATGTTCCATAGGAGTCAGTGCAGAACTCCCTGCTCTTTCTGATATGACCCATGATGTTCCATAGGAGTCAGTGCAGAAACCCCTGATCTTTGTGTTAGGAGTCCGTGCAGAAACCCCTGCTCTTTCTGATATGACCCATGGTGTTCCATTAGGGTCAGTGCAGAAACCCCTGCTCTTTGTGATATGACCCATTGTGTTCCATGGGAGACCATGCAGAAACCTCTGCTCTTTGTGATATGACCCATGGTGTTGCATGTGAGTCCGTGCAGACACCCATGTTGTTTCTGATATGCCGCATGGTGTTACATAGGGGTCCGTGCAGAAACCCCTCCTCTTTCTGATATTACCCATGGTATTCCACAGGAGTCCGTGCAGACACCCCTGTTCTTTCTGATATGCCCCATGGTGTTAAATAGGCGTCCGTGCAGAAACCCCTGCTCTTTCTGATATTACCCATGGTGTTCCACAGGAGTCCGTGAAGAAACCCCTGCTCTTTCTGATATGACCCATGGTGTTCCATTAGGGTCAGTGCAGAAACCCCTGCTCTTTGTGATAGGAGTCCGTTCAGAAACCCCTGTTCTTTCTGATGTGACCTATGGTGTTCCACAGGAGTCCGTGCAGAAACCTTTGCTCTTTGTGATATGACCAATGGTGTTCCATGTGAGTCCATGCAGACACCCCTGCTGTTTCTGTTATGCCCCACGGTGTTCCATAGGGGTCCGTGCTGAAATCCCTGCTCTTTCTGATATCACCCATGGTGTTCCATAGGAATCCGTGCAGAACCCCTGCTCTTTCTGATATGACACATGGTGTTCCATAGGGGTACGTGTGGAAACCCCTGCTCTTTCTAATGTGACCCATGGTGTTCCACAGGACTCCGTGCAGAAATCCCTGCGCTTTGTCATATGTCTCATGGTGTTCCATAGAGGTCAGTGCAGACACCCCTGCTCTTTCTGATATGCCCCATGGTGTTCCATAGGGGTCCGTGCTGAAATCCCTGCTCTTTCTGATATGACCCATGGTGTTCCATAGGAATCCGTGCAGAAACCACTGGTTTTTGTGATATGACCTATGGTGTTCCATCGGAGTCCGTGCAGAAACCCCTGCTCTTCCTGATATGACCCATGGTGTTCTGTAGGGTTCAGTGCAGAAACCCCTGCTCTTTCTGTTATGACCCATGATGTTCCATAGGAGTCAGTGCAGAAACCCCTGCTCTTTGTGATAGGAGTCCGTGCAGAAACCCCTGCTCTTTCTGATATGACCCATGGTGTTCCACAGGAGTCTGTGCAGAAACCCCTGCTCTTTGTGATATGACCATGGTGTTCCATAGGAGTCTGTGCAGAAACCCGTGCTCTTTGTGATATTACTCATGTTGTTCCATGCGAGTCCGTGCAGAAACCCCTGCTCTTTTTGATGTCACCCATGGTGTTTCATAGAAGTACGTGCAGAAACCTATGCTCTTTCTGATGTGACCCATGGTGTTCCACAGGAGTCCGTGCAGAAACCCCTGCTCTTTCTGATGTCATCCATGGTATTTCATAGAAGTACTTGCAGAAACCCCTGCTCTTTCTGATATGACCCATGGTGTTCCATAGGAGTCCGTGCAGAACCCCTGCTCTTTCTGATATGACACATGGTGTTCCTTAGGGATACGTGCAGAAACACCTGTGCTCTTTCTGATATCACACATGGTGCTCCACAGAGGTCCGTGCAGAAACCCCTGCTCTTTCTGATATGACCAATGGTGTTCCATAGGAGTACATGCAGAAACCCCTGATTTCTCTGATGTGACCCATGGTGTTCCACAGGAGTCCGTGCAGAAATCCCTGCGCTTTGTGATAGGACTCATGGTGTTCCATAGGGGTCAGTGCAAAAACCCCTGCTCTTTCTGCTATGACCCATAATGTTCCATGGGAGTCTGTGCAGAAACCCCTGCTCTTTCTGATATGACCCATGGTGTTCCATAGGGTTCAGTGCAGATACCCCTGCTCTTTGTGATATGACACATGGTGTTCCACAGGAGTCCGTGCAGAACCCCTGCTCTTTCTGATGTCATCCATGGTATTTCATAGAAGTACGTGCAGAAACCCCTGCTCTTTCTGATATGACCCATGGTGTTCCATAGGAGTCCGTGCAGAACCCCTGCTCTTTCTGATATGACCCATGGTGTTCCACAGGAGTCCGTGCAGAAATCCCTGCTCTTTCTGATATGACCCATGGTGTTCCATAGGGTTCAGTGCAGAAACCCGTGCTCTTTCTGATGTCACCAAAGCTGTTTCATAGAAGTAGGTGCAGAAACCCCTGCTCTTTCTGATATGACCCATGTTGTTCCATAGGAGTCCGTGCAGAACCCCTGCTCTTTGTGATATGTCCCATTGTGCTCCATGGGAGTCCATGCAGCAACCCCATCCCTTTGTGATATGACCCATGCTGTTCCATAGGGGTCAGTGCACAAACCCCTGCTCTTTCTGATATGACCCATCGTGTTCCACAGGAGTCCGTGCAGAAACCCCTGCTCTTTCTGATGTCACCCATGGTGTTTCATAGAAGAACGTGCAGAAACCTCTGCTCTTTCTGATATGACCCATGGTGTTCCATAGGAGTCCGTGCAGAACCCCTGCTCTTACTGATATGACACATGGTGCTCCATAGGGTCTGTGCAGAAACCCCTGCTCTTTCTGATGTGACCGATGCTGTTCCATAGTGGTAAGTGCAGAAACCCCTGCTCTTTGTGATAGCAGTCCGTGCAGAAAGCCCTGCTCTTTGTGATATGACCCATGGTGTTCCATGTGAGTCCGAGCAGACACCCCTGCTCTTTCTGATATGCCCCATGGTGTTTCATACGGGTCCGTGCAGAAACCCCTGCTCTTTCTGATATGACACATGGTGTTCCACAGGAGTCCGTGCAGAAAACCTTGCTCTTCGTGATATGACCAATGGTGTTGCACAGGTGTCCGTGCAGAAACCCCTGCTCTTTCTGATATGACCCACGGTGTTCCATAGGGGTCAGTGCAGAAGCCCCTGCTCTTTGTGATATGACACATGGTGTTCCACAGGAGTCCGTGCAGAAAACCTTGCTCTTCGTGATATGACCAATGGTGTTGCACAGGTGTCCGTGCAGAAACCCCTGCTCTTTCTGATATGACCCACGGTGTTCCATAGGGGTCAGTGCAGAAGCCCCTGCTCTTTGTGATATGACCATGGTGTTCCACAGGAGTCCTTGCTGAAAACCCTGCTCTTTGTGACATGACCCATGGTGTTGCATGTGAGTCCGTGCAGACACCCCTGTTCTTTCTGATATGCCGCATGGTGTTACATAGGGGTCCGTGCAGAAACCCCTGCTCTTTCTGATATTACCCTTGGTATTCCACAGGAATCCGTGCAGACACCCCTGTTCTTTCTGATATGCCCCATGGTGTTAAATAGGCGTCCGTGCAGAAACCCCTGCTCTTTCTGATATTACCCATGGTGTTCCACAGGAGTCCGTGAAGAAACCCCTGCTCTTTGTGATATGACCCATGGTGTTCCATGGGAATCCGTGCAGAAACCCCTGCTCTTGGTGATATGACCTACGGTGTTCCATGGGAGTCAGTGCAGAAGCCCCTGCTCTTTGTGATAGAAGTCCGTGCAGAAAACCCCTGCTATTTGTGATAGGAGTCCGTGCAGAAAACCCTGCTCTTTCTGATATGACCAATGGTGTTCCACAGGAGTCTGTGCAGAAACCCGTGCTCTTTGTGATATTACTCATGTTGTTCCATGCGAGTCCGTGCAGAAACCCCTGCTCTTTCTGATGTCACCCATGGTGTTTCATAGAAGTACGTGCAGAAACCTATGCTCTTTCTGATGTGACCCATGGTGTTCCATAGGGGCCGTGCAGATACCTCTGCTCTTTCTGATATGACCCATGGTGTTCCATAGGGTTCAGTGCAGAAACGCCTGCTCTTTGTGATATGACCCACGCTGTTCCGTAGGGGTCAGTGCAGAAACCCCTGCTCTTTGTGATAGGAGTCCGTGAAGAAATCCCTGCTGTTTCTGATATGACCCATGGTGTTCCATAGGAGTACATGCAGAAACCCCTGATTTCTCTGATGTGACCCATGGTGTTCCACAGGAGTCCGTGCAGAAATCCCTGCGCTTTGTGATAGGACTCATGGTGTTCCATAGGGGTCAGTGCAGAAACCCCTGCTCTTTCTGCTATGACCCATAATGTTCCATTGGAGTCTGTGCAGAAACCCCTGCTCTTTCTGATATGACCCATGGTGTTCCATAGGGTTCAGTGCAGAGACCCCTGCTCTTTGTGATATGACACATGGTGTTCCACAGGAGTCCGTGCAGAAACCCCTGCTCTTTCTGATGTCATCCATGGTATTTCATAGAAGTACGTGCAGAAACCCCTGCTCTTTCTGATATGACCCATGGTGTTCCATAGGAGTCCGTGCAGAACCCCTGCTCTTTCTGATATGACCCATGGTGTTCCACAGGAGTCCGTGCAGAAATCCCTGCTCTTTCTGATACGACCCATGGTGTTCCATAGGGTTCAGTGCAGAAAGCCCTGCTTTTTCTGATATGACCCATGGTGTTCCATAGGATTCAGTGCAGAAACCCCTGCTCTTTGTGATAGGAGTCCGTGCAGAAACCCCTGCTCTTTCTGATATGACCCATGGTGTTCCATAGGGTTCAGTGCAGAAACCCCTGCTCTTTGTGATAGGAGTCCGTGCAGAAACCCCTGCTCTTTCTGATATGACCCATGGTGTTCCACAGGAGTCTGAGCAGAAACCCCTGCTCTTTGTGATATGACCCATGGCGTTCCATGGGAGTCCAGGAAGAAACCCCTGCTCTTTATGATATGACCCATGGCGTTCCATGGGAGTCCAGGCAGAAACACCTCCTCTTTCTGATATGACCCATGGTGTTCCATGGGAGTCCATGCAGAAACCCGTGCTCTTTCTGATGTCACCAAAGGTGTTTCATAGAAGTAGGTGCAGAAACCCCTGCTCTTTCTGATATGACCCATGTTGTTCCATAGGAGACCGTGCAGAACCCCTGCTCTTTGTGATATGTCCCATTGTGCTCCATGGGAGTCCATGCAGCAACCCCTGCTCTTTGTGATATGACCCATGCTGTTCCATAGGGGTCAGTGCACAAACCCCTGCTCTTTCTGATATGATCCATCGTGTTCCACAGGAGTCCGTGCAGAAACCCCTGCTCTTTCTGATGTCACCCATGGTGTTTCATAGAAGAACGTGCAGAAACCTCTGCTCTTTCTGATATGACCCATGGTGTTCCATAGGAGTCCGTGCAGAACCCCTGCTCTTACTGATATGACACATGGTGCTCCATAGGGGCTGTGCAGAAACCCCTGCTCTTTCTGATGTGACCGATGGTGTTCCACAGGAGTCCGTGCAGAAACCCCTGCTCTTTGTGATATGACCCATGCTGTTCCATAGTGGTAAGTGCAGAAACCCCTGCTCTTTGTGATAGCAGTCCGTGCAGAAAGCCCTGCTCTTTGTGATATGACCCATGGTGTTCCATGTGAGTCCGAGCAGACACCCCTGCTCTTTCTGATATGCCCCATGGTGTTCCATACGGGTCCGTGCAGAAACCCCTGCTCTTTCTGATATGACACATGGTGTTCCACAGGAGTCCGTGCAGAAAACCTTGCTCTTCGTGATATGACCAATGGTGTTGCACAGGTGTCCGTGCAGAAACCCCTGCTCTTTCTGATATGACCCACGGTGTTCCATAGGGGTCAGTGCAGAAGCCCCTGCTCTTTGTGATATGACCATGGTGTTCCACAGGAGTCCGTGCAGAAACCCCTGCTCTTTGTGACATGACCCATGGTGTTGCATGTGAGTCCGTGCAGACACCCCTGTTCTTTCTGATACGCCGCATGGTGTTACATAGGGGTCCGTGCAGAAACCCCTGCTCTTTCTGATATTACCCATGGTATTCCACAGGAATCCGTGCAGACACCCCTGTTCTTTCTGATATGCCCCATGGTGTTAAATAGGCGTCCGTATAGAAACCCCTGCTCTTTCTGATATTACCCATGGTGTTCCACAGGAGTCCGTGAAGAAACCCCTGCTCTTTGTGATATGACCCATGGTGTTCCATGGGAATCCGTGCAGAAACCCCTGCTCTTTGTGATATGACCTATGGTGTTCCATGGGAGACAGTGCAGAAGCCCCTGCTCTTTGTGATAGAAGTCCGTGCAGAAACCCCTGCTCTTTGTGATAGGAGTCCGTGCAGAAAACCCTGCTCTTTCTGATATGACCAATGGTGTTCCACAGGAGTCTGTGCAGAAACCCCTGCTCTTTCTGATATGACCCATGGTGTTCCATTAGGGTCAGTGCAGAAACCCCTGCTCTTTGTGATAGGAGTCCGTTCAGAAACCCCTGTTCTTTCTGATGTGACCTATGGTGTTCCACAGGAGTCCGTGCAGAAACCTTTGCTCTTTGTGATATGACCCATGGTGTTCCATGTGAGTCCATGCAGACACCCCTGCTCTTTCTGATATGCCCCATGGTGTTCCATAGGGGTCCGTGCTGAGATCCCTGCTCTTTCTGATATGACCCATGGTGTTCCATAGGAATCCGTGCAGAAACCCCTGCTCTTTCTGATATGACCCATGGTGTTCCACAGGAGTCCGTGCAGAAATCCCTGCGCTTTGTGATATGACTCATGGTGTTACATAGGGGTCAGTGCAGAAACCTCTGCTCTTTCTGATATGACCCATAGTGTTCCATGGGAGTCCGTGCAGAAACCCCTGCTCTTTGTGATATGACCTTTGGTGTTCCATGGGAGTCCGTGCAGAAACCCCTGCTCTTTCTGATATGACCCATGGTGTTCCATAGGGTTCAGTGCAGAAACCCCTGCTCTTTCTGATATGACCCATGGTGTTCCACAGGAGTCAGTGCAGAAATCCCTGCGCTTTGTGATATGACTCATGGTGTTACATAGGGGTCAGTGCAGAAACCTCTGCTCTTTCTGATATGACCCATAGTGTTCCATGGGAGTCCGTGCAGAAACCCCTGCTCTTTCTGATATGACCCATGGTGTTCCATAGGGTTCAGTGCAGAAACCCCTGCTCTTTCTGATATGACCCACGGTGTTCCATAGGGGTCAGTGCAGAAGCCCCTGCTCTTTGTGATATGACCATGGTGTTCCACAGGAGTCCGTGCAGAAAACCCTGCTCTTTGTGACATGACCCATGGTGTTGCATGTGAGTCCGTGCAGACACCCCTGTTCTTTCTGATATGCCGCATGGTGTTACATAGGGGTCCGTGCAGAAACCCCTGCTCTTTCTGATATTACCCATGGTATTCCACAGGAATCCGTGCAGACACCCCTGTTCTTTATGATATGCCCCATGGTGTTAAATAGGCGTCCGTGCAGAAACCCCTGCTCTTTCTGATATTACCCATGGTGTTCCACAGGAGTCCGTGAAGAAACCCCTGCTCTTTGTGATATGACCCATGGTGTTCCATGGGAATCCGTGCAGAAACCCCTGCTCTTTGTGATATGACCTATGGTGTTCCATGGGAGTCAGTGCAGAAGCCCCTGCTCTTTGTGATAGAAGTCCGTGCAGAAACCCCTGCTCTTTGTGATAGGAGTCCGTGCAGAAAACCCTGCTCTTTCTGATATGCCCCATGGTGTTCCATAGGGGTCCGTGCTGAAATCCCTGCTCTTTCTGATATGACCCATGGTGTTCCATAGGAAAACGTGCAGAAACCCCTGCTCTTTCTGATATGACCCATGGTGTTCCACAGGAGTCCGTGCAGAAATCCCTGCGCTTTGTGATATGACTCATGGTGTTACATAGGGGTCAGTGCAGAAACCTCTGCTCTTTCTGATATGACCCATAGTGTTCCATGGGAGTCCGTGCAGAAACCCCTGCTCTTTGTGATATGACCTTTGGTGTTCCATGGGAGTCCGTGCAGAAACCCCTGCTCTTTCTGATATGACCCATGGTGTTTCATAGGGTTCAGTGCAGAAACCCCTGCTCTTTCTGATATGACCCATGGTGTTCCATAGGGTTCAGTGCAGAAACCCCTCCTCTTTGTGATAGGAGTCCGTGCAGAAACCCCTGATCTTTGTGATAGGAGTCCGTGCAGAAACCCCTGCTCTTTCTGATATGACCCATGGTGTTCCTTAGGGATACGTGCAGAAACACCTGTGCTCTTTCTGATATCACACATGGTGCTCCACAGAGGTCCGTGCAGAAACCCCTGCTCTTTCTGATATGACCCATGGTGTTCCATAGGGGCCGTGCAGATACCTCTGGTCTTTCTGATATGACCCATGGTGTTACATAGGGTTCAGTGCAGAAACCCCTGCTCTTTGTGATATGACCCACGCTGTTCCGTAGGGGTCAGTGCAGAAACCCCTGCTCTTTGTGATAGGAGTCCGTGCAGAAACCCCTGCTCTTTCTGATATGACCCATGGTGTTCCATAGGAGTCCGTGCAGAACCCCTGCTCTTTTTGATATGACACATGGTGTTCCATAGGGATCCGTGCAGACATCCCTGCTCTCTCTGATATGCCCCATGGTGTTCCATAGGGGTCCGTGATGAAATCCCTGCTCTTTCTGATATGACCCATGGTGTTCCATAGGAATCCGTGCAGAAACCACTGGTTTTTGTGATATGACCTATGGTGTTCCATCGGAGTCCGTGCAGAAACCCCTGCTCTTCCTGATATGACCCATGGTGTTCTATATTGTTCAGTGCAGAAACCCCTGCTCTTTCTGATATGACCCATGATGTTCCATTGGAGTCAGTGCAGAAACCCCTGCTCTCTGTGATAGGAGTCCGTGCAGAAACCCCTGCTCTTTCTGATATGACCCATGGTGTTCCACAGGAGTCTGTGCAGAAACCCCTGCTCTTTGTGATATGACCATGGTGTTCCATAGGAGTCTGTGCAGAAAC
This sequence comes from Mobula birostris, assembly GCF_030028105.1. Lineage (NCBI taxonomy): Eukaryota > Metazoa > Chordata > Chondrichthyes > Myliobatiformes > Myliobatidae > Mobula > Mobula birostris. Next base: position 97,189,024 of record NC_092376.1, read on the forward strand.
CCGTGCTCTTTGTGATATTACTCATGTTGTTCCATGCGAGTCCGTGCAGAAACCCCTGCTCTTTCTGATGTCACCCATGGTGTTTCATAGAAGTACGTGCAGAAACTTATGCTCTTTCTGATGTGACCCATGGTGTTCCACAGGAGTCCGTGCAGAAACACCTGCTCTTTCTGATGTCATCCATGGTATTTCATAGAAGTACTTGCAGAAACCCCTGCTCTTTCTGATATGACCCATGGTGTTCCATAGGAGTCCGTGCAGAACCCCTGCTCTTTCTGATATAACACATGGTGTTCCTTAGGGATACGTGCAGAAACACCTGTGCTCTTTCTGATATCACACATGGTGCTCCACAGAGGTCCGTGCAGAAACCCCTGCTCTTACTGATGTGACCCATGGTGTTCCATAGGAGTCCGTGCAGAACCCCTGGTCTTTCTGATATGACACATGGTGTTCCTTAGGGATACGTGCAGAAACACCTGTGCTCTTTCTGATATCACACATGGTGCTCCACAGAGGTCCGTGCAGAAACCCCTGCTCTTTCTGATATGACCAATGGTGTTCCATAGGGTTCAGTGCAGAAACCAATACTCTTTGTGATATGACCCATGGTGTTCCATAGGGTTCAGAGCAGAAACCCCTGGTCTTTGTGATATGACCCACGCTGTTCCATAGGGTCAGTGCAGAAACCCCTGCTCTTTGTGATAGGAGTCCGTGCAGAAACCCCTGCTCTTTCTGATATGACCCATGGTGTTCCACAGGAGTCTGAGCAGAAACCCCTGCTCTTTGTGATATGACCCATGGCGTTCCATGGGAGTCCAGGAAGAAACCCCTGCTCTTTATGATATGACCCATGGCGTTCCATGGGAGTCCATGCAGAAACCCGTGCTCTTTCTGATGTCACCAAAGGTGTTTCATAGAAGTAGGTGCAGAAACCCCTGCTCTTTCTGATATGACCCATGTTGTTCCATAGGAGTCCGTGCAGAACCCCTGCTCTTTGTGATATGTCCCATTGTGCTCCATGGGAGTCCATGCAGCAACCCCTGCTCTTTGTGATATGACCCATGCTGCTCCATAGGGGTCAGTGCACAAACCCCTGCTCTTTCCGATATGACCCATCGTGTTCCACAGGAGTCCGTGCAGAAACCCCTGCTCTTTCTGATGTCACCCATGGTGTTTCATAGAAGAACGTGCAGAAACCTCTGCTCTTTCTGATATGACCCATGGTGTTCCATAGGAGTCCGTGCAGAACCCCTGCTCTTACTGATATGACACATGGTGCTCCATAGGGGCTGTGCAGAAACCCCTGCTCTTTCTGATGTGACCGATGGTGTTCCACAGGAGTCCGTGCAGAAACCCCTGCTCTTTGTGATATGACCCATGCTTTTCCATAGTGGTAAGTGCAGAAACCCTGCTCTTTGTGATAGCAGTCCGTGCAGAAAGCCCTGCTCTTTGTGATATGACCCATAGTGTTCCATGTGAGTCCGAGCAGACACCCCTGCTCTTTCTGATATGCCCCATGGTGTTCCATACGGGTCCGTGCAGAAACCCCTGCTCTTTCTGATTTGACACATGGTGTTCCACAGGAGTCCGTGCAGAAAACCTTGCTCTTCGTGATATGACCAATGGTGTTGCACAGGTGACCGTGCAGAAACCCCTGCTCTTTCTGATATGACCCACGGTGTTCCATAGGGGTCAGTGCAGAAGCCCCTGCTCTTTGTGATATGACCATGGTGTTCCACAGGAGTCCGTGCAGAAAACCCTGCTCTTTGTGACATGACCCATGGTGTTGCATGTGAGTCCGTGCAGACACCCCTGTTCTTTCTGATATGCCGCATGGTGTTACATAGGGGTCCGTGCAGAAACCCCTGCTCTTTCTGATATTACCCATGGTATTCCACAGGAGTCCGTGCAGACACCCCTGTTCTTTATGATATGCCCCATGGTGTTAAATAGGCGTCCGTGCAGAAACCCCTGCTCTTTCTGATATTACCCATGGTGTTCCACAGGAGTCCGTGAAGAAACCCCTGCTCTTTGTGATATGACCCATGGTGTTCCATGGGAATCCGTGCAGAAACCCCTGCTCTTTGTGATATGACCTATGGTGTTCCATGGGAGTCAGTGCAGAAGCCCCTGCTCTTTGTGATAGAAGTCCGTGCAGAAACCCCTGCTCTTTGTGATAGGAGTCCGTGCAGAAAACCCTGCTCTTTCTGATATGCCCCATGGTGTTCCATAGGGGTCCGTGCTGAAATCCCTGCTCTTTCTGATATGACCCATGGTGTTCCATAGGAATCCGTGCAGAAACCCCTGCTCTTTCTGATATGACCCATGGTGTTCCACAGGAGTCCGTGCAGAAATCCCTGCGCTTTGTGATATGACTCATGGAGTTACATAGGGGTCAGTGCAGAAACCTCTGCTCTTTCTGATATGACCCATAGTGTTCCATGGGAGTCCGTGCAGAAACCCCTGCTCTTTGTGATATGACCTTTGGTGTTCCATGGGAGTCCGTGCAGAAACCCCTGCTCTTTCTGATATGACCCATGGTGTTTCATAGGGTTCAGTGCAGAAACCCCTGCTCTTTCTGATATGACCCATGGTGTTCCATAGGGTTCAGTGCAGAAACCCCTCCTCTTTGTGATAGGAGTCCGTGCAGAAACCCCTGATCTTTGTGATAGGAGTCCGTGCAGAAACCCCTGCTCTTTCTGATATGACCCATGGTGTTCCTTAGGGATACGTGCAGAAACACCTGTGCTCTTTCTGATATCACACATGGTGCTCCACAGAGGTCCGTGCAGAAACCCCTGCTCTTTCTGATATGACCCATGGTGTTCCATAGGGGCCGTGCAGATACCTCTGGTCTTTCTGATATGACCCATGGTGTTACATAGGGTTCAGTGCAGAAACCCCTGCTCTTTGTGATATGACCAACGCTGTTCCGTAGGGGTCAGTGCCGAAACCCCTGCTCTTTGTGATAGGAGTCCGTGCAGAGACCCCTGCTCTTTCTGATATGACCCATGGTGTTCCATAGGAGTCCGTGCAGAACCCCTGCTCTTTTTGATATGACACATGGTGTTCCATAGGGATCCGTGCAGACACCCCTGCTCTTTCTGATATGCCCCATGGTGTTCCATAGGGGTCCGTGATGAAATCCCTGCTCTTTCTGATATGACCCATGGTGTTCCATAGGAATCCGTGCAGAAACCACTGGTTTTTGTGATATGACCTATGGTGTTCCATCGGAGTCCGTGCAGAAACCCCTGCTCTTCCTGATATGACCCATGGTGTTCTATAGGGTTCAGTGCAGAAACCCCTGCTCTTTCTGATATGACCCATGATGTTTCATTGGAGTCAGTGCAGAAACCCCTGCTCTTTGTGATAGGAGTCCGTGCAGAAACCCCTGCTCTTTCTGATATGACCCATGGTGTTCCATAGGAGTCCGTGCAGAACCCCTGCTCTTTCTGATATGACACAAGGTGTTCCTTAGGGATACGTGCAGAAACACCTGTGCTCTTTCTGATATCACACATGGTGCTCCACAGAGGTCCGTGCAGAAACCCCTGCTCTTTCTGATATGACCAATGGTGTTCCATAGGGTTCAGTGCAGAAACCAATACTCTTTGTGATATGACCCATGGTGTTCCATAGGGGCCGTGCAGATACCTCTGCTCTTTCTGATATGACCCATGGTGTTCCATAGGGTTCAGTGCAGAAACGCCTGCTCTTTGTGATATGACCCACGCTGTTCCGTAGGGGTCAGTGCAGAAACCCCTGCTCTTTGTGATAGGAGTCCGTGAAGAAATCCCTGCTCTTTCTGATATGACCCATGGTGTTCCATAGGAGTACATGCAGAAATCCCTGATTTCTCTGATGTGACCCATGGTTTCCACAGGAGTCCATGCAGAAATCCCTGCGCTTTGTGATAGGACTCATGGTGTTCCATAGGGGTCAGTGCAGAAACCCCTGCTCTTTCTGATGTCATCCATGGTATTTCATAGAAGTACGTGCAGAAACCCCTGCTCTTTCTGATATGACCCATGGTGTTCCATAGGAGTCCGTGCAGAACCCCTGCTCTTTCTGATATGACCCATGGTGTTCCACAGGAGTCCGTGCAGAAATCCCTGCTCTTTCTGATATGACCCATGGTGTTCCATAGGGTTCAGTGCAGAAAGCCCTGCTCTTTCTGATATGACCCATGGTGATCCATAGGGTTCAGTGCAGAAACCCCTGGTCTTTGTGATATGACCCACGCTGTTCCATAGGGTCAGTGCAGAAACCCCTGCTCTTTGTGATAGGAGTCCGTGCAGAAACCCCTGCTCTTTCTGATATGACCCATGGTGTTCCACAGGAGTCTGAGCAGAAACCCCTGCTCTTTGTGATATGACCCATGGCGTTCCATGGGAGTCCAGGAAGAAACCCCTGCTCTTTATGATATGACCCATGGCGTTCCATGGGAGTCCAGGCAGAAACACCTGCTCTTTCTGATATGACCCATGGTGTTCTATGGGAGTCCATGCAGAAACCCGTGCTCTTTCTGATGTCACCAAAGGTGTTTCATAGAAGTAGGTGCAGAAACCCCTGCTCTTTCTGATATGACCCATGTTGTTCCATAGGAGTCCGTGCAGAACTCCTGCTCTTTGTGATATGTCCCATTGTGCTCCCTGGGAGTCCATGCAGCAACCCCTGCTCTTTGTGATATGACCCGTGCTGTTCCATAGGGGTCAGTGCACAAACCCCTGCTCTTTCTGATATGACCCATCGTGTTCCACAGGAGTCCGTGCAGAAACCCCTGCTCTTTCTGATGTCACCCATGGTGTTTCATAGAAGAACGTGCAGAAACCTCTGCTCTTTCTGATATGACCCATGGTGTTCCATAGGAGTCCGTGCAGAACCCCTGCTCTTACTGATATGACACATGGTGCTCCATAGGGGCTGTGCAGAAACCCCTGCTCTTTCTGATGTGACCGATGGTGTTCCACAGGAGTCCGTGCAGAAACCCCTGCTCTTTGTGATATGACCCATGCTGTTCCATAGTGGTAAGTGCAGAAACCCCTGCTCTTTGTGATAGCAGTCCGTGCAGAAAGCCCTGCTCTTTGTGATATGACCCATGGTGTTCCATGTGAGTCCGAGCAGACACCCCTGCTCTTTCTGATATGCCCCATGGTGTTCCATACGGGTCCGTGCAGAAACCCCTGCTCTTTCTGATATGACACATGGTGTTCCACAGGAGTCCGTGCAGAAAACCTTGCTCTTCGTAATATGACCAATGGTGTTGCACAGGTGTCCGTGCAGAAACCCCTGCTCTTTCTGATATGACCCACGGTGTTCCATAGGGGTCAGTGCAGAAGCCCCTGCTCTTTGTGATATGACCATGGTGTTCCACAGGAGTCCGTGCAGAAACCCCTGCTCTTCGTGACATGACCCATGGTGTTGCATTTGAGTCCGTGCAGACACCCCTGTTCTTTCTGATATGCCGCATGGTGTTACATAGGGGTCCGTGCAGAAACCCCTGCTCTTTCTGATATTACCCATGGTATTCCATAGGAATCCGTGCAGACACCCCTGTTCTTTCTGATATGCCCCATGGTGTTAAATAGGCGTCCGTGCAGAAACCCCTGCTCTTTCTGATATTACCCATGGTGTTCCACAGGAGTCCGTGAAGAAACCCCTGCTCTTTGTGATATGACCCATGGTGTTCCATGGGAATCCGTGCAGAAACCCCTGCTCTTTGTGATATGACCTATGGTGTTCCATGGGAGTCAGTGCAGAAGCCCCTGCTCTTTGTGATAGAAGTCCGTGCAGAAACCCCTGCTCTTTGTGATAGGAGTCCGTGCAGAAAACCCTGCTCTTTCTGATATGACCAATGGTGTTCCACAGGATTCTGTGCAGAAACCCCTGCTCTTTCTGATATGACCCATCGTGTTCCATTAGGGTCAGTGCAGAAACCCCTGCTCTTTGTGATAGGAGTCCGTTCAGAAACCCCTGTTCTTTCTGATGTGACCTATGGTGTTCCACAGGAGTCCGTGCAGAAACCTTTGCTCTTTGTGATATGACCCATGGTTTTCCATGTGAGTCCATGCAGACACCCCTGCTCTTTCTGATATGCCCCATGGTGTTCCAGAGGGTTCAGTGCAGAAATCCCTCCTCTTTGTGATGGAGTCCGTGCAGAAACCCCTGATCTTTGTGATAGGAGTCCGTGCAGAAACCCCTGCTCTTTGTGATATGACCCATGGTGTTCCTTAGGGATACGTGCAGAAACACCTGTGCTCTTTCTGATATCACACATGGTGCTCCACAGAGGTCCGTGCAGAAACCCCTGCTCTTTCTGATATGACCCATGGTGTTCCATAGGGGCCGTGCAGATATCGATGGTCTTTCTGATATGACCCATGGTGTTACATAGGGGTCAGTGCAGAAACCCCTGCTCTTTGTGATATGACCCACGCTGTTCCGTAGGGGTCAGTGCAGAAAAACCTGCTCTTTGTGATAGGAGTCCGTGCAGAAACCCCTGCTCTTTCTGATATGACCCATGGTGTTCCATAGGAGTCCGTGCAGAACCCCTGCTCTTTTTGATATGACACATGGTGTTCCATAGGGATCCGTGCAGACACCCCTGCTCTTTCTGATATGCCCCATGGTGTTCCATAGGGGTCCGTGATGAAATCCCTGCTCTTTCTGATATGACCCATGGTGTTCCATAGGAATCCGTGCAGAAACCACTGGTTTTTGTGATATGACCCATGATGTTCCATTGGAGTCAGTGCAGAAACCCCTGCTCTTTGTGATAGGAGTCCGTGCAGAAACCCCTGCTCTTTCTGATATGACCCATGGTGTTCCACAGGAGTCTGTGCAGAAACCCCTGCTCTTTGTGATATGACCATGGTGTTCCATAGGAGTCTGTGCAGAAACCCGTGCTCTTTGTGATATTACTCATGTTGTTCCATGCGAGTCCGTGCAGAAACCCCTGCTCTTTCTGATGTAACCCATGGTGTTTCATAGAAGTACGTGCAGAAACCTATGCTCTTTCTGATGTGACCCATGGTGTTCCACAGGAGTCCGTGCAGAAACCCCTGCTCTGTCTGATGTCATCCATGGTATTTCATAGAAGTACTTGCAGAAACCCCTGCTCTTTCTGATATGACCCATGGTGTTCCATAGGAGTCCGTGCAGAACCCCTGCTCTTTCTGATATGACACATGGTGTTCCTTAGGGATACGTGCAGAAACACCTGTGCTCTTTCTGATATCACACATGGTGCTCCACAGAGGTTCGTGCAGAAACCCCTGCTCTTTCTGATATGACCAATGGTGTTCCATAGGGTTCAGTGCAGAAACCAATACTCTTTGTGATATCACCCATGGTGTTCCATAGGGGCCGTGTAGATACCTCTGCTCTTTCTGATATGACCCATGATGTTCCATAGGGTTGAGTGCAGAAACGCCTGCTCTTTGTGATATGACCCACGCTGTTCCGTAGGGGTCAGTGCAGAAACCCCTGCTCTTTGTGATAGGAGTCCGTGAAGAAATCCCTGCTCTTTCTGATATGACCCATGATGTTCCATAGGAGTACATGCAGAAACCCCTGATTTCTCTGATGTGACCCATGGTGTTCCACAGGAGTCCGTGCAGAAATCCCTGCGCTTTGTGATAGGACTCATGGTGTTCCATAGGGGTCAGTGCAGAAACCCCTGCTCTTTCTGCTATGACCCATAATGTTCCATGGGAGTCTGTGCAGAAACCCCTGCTCTTTCTGATATGACCCATGGTGTTCCATAGGGTTCAGTGCAGATACCCCTGCTCTTTCTGATGTCATCCATGGTATTTCATAGAAGTACGTGCAGAAACCCCTGCTCTTTGTGATATGACCCATGCTGTTCCATAGTGGTAAGTGCAGAAACCCCTGCTCTTTGTGAAAGCAGTCCGTGCAGAAAGCCCTGCTCTTTGTGATATGACCCATGGTGTTCCATGTGAGTCCGAGCAGACACCCCTGCTCTTTCTGATATGCCCCATGGTGTTCCATACGGGTCCGTGCAGAAACCCCTGCTCTTTCTGATATGACACATGGTGTTCCACAGGAGTCCGTGCAGAAAACCTTGCTCTTCGTGATATGACAAATGGTGTTGCACAGGTGTCCGTGCAGAAACCCCTGCTCTTTCTGATATGACCCACGGTGTTCCATAGGGGTCAGTGCAGAAGCCCCTGCTCTTTGTGATATGACCATGGTGTTCCACAGGAGTCCGTGCAGAAACCCCTGCTCTTCGTGAAATGACCCATGGTGTTGCATTTGAGTCCGTGCAGATACCCCTGTTCTTTCTGATATGCCGCATGGTGTTACATAGGGGTCCGTGCAGAAACCCCTGCTCTTTCTGATATTACCCATGGTATTCCGTAGGAATCCGTGCAGACACCCCTGTTCTTTCTGATATGCCCCATGGTGTTAAATAGGCGTCCGTGCAGAAACCCCTGCTCTTTCTGATATTACCCATGGTGTTCCACAGGAGTCCGTGAAGAAACCCCTGCTCTTTGTGATATGACCCATGGTGTTCCATGGGAATCCGTGCAGAAACCCCTGCTCTTTGTGATATGACCTATGGTGTTCCATGGGAGTCAGTGCAGAAGCCCCTGCTCTTTGTGATAGAAGTCCGTGCAGAAACCCCTGCTCTTTGTGATAGGAGTCCGTGCAGAAAACCCTGCTCTTTCTGATATGACCAATGGTGTTCCACAGGATTCTTTGCAGAAACCCCTGCTCTTTCTGATATGACCCATCGTGTTCCATTAGGGTCAGTGCAGAAACCCCTGCTCTTTGTGATAGGAGTCCGTTCAGAAACCCCTGTTCTTTCTGATGTGACCTATGGTGTTCCACAGGAGTCCGTGCAGAAACCTTTGCTCTTTGTGATATGACCCATGGTGTTCCATGTGAGTCCATGCAGACACCCCTGCTCTTTCTGATATGCCCCATGGTGTTCCATAGGGGTCCGTGCTGAAATCCCTGCTCTTTCTGATATGACACATGGTGTTCCATAGGAATCCGTGCAGAAACCCCTACTCTTTCTGATATGACCCATGGTGTTCCACAGGAGTCCGTGCAGAAATCCCTGCGCTTTGTGATATAACTCATGGTGTTACATAGGGGTCAGTGCAGAAACCTCTGCTCTTTCTGATATGACCCATAGTGTTCCATGGGAGTCCGTGCAGAAACCCCTGCTCTTTGTGATATGACCTTTGGTGTTCCATGGGAGTCCGTGCAGAAACCCCTGCTCTTTCTGATATGACCCATGGTGTTCCATAGGGTTCAGTGCAGAAACCCCTGCTCTTTCTGATATGACCCATGGTGTTCCATAGGTTTCAGTGCAGAAACCCCTCCTCTTTGTGATAGGAGTCCGTGCAGAAACCCCTGATCTTTGTGATAGGAGTCCGTGCAGAAACCCCTGCTCTTTCTGATATGACCCATGGTGTTCCTTAGGGATACGTGCAGAAACACCTGTGCTCTTTCTGATATCACACATGGTGCTCCACAGACGTCCGTGCAGAAACCCCTGCTCTTTCTGATATGACCCATGGTGTTCCATAGGGGCCGTGCAGATACCTCTGGTCTTTCTGATATGACCCATGGTGTTACATAGGGTTCAGTGCAGAAACCCCTGCTCTTTGTGATATGACCCACGCTGTTCCGTAGGGGTCAGTGCAGAAACCCCTGCTCTTTGTGATTGGAGTCCGTGCAGAGACCCCTGCTCTTTCTGATATGACCCATGGTGTTCCATAGGAGTCCGTGCAGAACCCCTGCTCTTTTTGATATGACACATGGTGTTCCATAGGAATCCGTGCAGAAACCACTGGTTTTTGTGATATGACCTATGGTGTTCCATCGGAGTCCGTGCAGAAACCCCTGCTCTTCCTGATATGACCCATGGTGTTCTATAGGGTTCAGTGCAGAAACCCCTGCTCTTTCTGATATGACCCATGATGTTTCATTGGAGTCAGTGCAGAATCCCCTGCTCTTTGTGATAGGAGTCCGTGCAGAAACCCCTGCTCTTTCTGATATGCCCCATGGTGTTCCATAGGGGTCCGTGATGAAATCCCTGCCCTTTCTGATATGACCCATGGTGTTCCATAGGAATCCGTGCAGAAACCACTGGTTTTTGTGATATGACCTATGGTGTTCCATCGGAGTCCGTGCAGAAACCCCTGCTCTTCCTGATATGACCCATGGTGTTCTATAGGGTTCAGTGCAGAAACCCCTGCTCTTTCTGATATGACCCATGGTGTTCCATAGGGTTCAGTGCAGAAACGCCTGCTCTTTGTGATATGACCCACGCTGTTCCGTAGGGGTCAGTGCAGAAACCCCTGCTCTTTGTGATAGGAGTCCGTGAAGAAATCCCTGCTCTTTCTGATATGACCCATGTTGTTCCATAGGAGTACATGCAGAAATCCCTGATTTCTGTGATGTGACCCATGGTTTCCACAGGAGTCCATGCAGAAATCCCTGCGCTTTGTGATAGGACTCATGGTGTTCCATAGGGGTCAGTGCAGAAACCCCTGCTCTTTCTGATGTCATCCATGGTATTTCATAGAAGTACGTGCAGAAACCCCTGCTCTTTCTGATATGACCCATGGTGTTCCATAGGAGTCCGTGCAGAACCCCTGCTCTTTCTGATATGACCCATGGTGTTCCACAGGAGTCCGTGCAGAAATCCCTGCTCTTTCTGATATGACCCATGGTGTTCCATAGGGTTCAGTGCAGAAAGCCCTGCTCTTTCTGATATGACCCATGGTGATCCATAGGGTTCAGTGCAGAAACCCCTGGTCTTTGTGATATGACCCACGCTGTTCCATAGGGTCAGTGCAGAAACCCCTGCTCTTTGTGATAGGAGTCCGTGCAGAAACCCCTGCTCTTTCTGATATGACCCATGGTGTTCCACAGGAGTCTGAGCAGAAACCCCTGCTCTTTGTGATATGACCCATGGCGTTCCATGGGAGTCCAGGCAGAAACCCCTGCTCTTTCTGATATGACCCATGGTGTTCCATGGGAGTCCATGCAGAAACCCGTGCTCTTTCTGATGTCACCAAAGGTGTTTCATAGAAGTAGGTGCAGAAACCCCTGCTCTTTCTGATATGACCCATGTTGTTCCATAGGAGTCCGTGCAGAACCCCTGCTCTTTGTGATATGTCCCATTGTGCTCCATGGGAGTCCATGCAGCAACCCCTGCTCTTTGTGATATGACCCATGCTGTTCCATAGGGGTCAGTGCACAAACCCCTGCTCTTTCTGATATGACCCATCGTGTTCCACAGGAGTCCGTGCAGAAACCCCTGCTCTTTCTGATGTCACCCATGGTGTTTCATAGAAGAACGTGCAGAAACCTCTGCTCTTTCTGATATGACCCATGGTGTTCCATAGGAGTCCGTGCAGAACCCCTGCTCTTACTGATATGACACATGGTGCTCCATAGGGGCTGTGCAGAAACCCCTGCTCTTTCTGATGTGACCGATGGTGTTCCACAGGAGTCCGTGCAGAAACCCCTGCTCTTTGTGATATGACCCATGCTGTTCCATAGTGGTAAGTGCAGAAACCCCTGCTCTTTGTGATAGCAGTCCGTGCAGAAAGCCCTGCTCTTTGTGATATGACCCATGGTGTTCCATGTGAGTCCGAGCAGACACCCCTGCTCTTTCTGATATGCCCCATGGTGTTCCATACGGGTCCGTGCAGAAACCCCTGCTCTTTCAGATATGACACATGGTGTTCCACAGGAGTCCGTGCAGAAAACCTTGCTCTTCGTGATATGACCAATGGTGTTGCACAGGTGTCCGTGCAGAAACCCCTGCTCTTTCTGATATGACCCACGGTGTTCCATAGGGGTCAGTGCAGAAGCCCCTGCTCTTTGTGATATGACCATGGTGTTCCACAGGAGTCCGTGCAGAAACCCCTGCTCTTCGTGACATGACCCATGGTGTTGCATTTGAGTCCGTGCAGACACCCCTGTTCTTTCTGATATGCCGCATGGTGTTACATAGGGGTCCGTGCAGAAACCCCTGCTCTTTCTGATATTACCCATGGTATTCCATAGGAATCCGTGCAGACACCCCTGTTCTTTCTGATATGCCCCATGGTGTTAAATAGGCGTCCGTGCAGAAACGCCTGCTCTTTCTGATATTACCCATGGTGTTCCACAGGAGTCCGTGAAGAAACCCCTGCTCTTTGTGATATGACCCATGGTGTTCCATGGGAATCCGTGCAGAAACCCCTGCTCTTTGTGATATAACCTATGGTGTTCCATGGGAGTCCGTGCAGAAACCCCTGCTCTTTGTGATATGACCTTTGGTGTTCCATGGGAGTCCGTGCAGAAACCCCTGCTCTTTCTGATATGACCCATGGTGTTCCATAGGGTTCAGTGCAGAAACCCCTGCTCTTTCTGATATGACCCATGGTGTTCCATAGGTTTCAGTGCAGAAACCCCTCCTCTTTGTGATAGGAGTCCGTGCAGAAACCCCTGATCTTTGTGATAGGAGTCCGTGCAGAAACCCCTGCTCTTTCTGATATGACCCATGGTGTTCCTTAGGGATACGTGCAGAAACACCTGTGCTCTTTCTGATATCACACATGGTGCTCCACAGAGGTCCGTGCAGAAACCCCTGCTCTTTCTGATATGACCCATGGTGTTCCATAGGGGCCGTGCAGATACCTCTGGTCTTTCTGATCTGACCCATGGTGTTACATAGGGTTCAGTGCAGAAACCCCTGCTCTTTGTGATATGACCCACGCTGTTCCGCAGGGGTCAGTGCAGAAACCCCTGCTCTTTGTGATAGGAGTCCGTGTGAGACCCCTGCTCTTTCTGATATGACCCATGCTGTTCCATAGGAGTCCGTGCAGAACCCCTGCTCTTTTTGATATGACACATGGTGTTCCATAGGGATCCGTGCAGACACCCCTGCTCTTTCTGATATGCCCCATGGTGTTCCATAGGGGTCCGTGATGAAATCCCTGCTCTTTCTGATATGACCCATGGTGTTCCATAGGAATCCGTGCAGAAACCACTGGTTTTTGTGATATGACCTATGGTGTTCCATCGGAGTCCGTGCAGAAACCCCTGCTCTTCCTGATATGACCCATGGTGTTCTATAGGGTTCAGTGCAGAAACCCCTGCTCTTTCTGATATGACCCATGATGTTTCATTGGAGTCAGTGCAGAAACCCCTGCTCTTTGTGATAGGAGTCCGTGCAGAAACCCCTGCTCTTTCTGATATGACCCATGGTGTTCCATAGGAGTCCGTGCAGAACCCCTGCTCTTTCTGATATGACACATGGTGTTCCTTAGGGATACGTGCAGAAACACCTGTGCACTTTCTGATATCACACATGGTGCTCCACAGAGGTCCGTGCAGAAACCCCTGCTCTTTCTGATATGACCAATGGTGTTCCATAGGGTTCAGTGCAGAAACCAATACTCTTTGTGATATGACCCATGGTGTTCCATAGGGGCCGTGCAGATACCTCTGCTCTTTCTGATATGACCCATGGTGTTCCATAGGGTTCAGTGCAGAAACGCCTGCTCTTTGTGATATGACCCACGCTGTTCCATAGGGGTCAGTGCAGAAACCCCTGCTCTTTGTGATAGGAGTCCGTGAAGAAATCCCTGCTCTTTCTGATATGACCCATGGTGTTCCATAGGAGTACATGCAGAAATCCCTGATTTCTCTGATGTGACCCATGGTTTCCACAGGAGTCCATGCAGAAATCCCTGCACTTTGTGATAGGACTCATGCTGTTCCATAGGGGTCAGTGCAGAAACCCCTGCTCTTTCTGATATGACCATGGTGTTCCATAGGAGTCTGTGCAGAAACCCGTGCTCTTTGTGATATTACTCATGTTGTTCCATGCGAGTCCGTGCAGAAACCCCTGCTCTTTCTGATGTCACCCATGGTGTTTCATAGAAGTACGTGCAGAAACCTATGCTCTTTCTGATGTGACCCATGGGGTTCCACAGGAGTCCGTGCAGAAACCCCTGCTCTTTCTGATATGACCCATGGTGTTCCATAGGAGTCCGTGCAGAACCCCTGCTCTTTCTGATATGACCAATGGTGTTCCATAGGGTTCAGTGCAGAAACCAATACTCTTTGTGATATGACCCATGGTGTTCCATAGGGGCCGTGTAGATACCTCTGCTCTTTCTGATATGACCCATGATGTTCCATAGGGTTCAGTGCAGAAACGCCTGCTCTTTGTGATAGGAGTCCGTGAAGAAATCCCTGCTCTTTCTGATATGACCCATGGTGTTCCATAGGAGTACATGCAGAAACCCCTGATTTCTCTGATGTGACCCATGGTGTTCCACAGGAGTCCGTGCAGAAATCCCTGCGCTTTGTGATAGGACTCATGGTGTTCCATAGGGGTCAGTGCAGAAACCCCTGCTCTTTCTGCTATGACCCATAATGTTCCATGGGAGTCTGTGCAGAAACCCCTGCTCTTTCTGATATGACCCATGGTGTTCCATAGGGTTCAGTGCAGATACCCCTGCTCTTTGTGATATGACACATGGTGTTCCACAGGAGTCCGTGCAGAAACCCCTGCTCTTTCTGATGTCATCCATGGTATTTCATAGAAGTACGTGCATAAACCCCTGCTCTTTGTGATATGACCCATGCTGTTCCATAGTGGTAAGTGCAGAAACCCCTGCTCTTTGTGATAGCAGTCCGTGCAGAAAGCCCTGCTCTTTGTGATATGACCCATGGTGTTCCATGTGAGTCCGAGCAGACACCCCTGCTCTTTCTGATATGCCCCATGGTGTTCCATACGGGTCCGTGCAGAAACCCCTGCTCTTTCTGATATGACCCACGGTGTTCCATAGGGGTCAGTGCAGAAGCCCCTGCTCTTTGTGATATGACCATGGTGTTCCACAGGAGTCCGTGCAGAAACCCCTGCTCTTCGTGACATGACCCATGGTGTTGCATTTGAGTCCGTGCAGACACCCCTGTTCTTTATGATATGCCGCATGGTGTTACATAGGGGTCCGTGCAGAAACCCCTGCTCTTTCTGATATTACCCATGGTATTCCATAGGAATCCGTGCAGACACCCCTGTTCTTTCTGATATGCCCCATGGTGTTAAATAGGCGTCCGTGCAGAAACGCCTGCTCTTTCTGATATTACCCATGGTGTTCCACAGGAGTCCGTGAAGAAACCCCTGCTCTTTGTGATATGACCCATGGTGTTCCATGGGAATCCGTGCAGAAACCCCTGCTCTTTGTGATATGACCTATGGTGTTCCATGGGAGTCCGTGCAGAAACCCCTGCTCTTTGTGATATGACCTTTGGTGTTCCATGGGAGTCCGTGCAGAAACCCCTGCTCTTTCTGATATGACCCATGGTGTTCCATAGGGTTCAGTGCAGAAACCCCTGCTCTTTCTGATATGACCCATGGTGTTCCATAGGTTTCAGTGCAGAAACCCCTCCTCTTTGTGATAGGAGTCCGTGCAGAAACCCCTGATCTTTGTGATAGGAGTCCGTGCAGAAACCCCTGCTCTTTCTGATATGACCCATGGTGTTCCTTAGGGATACGTGCAGAAACACCTGTGCTCTTTCTGATATCACACATGGTGCTCCACAGAGGTCCGTGCAGAAACCCCTGCTCTTTCTGATATGACCCATGGTGTTCCATAGGGGCCGTGCAGATACCTCTGGTCTTTCTGATCTGACCCATGGTGTTACATAGGGTTCAGTGCAGAAACCCCTGCTCTTTGTGATATGACCCACGCTGTTCCGCAGGGGTCAGTGCAGAAACCCCTGCTCTTTGTGATAGGAGTCCGTGTGAGACCCCTGCTCTTTCTGATATGACCCATGCTGTTCCATAGGAGTCCGTGCAGAACCCCTGCTCTTTTTGATATGACACATGGTGTTCCATAGGGATCCGTGCAGACACCCCTGCTCTTTCTGATATGCCCCATGGTGTTCCATAGGGGTCCGTGATGAAATCCCTGCTCTTTCTGATATGACCCATGGTGTTCCATAGGAATCCGTGCAGAAACCACTGGTTTTTGTGATATGACCTATGGTGTTCCATCGGAGTCCGTGCAGAAACCCCTGCTCTTCCTGATATGACCCATGGTGTTCTATAGGGTTCAGTGCAGAAACCCCTGCTCTTTCTGATATGACCCATGATGTTTCATTGGAGTCAGTGCAGAAACCCCTGCTCTTTGTGATAGGAGTCCGTGCAGAAACCCCTGCTCTTTCTGATATGACCCATGGTGTTCCATAGGAGTCCGTGCAGAACCCCTGCTCTTTCTGATATGACACATGGTGTTCCTTAGGGATACGTGCAGAAACACCTGTGCACTTTCTGATATCACACATGGTGCTCCACAGAGGTCCGTGCAGAAACCCCTGCTCTTTCTGATATGACCAATGGTGTTCCATAGGGTTCAGTGCAGAAACCAATACTCTTTGTGATATGACCCATGGTGTTCCATAGGGGCCGTGCAGATACCTCTGCTCTTTCTGATATGACCCATGGTGTTCCATAGGGTTCAGTGCAGAAACGCCTGCTCTTTGTGATATGACCCACGCTGTTCCATAGGGGTCAGTGCAGAAACCCCTGCTCTTTGTGATAGGAGTCCGTGAAGAAATCCCTGCTCTTTCTGATATGACCCATGGTGTTCCATAGGAGTACATGCAGAAATCCCTGATTTCTCTGATGTGACCCATGGTTTCCACAGGAGTCCATGCAGAAATCCCTGCACTTTGTGATAGGACTCATGGTGTTCCATAGGGGTCAGTGCAGAAACCCCTGCTCTTTCTGATATGACCATGGTGTTCCATAGGAGTCTGTGCAGAAACCCGTGCTCTTTGTGATATTACTCATGTTGTTCCATGCGAGTCCGTGCAGAAACCCCTGCTCTTTCTGATGTCACCCATGGTGTTTCATAGAAGTACGTGCAGAAACCTATGCTCTTTCTGATGTGACCCATGGTGTTCCATAGGAGTCCGTGCAGAACCCCTGCTCTTTCTGATATGACACATGGTGTTCCTTAGGGATACGTGCAGAAACACCTGTGCTCTTTCTGATATCACACATGGTGCTCCACAGAGGTCCGTGCAGAAACTCCTGCTCTTTCTGATATGACCAATGGTGTTCCATAGGGTTCAGTGCAGAAACCAATACTCTTTGTGATATGACCCATGGTGTTCCATAGGGGCCGTGTAGATACCTCTGCTCTTTCTGATATGACCCATGATGTTCCATAGGGTTCAGTGCAGAAACGCCTGCTCTTTGTGATATGACCCACGCTGTTCCGTAGGGGTCAGTGCAGAAACCCCTGCTCTTTGTGATAGGAGTCCGTGAAGAAATCCCTGCTCTTTCTGATATGACCCATGGTGTTCCATAGGAGTACATGCAGAAACCCCTGATTTCTCTGATGTGACCCATGGTGTTCCACAGGAGTCCGTGCAGAAATCCCTGCGCTTTGTGATAGGACTCATGGTGTTCCATAGGGGTCAGTGCAGAAACCCCTGCTCTTTCTGCTATGACCCATAATGTTCCATGGGAGTCTGTGCAGAAACCCCTGCTCTTTCTGATATGACCCATGGTGTTCCATAGGGTTCAGTGCAGATACCCCTGCTCTTTGTGATATGACACATGGTGTTCCACAGGAGTCCGTGCAGAAACCCCTGCTCTTTCTGATGTCATCCATGGTATTTCATAGAAGTACGTGCATAAACCCCTGCTCTTTGTGATATGACCCATGCTGTTCCATAGTGGTAAGTGCAGAAACCCCTGCTCTTTGTGATAGCAGTCCGTGCAGAAAGCCCTGCTCTTTGTGATATGACCCATGGTGTTCCATGTGAATCCGAGCAGACACCCCTGCTCTTTCTGATATGCCCCATGGTGTTCCATACGGGTCCGTGCAGAAACCCCTGCTCTTTCTGATATGACCCACGGTGTTCCATAGGGGTCAGTGCAGAAGCCCCTGCTCTTTGTGATATGACCATGGTGTTCCACAGGAGTCCGTGCAGAAACCCCTGCTCTTCGTGACATGACCCATGGTGTTGCATTTGAGTCCGTGCAGACACCCCTGTTCTTTATGATATGCCGCATGGTGTTACATAGGGGTCCGTGCAGAAACCCCTGCTCTTTCTGATATTACCCATGGTATTCCATAGGAATCCGTGCAGACACCCCTGTTCTTTCTGATATGCCCCATGGTGTTAAATAGGCGTCCGTGCAGAAACCCCTGCTCTTTCTGATATTACCCATGGTGTTCCACAGGAGTCCGTGAAGAAACCCCTGCTCTTTGTGATATGACCCATGGTGTTCCATGGGAATCCGTGCAGAAACCCCTGCTCTTTGTGATATGACCTATGGTGTTCCATGGGAGTCAGTGCAGTAGCCCCTGCTCTTTGTGATAGAAGTCCGTGCAGAAACCCCTGCTCTTTGTGATAGGAGTCCGTGCAGAAAACCCTGCTCTTTCTGATATGACCAATGGTGTTCCACAGGATTCTTTGCAGAAACCCCTGCTCTTTCTGATATGACCCATCGTGTTCCATTAGGGTCAGTGCAGAAACCCCTGCTCTTTGTGATAGGAGTCCGTTCAGAAACCCCTGTTCTTTCTGATGTGACCTATGGTGTTCCACAGGAGTCCGTGCAGAAACCTTTGCTCTTTGTGATATGACCCATGGTGTTCCATGTGAGTCCATGCAGACACCCCTGCTCTTTCTGATATGCCCCATGGTGTTCCATAGGGGTCCGTGCTGAAATCCCTGCTCTTTCTGATATGACCCATGGTGTTCCATAGGAATCCGTGCAGAAACCCCTACTCTTTCTGATATGACCCATGGTGTTCCACAGGAGTCCGTGCAGAAATCCCTGCGCTTTGTGATATGACTCATGGTGTTACATAGGGGTCAGTGCAGAAACCTCTGCTCTTTCTGATATGACCCATAGTGTTCCATGGGAGTCCGTGCAGAAACCCCTGCTCTTTGTGATATGACCTTTGGTGTTCCATGGGAGTCCGTGCAGAAACCCCTGCTCTTTCTGATATGACCCATGGTGTTCCATAGGGTTCAGTGCAGAAACCCCTGCTCTTTCTGTTATGACCCATGGTGTTCCATAGGTTTCAGTGCAGAAACCCCTCCTCTTTGTGATAGGAGTCCGTGCAGAAATCCCTGATCTTTGTGATAGGAGTCCGTGCAGAAACCCCTGCTCTTTCTGATATGACCCATGGTGTTCCATAGGGGCCGTGCAGATACCTCTGGTCTTTCTGATATGACCCATGGTGTTACATAGGGTTCAGTGCAGAAACCCCTGCTCTTTGTGATATGACCCACGCTGTTCCGTAGGGGTCAGTGCAGAAACCCCTGCTCTTTGTGATAGGAGTCCGTGCAGAAACCCCTGCTCTTTCTGATATGACCCATGGTGTTCCATAGGAGTCCGTGCAGAACCCCTGCTCTTTTTGATATGACACATGGTGTTCCATAGGGATCCGTGCAGACACCCCTGCTCTTTCTGATATGCCCCATGGTGTTCCATAGGGGTCCGTGATGAAATCCCTGCTCTTTCTTATATGCCCCATGGTGTTCCATAGGAATCCGTGCAGAAACCACTGGTTTTTGTGATATAACCCATGATGTTCCATTGGAGTCAGTGCAGAAACCCCTGCTCTTTGTGATAGGAGTCCGTGCAGAAACCCCTGCTCTTTCTGATAAAACCCATGGTGTTCCACAGGAGTCTGTGCAGAAACCCCTGCTCTTTGTGATATGACCATGGTGTTCCATAGGAGTCTGTGCAGAAACCCGTGCTCTTTGTGATATTACTCATGTTGTTCCATGCGAGTCCGTGCAGAAACCCCTGCTCTTTCTGATGTCACCCATGGTGTTTCATAGAAGTACGTGCAGAAACCTATGCTCTTTCTGATGTGACCCATGGTGTTCCACAGGAGTCCGTGCAGAAACCCCTGCTCTGTCTGATGTCATCCATGGTATTTCATAGAAGTACTTGCAGAAACCCCTGCTCTTTCTGATATGACCCATGGTGTTCCATAGGAGTCCGTGCAGAACCCCTGCTCTTTCTGATATGACACATGGTGTTCCTTAGGGATACGTGCAGAAACACCTGTGCTCTTTCTGATATCACACATGGTGCTCCACAGAGGTCCGTGCAGAAACCCCTGCTCTTTCTGATATGACCAATGGTGTTCCATAGGGTTCAGTGCAGAAACCAATACTCTTTGTGATATGACCCATGGTGTTCCATAGGGGCCGTGCAGATACCTCTGCTCTTTCTGATATGACCCATGATGTTCCATAGGGTTCAGTGCAGAAACGCCTGCTCTTTGTGATATGACCCACGCTGTTCCGTAGGGGTCAGTGCAGAAACCCCTGCTCTTTGTGATAGGAGTCCGTGAAGAAATCCCTGCTCTTTCTGATATGACCCATGGTGTTCCCTAGGAGTACATGCAGAAACCCCTGATTTCTCTGATGTGACCCATGGTGTTCCACAGGAGTCCGTGCAGAAATCCCTGCGCTTTGTGATAGGACTCATGATGTTCCATAGGGGTCAGTGCAGAAACCCCTGCTCTTTCTGCTATGACCCATAATGTTCCATGGGAGTCTGTGCAGAAACCCCTGCTCTTTCTGATACGACCCATGGTGTTCCATAGGGTTCAGTGCAGATACCCTGCTCTTTGTGATATGACACATGGTTTTCCACAGGAGTCCGTGCAGAAACCCCTGCTCTTTCTGATGTCATCCATGGTATTTCATAGAAGTACGTGCAGAAACCCCTGCTCTTTCTGATATGACCCATGGTGTTCCATAGGAGTCCGTGCAGAACCCCTGCTCTTTCTGATATGACCCATGGTGTTCCACAGGAGTCCGTGCAGAAATCCCTGCTCTTTCTGATATGACCCATGGTGTTCCATAGGGTTCAGTGCAGAAAGCCCTGCTCTTTCTGATATGACCCATGGTGTTCCATAGGGTTCAGTGCAGATAACCCTGCTCTTTGTGATATGACACATGGTGTTCCACAGGAGTCCGTGCAGAAACCCCTGCTCTTTCTGATGTCATCCATGGTATTTCATAGAATTACGTGCAGAAACCCCTGCTCTTTGTGATATGACCCATGCTGTTCCATAGTGGTAAGTGCAGAAACCCCTGCTCTTTGTGATAGCAGTCCGTGCAGAAAGCCCTGCTCTTTGTGATATGACCCATGGTGTTCCATGTGAGTCCGAGCAGACACCCCTGCTCTTTCTGATATGCCCCATGGTGTTCCATACGGGTCCGTGCAGAAACCCCTGCTCTTTCTGATATGACACATGGTGTTCCACAGGAGTCCGTGCAGAAAACCTTGCTCTTCGTGATATGCCGCATGGTGTTACATAGGGGTCCGTGCAGAAACCCCTGCTCTTTCTGATATTACCCATGGTATTCCACAGGAATCCGTGCAGACACACCTGTTCTTTCTGATATGCCCCATGGTGTTAAATAGGCGTCCGTGCAGAAACCCCTGCTCTTTCTGATATTACCCATGGTGTTCCACAGGAGTCCGTGCAGAAACCCCTGCTCTTTCTGATATTACCCATGGTATTCCACAGGAATCCGTGCAGACACCCCTGTTCTTTCTGATATGCCCCATGGTGTTAAATAGGCGTCCGTGCAGAAACCCCTGCTCTTTCTGATATTACCCATGGTGTTCCACAGGAGTCCGTGAAGAAACCTCTGCTCTTTGTGATATGACCCGTGGTGTTCCATGGGAATCCGTGCAGAAACCCCTGCTCTTGGTGATATGACCTATGGTGTTCCATGGGAGTCAGTGCAGAAGCCCCTGCTCTTTGTGATAGAAGTCCGTGCAGAAACCCCTGCTCTTTGTGATAGGAGTCTGTGCAGAAAACCCTGCTCTTTCTGATATGACCCATGGTGTTCCATAGGAGTCCGTGCAGAACCCCTGCTCTTTCTGATATGACACATGGTGTTCCTTAGGGATACGTGCAGAAACACCTGTGCTCTTTCTGATATCACACATGGTGCTCCACAGAGGTCCGTGCAGAAACCCCTGCTCTTTCTGATATGACCAATGGTGTTCCATAGGGTTCAGTGCAGAAACCAATACTCTTTGTGATATGACCCATGGTGTTCCATAGGGGCCGTGCAGATACCTCTGCTCTTTCTGATATGACCCATGATGTTCCATAGGGTTCAGTGCAGAAACGCCTGCTCTTTGTGATATGACCCACGCTGTTCCGTAGGGGTCAGTGCAGAAACCCCTGCTCTTTGTGATAGGAGTCCGTGAAGAAATCCCTGCTCTCTCTGATATGACCCATTGTGTTCCTTAGGAGTACATGCAGAAACCCCTGATTTCTGTGATGTGACCCATGGTGTTCCACAGGAGTCCGTGCAGAAATCCCTGCGCTTTGTGATAGGACTCATGATGTTCCATAGGGGTCAGTGCAGAAACCCCTGCTCTTTCTGCTATGACCCATAATGTTCCATGGGAGTCTGTGCAGAAACCCCTGCTCTTTCTGATACGACCCATGGTGTTCCATAGGGTTCAGTGCAGATACCCCTGCTCTTTGTGATATGACACATGGTTTTCCACAGGAGTCCGTGCAGAAACCCCTGCTCTTTCTGATGTCATCCATGGTATTTCATAGAAGTACGTGCAGAAACCCCTGCTCTTTCTGATATGACCCATGGTGTTCCATAGGAGTCCGTGCAGAACCCCTGCTCTTTCTGATATGACCCATGGTGTTCCACAGGAGTCCGTGCAGAAATCCCTGCTCTTTCTGATATGACCCATGGTGTTCCATAGGGTTCAGTGCAGAAAGCCCTGCTCTTTCTGATATGACCCATGGTGTTCCATAGGGTTCAGTGCAGAAACCCCTGGTCTTTGTGATATGACCCACGCTGTTCCATAGGGTCAGTGCAGAAACCCCTGCTCTTTGTGATAGGAGTCCGTGCAGAAACCCCTGCTCTTTCTGATATGACCCATGGTGTTCCACAGGAGTCTGAGCAGAAACCCCTGCTCTTTGTGATATGACCCATGGCGTTCCATGGGAGTCCAGGAAGAAACCCCTGCTCTTTATGATATGACCCATGGCGTTCCATGGGAGTTCAGGCAGAAAACCCTGCTCTTTCTGATATGACCCATCGTGTTCCATGGGAGTCCATGCAGAAACCCGTGCACTTTCTGATGTCACCAAAGGTGTTTCATAGAAGTAGGTGCAGAAACCCCTGCTCTTTCTGATATGACCCATGTTGTTCCATAGGAGTCCGTGCAGAACCCCTGCTCTTTGTGATATTTCCCATTGTGCTCCATGGGAGTCCATGCAGCAACCCCTGCGCTTTGAGATATGACCCATGCTGTTCCATAGGGGTCAGTGCACAAACCCCTGCTCTTTCTGATATGACACATCGTGTTCCACAGGAGTCCGTGCAGAAACCCCTGGTCTTTCTGATGTCACCCATGGTGTTTCATAGAAGAACGTGCAGAAACCTCTGCTCTTTCTGATATGACCCATGGTGTTCCATAGGAGTCCGTGCAGAACCCCTGCTCTTACTGATATGACACATGGTGCTCCATAGGGGCTGTGCAGAAACCCCTGCTCTTTCTGATGTGACCGATGGTGTTCCACAGGAGTCCGTGCAGAAACCCCTGCTCTTTGTGATATGACCCATTCTGTTCATTAGTGGTAAGTGCAGAAACCCCTGCTCTTTGTCATAGCAGTCCGTGCAGAAAGTCCTGCTCTTTGTGATATGACCCATGGTGTTGCATGTGAGTCCGAGCAGACACCCCTGCTCTTTCTGATATGCCCCATGGTGTTCCATACGGGTCCGTGCAGAAACCCCTGCTCTTTCTGATATGACACATGGTGTTCCACAGGAGTCCGTGCAGAAAACCTTGCTCTTCGTGATATGACCAATGGTGTTGCACAGGTGTCCGTGCAGAAACCCCTGCTGTTTCTGATATGACCCACGGTGTTCCATAGGGGTCAGTGCAGAAGCCCCTGCTCTTTGTGATATGACCATGGTGTTCCACAGGAGTCCGTGCAGAAACCCCTGCTCTTTGTGACATGACCCATGGTGTTGCATGTGAGTCCGTGCAGACAACACTGTTCTTTCTGATATGCCGCATGGTGTTACATAGGGGTCCGTGCAGAAACCCCTGCTCTTTCTGATATTACCCATGGTATTCCACAGGAATCCGTGCAGACACCCCTGTTCTTTCTGATATGCCCCATGGTGTTAAATAGGCGTCCGTGCAGAAACCCCTGCTCTTTCTGATATTACCCATGGTGTTCCACAGGAGTCCGTGCAGAAACCCCTGCTCTTTCTGATATTACCCATGGTATTCCACAGGAATCCGTGCAGACACCCCTGTTCTTTCTGATATGCCCCATGGTGTTAAATAGGCGTCCGTGCAGAAACCCCTGCTCTTTCTGATATTACCCATGGTGTTCCACAGGAGTCCGTGAAGAAACCCCTGCTCCTGGTGATATGACCTATGGTGTTCCATGGGAGTCCGTGCAGAAATCCCTGCGCTTTGTGATATGACTCATGGTGTTACATAGGGGTTAGTGCAGAAACCTCTGCTCTTTCTGATATGACCCATAGTGTTCCATGGGAGTCCGTGCAGAAACCCCTGCTCTTTCTGATATGACCCATGGTGTTCCACAGGAGTCCGTGCAGAAACCCCTGCTCTTTCTGATATGACCCATGGTGTTCCATAGGGTTCAGTGCAGAAACCCCTTCTCTTTCTGATATGACCCATGGTGTTCCATAGGGTTCAGTGCAGAAACCCCTCCTCTTTGTGATAGGAGTCCTTGCAGAAACCCCTGATCTTTGTGATAGGAGTCCGTGCAGAAACCCCTGCTCTTTCTGATATGACCCATGGTGTTCCTTAGGGATACGTGCAGAAACACCTGTGCTCTTTCTGATATCACACATGGTGCTCCACAGAGGTCCGTGCAGAAACCCCTGCTCTTTCTGATATGACCCATGGTGTTCAATAGGGGCCGTGCAGATACCTCTGGTCTTTCTGATATGACCCATGGTGTTCCATAGGGTTCAGTGCAGAAACCCCTGCTCTTTGTGATATGACCCACGCTGTTCCGTAAGGGTCAGTGCAGAAACCCCTGCTCTTTGTGATAGGAGTCCGTGCAGAAACCCCTGCTCTTTCTGATATGACACATGGTGTTCCATAGGGATCCGTGCAGAAACCCCTGCTCTTTCTGATATCACCCATGGTGTTCCATAGGAGTACGTGCAGAAACCCCTGCTCTTTGTGATATGACCCATTGCGTTCCATGGGAGTCCAGGCAGAAAACCCTGCTAGTTCTGATGTCACCCATGGTGTTTCAAAAAAGTACGTGCAGAAACCCCTGCTCTTTGTGATATGACCCACGGTGTTCCGTAGGGGTCAGTGCAGAAACCCCTGCTCTTTGTGATAGGAGTCCGTGCAGAAACCCCTGCTCTTTCTGATATGACACATGGTGTTCCATAGGAGTCCGTGCAGAAACCCCTGCTCTTTGTGATATGACCCATGGCGTTCCATGGGAGTCCGTGCAGAAACCCCTGCTCTTTGTGATATGATGCATGGTGTTCCATAGGGGCCGTGCAGAAACCCCTGCTCTTTGTGATATGGCCCATTGTGCTCCATGGGAGTCCATGCAGCAACCCCTGCTCTTTGTGATATGACCCATGCTGTTCCACAGGGGTCAGTGCACAAACCCCTGCTCTTTCTGATATGACCCATCGTGTTCCACAGGAGTCCGTGCAGAAACCACTGCTCTTTCTGATGTCACCCATGGTGTTTCATAGAAGTACGTGCAGAACCCCTGCTCTTACTGATATGACACATGGTGTTCCATAGGGGCCGTGCAGAAACCCCTGCTCTTTCTGATGTGACCGATGGTGTTCCACAGGAGTCCGTACAGAAACCCCTGCTCTTTGTGATATGACCCATGCTGTTCCATAGTGGTCACTGCAGAAACCCCTGCTCTTTGTGATAGGAGTCCGTGCAGAAAGCCCTGCTCTTTTTGATATGACCCATGGTGTTCCATGAGAGTCCGTGCAGACACCCCTGCTCTTTCTGATATGCCCCATGGTGTTCCATACGGGTCCGTGCAGAAACCCCTGCTCTTTCTGATATGTCCCATGGTGTTCCATAGGGGTCAGTGCAGAAACCCCTGCTCTTTGTGATAGAAGTCCGTGCAGAAACCCCTGCTCTTTGTGATAGGAGTCCGTGCAGAAAACCCTGCTCTTTCTGATATGACCCATGGTGTTCCATTAGGGTCAGTGCAGAAACCCCTGCTCTTTGTGATAGGAGTCCATTCAGCAACCCCTGTTCTTTGTGATATGACCCATGGTGTTCCATGTGAGTCCATGCAGACACCCCTCTCTTTCTGATATGCCCCATGGTGTTCCATAGGTGTCCGTGCTGAAATCCCTGCTCTTTCTGATATGACCCATGGTGTTCCATAGGAATCCGTGCAGAACCCCTGCTCTTTCTGATATGACACATGGTGTTCCATAGGAGTACCTGTAGAAACCCCTGGTCTTTCTAATGTGACCCATGGTGTTCCACAGAACTCCGTGCAGAAATCCCTGCGTTTTGTGATATGACTCATGGTGTTCCATAGAGGTCAGTGCAGAAACCCCTGCTCTTTCTGATATGCCCCATGGTGTTCCATAGGGGTCCGTGCTGAAATCCCTGCTCTTTCTGATATGACCCATGGTGTTCCATAGGGTTCAGTGCAGAAACCTCTGCTCTTTGTGATATGACCCATGGTGTTCCATAGGGTCCGTGCAGATACCTCTGCTCTTTCTGATATGACCCAAGGTGTTCCATAGGGTTCAGTGCAGAAACCCTACTCTTTGTGATATGACCCACGCTGTTCCGTAGGGGTCAGTGCAGAAACCCCTGCTCTTTGTGATAGGAGTCCATGCAGAAACCCCTGCTCTTTCTGATATGACCCATGGTGTTCCATTGGAGTCCGTGCAGAACCCCTGCTCTTTCTGATATCACCCATGGTGTTCCACAGGTGTCCGTGCAGAAACCCCAGCTCTTTCTGATATGACCCATGGTGTTCCATAGGAGTACATGCAGAAACCCCTGATCTGTCTGATGTGACCCACGGTGTTCCACAGGAGTCCGTGCAGAAATCCCTGCGCTTTGTGATAGGACACATGATGTTCCATAGGGGTCAGTGCAGAAACCCCTGCTCTTTCTGCTATGACCCATGGTGTTCCATAGGGTTCAGTGCAGAAACCCCTGCTCTTTCTGCTATGACACATGGTGTTCCATAGGGGCCATGCAGAAACCCGTGCTCTTTCTGATGTGACCCATGGTGTTCCACAGGAGTCCGTGCAGAAACCCCTGCTCTTTCTGATGTCATCCATGGTATTTCATAGAAGTCAATGCAGAAGCCCCTGCTCTTTCTGATATGACCCATGGTGTTTCATAGGGTTCAGTGCAGAAACCCCTGCTCTTTCTGATATGACCCATGGTGTTCCATAGGGTTTAGTGCAGAAACCCCTCCTCTTTGTGATAGGAGTCCGTGCAGAAACCCCTGATCTTTGTGATAGGAGTCCGTGCAGAAACCCCTGCTCTTTCTGATATGACCCATGGTGTTCCTTAGGGATACGTGCAGAAACACCTGTGCTCTTTCTGATATCACACATGGTGCTCCACAGAGGTCCGTGCAGAAACCCCTGCTCTTTCTGATATGACCCATGGTGTTCCATAGGGTCCGTGCAGATACCTCTGGTCTTTCTGATCTGACCCATGGTGTTACATAGGGTTCAGTGCAGAAACCCCTGCTCTTTGTGATATGACCCACGCTGTTCCATAGGGGTCAGTGCAGAAACCCCTGCTCTTTGTGATAGGAGTCCGTGTGAGACCCCTGCTCTTTCTGATATGACCCATGCTGTTCCATAGGAGTCCGTGCAGAACCCCTGCTCTTTTTGATATGACACATGGTGTTCCATAGGGATCCGTGCAGACACCCCTGCTCTTTCTGATATGCCCCATGGTATTCCATAGGGGTCCGTGATGAAATCCCTGCTCTTTCTGATATGACCCATGGTGTTCCATAGGAATCCGTGCAGAAACCACTGGTTTTTGTGATATGACCTATGATGTTCCATCGGAGTCCGTGCAGAAACCCCTGCTCTTCCTGATATGACCCATGGTGTTCTATAGGGTTCAGTGCAGAAACCCCTGCTCTTTCTGATATGACCCATGATGTTCCATTGGAGTCAGTGCAGAAACCCCTGCTCTTTGTGATAGGAGTCCGTGCAGAAACCCCTGCTCTTTCTGATATGACCCATGGTGTTCCACAGGAGTCTGTGCAGAAACCCCTGCTCTTTGTGATATGACCATGGTGTTCCATAGGAGTCTGTGCAGAAACCCGTGCTCTTTGTGATATTACTCATGTTGTTCCATGCGAGTCCGTGCAGAAACCCCTGCTCTTTCTGATGTCACCCATGGTGTTTCATAGAAGTACGTGCAGAAACCTATGCTCTTTCTGATGTGACCCATGGTGTTCCACAGGAGTCCGTGCAGAAACCCCTGCTCTTTCTGATGTTATCCATGGTATTTCATAGGGTTCAGTGCAGAAACGCCTGCTCTTTGTGATATGACCCACGCTGTTCCGTAGGGGTCAGTGCAGAAACCCCTGCTCTTTGTGATAGGAGTCCGTGAAGAAATCCCTGCTCTTTCTGATATGACCCATGGTGTTCCATAGGAATCCGTGCAGAAACCCCTGCTCTTTCTGATATGACCCATGGTGTTCCATAGGAGTCCGTGCAGAACCCCTGCTCTTTCTGATATCACCCATGGTGTTCCACAGGTGTCCGTGCAGAAACCCCAGCTCTTTCTGATATGACCCATGGTGTTCCATAGGAGTACATGCAGAAACCCCTGATCTATCTGATGTGACCCACGGTGTTCCACAGGAGTCCGTGCAGGAATCCCTGCACTTTGTGATAAGACTCATGGTGTTCCATAGGGGTCAGTGCAGAAACCCCTGCTCTTTCTGCTATGACCCATAATGTTCCATGGGAGTCTGTGCAGAAACCTCTGCTCTTTCTGATATGACCCATGGTGTTCCATAGGGTTCAGTGCAGAAACCCCTGCTCTTTCTGATATGACACATGGTGTTCCATAGGGGCCATGCAGAAACCCCTGCTCTTTCTGATGTGACCCATGGTGTTCCACAGGAGTCCGTGCAGAAACCCCTGCTCTTTCTGATGTCATCCATGGTATTTCATAGAAGTACGTGCAGAAACCCCTGCTCTTTCTGATATGACCCATGGTGTTTCATAGGGTTCAGTGCAGAAACCCCTGCTCTTTCTGATATGACCCATGGTGTTCCATAGGGTTCAGTGCAGAAACCCCTCCTCTTTGTGATAGGAGTCCGTGCAGAAACCCCTGATCTTTGTGATAGGAGTCCGTGCAGAAACCCCTGCTCTTTCTGATATGACCCATGGTGTTCCTTAGGGATACGTGCAGAAACACCTGTGCTCTTTCTGATATCACACATGGTGCTCCACAGAGGTCCGTGCAGAAACCCCTGCTCTTTCTGATATGACCCATGGTGTTCCATAGGGGCCGTGCAGATACCTCTGGTCTTTCTGATCTGACCCATGGTGTTACATAGGGTTCAGTGCAGAATCCCCTGCTCTTTGTGATATGACCCACGCTGTTCCGTAGGGGTCAGTGCAGAAACCCCTGCTCTTTGTGATAGGAGTCCGTGTGAGACCCCTGCTCTTTCTGATATGACCCATGGTGTTCCATATGAATCCGTGCAGAAACCCCTGCTCTTTCTGATATGACCCATGGTGTTCCATAGGAGTCCGTGCAGAACCCCTGCTCTTTCTGATATCACCCATGGTGTTCCACAGGTGTCCGTGCAGAAACCCCAGCTCTTTCTGATATGACCCATGGTGTTCCATAAGAGTACATGCAGAAACCCCTGATCTATCTGATGTGACACACGGTGTTCCACAGGAGTCCGTGCAGAAATCCCTGCGCTTTGTGATAGGACTCATGATGTTCCATAGGGGTCAGTGCAGAAACCCCTGCTCTTTCTGCTATGACCCATGGTGTTCCATAGGGTTGAGTGCAGAAACCCCTGCTCTTTCTGATATGACACATGGTGTTCCATAGGGGCCATGCAGAAACCCCTGCTCTTTCTGATGTGACCCATGGTGTTCCACAGGAGTCCGTGCAGAAACCCCTGCTCTTTCTGATATCATCCATGGTATTTCATAGAAGTCCATGCAGAAACCCCTGCTCTTTCTGATATGACCCATGGTGTTCCATAGGAGTCCGTGCAGAACCCCTGCTCTTTCTGATATCACCCATGGTGTTCCACAGGTGTCCGTGCAGAAACCCCAGCTCTTTCTGATATGACCCATGGTTTTCCATAAGAGTACATGCAGAAACCCTTGATCTATCTGATGTGACCCAGGGTGTTCCACAGGAGTCCGTGCAGAAATCCCTGCGCTTTGCGATAGGACTCATGGTGTTCCATAGGGGTCAGTGCAGAAACCCCTGCTCTTTCTGCTATGACCCATAGTGTTCCATGGGAGTCTGTGCAGAAACCTCTGCTCTTTCTGATATGACCCATGGTGTTCCATAGGGTTCAGTGCAGAAACCCCTGCTCTTTCTGATATGACACATGGTGTTCCATAGGGGCCATGCAGAAACCCCTGCTCTTTCTGATGTGACCCATGGTGTTCCACAGGAGTCCGTGCAGAAACCCCTGCTCTTTCTGATGTCATCCATGGTATTTCATAGAAGTACGTGCAGAAACCCCTGCTCTTTCTGATATGACCCATGGTGTTCCATAGGAGTCCGTGCAGAACCCCTGCTCTTTCTGATATGCCCCATGGTGTTCCATAGGGGTCCGTGCAGGAACCCCTGCTCTTTCTGATATGACACATGGTGTTCCACAGGAGTCCATGCAGAAACCCCTGCTCTTCGTGATATGACCAATGCTGTTGCACAGGTATCCGTGCAGAAACACCTGCTCATTGTGATATGACCCATGGCGTTCCATTGGAGTCCAGGCAGAAGCCCCTGCTACTTCTGATGTCACCCATGGTGTTTTATAGAAGTCCGTGCAGAACCCCTGCTCTTTCTGATATGACACATGGTGATCCATAGGGATCCGTGCAGAAATCCCTGCGCTTTGTGGTTAAAACACATGGTGTTCTATAGGGGTCAGTGCAGAAACCCCTGCTCTTTCTGATATGAACAATAGTGTTCCATGGGATCCGTGCAGAAACCCCTGCACTTTCTGATATGAACAATAGTGTTCCATTGGGATTCGTGCAGAAACCCCTGCTCTTTCTGATATCTCCCATGGTGTTCCACAGTGGTCCGTGCAGAAATCCCTGCGCTTTGTGGTATGACACATGGTGTTCCATAGGGGTCAGTGCAGAAACCATTGCTCTGTGTGATATGACCCATGGCATTCCATGCGAGTCCGTGCAGAAACCATTGCTCTTTGTGATATGACCCATGCTGTTCCATAGAGGTCAGTGCAGAAACCCCTGTTCTTTGTGATAGGAGTCCGTTCAGAAACCCCTGCTCTTTCTGAAGTGCCCCATGGTGCTCCATAGGGGTCCGTGCAGAAATCCCTGCTCTTTGTGATATGACCCATTGTGTTCCATGGGAGTCCGTGCAGAAACCCGTGCTCTTTCTGATATTACCCCTGGTATTCCACAGGAGTCCGTGCAGACACCCCTGTTCTTTCTGATATGCCCCATGGTGTTAAATAGGCATCCGTGCAGAAACCCCTGCTCTTTCTGATATGACCCATGGTGTTCCATAGGGGTCAGTGCAGAAACCCCTGCTCTCTGTGATACGACCATGGTGTTCCATTGGAGTCTGTGAAGAAACCCCTGCTCTTTGTGATATGACACATGGTGTTCCATGGGAATCCGTGCAGAAACCCCTGCTTTTTGTGATATGACCTATGGTGTTCCATGGGAGTCAGTGCAGAAACCCCTGCTCTTTGTGATAGAAGTCCGTGCAGAAACCCCTGCTCTTTGTGATAGGAGTCCGTGCAAAAAACCCTGCTCTTTCTGATATGACCAATGGTGTTCC
This sequence comes from Mobula birostris, assembly GCF_030028105.1. Classification (NCBI taxonomy): domain Eukaryota; kingdom Metazoa; phylum Chordata; class Chondrichthyes; order Myliobatiformes; family Myliobatidae; genus Mobula; species Mobula birostris. The sequence goes on from NC_092376.1 coordinate 97,221,116, forward strand.
ACAGGAGTCTGTGCAGAGTGCAGAAACCCCTGCTCTTTCTGATATGACCCATGGTTTTCCATTAGGGTTAGTGCAGAAACCCCTGCTCTTTCTGATAGAAGTCCGTGCAGAAACCCCTGCTCTTTGTGATAGGAGTCCGTGCAAAAAACCCTGCTCTTTCTGATATGACCAATGGTGTTCCACAGGAGCCTGTGCAGAGTGCAGAAACCCCTGCTCTTTCTGATATGACCCACGGTGTTCCATAGGGGTCAGTGCAGAAACCCCTGCTCTTTGTGATATGAACATGGTGTTCCATAGGAGTCTGTGCAGAAATTCTTGCTCTTTCTGTTATGACCAATGGTGTTCCATGGAAGTCCGTGCAGAAACCCCTGCTCTTTGTGATAGGAGTCCGTGCAGAAACCCCTGCTCTTTCTGATATGACACATGGTGTTCCAGAGGAGTCCGTGCAGAAACCCCTGCTCATCGTGATATGACCAATGCTGTTGCACCGGTATCCGTGCAGAAACCCCTGCTCTTTCTGATGTGACCCATGGTGTTCCACAGCAGTCCGTGCAGAAACCCCTGCTCTTTGTGATATGACCTATGGTGTTCCATCGGAGTCCGTGCAGAAACCCCAGCTCTTTCTGATGTGACCCATGGTGTTCCACAAGTGTCCATGCAGAAATCCCTGCTCTTTCTGATATGCACCATGGTGTTCCATAGGGGTCCGTGCAGAAAACCCTGCTCTTTCTGATATGACACATTGTGTTCCACAGGAGTCCGTGAAGAAACTCCTGCTCTTCGTGATATGACCAATGATGTTGCACAGGTATCCTTGCAGAAACCCCTGCTCTTTCTGATATGACCCACGGTGTTCCATATGGGTCAGTGCAGAATCCCCTGCTCTTTGTGATATGACCATGGTGTTCCATAGGAGTCCGTGCAGAAATCCCTGCTCTTTGTGATAGGAGTCTATGCAGAAACCCCTGCTCTTTCTGATATGACCCACGGTGTTCCACAGGAGTCTGTGCAGAAACCCCTGATCATTGTGATATGACCCATGGCGTTCCATGGGAGTCCAGGCAGAAACCCCTGCTAGTTCTGATGTCACCCATGGTGTTTCATAGAAGTACGTGCAGAAACCCCTGCTCTTTCTGATATGACCCATGTTGTTCCATAGGAGTCCGTGCAGAGCCCCTGCTCTTTCTGATATGACCCATGGTGTTCCACAGGAGTCTGTGCAGAAACCCCTGCTCTTTGTGATACGACCCATGGCGTTCCATTGGAGTCCAGGCAGAAGCCCCTGCTACTTCTGATGTCACCCATGGTGTTTTATAGAAGTCCGTGCAGAACCCCTGCTCTTTCTGATATGACACATGGTGATCCATAGGGATCCGTGCAGAAATCCCTGCGCTTTGTGGTTAAAACACATGGTGTTCTATAGGGGTCAGTGCAGAAACCCCTGCTCTTTCTGATATGAACAATAGTGTTCCATGGGATCCGTGCAGAAACCCCTGCACTTTCTGATATGAACAATAGTGTTCCATTGGGATTCGTGCAGAAACCCCTGCTCTTTCTGATATCTCCCATGGTGTTCCACAGTGGTCCGTGCAGAAATCCCTGCGCTTTGTGGTATGACACATGGTGTTCCATAGGGGTCAGTGCAGAAACCATTGCTCTGTGTGATATGACCCATGGCATTCCATGCGAGTCCGGGCAGAAACCCCAGCTCTTTCTGATATGACCCATTGTGTTCCATAGGAGTCCGTGCAGAAACCCCTGCTCTTTGTGATATGACCCATGCTGTTCCATAGAGGTCAGTGCAGAAACCCCTGTTCTTTGTGATAGGAGTCCGTTCAGAAACCCCTGCTCTTTCTGAAGTGCCCCATGGTGCTCCATAGGGGTCCGTGCAGAAATCCCTGCTCTTTGTGATATGACCCATTGTGTTCCATGGGAGTCCGTGCAGAAACCCGTGCTCTTTCTGATATTACCCCTGGTATTCCACAGGAGTCCGTGCAGACACCCCTGTTCTTTCTGATATGCCCCATGGTGTTAAATAGGCATCCGTGCAGAAACCCCTGCTCTTTCTGATATGACCCATGGTGTTCCATAGGGGTCAGTGCAGAAACCCCTGCTCTCTGTGATACGACCATGGTGTTCCATTGGAGTCTGTGAAGAAACCCCTGCTCTTTGTGATATGACACATGGTGTTCCATGGGAATCCGTGCAGAAACCCCTGCTTTTTGTGATATGACCTATGGTGTTCCATGGGAGTCAGTGCAGAAACCCCTGCTCTTTGTGATAGAAGTCCGTGCAGAAACCCCTGCTCTTTGTGATAGGAGTCCGTGCAAAAAACCCTGCTCTTTCTGATATGACCAATGGTGTTCCACAGGAGTCTGTGCAGAGTGCAGAAACCCCTGCTCTTTCTGATATGACCCATGGTTTTCCATTAGGGTTAGTGCAGAAACCCCTGCTCTTTCTGATAGAAGTCCCTGCAGAAACCCCTGCTCTTTGTGATAGGAGTCCGTGCAAAAAACCCTGCTCTTTCTGATATGACCAATGGTGTTCCACAGGAGCCTGTGCAGAGTGCAGAAACCCCTGCTCTTTCTGATATGACCCACGGTGTTCCATAGGGGTCAGTGCAGAAACCCCTGCTCTTTGTGATATGAACATGGTGTTCCATAGGAGTCTGTGCAGAAATTCTTGCTCTTTCTGATATGACCAATGGTGTTCCATGGAAGTCCGTGCAGAAACCCCTGCTCTTTGTGATATGACCCATTGTGTTCCATGGGATTCAGTGCAGAAACCCCTGCTCTTTGTGATAGGAGTCCGTGCAGAAACCCCTGCTCTTTCTGATATGACACATGGTGTTCCAGAGGAGTCCGTGCAGAAACCCCTGCTCATCGTGATATGACCAATGCTGTTGCACCGGTATCCGTGCAGAAACCCCTGCTCTTTCTGATGTGACCCATGGTGTTCCACAGCAGTCCGTGCAGAAACCCCTGCTCTTTGTGATATGACCTATGGTGCTCCATCGGAGTCCGTGCAGAAACCCCAGCTCTTTCTGATGTGACCCATGGTGTTCCACAAGTGTCCATGCAGAAATCCCTGCTCTTTCTGATATGCACCATGGTGTTCCATAGGGGTCCGTGCAGAAAACCCTGCTCTTTCTGATATGACACATTGTGTTCCACAGGAGTCCGTGAAGAAACTCCTGCTCTTCGTGATATGACCAATGATGTTGCACAGGTATCCTTGCAGAAACCCCTGCTCTTTCTGATATGACCCACGGTGTTCCATATGGGTCAGTGCAGAATCCCCTGCTCTTTGTGATATGACCATGGTGTTCCATAGGAGTCCGTGCAGAAATCCCTGCTCTTTGTGATAGGAGTCTATGCAGAAACCCCTGCTCTTTCTGATATGACCCACGGTGTTCCACAGGAGTCTGTGCAGAAACCCCTGATCATTGTGATATGACCCATGGCGTTCCATGGGAGTCCAGGCAGAAACCCCTGCTAGTTCTGATGTCACCCATGGTGTTTCATAGAAGTACGTGCAGAAACCCCTGCTCTTTCTGATATGACCCATGTTGTTCCATAGGAGTCCGTGCAGAGCCCCTGCTCTTTCTGATATGACACATGGTGATCCACAGGGATCCGTGCAGAAACCCCTGCTCTTTCTGATATCACCCATGGTGTTCCACAGTGGTCCGTGCAGAAACCCCTGCTCTTTCTGATATGACCCATGGTGTTCCATAGGAGTACATGCAGAAACCCCTGCTCTTTCTGATGTGACCCATGGTGTTCACAGGTGTCCGTGCAGAAATCCCTGCGCTTTGTGGTATGACACATGGTGTTCCAAAGGGGTCAGTGCAGAAACCCCTGCTCTTTCTGAAATGACCCATGGTGTTCCATAGGGGTCATGCAGAAACCCCTGCTCTTTCTGATGTGACCCATGGTGTTCCACAGGAGTCCGTGTAGAAACCCCTGCTATTTGTGATATGACCCATGGTGTTCCATAGGGGCCGTGCAGAACCCCTGCTCTTTCTGATATGACCCATGGTGTTCCATAGGAGTCCGTGCAGAACCCCTGCTCTTTTTGATATGACACATGGTGTTCCATAGGGGTCAGTGCAGAAACCCCAGCTCTTTCTGCTATGACCCATAATGTTCCATGGGAGTCTGTGCAGAAACCCCTGCTCTTTCCGATGTGACCCATGGTGTTCCACAGGAGTCCGTGCAGAAACCCGTGCTCTTTCTGATGTCACCAATGGTGTCTCATAGAAGTAGGTGCAGAAACCCCTGCTCTTTCTGATATGATACATGGTGTTCCATAGGGATCCGTGCAGAAACCCGTGCTCTTTCTGATATGACCCATGGTGTTCCATAGGAGTACGTGCAGAAACCCCTGCTCTTTCTGATGTGACATATGGTGTTCCACAGGAGTCTGTGCAGAAACCCCTGCTCTTTGTGATATGACCCATTGCGTTCCATGGGAGTCCAGGCAGAAACCCCTGCTAGTTCTGATGTCACCAATAGTGTTTCAAAAAAGTCCGTGCAGAACCCCTGCTCTTTCTGATATGACACATGGTGTTTCATAGGAGTCCGTGCAGAAATCCCTGCGCTTTGTGGTATGACACATGGTGTTGCATAGGGGTCAGTGCAGAAACCCCTGCTCTTTCTGATATGAACCATAGTGTTCCATGGGATCCGTGCAGAAACCCCTGCTCTTTGTGATATGACCCATGGCGTTCCATGGGAGTCCGGGCAGAAACCCCTGCTCTTTGTGATATGACGCATGGTGTTCCACAGGAGTCCGTGCAGAAACCCCTGCTCTTTCTGATGTCACCCATGGTGTTTCATAGAAGTACGTGCAGAACCCCTGCTCTTACTGATATGACACATGGTGTTCCATAGGGGCCGTGCAGAAATCCCTGCTCTTTCTGATGTGACCGATGGTGTTCCACAGGAGTCCGTGCAGAAACCCCTGCTCTTTGTGATATGACCCATGCTGTTCCATAGTGGTCAGTGCAGAAACCCCTGCTCTTTGTGATAGGAGTCCGTGCAGAAAGCCCTGCTCTTTTTGATATGACCCATGGTGTTCCATGTGAGTCCGTGCAGGCACCCCTGCTCTTTCTGATATGCCCCATGGTGTTCCATAGGGGTCCGTGCAGGAACCCCTGCTCTTTCTGATATGACACATGGTGTTCCACAGGAGTCCATGCAGAAACCCCTGCTCTTCGTGATATGACCAATGCTGTTGCACAGGTATCCGTGCAGAAACACCTGCTCATTGTGATATGACCCATGGCGTTCCATTGGAGTCCAGGCAGAAGCCCCTGCTACTTCTGATGTCACCCATGGTGTTTTATAGAAGTCCGTGCAGAACCCCTGCTCTTTCTGATATGACACATGGTGATCCATAGGGATCCGTGCAGAAATCCCTGCGCTTTGTGGTTAAAACACATGGTGTTCTATAGGGGTCAGTGCAGAAACCCCTGCTCTTTCTGATATGAACAATAGTGTTCCATGGGATCCGTGCAGAAACCCCTGCACTTTCTGATATGAACAATAGTGTTCCATTGGGATTCGTGCAGAAACCCCTGCTCTTTCTGATATCTCCCATGGTGTTCCACAGTGGTCCGTGCAGAAATCCCTGCGCTTTGTGGTATGACACATGGTGTTCCATAGGGGTCAGTGCAGAAACCATTGCTCTGTGTGATATGACCCATGGCATTCCATGCGAGTCCGGGCAGAAACCCCAGCTCTTTCTGATATGACCCATTGTGTTCCATAGGAGTCCGTGCAGAAACCCCTGCTCTTTGTGATATGACCCATGCTGTTCCATAGAGGTCAGTGCAGAAACCCCTGTTCTTTGTGATAGGAGTCCGTTCAGAAACCCCTGCTCTTTATGAAGTGCCCCATGGTGCTCCATAGGGGTCCGTGCAGAAATCCCTGCTCTTTGTGATATGACCCATTGTGTTCCATGGGAGTCCGTGCAGAAACCCGTGCTCTTTCTGATATTACCCCTGGTATTCCACAGGAGTCCGTGCAGACACCCCTGTTCTTTCTGATATGCCCCATGGTGTTAAATAGGCATCCGTGCAGAAACCCCTGCTCTTTCTGATATGACCCATGGTGTTCCATAGGGGTCAGTGCAGAAACCCCTGCTCTCTGTGATACGACCATGGTGTTCCATTGGAGTCTGTGAAGAAACCCCTGCTCTTTGTGATATGACACATGGTGTTCCATGGGAATCCGTGCAGAAACCCCTGCTTTTTGTGATATGACCTATGGTGTTCCATGGGAGTCAGTGCAGAAACCCCTGCTCTTTGTGATAGAAGTCCGTGCAGAAACCCCTGCTCTTTGTGATAGGAGTCCGTGCAAAAAACCCTGCTCTTTCTGATATGACCAATGGTGTTCCACAGGAGTCTGTGCAGAGTGCAGAAACCCCTGCTCTTTCTGATATGACCCATGGGTTTTCCATTAGGGTTAGTGCAGAAACCCCTGCTCTTTCTGATAGAAGTCCCTGCAGAAACCCCTGCTCTTTGTGATAGGAGTCCGTGCAAAAAACCCTGCTCTTTCTGATATGACCAATGGTGTTCCACAGGAGCCTGTGCAGAGTGCAGAAACCCCTGCTCTTTCTGATATGACCCACGGTGTTCCATAGGGGTCAGTGCAGAAACCCCTGCTCTTTGTGATATGAACATGGTGTTCCATAGGAGTCTGTGCAGAAATTCTTGCTCTTTCTGATATGACCAATGGTGTTCCATGGAAGTCCGTGCAGAAACCCCTGCTCTTTGTGATATGACCCATTGTGTTCCATGGGATTCAGTGCAGAAACCCCTGCTCTTTGTGATAGGAGTCCGTGCAGAAACCCCTGCTCTTTCTGATATGACACATGGTGTTCCAGAGGAGTCCGTGCAGAAACCCCTGCTCATCGTGATATGACCAATGCTGTTGCACCGGTATCCGTGCAGAAACCCCTGCTCTTTCTGATGTGACCCATGGTGTTCCACAAGTGTCCATGCAGAAATCCCTGCTCTTTCTGATATGCACCATGGTGTTCCATAGGGGTCCGTGCAGAAAACCCTGCTCTTTCTGATATGACACATTGTGTTCCACAGGAGTCCGTGAAGAAACTCCTGCTCTTCGTGATATGACCAATGATGTTGCACAGGTATCCTTGCAGAAACCCCTGCTCTTTCTGATATGACCCACGGTGTTCCATATGGGTCAGTGCAGAATCCCCTGCTCTTTGTGATATGACCATGGTGTTCCATAGGAGTCCGTGCAGAAATCCCTGCTCTTTGTGATAGGAGTCTATGCAGAAACCCCTGCTCTTTCTGATATGACCCACGGTGTTCCACAGGAGTCTGTGCAGAAACCCCTGATCATTGTGATATGACCCATGGCGTTCCATGGGAGTCCAGGCAGAAACCCCTGCTAGTTCTGATGTCACCCATGGTGTTTCATAGAAGTACGTGCAGAAACCCCTGCTCTTTCTGATATGACCCATGTTGTTCCATAGGAGTCCGTGCAGAGCCCCTGCTCTTTCTGATATGACACATGGTGATCCACAGGGATCCGTGCAGAAACCCCTGCTCTTTCTGATATCACCCATGGTGTTCCACAGTGGTCCGTGCAGAAACCCTGCTCTTTCTGATATGACCCATGGTGTTCCATAGGAGTACATGCAGAAACCCCTGCTCTTTCTGATGTGACCCATGGTGTTCACAGGTGTCCGTGCAGAAATCCCTGCGCTTTGTGGTATGACACATGGTGTTCCAAAGGGGTCAGTGCAGAAACCCCTGCTCTTTCTGAAATGACCCATGGTGTTCCATAGGGGCCATGCAGAAACCCCTGCTCTTTCTGATGTGACCCATGGTGTTCCACAGGAGTCCGTGTAGAAACCCCTGCTATTTGTGATATGACCCATGGTGTTCCATAGGGGCCGTGCAGAACCCCTGCTCTTTCTGATATGACCCATGGTGTTCCATAGGAGTCCGTGCAGAACCCCTGCTCTTTTTGATATGACACATGGTGTTCCATAGGGGTCAGTGCAGAAACCCCAGCTCTTTCTGCTATGACCCATAATGTTCCATGGGAGTCTGTGCAGAAACCCCTGCTCTTTCCGATGTGACCCATGGTGTTCCACAGGAGTCCGTGCAGAAACCCGTGCTCTTTCTGATGTCACCAATGGTGTCTCATAGAAGTAGGTGCAGAAACCCCTGCTCTTTCTGATATGATACATGGTGTTCCATAGGGATCCGTGCAGAAACCCGTGCTCTTTCTGATATGACCCATGGAGTTCCATAGGAGTACGTGCAGAAACCCCTGCTCTTTCTGATGTGACATATGGTGTTCCACAGGAGTCTGTGCAGAAACCCCTGCTCTTTGTGATATGACCATTGCGTTCCATGGGAGTCCAGGCAGAAACCCCTGCTAGTTCTGATGTCACCAATGGTGTTTCAAAAAAGTCCGTGCAGAACCCCTGCTCTTTCTGATATGACACATGGTGTTTCATAGGAGTCCGTGCAGAAATCCCTGCGCTTTGTGGTATGACACATGGTGTTGCATAGGGGTCAGTGCAGAAACCCCTGCTCTTTCTGATATGAACCATAGTGTTCCATGGGATCCGTGCAGAAACCCCTGCTCTTTGTGATATGACCCATGGCGTTCCATGGGAGTCCGGGCAGAAACCCTGCTCTTTGTGATATGACGCATGGTGTTCCACAGGAGTCCGTGCAGAAAACCCTGCTCTTTCTGATGTCACCCATGGTGTTTCATAGAAGTACGTGCAGAACCCCTGCTCTTACTGATATGACACATGGTGTTCCATAGGGGCCGTGCAGAAATCCCTGCTCTTTCTGATGTGACCGATGGTGTTTCCACAGGAGTCCGTGCAGAAACCCCTGCTCTTTGTGATATGACCCATGCTGTTCCATAGTGGTCAGTGCAGAAACCCTGCTCTTTGTGATAGGAGTCCGTGCAGAAAGCCCTGCTCTTTTTGATATGCCCCATGGTGTTCCATACGGGTCCGTGCAGAAACCCCTGCTCTTTCTGATATGTCCCATGGTGTCACATAGGGGTCAGTGCAGAAGCCCCTGCTCTTTGTGATATGACCATGGTGTTCCACAGGAGTCCGTGCAGAAACCCCTGCTCTTTGTGATATGACCCATGGTGTTGCATGTGAGTCCGTGCAGACACCCCTGTTGTTTCTGAAATGCCGCATGGTGTTACATAGGGGTCCGTGCAGAAACCCCTGCTCTTTCTGATATTACCCATGGTGTTCCACAGGAGTCCGTACAGACACCCCTGTTCTTTCTGATATGCCCCATGGTGTTAAATAGGCGTCGTGCAGAAACCCTGCTCTTTCTGATATTACCCATGGTGTTCCACAGGAGTCCGTGAAGAAACTCCTGCTCTTTGTGATATGACCCATGGTGTTCCATGGGAATCCGTGCAGAAACCCCTGCTCTTTGTGATATGACCTATGGTGTTCCATGGGAGTCAGTGCAGAAACCTCTGCTCTTTGTGATAGAAGTCCGTGCAGAAACCCCTGCTCTTTGTGATAGGAGTCCGTGCAGAAAACCCTGCTCTTTCTGATATGACCAATGGTGTTCCACAGGAGTCTGTGCAGAAACCCCTGTTCTTTCTGATGTGACCTATGGTGTTCCACAGGAGTCCGTGCAGAAACCTTTGCTCTTTGTGATATGACCCATGGTGTTCCATGTGAGTCCATGCAGACACCCCTGCTCTTTCTGATATGCCCCATGGTGTTCCATAGGGGTCCGTGCTGAAATCCCTGCTCTTTCTGATATGCCCCATGGTGTTCCATAGGAATCCGTGCAGAACTCCTGCTCTTTCTGATATGACACATGGTGTTCCATAGGAGTACGTGTAGAAACCCCTGCTCTTTCTAATGTGACCCATGGTGTTCCACAGGACTCCGTGCAGAAATCCCTGCGTTTTGTGATATGACTCATGGTGTTCCATAGAGGTCAGTGCAGAAACCCCTGCTCTTTCTGATATGCCCCATGGTGTTCCATAGGGGTCCGTGCTGAAATCCCTGCTCTTTCTGATATGACCCATGGTGTTCCATAGGAATCCGTGCAGAAACCCCTGCTTTTTGTGATATGACCTATGGTGTTCCATCGGAGTCCGTGCAGAAACCAATGCTCTTTCTGATATGACCCATGGTGTTCCATAGGGTTCAGTGCAGAAACCTCTGATCTTTCTGCTATGACCCATAATGTTCCATGGGAGTCTGTGCAGAAACCCCTGCTCTTTCTGATATGACACATGGTGTTCCATAGGGGCCATGCAGAAACCCCTGCTCTTTCTGATGTGACCCATGGTGTTCCACAGGAGTCCGTGCAGAAACCCCTGCTCTTTCTGATGTCATCCATGGTATTTCATAGAAGTACGTGCAGAAACCCCTGCTCTTTCTGATATGACCCATGGTGTTCCATAGGAGTCCGTGCAGAACCCCTGCTCTTTCTGATATGCCCCATGGTGTTCCATAGGGGTCCGTGCAGGAACCCCTGCTCTTTCTGATATGACCCATGGTTTTCCATGAGGGTCAGTGCAGAAACCCCTGCTCATTCTGATATGACCCACGGTGTTCCATAGGGGCCGTGCAGATACCTCTGCTCTTTCTGATATGACCCAAGGTGTTCCATAGGGTTCAGTGCAGAAACCCCTGCTCTTTGTGATATGACCCACGCTGTTCCGTAGGGGTCAGTGCAGAAACCCCTGCTCTTTGTGATAGGAGTCCATGCAGAAACCCCTGCTCTTTCTGATATGACCCATGGTGTTCCATAGGAGTCCGTGCAGAACCCCTGCTCTTTCTGATATCACCCATGGTGTTCCACAGGTGTCCGTGCAGAAACCCCAGCTCTTTCTGATATGACCCATGGTGTTCCATAGGAGTACATGCAGAAACCCCTGATCTATCTGATGTGACACACGGTGTTCCACAGGAGTCCCTGCAGAAATCCCTGAGCTTTGTGATAGGACTCATGATGTTCCATAGGGGTCAGTGCAGAAACCCCTGCTCTTTCTGCTATGACCCATGGTGTTCCATAGGGTTCAGTGCAGAAACCCCTGCTCTTTCTGATATGACACATGGTGTTCCATAGGGGCCATGCAGAAACCCCTGCTCTTTCTGATGTGACCCATGGTGTTCCACAGGAGTCCGTGCAGAAAACCCTTCTCTTTCTGATGTCATCCATGGTATTTCATAGAAGTCCATGCAGAAACCCCTGCTCTTTCTGATATGACCCATGGTGTTCCATAGGAGTCCGTGCAGAACCCCTGCTCTTTCTGATATCACCCATGGTGTTCCACAGGTGTCCGTGCAGAAACCCCAGCTCTTTCTGATATGACCCATGGTGTTCCATAGGAGTACATGCAGAAACCCCTGATCTATCTGATGTGACCCACGGTGTTCCACAGGAGTCCGTGCAGAAATCCCTGCGCTTTGTGATAGGACTCATGGTGTTCCATAGGGGTCAGTGCGGAAACCCCTGCTCTTTCTGCTTTGACCCATAATGTTCCATGGGAGTCTGTGCAGAAACCTCTGCTCTTTCTGATATGACCCATGGTGTTCCATAGGGTTCAGTGCAGAAACCCCTGCTATTTCTGATATGACACATGGTGTTCCATAGGGGCCATGCAGAAACCCCTGCTCTTTCTGATGTGACCCATGGTGTTCCACAGGAGTCCGTGCAGAAACCCCTGCTCTTTCTGATGTCATCCATGGTATTTCATAGAAGTACGTGCAGGAACCCCTGCTCTTTGTGATATGACCCATGGTGTTCCATAGGAGTCCGTGCAGAACCCCTGCTCTTTCTGATATGCCCCATGGTGTTCCATAGGGGTCCGTGCAGGAACCCCTGCTCTTTCTGATATGACACATGGTGTTCCACAGGAGTCCATGCTGAAACCCCTGCTCTTCGTGATATGACCAATGCTGTTGCGCAGGTATCCGTGCAGAAACCCCTGCTCTTTGTGATAGGAGTCTATGCAGAAACCCCTGCTCTTTCTGATATGACCCATGGTGTTCCACAGGAGTCTGTGCAGAAACCCCTGCTCATTGTGATATGACCCATGGCGTTCCATGGGAGTCCAGGCAGAAGCCCCTGCAAGTTCTGATGTCACCCATGGTGTTTCATAGAAGTCCGTGCAGAACCCCTGCTCTTTCTGATGTGACCCATGGTGTTCCACAGGAGTCCGTGCAGAAATCCCTGCGCTTTGTCATAGGACTCATGGTGTTCCATAGGGGTCAGTGCAGAAACCCCAGCTCTTTCTGCTATGACCCATAATCTTCCATGGGAGTCTGTGCAGAAACCCCTGCTCTTTCCGATGTGACCCATGGTGTTCCACAGGAGTCCGTGCAGAAACCCGTGCTCTTTCTGATGTCACCAATGGTGTCTCATAGAAGTAGGTGCAGAAACCCCTGCTCTTTCTGATATGACCCATGTTGTTCCATAGGAGTCCGTGCAGAACCCCTGCTCATTCTGATATGATACATGGTGTTCCATAGGGATCCGTGCAGAAACCCGTGCTCTTTCTGATATGACCCATGGTGTTCCATACGAGTACGTGCAGAAACCCCTGCTCTTTCTGATGTGACATATGGTGTTCCACAGGAGTCTGTGCTGAAACCCCTGCTCTTTGTGATATGACCCATTGCGTTCCATGGGAGTCCAGGCAGAAACCCCTGCTAGTTCTGATGTCACCAATGGTGTTTCAAAAAAGTCCGTGCAGAACCCCTGCTCTTTCTGATATGACACATGGTGTTTCATAGGAGTCCGTGCAGAAATCCCTGCGCTTTGTGGTATGACACATGGTGTTGCATAGGGGTCAGTGCAGAAACCCCTGCTCTTTCTGATATGAACCATGGCGTTCCATGGGAGTCCGGGCAGAAACCCCTGCTCTTTGTGATATGACGCATGGTGTTCCACAGGAGTCCGTGCAGAAACCCCTGCTCTTTCTGATGTCACCCATGGTGTTTCATAGAAGTACGTGCAGAACCCCTGCTCTTACTGATATGACACATGGTGTTCCATAGGGGCCGTGCAGAAATCCCTGCTCTTTCTGATGTGACCGATGGTGTTCCACAGGAGTCCGTGCAGAAACCCCTGCTCTTTGTGATATGACCCATGCTGTTCCATAGTGGTCAGTGCAGAAACCCCTGCTCTTTGTGATTGGAGTCCGTGCAGAAAGCCCTGCTCTTCTTGATATGACCCATGGTGTTCCATGTGAGTCCGTGCAGGCACCCCTGCTCTTTCTGATATGCCCCATGGTGTTCCATACGGGTCCGTGCAGAAACCCCTGCTCTTTCCGATATGTCCCATGGTGTCACATAGGGGTCAGTGCAGAAGCCCCTGCTCTTTGTGATATGACCATGGTGTTCCACAGGAGTCCGTGCAGACACCCCTGTTGTTTCTGAAATGCCGCATGGTGTTACATAGGGGTCCGTGCAGAAACCCCTACTCTTTCTGATATTACCCATGGTGTTCCACAGGAGTCCGTACAGACACCCCTGTTCTTTCTGATATGTCCCATGGTGTTAAATAGGCGTCCGTGCAGAAACCCCTGCTCTTTCTGATATTACCCATGGTGTTCCACAGGAGTCCGTGAAGAAACTCCTGCTCTTTGTGATATGACCCATGGTGTTCCATGGGAATCCGTGCAGAAACCCCTGCTCTTTGTGATATGACCTATGGTGTTCCATGGGAGTCAGTGCAGAAACCCCTGCTCTTTGTGATAGAAGTCCGTGCAGAAACCCCTGCTCTTTGTGATAGGAGTCCGTGCAGAAAACCCTGCTCTTTCTGATATGACCAATGGTGTTCCACAGGAGTCTGTGCAGAAACCCCTGTTCTTTCTGATGTGACCTATGGTGTTCCACAGGAGTCCGTGCAGAAACCTTTGCTCTTTGTGATATGACCCATGGTGTTCCATGTGAGTCCATGCAGACACCCCTGCTCTTTCTGATATGCCCCATGGTGTTCCATAGGAATCCGTGCAGAACTCCTGCTCTTTCTGATATGACACATGGTGTTCCATAGGAGTACGTGTAGAAACCCCTGCTCTTTCTAATGTGACCCATGGTGTTCCACAGGACTCCGTGCAGAAATCCCTGCGTTTTGTGATATGACTCATGGTGTTCCATAGAGGTCAGTGCAGAAACCCCTGCTCTTTCTGATATGCCCTATGGTGTTCCATAGGGGTCCGTGCTGAAATCCCTGCTCTTTCTGATATGACCCATGGTGTTCCATAGGAATCCGTGCAGAAACCCCTGCTTTTTGTGATATGACCTATGGTGTTCCATCGGAGTCCGTGCAGAAACCAATGCTCTTTCTGATATGACCCATGGTGTTCCATAGGGTTCAGTGCAGAAACCTCTGATCTTTCTGCTATGACCCATAATGTTCCATGGGAGTCTGTGCAGAAACCCCTGCTCTTTCTGATATGACACATGGTGTTCCATAGGGGCCATGCAGAAACCCCTGCTCTTTCTGATGTGACCCATGGTGTTCCACAGGAGTCCGTGCAGAAACCCCTGCTCTTTCTGATGTCATCCATGGTATTTCATAGAAGTACGTGCAGAAACCCCTGCTCTTTCTGATATGACCCATGGTGTTCCATAGGAGTCCGTGCAGAACCCCTGCTCTTTCTGATATGCCCCATGGTGTTCCATAGGGGTCCGTGCAGGAACCCCTGCTCTTTCTGATATGACCCATGGTTTTCCATTAGGGTCAGTGCAGAAACCCCTGCTCATTCTGATATGACCCACGGTGTTCCATAGGGGCCGTGCAGATACCTCTGCTCTTTCTGATATGACCCAAGGTGTTCCATAGGTTTCAGTGCAGAAGCCCCTGCTCTTTGTGATATGACCCACGCTGTTCCGTAGGGGTCAGTGCAGAAACCCCTGCTCTTTCTGATATCACCCATGGTGTTCCACAGGTGTCCGTGCAGAAACCCCTGCTCTTTCTGATATGACCCATGGTGTTCCATAGGAGTCCGTGCAGAACCCCTGCTCTTTCTGATATCACCCATGGTGTTCCACAGGTGTCCGTGCAGAAACCCCAGCTCTTTCTGATATGACCCATGGTGTTCCATAGGAGTACATGCAGAAACCCCTGATCTATCTGATGTGACACACGGTGTTCCACAGGAGTCCGTGCAGAAATCCCTGCGCTTTGTGATAGGACTCATGATGTTCCATAGGGGTCAGTGCAGAAACCCCTGCTCTTTCTGCTATGACCCATGGTGTTCCATAGGGTTCAGTGCAGAAACCCCTGCTCTTTCTGATATGACACATGGTGTTCCATAGGGGCCATGCAGAAACCCCTGCTCTTTCTGATGTGACCCATGGTGTTCCACAGGAGTCCGTGCAGAAAACCCTGCTCTTTCTGATGTCATCCATGGTATTTCATAGAAGTCCATGCAGAAACCCCTGCTCTTTCTGATATGACCCATGGTGTTCCATAGGAGTCCGTGCAGAACCCCTGCTCTTTCTGATATCACCCATGGTGTTCCACAGGTGTCCGTGCAGAAACCCCAGCTCTTTCTGATATGACCCATGGTGTTCCATAGGAGTACATGCAGAAACCCCTGATCTATCTGATGTGACCCACGGTGTTCCACAGGAGTCCGTGCAGAAATCCCTGCGCTTTGTGATAGGACTCATGGTGTTCCATAGGGGTCAGTGCAGAAACCCCTGCTCTTTCTGCTATGACCCATAATGTTCCATGCGAGTCTGTGCAGAAACCCCTGCTCTTTCTGATGTCATCCATGGTATTTCATAGAAGTACGTGCAGAAACCCCTGCTCTTTCTGATATGACCCATGGTGTTCCATAGGAGTCCATGCAGAACCCCTGCTCTTTCTGATATGCCCCATGGTGTTCCATAGGGGTCCGTGCAGGAACCCCTGCTCTTTCTGATATGACACATGGTGTTCCACAGGAGTCCGTGCAGAAACCCCTGCTCTTCGTGATATGACCAATGCTGTTGCACAGGTATCCGTGCAGAAACCCCTGCTCTTTGTGATAGGAGTCTATGCAGAAACCCCTGCTCTTTCTGATATGACCCATGGTGTTCCACAGGAGTCTGTGCTGAAACCCCTGCTCATTGTGATATGACCCATGGCGTTCCATGGGAGTCCAGGCAGAAGCCCCTGCTAGTTCTGATGTCACCCATGGTGCTCCACAGAAGTCCGTGCAGAAACCCCGGCTCTTTCTGATATGACCCATGGTGCTCCACAGGAGTCCGTGCAGAAATCCCTGCGCTTTGTGCTATGACACATGTTATTCCAAAGGGGTCAGTGCAGAAACCCTTGCTCTTTCTGATATGAACAATAGTGTTCCATGGGATCCGTGCAGAAACCCCTGCTCTTTGTGATATGACCTATGGTGTTCCATGGGAGTCCGTGCAAAAACTCCTGCTCTTTCTGATATGACCCATGGTGTTCCAAAGGGTTCAGTGCAGAAACCCCTGCTCTTTCTCAAATGACCCATGGTGTTCCATAGGGGCCATGCAGAAAACCCTGCTCTTTCTGATGTGACCCATGGTGTTCCACAGGAGTCCGTGAAGAAACCCCTGCTCTTTCTGATATGACCCATGGTGTTCCACAGGAGTCCGTGCAGAACCCCTGCTCTTTCTGATATGACACATGGTGTTCCTTAGGGATACATGCAGAAACACCTGTGCTCTTTCTGATATCACCCATGGTGCTCCGCAGAGGTCCGTGCAGAAACCCCGGCTCTTTCTGATATGACCCATGGTGTTCCACAGGAGTCCGTGCAGAAATCCCTGCGCTTTGTGATATGACTCATGGTGTTACATAGGGGTCAGTGCAGAAACCTCTGCTCTTTCTGATATGACCCATAGTGTTCCACGGGAGTCCGTGCAGAAACCCCTGCTCTTTGTGATATGACCTTTGGTGTTCCATGGGAGTCCGTGTAGAAACCCCTGCTCTTTCTGATATGACCGATGGTGTTCCATAGGGTTCAGTGCAGAAACCCCTGCTCTTTCTGATATGACCCATGGTGTTCCATAGGGGCCGTGCAGATACCCCTGCTCTTTCTGATATGACCGATGGTGTTCCATAGGGTTCCGTGCAGAAACCCCTGCTCTTTCTGATATGACCCATGGTGTTCCATAGGGGCCGTGCAGATACCCCTGCTCTTTCTGATATGACCCATGGTGTTCCATAAAAGTCCGTCCAGAAACACCTTCTCTTTCTGATATGACCCATGGTGTTACATAGAAATCCGTGCAGAAACCCCTGCTCTTTCTCATATGACCCATGGTGTTCCATGCGAGTCCGTGCAGAAACCCCTGCTCTTTCTGATGTCACCCATTTTGTTTCATAGAAATACGTGCAGAAACCTCTGCTCTTTCTGATGTGACCCATGGTGTTCCACAGGAGTCCGTGCAGAAACCCCTGCTCTTTGTGATATGACCATGGTGTTCCACAGGAGTCCGTGCAGAACCCCTGCTCTTTGTGATGTGACCCATGGTGTTCCATAGGAATCGGTGCAGAAACCGCTGCTCTTTGTGATATGACCCATGGTGTTGCATGTGAGTCCGTGCAGACACCCATGTTGTTTCTGATATGCCGCATGGTGTTACATAGGGGTCCGTGCAGAAACCCCTGCTCTTTCTGATATTACCCATGGTATTCCACAGGAGTCCGTGCAGACACACCTGTTCTCTCTGATATGCCCCATGGTGTTAAACAGGCGTCCGTGCAGAAACCCCTGCTCTTTCTGATATTACCCATGGTGTTCCACAGGAGTCCGTGAAGAAACCCCTGCTCTTTGTGATATGACCCATGGTGTTCCATGGGAATCCGTGCAGAAACCCCTGCTCTTTGTGATAAGACCTATGGTGTTCCATGGGAGTCAGTGCAGAAACCCCTGCTCTTTGTGATAGAAGTCTGCGCAGAAAACCCTGCTCTTTCTGATATGACCAAAGGTGTTCCACAGGAGGCTGTGCAGAAACTCCTGCTTTTTGTGATATGACCCGTTGTGTTCCATGGGAGACCATGCAGAAATCCCTGCTCTTTGTGATATGACCCATGGCGTTCCATAGGGTCAGTGCAGAAACCCCTGCTCTTTGTGATAGGAGTCCGTTCAGAAACCCCTGCTCTTTCTGATGTGACCTATGGTGTTCCACAGGAGTCTGTGCAGAAACCTTTGCTCTTTGTGATATGACCCATGGTGTTCCATGTGAGTCCATGCAGACACCCCTGCTCTTCTGATATGCCCCATGGTGTTCCATAGGGGTCCGTGCTGAAATCCCTGCTCTTTCTGATATGACCCATGTTGTTCCTTAGGAATCCGTGCAGAAAGCCCTGCTTTTTGTGATATGACCTATGGTGTTCCATCGGAGTCCGCGCAGAAACCCCTGCTCTTTCTGATATGACCCTTGGTGTTCTATAGGGTTCAGTGTAGAAACCCCTGCTCTTTCTGATATTACCCATGGTGTTCCACAGGAGTCCGTGCAGAAACCCCTGCTCTTTCTGATATGACCTATGGTGTTCCATGGGAGTCAGTGCAAAAAACCCTGCTCTTTCTGATATGACCAATGGTGTTCCACAGCAGTCCGTACAGAAATCCCTGCTCTTTGTGATATGACGCATGGTGTTCCATAGGGGACATGCAGAAAACCCTGCTCTTTGTGATAGAAGTCCGTGCAGAAACCCCTGCTCTTTCTGATATGACCCAGGGTGTTTTCATAGGAGTACGTGCAGAAACCCCTGCTCTTTCTGATGTGACCCATGGTGTTCCACAGGAGTCCGTGCAGAAACCCCTGCTCTTTCTGATATGACCCACGGTGTTCCAGAGGGGTCAGTGCAGAAATCCCTGCGCTTTGTGATATGACACATGGTGTTCCATAGGGGTCAGTGCAGAAACCCTTGCTCTTTGTGATATGACCCATGGCGTTCCATGGGAACCCGGGCAGAAACCCTGCTCTTTGTGATATGACGCATGATGTTCCATAGGGGACCTGCAGAAAACCCTGCTCTTTGTGATATGACCCATCGCGTTCCATGGAGTCCATGCAGAAACCCCTGCTCTTTGCGATATGTCCCATGCTGTTCTATACGGGTCAGTGCAGAAACCCCTGCTCTTTGTTATATGACCCATGGTGTTCCATGTGAGTCCGTGCAGACACCCCTGCTCTTTCTGATATGCCCCATGGTGTTCCATAGGGGTCAGTGCAGAAGCCCTGCTCTTTGTGATATGACCATGTTGTTCCACAGGAGTCCGTGCAGAACCCCTGCTCTTTGTGATGTGACCCATGGTGTTCCAAAGGAATCGGTGCAGAAACCGCTGCTCTTTGTGATATGACCCATGATGTTGCATGTGAGTCCGTGCAGACACCAATGTTGTTTCTGATATGCCGCAAGGTGTTACATAGGGGTCCGTGCAGAAACCCCTGCTCTTGCGATTTGACCATGGTGTTCAATGGGAGTCAGTGCAGAAACCCCTGATCTTTGAGAAAGGAGTCCGTGCAAAAAACCCAGCTCTTTCTGATATGACCCATTGTATTCCATAGGGGTCAGTGCAGAAACCCCTGCTCTTTGTGATATGACCCATGGTGTTCCATAGGGCCGTGCAAAACCCCTGCTCTTTGTGATATGACCCATTGTGTTCCATGGGAGTCCATGCAGAAACCCCTGCTCTTTGTGTTATGACCCATGCTGTTCCATAGGGGTCAGTGCAGAAACCCCAGCTCTTTGTGATAGGAGTCCGTGCAGAAACCCCTGCTCTTTGTGATAGGAGTCTGTGCAGAAACCCCTGCTCTTTCTGATATGACCAATGGTGTTCCACAGGAGTCTGTGCAGAAACCCCTGCTCTTTCTGATATGACCCATGGTGTTCCACTAGGAGTCTGTGCAGAAACCCCTGCTCTTTCTGATATGACCCATGTGTTCCATTAGGGTCAGTGCAGAAACCCCTGCTCTTTGTGATACGACCCATTGTGTGT